>NC_090446.1:269476483-270096887 GCF_031143425.1 Pleurodeles waltl
GCCCAATGACCATGCCCAGGGGACATAAGTACCCTGGGCATGGCCATTGGGCAAGGGGCTTGACTCCTGTCTTTGCTAAGACAGGAGTCATTTCAATGGGGGTTGGGAGTCGAAAAAAATGGCGCAAATCGGGTTGAGGCGATATTTTTGCCTCAGCCTGACTTGCCCCATTTTTTGGCGCCCAAGCTCCATATTCCCCTACGCCGGCGCTGCCTGGTGTACGTCATTTTTTTTTACGCACACCAGGCAGCGCTGCCGGCTAACGCCGGCTAACGTCATTGAATAAATACGGCGCCCGCATGGCGCTTCAGAATGGCGTTAGCCGGCGTTAGATTTTTCGACGCACAACTGCGTTGGCGCAGTTGTGCGGCGAAAAGTATAAATATGGCCCTCACTGTCTTCTTCCTGGCGCTCTCTGGGACTGTTAGGTGAAAAAATATAATGCAGAGAGTGATAATCTTCAGGTGCTGAAACATAATTAATACCTACTGTTCATTAGATGCAGCCTGGAAAAGGCGTTAGAAACAGGTGTCTGGTTGCCATAGAAGCAGCAAAGAAGCCCCATAAATATAGCATCTTTTTGAAGAAGTACATCCTCTGAACCTCCAGATAAGGCCAGGATTACTTGGACGATGTAAACACAGAAGCGAACAGCTTTTGTTCTGAGCTAAGGGACGCGCCATGAGAAGAATTCCTTAGCGTGTCGTGCCATTTGTGGCTTACCTGCTAATTTTTTGACCTGATGCGGTGGGAGCTGAGGTGCTGGGGCAATTTACTGTTTTATTGTGCACACGCGAGAGGCAGTTGCCAAACGTGAGGGCTATGCTTGTATTTTCAACACAACAGAAACAGTGCAGAAGATTTCGTTGTTAAACGAGCTATTTGGTGAATTGTGAATTATGTCACATCAGTTTCCAAATCCCGAGCATACATCACGGAAGGAACATTATAGAATCTAGTAGGTTAATGTTAGCAATACATGACTAACTACAGAGAACTGGGTGTTTTTTCTCCACACCCTTTGGCCCCGTTAAAACAATCAAGCAGAACCGAAAACACGCACATACGGCAAGTTCTCCAATGTGTGAGTCCCA
Source organism: Pleurodeles waltl (assembly GCF_031143425.1). Taxonomy (NCBI): domain Eukaryota; kingdom Metazoa; phylum Chordata; class Amphibia; order Caudata; family Salamandridae; genus Pleurodeles; species Pleurodeles waltl. Next base: position 269,477,578 of record NC_090446.1, read on the forward strand.
AGAGATTTATATATTTACAGTGTTATACCAAAGTATGCTGTAAACCTGTATAATTGAGGTACTAAAGAACTCTAAGCGTTCAAAGTTGGCATTTGACAAATTTACCAAATGTAAACCTCGCCTGCAAATGTCTTTAAAGCATTTGTTCTATTCAGCAGTGCCCATATGTAAAGACCCACAATCTAAGATAATGTCTGATATGGATACCTGGATGGGCCTTGCACGTGGAGCATGCGGTAAATAGCCCATCAATCAAACGTGTTTAGATTTTGATATGATTGGAACACAATATAGAGGTGATGGATGATAACATCTTGAGATAAAGGATGAGACCATTTCACGCTGTGGCAAGGAAGAAATGTACATGTTAACAATTATGTTCACACTATATGTAATGATGAGAAATACACGCATCCACGCAAAATAATTGAATCTATTAATCTTTAGCTACGCTAAAATCAAATATTCGTTTATGTGTGGCCTATGGACATGCACATAGATCAACGTGAGACATGGAGGCCTACTGTACATGTGCATCATGGCTCATTGCAAAATATTCTCAATGCAAGTTAAGATGTATGGGCTGTCTGTGGCTTTTGCTGTGTGTACATGGCTTCGCCAATGACTACAAGGAGCCTATATGCTTGCATTACACAAAACAATTCAGAGTATGGGTTTTGATTTCAGATATGTCCTTTAAGGTGTACCTGGAATAAATTGTGGATATGTCTCATTAGTTCATTTCAACGCCAAACGCTTATATCGGGCTATATGTCAAAACATAGAGGTCAATTTCAACCTAAAAAATATGGCATGTATCATTTTGAGTAAGACTGATCAGCGGGTAAGCATATATTTCCTGTTCTTAACTCTACATCTGCTTACAATGCTCTTGCCATGCAATGCAGCAGATAGATTGATGTAGTAGTTTTGATATTTTAACCACGTGATGTATATCATACGATATTGTGGCAGTATACCCTGACATCGAGATAGCAGCATCATTTTAAGGAGTTTTTATTTTTATTCTTCCGCTCTTTGCAAGACTTAGGCCCTGATTATGACTTCTGAGATGGAAAATCCCATCTGCCAAAGTTCCGATGGGTAGGTTACCGCCAGTGTGGCAGCCTCCTCACCGAGGTCATTACGAGTTTCCTCCTGGCTCAGTTTCGGCCCGCTGGCCCAGCGGGAAACAGCCAACAGCATTGTCTCTGGCTGGTAAGTGAGCCGGCTGCAATGCTGTAGTGCAGGGTTCTGCAAAGTGGGTCCTGGAGAGCCGGGTCCATGCCAGATTTTTAGCATATCCACATTTAGAAAAGTGTAGATTTCTGAAACATCTTGTTTATAAATGTGGATATGCTAAAAATCTGGCATGGACCCGGCTCTCCAAGACTGACTTTGCAGAATTCTGCTGAAGTGCGTAGCGTGCACCAGCAGCCGTCGCAATGTTCACTGTCTGAAAAGCAGACAGTGAACTATGAGACAGGGCTGGCAGGGGGGGCCTGCACTGCCCATGCCAAATGCATGAGCAATGCAGAGCCTCCCTGGGGCCCCCTGCATCCCATCTCCAGTGTGGTGTTACCACCATGAAATTGCTGGCAGAGAAGGGGGTCGTAATCCCCAGGGCAGCGCTGCTTGCAGCGATAGGCTGGCGGATTAGGACTGCCAGACCATCATGAAGTCAAAATCTGGCAGTGCTGTGGGTCCGACCACGGCACTACTGTTGCAGTCATAATATCGCACTCGGAGTGCCACAGTGGTGGCAGGCTATAGACTGTCAGGGTCATAATGAGGCCCTTAGTTGTTTTAAAAACAGATATGGAATAGACCATACCCAATACTACCCTTCCCTTTTAATTGTGAAGTTCACATTCAAAGCATTACCATTTTACAATCAGAGAAGGTTTTAGATGAAGACATATCTTTAATATCAGGATTACCACTAGTCACATTTGAGTGGAGGACGGCAAAGTAGTTCAGCTCAGAACTGATCAACCAGGGATTTGGTTCATGCTGATTAACGCCATGGATGTTCTGTTTCATCTTGAATATACAAAACACTTGGGAGACTTTTTCCATACTTTAATGTGCCATAGTTATAATATACTGGGACTAGTTGTAATGTAGGTGGTGGGCACCAGTGTATGAAGTCAACATTAGATACCTGAGTAATCCACTCACCCGCGATTCAAGGTAATATCCATCTGCATCTCTGTAGTGCATTATTTTAACCTTATTTTAATTACTTACTATTGATTGTCTCTTGAAGTGTGCTGCTGTATGCTTGTTTTCTTGTTTTACAAGGCAGAGTATCTCACCGATCAATTTACCTGACTTCATTTCTTATCATGTCTGCAGGTGCGCCTTTTTTAGAACCCCACCTCTGTCTAGTTCTCTTCCTGGTCCCGTTATTGACTTCCATACCTAAGGTTCCTACAACTCAGGTTATCTTATAAATGTCAGATATTTGCCAAATCAAAGTATAGATATTTTTTTTACTTTGTTGATATATATAACAAAGATGTCAGATTCCTTATAGAAACCAGGAGCAAAAAATCTGCATATGAGATATCGAGGCTTCGTTGTCCAACAATAACTCCCTTAAAAATAATGTTAGTCAAAGGAAAGGTTGTAGAGGCATCACCATTATATAAACATGGCACATCATCTGCACTCTATCAGACACCACTCCTCTGCTTGCGAAAGGCGCTATTTTCTAACTTCAAGTTAAAGTTGAGACTACCATTTCTGGACTTTCAGCTATATATATGTTTGAGGTACGGGGCATACACAGTGCACACATATGCATATTACAACAATGAGTTTCCCACTATGCTGTTTTTTTCAGTATTTCACCTTCCTCACGGTGTTTCTGCAAGGCTGCAATATAGGGAAATCAGGCAGTGCCCGAAAGGCTTGCCGAACAGGTCAGTGTGTGGGGAAGTTGTCTGGCTGTTTGTGGGCCTGTTTTGTGGTCTACTTGTCCAGTTTTTACTTTCAATTTCCCTGTTATTAAAAGAAACTTTGCCCAGCAACCACAAATCCATGCAGTCCTGCATATCTTGCAAAGCACTTATACAGCATGTCTTTAGAAGTTCAAAACTACCCCAATTTGAAAATGCAGGACACTTTTTTAGCTATCTAAGGAACTAATGAAGGCCACTTTTATTTTGGTGATCTGGCCTAGTTTGCGCACCAGTGCAACCAGGTGTTTCTGTCTTTAAGCAGGGAGGGGTTGTATTAATTCAGAAGTGCTGGTCAAAGTTTTTTTAATGTTCATTCATGGTGATTTTCTTACTGTTTTGTCTAATGATTGTGATCCAAAACAAAATTACAGTATTATTACATGTGCGATACATGATCGTGTTTTTCCCTGTATGTCAGAGATGGTTGGACGAAAACTTCACAAAATCACAAAACAACAATGAATAAAATAAAGTTCACTGTGCAATTGAAAAGGTCTTTCATTTAATCTAGCACCTTCGACATTTTCTGAGAAAGTTTACATTAGGAATATTAATGGGATTGTGAAAAGTCATATGTTTTGGTACTTGTCCATGTAACGTTTGAACCGTTTTACCAATGTGCACCAAATTTGGCACATCAAAGGCTTGAAATTTGCTTGGTGTAAATTAGTCAACGGTGTACAAAATTATTAAGGATGCTCTACAGAATTTTCATGATTGTACTACTGAATGTCAATACTAACAGTATCATTGAGTACTAATATCGCGGACAGAATTTTGAAGGATAGTTGTATAGGGAAGTTTTGAAATGTTATTAGTAACTCCACATCTGTGTACCTTGAAGATATTTGTGCAGTGCAGGTATATATATGTTGAGTTACCTGCAGAAAATCTAGACTTCCCTATTGATATTTTATATTTAGTATTATGTCCTTCATATTCTGTGGCATTGATTTTGTTGATTCAATAATCAAGCAAGACCTGTTTGATTATGTTTTGAATTATCAATCAATGTATTGACAAGCATACTTTATAACTTAATAGGAGGATGTCTTTGTGAGATACACCAAAAATCACAGAACTATAAGCGATGTCTTTATGGCTTTATGGTGTGGTGTCTCTTTTCTCACTTGGGTATCACTTTTTTTTCAACTATCATTCTTTGTTTATTTTCCTAAAGTATGATTATAAAAATGATTCCCCATTATATGCTGATGCAGCTTCCAAAACATTAAAAACATGCTTTCCCATACGTGTTGGTACTGGATTTAGTGGAGCTTTTTTGAAAGCTACTAGACAGATGATTTTCGTCTTGATTTAAGAATGCTGAGTATGAGTTAACCAAAGCAAGATTTTTCTGCTATAATATTCAAATTGATTGACAATGAGTTTCACATGTATATGTGTTCTGTGATATCAATATTCAGGAGCACACTTTTCTGAGGAAGTGACATGTCAGTTTGATTACAAGTGTATACGAAGTATGGATCGTTAACTTGCAGACACTTTGTGGTTTCACATCCTATGAAGGTAATTCATGTGAAAATGAAAAATCCCAATGGCCAAGGGAACATTTACTCCTGAATTGCAGATTCTCATAGGATTTGATGAACAATACAATTAGAGTAGCTGGCGGTAACACTGTTTTTGCAGTGACCATTACGAGACTCCAGGTAATTAAACCTGGCCCCTGAAAAATAGTGGCCAATGGGTGGTGTTTAGACTGAAGAACCATCCACTGAGTCCAGGAAGGTTGTGGGCAGTGATATTTGAATTTCTAGATACAGACATTATATTTTTATTTAAAGACCTATTTTTTGCAAATTCTGAAAAATATTTTAACAAACAAGAAATTTCACATTGCACAATGCCTGGTCAATCCATGTGCAGTGATCTATGCCGACCTGTGAGCTGTTGTACTGTGCCAAGGGACTGCTGTGTATTGCAACTGGCAGCATACGTCTGGTTTAGTTAAAGCTAAAGTGAAGTTAAGGTTATGAAATAAACCAAAAAATCTTCTACAATGTGCCTATTATGGTAACTACAAAAATGAAAACTCAAGCCCTCTCAATAGAAACTATTTTGTGTAGAGTCATAGTTATCCTGATGGGAGCAGGAGTTATGGTTTGAGTAGCTAGGGTTTTTTCAGTTTTATTTTGTAACCGTAACTTCACTTCAACTTGTTTTTATTTAAGGTAATATTTTTTGGCATGTATTTGGTGTAATGCTCCACTGGCAAAATATTGGTAGTGTGTTGCATATTAATAGTACAATTACTATGACTGCCTGAAGCCTCATTCTGTAAAATTGGAGCTATTTGCCTGCATCCATCCATGCACTTATCCATTAATCAAATCATGCATTCATGAATTCAACAACTCTTCTATCTGACTTATTCCACTATTCATCTATTTATGAGTTAATTCACCCTAAACATATCTACATTCTCAGAGCCTCACTTACAAGGCCCGTGACACAGAGTGGCGCAGCAATTGCCTTGCTGGGCTACCCTACCTCACCTGTAAAGGTCAGAAACGCGCCATATCTACAAGATATGGCACATTTCTGTCCTCTCACCCTGTGCCGGCGCACAAATTGCTGCCATCTGCTAACGCAGACACCCTTGCACCATGGTGTAAAGGTGCCTTCATTGTGAGGATGATTGTTTTTATGCAGGAAGGTACACTTTCCTACACAAAAACAATCACAAGAGGTGTTATCCTGTTTCTATGTGTGCTGCAGAAAGTGGCACACATAGAATGAGGAAAAAACAGGGAGAAAAAAAATTTCTTCGTTTTGAGTCATTCTTATGCCAATCCTGGGGTGGTGTAGGAATCTGACACATTCCTAGACTTGTAAATCTGGGAATGCGTCAAATTCCTTCAGGTTTCATGGGTGTTGCTTGTGAACACCCCTTCACGCAGTGTTATGCATGAAGGAGTGTCCATATTGTCAAGGCTATGAAATGCCACACAAGGTGGCTTTGCTTGGCCTTGTAAATACGGGCTGGCACACTTTGCTACCGGATCATAAAGAAAATGATTCTTCAGTGGTGCAGTGTGCCACTAGGGCCTAGTAAATGAGGCCCTCAGTCTCATATTCATTTATCAATCCATGTACACTTTCAATCATTCAAAAGCTGACTCCTTCTCACACTTAGTCATTCACACAATTAAACACACAATCTTGGCAATAAACATAGAAAAACAAACAATTTCATTGATAAAATTACCACAAATTTTGACGCACATTCGACGCAAACCCTGCCCCATATTTAAACTTAGACGCCCGACCCCGCGGACGTCAAAATTCCACCATGTGCGTCACTTTTTGGAAGCGGGAAACTGCCTTGCGTTAATGATATGCAAGGTAGGCGTTCCCTTCCAAAAAATTACTTTAAGGCCTGTGCGCCATATGTATACCCCAGCGTCATTTTGACTCTCAGGAGGGGTTGGGCCTGAAAAAACGGCGCACTGCCTGTTGTGTGCCTTTTTTAATGCCTGGGTCAGGGCAGGCGTTAAGGGATCTGTGGGCTCAGAAGGAGTCCAGAGGTGCCCTCCCCCTGCCCCCAGGGACACCCCTTGCCACCCTCGCCCAGCCCTGGAGGACACGCATGGATGGGGGACCCATCCCAGGGAAGTAAAGGTAAGTTCAGGTAAGTTTTTTAATCATTTTTTTTAAGTGGCACGGGGGCCCTAATTTGGGCCCCCTTACATGCCACTATGACCAATGAACATACCCAGGGGACAGAAGTCCCCTGGGCATGGCCATTGGGCAAGGGGGCATGACTCCTGTCTTTCCTAAGACAGGAGTCATGTCAATGGGGATTGTGCGTCCAAACAAATGGTGCAAGTCCTGTTTGAGGCCTGATTTTTGCCTCAGACCTGACTTGCACCATTTTTTGACGCACAACCCCCATTTTCCCCTATGCCGGCGCTGCCTGGTATGAGTCATTTTTCTTTACTCAGACCAGTCCACAGCACCGGCTAACGTCAGTCCATAAACAAGGCACCCGCATGGCGCGTTGGAATGGTGTTAGCCGGGAGGTAACATTTTTGACGCACAACTGCGTTGGCGCAGTTATGCGTCAAAAAGTATAAATATGGCCCAAGATGTCTCCTTGGTCTACCTCCTTGTGATTTAGGGATCACAGAATCCCTTGCTGTCTTCCTGGCTGTCTTCCTGGCATTAGTCCCTAAAATATTCCTGCTGGGAATGAGGGAGACTAAATTTAGCTAAAATCAGCCCCGAAGTTTTGACAATTTTAAATTCAACTGGGAACTTTATAAGTCATATAACCCACAAGAATACTCTTTTGTCACTGAAAATGAAAATTTTCAAACTTTTCAAAACATATTCTTTAGTGACGAATGTGACCAGCAATTAATTTGTATTCCTCTAAAGTCTGCATGAGAAAAGCAGGTGAGAATCTAGCACTTAAAAATATTGATTAGAAATCACTCTCCATTTGATATTTTTAATGCTCCTCAGTATTATGAGATATTTAATTCTAAAAATGTTAAGCACAGATGAAAGCCGTTTTTAGGGTTGAACCTGCGAGAGCATGCACTAGCACATGAGTCTTGCTAGTGAGACACCATGGTTTACAAAAAAGGCTTTGCCATTGCTTACCATTTGTTTGCTTCAGCTGCTCCCTACTTTGTAGTAGTCTTAATTGGCTAGTGCAGCTGAAACGTCACTTCCGATGCTTGCTGTGGAGCACGGATCAAGCACAGATCTACCAAACTTAATTTAGTGCCCGTCCGCTGCTCCCATCATGATTCAGTTATTGTTTTTCTCCCTCTCCTACTTCCCTTGCCTGCAGGTCTGTACATAGCCCTTTTCTATTCTTGTTTACTCCTTTTTATGAAGGTCTGGTAGCTTCAATTACCTGCTGGACCACTCCTTTTTAAAGCATTTTTGTTCAATTTTGTCCTTTTTTATTTTAAAGACCTCTATAAGTTGTAAATTAAAAAAAGCACAGTCATGAAGCCCATGAGTCATCACTCCCGTTTGTTTTGTAAAAGTGTGTGTCTCTCCCTTTGTGTTACTTGTGTGTTCAGGCTTCCTGTGCCTAGAGAATGTGTCTCATTTGCTCCTTTTCATTCTGCTGAGCACTTCTCCTCTCTCCAATGCAAGACGAAGATGCCTCTGACTTCCCTCGCTCAAGGCTTGCTTCTGCAATGAATGGCAACTTTTATTCATCTCCCCCCTCGGAAAAATACCTGAGGTCCAAGGGTGCTCTAACCCTTAAAGGGGCCTCTAAATCTTTCAGGGCCCTCATTCCACCCAATGTATAAATGTGATATACAAAGATATAAGAGACTCAGGGGCCCAGACATCACATTCTGCAGTGGGGGGCATCATTTTGCATTATGTACTGTCTCTAAATCCCTGAAATTGATGATTCTCTGGAGAAGTCTGAGTACTGGCAGCCCTTTCTTTCATGGTATATGGGACAGCTGATAAGAAATCAGATTCCATTTTAATTACCAACCCTCAAAATTTCCTGTCCTTCTTTCATCTTCTCCCATCTCTAGTCTTTGTCGCAATTTTTTCCACACACTTCTTCTCCCTTCCAAACTTCTCTCTCACAACCTTATTTCTTCTTATCCATTCTTCATTTGTCTAGGCTCTCCTTCCAGTTTAATCTTTTCTCTTTCAGTCCCCTTCACACCTCTCCTTCCTTATCACTTATCCCATCTCCCCTCTCCTTTCTCATTCTCACTCCCTACGTTGCCTTCCTTCACCCCTGCTATGTGCGCAATTCTGTGACTCCTTTACTCTTGATTCTTCTAGGTCATCCCCCTTTTTTCTTTCCTTTTCTTAGCCTCTATTCTATCACCCTTTTCTGCTGTTGCTCTCAATCTTCCACAATTATGTTCTCAATTTCCTTCTTTCTTGCACTTTTATGTTTTTGATTAATTTTAACTTTTAGGTTCAGACTCCTTTGTTTGCAAACTCTCATGTTAAAACATAGGCCCAGACTTATAAGGATTTAGCACTGCTGTTCTGCCACACATTGTGGTGCAATGGCAGTGAAAAATCAGTGCCATATTTACCTAGTGTCGCTAGACCTGTCTAGTGCCACTTTTCAGAACATTGAGCCATTTTCTAGTGGTACCGCCTAATCTGCACAGTTTCACAAAAATTATATGTATGGTAGGCATTCCCTACTAATAAATGGTGCTAGTCACCTATGGTCATATTTACAAACCTGCTGAAAAACTAAGTACATCGGATAAATTGCGCAAATACCCATTAGTGCCAAAATCATAACGCCTGGTCAGACCAGGCATTGAAATGGGGCAAAGACACAGGTATAAAAGGAAAACACACATTAAGTACTCTGGCAACCACCAGAGAAACATGAACCTGCTACTACTCCAGCTAGGCAGAAGGAGATAAAGACAGCAACAACTGCAAGCACTGCCAGCCTTACTGCAGGACCCTCCACCACCACTACACCAACCATGAAGGCAGCGCAGGAGGAGAGATCGACTTTATCGCCATCAGATGTCCATCCTTGGCCAAAAAGAGGAAACTGTCATCAGATACTACTGGCTGAAGCCAAAGTCCATAGCGCAGCTGCTTCATTACATCACACCAGCAATTACACCCAGGATGCATAGGTCAACCAACATACTACCCATGACCAAGGTCCTGGCTGTGCTGCACATGCTGCCCTCTGGCACTTTCCAGTGTACTCTGGCAGAAATGGATGAATCATCCCATCTCTCCCTCTCAGCCCTACTGCCAAGTGTGCTGGATGCCATCATCTGCCTCATTCCTTGCCATATCCTGTGCCCCAACACCCAGCAACTGCAGCAGAAGACCAAACAGGGATTTTATGCAGTAGCTGGGTTCCCACATGTGCTGGATGCCATGGACTACCCGTACAGGAACAGGAAGCACATGCATTCAATCAACTTGTAGGCTATTGTGAACCTCAAGGGACTATTCAGCCATATGCTTGCCAAGTATCCTGGAAGTGTGCATGGTGCCTACATCTTCCAGCATTCCCCCATCAACCAACACTTCCAGGATGGACAATATGACAATGGCCTACTAATAGATAAGCAAACAGGTATCACTTAACACATACAACACACAACACACATGGTGCAAACTATACATACACAACACTTCCCAGACATGAATAGGGACAAATGGATCAACAATCAGCAACACACATGCAAAATGAAAAATACAGCAAAATTCCAATTCACATCTTCAACACATAAGGACCACTGTACAAGCCCATAGGGCTACTTGATTGTCATTTTCAATGATGCTCCCGTATAGCAGTGCCTGCTCTTCATTCACAAGGTGGTGTTCAGCAACTCATTTGGTTCTTGTCGCAGCTGTGTCAACATAGCTGTATCACATGCATCACTGAGTGTGGAAGGGCTGTACGGCGGGTCATGAAGTGGGTGTGCCACCTCGTAACATACTGCATATTGGCACTGCCTCATATATACAGCAATATGTATACTTGAGGCAGCACCAAAAATTCAGCACATCAAAGGCGTGCAAACACTATGGTGCAAAAAGGAGAAACATTCCACACAATAATTGTTATTGATCTCCCAATGTGTACAGCAGTCTACAGCACATATAGAAATAGCAAATTATCTACATTGATACATGATGTGCAGAAAAGGACACCTTCATGCACATAAGCAATCACCCCTGCAATGAAGGCATCATAGTACCAAGGTGCTAGGGGTGTCTATAGTGCAACTTGGCAGCCGAGTGAGTGTCACCAGAGTGGATGAGGACAGCAGTGCTCCATATCTAGTAGTGATGGCACACTGCTGATGTGTCCCAGGGGTGTAGGGTGGTGCTACAAGACAATGCACGTGCCATGCTATGCCACACGGGCTACTCCATCATCCACAAATATGCCACTGCGTCCCAAGCTACTATGCCACTCTTTGCATGATGCCCACACACACATCAGCAAATATGGAAAATAACCACTTGTGCAAAGGAGGAGTACTACATCCGGGGGGGAGTTTGCAAGCTACACACAGGGCACAACACCTCTCTTATAGCACACACTCAAAAAGATCAAGCTCGCACAACATGGCTCTTTGGTAGATCACGTTACAAAAATGTCTTCTGCATTCTTCAACATCAGACATATCCTTCAGGGGTGAACTGTAATGCTATTCAAATAATACAATCCCCATATCCCTGAGGCTGCACACTCACCTAGAAGACATGCCACAACACACCAATATAATCATGTATGCAAACAGGAACACATGCAATGCAAGAAGATAGTCTGATTCCCTAATTCATACACCAATACTGTGCCAGGTACAGTTGAAAAGAAACACAAGGGCAAGTTTAACACTGCCTCTCCTCTTGTATTACAGTGGACCAGGGATATGACATCCAACCGTGGATGATGACCCCATTTGGCAACCCACAAACGGACTCTGAGAGGGCGTACTATGAGGCACACAAAAAGACCAGAAGAGTGGTGGAGAGGGCATTTCTAAAGGGCATCTTCAGATACCTTGATTTATCTGGAGGCACTTGTGTATAAATAATAGTTGTGTGTGCCATATGAGACAATATATATGTGAGGGACAATGTCCCCTTGAAGGAACAGGTTGAGGGCCCCAGGGAGGAGGATGAGGACAATGATGCCCCACCACACGAAAGAGGACTACTTAATACTGCTGAGGATGAGGACAATTAATGCAAATTATTTTGTCATGAATATTGGTAACATTTACCCACTGTACACCACTGCTGTAAATGAATACATTTTTCACACAACTGTATTTTTGACATTAGGATTCAACAGCAAATCAGCCTCAAATCTGAAACTATGACTAGCCCACGGCAATTGATAGACAAGCACTCACACACTCTAGAAGTCCCAACACAATGCACTGATGAAAAAAAGTGAAAGTGAAATCTATGCCTACACTCATATCATGCAAGTTGGTCAGAATGAAACATGACAGCAGAAAAAAATATATCCAAGTGATGAATGCCATCCATATGTTAGGCATAGGTAGGACAACAGTATGCAGTACCAGCATCAGTGGGTCACTGTGAGCTATGTGACAGATCAGTGTCTGACTGGCACTATCACAAGGTAAAACTACCAACACACTCCTCATTGGCATTCACATGTATGACAGATAGTGACTGAAATATAGAGGACACAGCACCTTTCTGTCTAGCCCTTTCACATTAAAATCAGTTGTCATCTTGCATGTATGTCAAAGTATGAAATTGCAGATCTCAAAACCTAGGTAATATGCATGTGGTATTCAGGGCACAGACATATAACTACAGACGTCTTGCATCCATATATATGTCAGAACTAATCATGCAGGCATCCCACACTCATTGTGCATCTGACAAAGGATGTGGGCTGCAGCTGTGTGGGAGTACACATGTAAAAACACACACATTTTTTAGGACATCTGAAAAACTCCTCTACTCAACTGGCCCAGCCACTTTGTGGATGCCACTCACAGACTGCACAAGTATTGTGGCAGAAGTATGCAAATGTATGGGAGTCAGCCACGAATTCTGCGTACAATGGAAATGCCACAGCAAATAGTGAATTCCTATAGATGAACAAAAGTGTATCAGCAGGTATTGTTCATGAAGGGCTGGACAGTGAGGATGAGGAAGATGAGTAGCTATTTTAAAATCTGCAACGAGTGGCGGACAAGTGATAATTGAAACCTACAGTTGACTAAGTAGCTGCAATGTGTGGGAATCACTCCAAAATATCCAAATTTAGCCCACAAATCAACACTGTAGCCGTGTGATCCCACACACAAGCGTACACATTGTGTATGCCACTTTACATCACACTCCCACTGTGTGGTAGCCCATCACTAACAAATATGAGTGAGGCATGTAGGCACTGACACTCTTTGTACCTCAGGTGGCAGTATTTACAAATGGAGTATTACAACACAGAATGACTACATGAAAATCAAATATCACAGCATCATGTAAGTCCCTAGTAGATAATAGGGTATGGCAAACACAAATTGACCACTAAGTCTCAGTAGATAATAGGGTATGGCTGACACCAAGAGACCTATAAGTCCCTAGTAGATAATGGGACAGGGGAATGTAGGCAATGCTTTGTGTTACTGCACTTTAGTGTGCTCTGATATGTAGCCTGCAACCCTTGTCTGATACCAGCCTTGTCATACAGAGTGTGTGTAAAAAAGTAAGTCTGTTAACTAACACATGAAGAGGAATCTCACCATCAAAGTGTATGTGTAAGGAACTTTTACACAAAATGCTACCTAATTTTACTCCCTTGTTACCCGTTGCATTGTGTGTATCATAACTTTGAACATGGGAAAATAAAAAGATACATCTTAAGGCCTGGTGTATGGGAAAACCACCTCTGCACACTTAGGTACTGGAGAGATGTTTCAACAAAGGACAAAATGTCATATACTATTATGAACAAAGATAGTGCTCAGAAGGACTGCATTGCCCCAATAAAGAGTATATGGATTTTAGAAGTGACAACCCAGAACACACCACTTTAGTTTGCAGAAGATAAAGATACATGAAGAACATATGCAAATACCATGCGTGTCACGTCGATAAAAAATACACCATTACAATCGTCCGTCCGTCCAACTCATCCCAAAATACGTCTGCAGCACTAAATGCCCCCGCCGCCAACAACCTTGCATTTCACTGTGCACTTTGGGATGTTGCACATAATATATGACATTTGCACAAGTCTACATGTAAATATACAGACCACATTCTGGGGGTGATTCTGACCCCAGCGGTCTTAGACCGCCGGGGCCAGGGTCGGCGGGAGCACCGCCGACAGGCCGGCGGTGCCCCGCAGGGCATTCTGACCGCGGCGGTAAAGCCGCGGTCAGACCGGCAACACTGGCGGTCTCCCGCCAGTGTACCGCTGCCCTGTTGAATCCTCCAAGGCGGCGCAGCTAGCTGCGCCGCCGAGGGGATTCCGACCCCCCCCTACCGCCATCCAGTTCCCGGCGGTCCGCCCGCCGGGAACCGGATGGCGGTAGGGGGGGTCGCGGGGCCCCTGGGGGCCCCTGCAGTGCCCATGCCACTGGCATGGACACTGCAGGGGCCCCCGTAAGAGGGCCCCTACAAGTATTTCACTGTCTGCTTGGCAGACAGTGAAATACGCGACGGGTGCAAATGCACCCGTTGCACCTTCCCACTCCGCCGGCTCGATTACGAGCCGGCATCCTCGTGGGAAGGTCGTTTTCCCCTGGGCTGGCGGGCGGCCTTTTGGCGGCCGCCCGCCAGCCCAGGGGAAAACTTGAAATACCCGCCGCGGTCTTTTGACCGCGGCACGGTATTTTGGAGGGCGGAATTCTGGCGGGCGGCCTCCGCCGCCCGCCAGAATCAGAATCACCCCCTCTATGTCAGGTACATGCCATCCTTGGGTGTGACATGGGATTGAAATTTGATGACAACACACAGTTAGTACATGAAACAAATATCTGTATTCACATATTCAAGAATATAACAAAATGTAGTCTTAGCATGTACATATCCTTGTAAGGTATATATCATCATCCCTGCAAACTGTTAACTCATACAAAATACACTTGTGTAAAGAGCAGTAAGTGCCATACGAACATACATAGGCAGGACATCAATCCACATGACTGGAAAAATGTGAACATGTGTACAACATGACACCATGCATCTGCAAACACACATTACACACATTTCTACCCAAAAAGCAACGCATAGTTTAAATCCGTGTTTTTACATCGTTTGCGTGTAAAATATACAACATATACCATGCAACGCATATGTACTTCCCTTTGTTTTACTATCATGAGAACATGGGAAGATGACGCTTTTGAGCGTAGCATTAAAAAAAAAGATGCATTACCGAAAACGTGCCACATATGCATAGTAGGACATGTAATGGATCTGCATGCTGCAAAACAGGACCTGCAAAGTTACTTTCACTTTTCTTTTCAACTCACAGTCTTTTTGTCTGTTTTGAAAGGAGTTTGTTATAGTTGTGAGTAGAGATTTGGAGTGTGGTTGGAGTGGTGTGATGTGCTCTGTTGGGTCAACTGTAGTATTCCTTGTATCCATTTGGTGTCTAATATTTGTTTTTTGTACTGTTTGGTCATAGTATTGTGGGGTGTTTGTATTTGAGATAGTTAAGTAGTTGGGTCTATTGGGGTTAGGGCAGGGTTTGTATTGTTTTTTGGACTTCAAAGTGCAGTGTGAGGGGAGAATGTTGGGGATGGGTAGACCCCATCATTTTGGTGCTGATGAGGTGGGGGGTTTTATCTGGTTGGTCCTGTACTACCTCACCCACATGGTGGCCCAGTGTGGCAGGTTGATCCAGGGTTTCTGCACCAAGGCCAGAAAGCAGCATTGGGGCAACGTTTTGACATATGAACTGATTGGAGAGGATTGTTTGGCAACTTAAACATCGCTGGGCAGGCCTAATTGCTCAGGAGTGGGATCTGCTGGATTTTCTTAGAATTGAGGTCAGCGGAACAGTTAGTGGGTATAAAAACTTTGTGAGTGACTCTTGTTGTGCGAACGTTACTGCATGTCCGTTTGACATATGCCAACATTCAATCAATCAATAGTTTATTCGATCCAGATTTGGACCATTTAAAAAATTAGAAGTGATCATACATACAAAAAGATAAAAGCCATGAACCATCACTTAGTAGAAAAAACATTTGGCAGTTAGTACAGAGAGAAAAAATTCATAATATTACATAAAAAGTTTCATAAATAATTAAGACGAGACTCTCAAAGTAATCTCTGGATCTTACCCTGTGCAAAAGGCTAAGTGCTAAAATAATGTTAGCCAATTGTTAAAAACATGAAAATCATTCTAAAACAGATTTATATATAAAATAAGGCATAAAAACTACATATAGTAGCTCCTATTAGGAAAGGCTAGAGGTCAACCAGTGAAAAATAATGCCATAAGTTACTCAGTTCTATTAAATAAATTGATCAGATAAATTGCAACTTGCGATTTATAAAATTATATATGCTGAGGAACTATGAGTCGCTAGCCATCATGCGCAGGGCTACAGTCTTTTGTCGTAGATAGGTCATACTAATCATTTTATTTAAAATCCCAAATTAATATAACAGGGTGCTAGTTTGCTAACTTCTAGACCGTTCTTCGACCGATGGATTAAGATCTGTAGTAATCCTACTGCGGATTTTTCATGCTGCTGCCAAATATTTGGAAACAGAACTCACTATCAGCATGGAAGTGTCATATTTGCATATTCTATATACACTGTTTCGATTTTGTGATGGCAGTGTTTTACACAGAGGGATAATCCACTTCCCACGAGGGCATTTGTACAGAGGACAGAAAAATAGGACATGCTCAGAAGTTTCCTTGCATAGATGGCAATTTATGCATTTGTCAGATAAAGAACTATTGGTTGACCAGCAAGCTGTAAAGCTGTTGACTGCCAATGTTCCGTATCTGAACTGAAGTAATAAGGAACGAGCACGGGCTGGCATAGGGAGATCCAGGAAGCTTTCAGGCAGAGGTTCATGCTTAACCAGCAGAAACTCTGCTGTCAACCGACCCAACCCAATTGAGCCGAGAGATTCCTCATGGATCTTTTCCCAATAGCGGTCTTTGATCAGGCGTTTAGCATTACCAGGGATCATCTCGGGATTCTCCCAATACTGGGCTAAGTTCAGTTCAACCCAAGCCACCCTCATCTCCCTAAGCCACCGTACTTTTTCCCATCCATAGCAAGGTGGCAAAAGTTCTTTAACTGCTAATCTGAAGGGTTCGAGTTCCTCTGTTTTCCATAATCGGACCCAGTACAAAAGTGGTCTTAGGTATGCTGTGTCCTTAATACTATTTTGACCCAGGTCCAGTCTTAGGGGGAGCATCGGCGTGCCCTTCCCCAGTCTGGATATGTGTCTAAGGAAATTATTTTCTTTAATTTGAAGAGTGTCCAATTTTCTGTGAATTCCCCAAAGTTCCGCTCCATATAGGGCCGCGGCACGAATTTGAGCTTTGTAGATTTCAGAGATGATATGCCAACATTTACAAGGTAAAGCATCAGGGCTGTCTAGTGGGTGGGGTCTAATTTGAATATGTGCATCCATGAAAAGGCCAGTGAAGCAACATACAGTAGGAAAATTGAACATTCCTCTCCTTGTCCCCCATGTAGTATGTATGATCTTTTTGACACAGAGTTGATGTGCAGCAATATTGGCACAACTTTGTCATGGATGTATAGAAAGATGTTCACAAAAAGATATGTCTTTGACCACTAAGGGATTGACAGATGTTGAATGTTGCATAGTTGTGTACATGTGATTATGAAAGTGAGGCAAAAGTAAAGGAAAGATTAATGAGTGTCTCCCTTGAGTCACATATGTGCTGAGTGACATGACGATTGTCTATGATTGGAAAATGTTGCGCGAATGACACATTTGCAACACGTGAACAATGTGGCTGAGACATGTATGTATTGTCCCTGCACACATGTTGACATGTCAAGCTGGCCTATTTAATTTATGTCACAAAGACATCTCATTTGGCCTTTTTGAGTTATCATTAACCTAAGTCCCCTTTGCACTTTAGGAAAATCTGTGTGATGTGCAATATGTGTCCCTGTTTTTGTTCTTTGATCAACATTCACAATGCTATGTCTCATGTTTTCTCTTGCAGGTAGTCCCCCTCCTTATACCATTGGAGAATTCACCACTTTTGCTGTCCGCGAATCTGTCAGTAACTGTCAATTTACATCTTCTGTGGTGAAAGTATGTTGTGAGATGTGCCCTGGTTATCTGTAATGCTCTTTGACACTTGCATGCACGCCATTACAGTTCTCATATGCAATACATGTATGTGGACTGTTTTTTTGCTTATGTGTTTAAGATGTGAATCCCTAATACACGATGTACTGGTGTCAACATGTACAGTTAGAGACTTGAAAATATTTGTTGTGGTATAAGAGTGCCAATAACAGTGTTGAGTGTTGGTAAATGTGCATGAATTTGAGAATCAAACATATGTATGGGCTTTGTGTATATGTTGTTTGCTAAACATGTGACTGCACTGTGTGCCCCATATGGCACACGTCAACTCAGTTCATGGTGATGTATGTCACCATGTGATTACTTTCCTCACCATGCTGTATAGTTGGCAATGTCTAACAATTCAAAACTACCTACGTCTCAACCAGCATGACACTGTCATACCTCATGCTCAGTGTTGTTATTCACTACATTGCATCCCATCTCTCCCTCTCAGCCCTACTGACACATGTCATCCTCAGATATCTTGACATGTGTGTGCGGGTGGAGGGTTGTCCATACCACCTTGTCAGACCACATGTCAAACATTTTCTATTAGTGCTGGACCTGTAAGTGTCCAGCATGTGAAGCAAACAGCTTCCCACCATGTACAGCATTGGCCAGTGCTGTCCCGAATTCACAGTGCAGAATAGGTCTTTAACATGTTTGTACCCACATATGCTGTAATGCTACATGCAACAAAATGTTTTTGGTCTGTATACAAAGTATGTTAAAATAGAGCTACTCAAAGAGGTACTCTTGGACTCTCCCTTCAGTTATGGCACAATTAACCAGGTACAGAGCTGTATGAATAGTAGTATTCTGTCAACCTCCTCTGTGTGACATGGGTGCCTGATGTTCCCATCAATCTCCCATATTAAACGTGTCACAGTCATTTTCCATGTAGCAATGTTGTCAGACACTATCCTTGCCATAGCAAGCGGCAACTGTTGTGAGCTAACCTGTCGGTAGCATTCTTTGCTCAGATGGGTTTTGTACAGCCAGTCAGAGCAGGGGTCTACGGTGCATGAATGAGGGACATAGAAGAACTATCCTGCGTGATGAGAATAACATACCATGGTCACATAGTGGTAGTGTTATGGTCCTTAGAAGATGATCAAGGATGGTGATTCTGTCTCATTCCATAGTGGATAGCTGTGAGGCCCTGAACAAGTCCCATTTCTAGTAAGACTGAAGATTGGCCAAATTGTTTACACCTTACCCATAAGGGCAAATTATTTAGATGTGCTTATCAATGTCAGAGGTATGCAGCTGCTGTTTTCAATGCATGCATGCTTTGTCCTTTGCCTGACAGACAGTATTCTAACATGTCATGTTTTTCATGCAGCTGTCAACATGACCCCTGCTGAAAAAAGGAATTTTTAGGGCTGATTCACAGGGAGTACAGTTGAATGGAGGCTCTTTTTGACCAAGAAAATGCCTCAGGGAGCTAGAGGACATTCCCGCATGGAGGAACAAGAACAGATGATGATGGATCTTCCACTCAATCAGCCGGCAATTCAGCTACACCTGATGGTGGAGGACCATCAGGAGCAGGCCCATCCTCTGCACCTATGCCACCCATTTTATGGCCACCACCTGCAGGATCCCAGCCAGGCCAGCACCGTGTGGAGCTACCTTACATCCTGGACCTGCGCACTGACTAGCTGATCACAAATACAGGATTGCTCAGCTTGAGCATAAGGTTAAAACTTTTTTGAACTTTGTGAAAGACATGCAGGCCAACCAGAAGAGACATTGATCTGGAAGATCTGTGAATAGGACAGTTTTCCCTTCTCCTTGTTCTAACAGTTTTGTTTCATAGGTGTTTTTTTTTAGATAGATTGGTATAGTTAAGTTAGTACAGTGTAGTTAGTTTTAGACCATAGTTGTATATTAGTAGGGGAGTGGTGTTGTTGGTTATAAGTGTAATAGTTGGGGGTGGGGAGAGATGTTTTAGGTCAATGTACTATGTATAAAAAAATTACAGCCAAAAGACTTTATAAAATTTCTGAAAATACAAAAAATATATATTTTTGTTTAACACATATGCTTAGTTAGTCAATGTTTAGCTGTAGGGCTGTTGTCCTTGTAAATGGATGTAATTTTAAGGGGTGGGGCATCGATGTTTAATTGTGGGTTTGATGTTTAGAATAGGTTAGGATAAGCTAAGATAGTTGTAGATATAAGGTAGGATAATTTAGGGTGGGATAGCATGGTTTAGACAGGTAATTTAGTTAGTGTGTATTTAGACTTAAGTATGTAGTTCAATAAATAGTGTTATACCATATAACGTGCTCTCCATCATGTCTATTGTGTAGGTGGTAGCATGTCTATAAAGGCAATGTTTGACATATTCCAGTGACATGAGCAGCAGTACTTTGTGACATATGTGACAATATGTATGCCCTATGCTGTGGTTCCTGTCCGGTTGTCAAGTCAAATTTCTGCAAGGTATGTGGCACTCTGGTTGTGGATGAATACACATCTTGACACAAGTAATCTAATTGCTTATTACTGTGTCTTGGAGCTATGTGACTTGCACTGTCAATGGAATATTTCTCAATACACTCCCCCTAAATTTTAGAAAATTTTGGTACAGAGTCACACATGCCTGGCTCTCACATTCTTAAATATGCGTTATATTTTTGTCATATTAATGGCGTGATGTAACTACCAAACTTGCTTAGCCCAGCCACATGTGTTGTAGTTGGTCTCAGGTGTCACAATACACATATGCTACATGACCCATGCCATGCTTGAATGCCTCATGTATTACTTGGTATTACTTGGTTTACATCATAGGGCTTAGTCACCTGAACCATGTTGCAGTCAGTATATGTGGCATTGTGCCAGATATGTAACCACACATATCCCTTTAGTAGGTACTCAGTGGCATAGGTTCAATGCACTAACACTACCATGCCATCATATACTGTGGCAACATGTTTTCTTTCACATATGTACAAGTTGGCACTGTGGTGCTGTGGGTGACACAACACCAATTTACATGTGTAGGTCCCCAGCAGCACAGTGATGCAGCAGTGGGGCATTCAATGGGCTTTGGCCATACCGAATCAAACTCCACTGCATTTGACGTTGCATCAGCCATATAATGTTATGTGTACCTGAGTCAATGGAAAAGATACTGACACCAGCCCAGAGATGGTGTTTGCATGGCAAATTTTGGATGGATAAGATTATTGCTTCATAGATTAGATTTTGTAATGTGTGCACAATTTTACAACACACATGAAGAGTTCAAAGACACATTAGGGACTGTTATCATTCTGAAACGGACACCTTCTGCAGAGACTGCAATTATTATCTACAAGACTGCCACACATTGCAGCATAGTGCTAGGATGCCCCACTGGGACTGGGCTGTAGATTGTATTCAGGAGCTACTATAGGCACACACTTTAACTTTGCTCTTCTCCATATGTCCCTACCCTGCACTTTGGGAAGGACACACCTCAGAATATTATCTTTACTTGTTGAAATGTACAGCTCCATTTCTAAGTACATAGGCCCCTCACTGTTATAGCGTCACATCAAGCATTCTGTTCAAATAGTTTCAACCTCAGAAACAGACGTGACACAGATCATGTGTAAAGTGCACTTATTTATATGTGCTATTGAGATCTGTTGATTCAGTTAATTGCACATGAGATAGACCCCATGACAGAGCCCAATTAATTGGTGCCCAAACAGAATCTAGAGGAATGGGAACATGTAATCAGACATGTGTGGAAAAGGAGTGCATCAGTCAGGAGACAATCATATTGCCATTTTGTGGAATGGGGCACATTGACAGTCCACAGGTCTGACTGGTCGACAGTGGGAAGAAGAAGTGAGGACCTAGATTGTTCTAGTGAAACTGGCACAGATCTTACACACAGAGCTACATAGAAACCGTCCAGGTACCACAGACTGTAGCTAAAGGGCTGTTTTAGGGGTGAACAATTTTTCTTCCACATCTGCATCCTGTGATGTGTGCAGTGTCTCCTGTGCCAGGGATTGTGATGGAGTTGGAGTTGAGGGAAGCATTCACACATCAGGGGCAGAAAAGTGGAATTGTAGGACCCAATAGCTGTCATCTGTGGGAAGATGTGAGGTATCAGTTCTGGAAGGAGAAATTTCTGGTTTCTCACACAGGAGCAACATCACTGTGGTTGAAATCCAAGTACTCCCTGATGGATAACAGATCCTGCTGCATGGATTGCATGACAGTGAACATTTCCCACAGCCTGTTGGCACTCTAACTGGCACCACTTTTCGTAGGGAATTTGTTTGTGCCTCTGCCCCATGACACCAGCGATTTCAGCCAGGTACTGCTTCACTCCATGCTGCATGGAGTGGGTGCCTCTGATGGCAGCAGTTGTCCATTTTGGGACTGAGGCACCTCTGTACTTCAGTAGGCTGCTCATCACGTTCTCCATCCTACCTGCACAATTTGTGGCGGCTCACGCTGAACTTCTACCGCTTGACTTTGGAAAACGATGTCTGGGTCCTGGAAGTACAGGGCTCTCTGTGAGCTGGCAGGTAGGGTGTGTGCTCTGTTGTTTGGGTCATCTGAAGACCCCAGAATGCTGTGTGTCCTTCCTACAACCGGGGACATTGACTGGATGGAACACAGGATATGCTGGATGGTGTCTGGATTGATGATTGGTAGCTGGTCATTAAGATCATTTTGAAAGTCCAGGACAAGTATCTAGGCAGGAAGTATTTCTTCAGTCTCTGCAATGAGATGGAGATACTCTTGTCACTGTTGTCCTATACTAACTATTCTATTTAGTCGTAAGATTGTAATTCATGTTTGCCTAATTTTAATGGCACTAAGCCCCAAATCAAGTCCCTCATTCAAGGGCCACTGGCTGCACACTGTCACCAGACAATTAATTTGGATGACCCTCTGTTAACACATTGTGCAAGTCCATGTGTACAAATCATATCACATCTCACTTATGCAGCTTTTCATTTGCATCTACATGTGACCCATTTCTTGCTGTACATTGCTTGGCATTGGCAACATCCGTGGAAGCAAGCAGAATCTGTTGCATAGCCAGAGTTGCATTTTAGGGACTGTGTCAGGTCCCCATGCCACCGCCTATTTGACATAATACGGCTGTTGGTGGTTTACTGGTGTGGCACTGCTGGTGGTAGCAGCACCAACTTAATGCCGTCCGCCAGTATGGCCACAGCCGGATTTCCACCCTTCTTGTGGCGGAAATCCAGCTGTGGTAATATTTTGGATGACGGATGTTAGCCGCAGCGACGGTCTTTTGGCGGCTGTCGCCTTAGCGGTAGGCGGCACTTACCACCAATGTTATAATGTGCACATAAGATCCTACTTTAAAGAATCCTTCAGCTATTGTCCCCCAAACATTTGTCTCTTTTAGGTCTTTTAAGTATTTTTTCAGACTAGTCAGATTAGATAAGTATTTCTTTATCTGCCTGCTGTAGGAATGTAAGTGCTGCAGTGCTGTGTCTTTACAACTGGGCACACTCCAGCATCTTTTGCTAAAAGGATGTCTAACAAAAGCTCCAAAAAAATCTCCTGTAATCTCTGAACTACTTGCTCTTCTTTTAAATCTAATTTTAAGACGTTTAATGCCTTCTGGCTATTGTCCACTTGGTAGATTTTTGGAAAAACACTCCTAAATAGCATGTACAATATCAGCCTTTAGGCAACTTGTAATAAACGTTCTTACCACAGATGTAATAGACACCAGGTAAGCAGGATCAAGTCCATTTAGCATAAAATCCCATATACTCTTGAACAGATGTCTGCATTCACTCACTCCTACAAAAATATTGTCAGTTTTTGATTGTGGCCTATATATACAAAGTGTTCCTACATGTTGCCAATCTAAAGCTACATGCCCTTGTGTACCAGGTGTGTTGTGAACTGTTTTCTTCTTGCTGACCATACCCTCATCTATCCTTTCTTTCATTGCTTTTCTTGTATCATTTACTTGAGAAATAAACTATTTTTTACATGTGTAAGACGACATGTTAAATTATTCTGGTGTGCATATGCTGTGCCAAAAGTCAGTGTAGGTTCAAAGAATCCTCCTACTATATCTATGTCCATAGTCTTTGCAATGCTGCTCAAATGCTGCCTAATGGGAACAAAAGAGGGATCTAAATCAAAGATAGAATAGAAGTACTGAATGTACTCTTGAGTGTACAGATGTGTTAATAATAGGCTGTAACTAATACCATATGTCAGTGGTAAGCCGTGATAACTTATTCCTTCTTGTACTGATGTAGGAATTGGTGTACACACATAACAATCACCCATATTCATTGTGTCCAACAAACTGTAATGAACATTAGAAGATAAATCTCCCTTTGTGTCATCTAAATGAAGCAATCCCTCATCATTGTAGAATGTATTCTGCTTGGAAATTGTCATTCTCTGCACTGGAGTTACTGTGCTTTGCATCTCTCCTTTCCTTGAAACACTCATCAATAAAATACATGCAATCATGTATACTGTAATCAAACCAATGCACATAAATTTACATCTACTATGTTTGTGCTGCCCAGGATTCATGACTTCTGTCAAAATCAGACAAAGGGATGCTATGCATGCTTATCAGGACAAGTGGCAATGCATCAGGCCATTTGAACTCTGTAGAGGGACAAACCTTTGCCAATCGAGTTCTCCATGTTCCATTCATTTGCTCCACCAATCCAGGTGCCTCTGGTCTGCAACTACATTGCAATGTGTGCTCAATGTTCAGGGCTGCACACAACAACTTTATGATCTCATTATTGAAATTAGTTCCTCGATATGATTCCAAAGAAGTTGGGAATCTATACTTAGGCATTAGTTCCCTGAGCAGCAGTTTAGCTACAATGAGACTATCACTCCTAAGTGTTGGATAAGCCTCAACCCAATGGGAAAACACCCACACAATGACCAATACATACTTCAATCCATTAAAGGCAGGCATCTCAATGAAATCAAGTTGCATTCTGTTATATGGACCTCCCAATCTAATTAAGCACTGTGCATTTCTCTACGTTCATTTGTTTACATGTAAAACATCTGTGATGAACCGCTTCTGCAATCAATCTAAATCTGTGGTTTTACCATCTGTTTGGATGTGTTAATCATTGCATCTCTGCTGAGATTAACATACCATGATAATGCCTAGCACCCGAGTTCAACAACCTGGCAGCACAACTTTCCTTTCATTTGAATTCCAGGCATCATCTCCCTCTCTTTGAGCACAACCTACTTTGATCCAATTTCTGTGTTCTTCCTCTGTGGCCTCTTCATGCAGCATCTTAATTTCATCCCAGGTATCAACAACTAAGTTGTGTTCAATTTCATTAACATCATTTGAATCAACATTTACAGGCAATAATTTGGCAGGGCTTAAGACTGCATACCTCTTAACTGTTGCATTTTGGGATCCAAGAGTCAACAACTCATAATGAGTCAGATGGGCATTGGTCAAATTTTGCAACTTTGACCGGGGTAAAAGTACTGAAACATAATGTGGGACATGAACAGCTAAAGGGTGTCCCATCACAATGTCTGCACATTGACTTATGCTCATACCGGTGCTGGCCATGGCCTTTAAACAGCTAAGCAAAACAGCAGCGACAGAATCCAATGTGGTGGAAAAATATGCCACTGGACTGTTTGTTCCTCCATGTGACTGTGTCAAAACAGAAAGAGCACAACCATCACGTTCATGACAAAACAGTGCAAAACGTTTTGTGTAATCAGGCATTCCCAGAGCTCTGCACAAACTCTCTCTCAACTCAGTAAAAACGTTCATGCATTTTCCATTGAAGGGGACTGGGTCTGTGACTACTTTGTTTGTCAACTTCTGCAACGGTTTGGAAATTACTGAAAAATCCAGGATTCATTGGAGACAATAGGTCACTATGCCCAAAAACATTCTGACATCTCTCTGTGTAACTGGGGGATTCATTTGCATAGCTGTTGAAACTCTTTCTCAGAACACTTGCCT
The DNA here is from genome assembly GCF_031143425.1 of Pleurodeles waltl. NCBI lineage: Eukaryota > Metazoa > Chordata > Amphibia > Caudata > Salamandridae > Pleurodeles > Pleurodeles waltl. Next base: position 269,503,363 of record NC_090446.1, read on the forward strand.
GGCACATTTCTCAATTTGGTGACCCAGATACTTTACTTCTTTCTGACAATACTGTAACTTAGGAGGGTGAGCCTTGTGTCCGTTCACATGATTCAATAACGGTATGGTATCTTGTCTTCAAGCGTCATGTGTATTGGACGCAACCATCAGGTCATCAATGTATTGCACTAAAGCAGACTGAAATGGCATGTTCAAAGACTCTAAATTCTTCTTCAGGATTTGATTAAAAATGGAAGGTGACTCCAAAAACCCCTGTGGAGTATGGCACCATGAATACAAACGGATGTCTAATCAGAATAAAATGGAGAATTACTATCCTCATGCAAAAGCACTGAGAAAAATACTTGCGACAAATCAATAAATGAAAAACGTTCTGCTTCACATGGAATCTGAAATAAAATCACTGCTGGATTTGGTACAATGGGACAACAGGATAACACAATTTTGTTCACCTTTCTTAAATCCTGTACTATGCAATATTTCCCACTTGGCTTTCACAATTTCATAAGTCTAATACTTTTCTCTGAGGAAGTCTCATCATCACTATTGGTCTAAATTGCTATCCCTTCATGTGTATAGTTGATGGAACATTTTAATTTGCATAACAAGTCTCTTCCTAACAGACTCACAGGACTTAGATCTCACACTACGAATTGGGGTAGACCCTCATATGTTGCTATCTTAACTGGAATGGGTCCTGTAATGTGGTTACCAAATGCTGGTTTGCTAATCCCACAACCTGAACTGTTCTTCCTGAAAGGAGCTGTAGGAGGCTGGCCTGATTTGTAGTGGGTACCTAAGGTACTTATACCTTATACCAGGTCCAGTAATCCTTTATTGGTGAAATGCAGTCAGTGTCCAGAAGCCAGGCTCTCTAGGGGTAGTGTGAATGAGCAGCCAAGGCCTAACTAGGAGACATGCAAATCTAATACAATACCACTGTAGTCACACAATACTCACACACTTGAAAGAAAGCACCCAGTATTACAAAAATAAAGGTACTTTATGTTGATGACACAAATGCTAAAAATACCATAGAGACTATACTCCCTTAGGAGGTACGTAATACACAAATTATGTACACTAGTATGCAGAAATAGATGTAAAAGCTGTCAGAAAACAGTGCAAATAGTGAAAACCAAATAGTTAGAAAAGGGCCTGGCGGAACACAAACCATATACTAAGATAGTGGAATGCGAAAGTCGGTTTCCCACCTAGGCAAGTGTAGTGTGAAGAGTGGTGCTTGCTGGGAGTATTAGAAAACACTAAAGTTAAGTAATAGAACCCAACCCAGAGCCCAGGAAAGCAGGAGTAAATCACAATAACTTTCCTAGAACACACAAGAATATGAGAAAGAAGATTATGCAAGAACCAGAAGAGACTGCAAGACACCAACAATGGATTCCTGGACCTGAAGACCTGTGGAAGAAGGGGACCAAGTCAATGGAGAACACGAGCCCCTGCTAACCCACATGAAGGTGCAAAAGAAGGACCACCGGTGAAGAACAGTCAGTACTGCACCCAAGAAGAAGGATGTGGGTTCCTGGTTGGTGCACAAGATGTCCCATGCCGGATGGATGAATGCAGTCTGGTTTGCGTTGTTTGATTCCTCCAACAAGCCTTGGCACATGCAAAGCACTCACTTAGTGGAAAATGTCACTGCCAGGGACCAGGAGGGACCTGGTGGACTCTATCTAGGAAGGGAGAGTCAGAGGGGGCTTTCAGCAACTCAAAGAGCCATCAGAAGACCAGGTAGCATGCACAGGAGTCCCACAGCATGGGGACAAAGAAGGTACAAAAAGAGGCCTATGCAGCACTACACAAAGGGATCCCACACCGCCAGAGAACCACTCAAGAAGCTGTACATCCCAGGAAGGAGTGCTGGGGGCCGGAGCTGCAAGTTGCATGAAGAATTTTGTGGAAGGATGCCAATAAGCCTTGGCAACTGCAGAACACGTGGAGCACGGGAGTACTGTCTTGCGTGGGGAGGCAAGCTCTTACCTCCATCAAAGTTGGACAGTAGGACATCAGAACCGTCGCAACCACTTCAGTCTACCACCTGTGATGCTGGATCCACGCACTTCATTAGGAGAGGGGACCCAAGCTACAGGTCATTGCTGCAGAGGGGTGCCTGCTGAAGCAGGGGAGTGACTCCTTCACTCCAGGGAGATTCCTTCGTTCTTCTGGTGCAGGCTGCAGACAGGCTGTCCTCTGAGGATGCACGACCTGGAAACAGTTGCAGTTGCTGGCAGGAGCTGAAGATACAATGTTGCAGAGGTAATCTTTGCTTCTTTGTTGCAGTTTGTAGAGTTCCTGGAGGGTCAAGATGCAGTTTCTTCGGTCAGAAGGTGAAGTAAGGGATGCAGAGGATTCTCAGGAGGAGCTGAGCACTACCTCTGGGGTGGTGATGAATAGGGGAGTAGTCTCTCCCCTTTCCTTTGTCCAGTTTCATGCCAGAGCAGGGACTGGGGGTCCCTGAACTGGTGTAGACTGGATTATGCAAGGAGGGCACCATCAGTGCCCTTCACAGCATTTCCAGAGGCTTTGGGAGGCTACTCCTCCCAAGCCTGTAACCCCTATTTCCTAAGAGAGAGGGTGTAAAACCCTCTCCCAAAGGAAATGCTTTGTTCTGCCTTCCGGGCTGAATCTGCTTGAGCAACAGGAGGGCAGAAACCTGTCTGAGAGGTGGCAGCAGTTGGGGCTGCCTGGAAAACCTCAGAAGGTTGTAGTGGCAGTACTGGGGTTCCTCTAAGAAGCCCCCAGAGTGCATGGAATCATCCAACCAATGCTTGAAAAAGCTTTGGGGTATGATTCCAACATGTTTGATACCAAACATGGCCATGTTCGGAGTTACCATTGTGGAGCTGGACATAGGTAGTGACCTTTGTCCAGTGCATGCGTAAAATGGCGTCCCCACACTCACGAGGTCCGGGAAAATGGTCCTGGAGGTCATGGGGACGTGCCCTCACACGCAGGTACTCTGCATCCTGCCTTCAAGGTTGGAAGGCCTGCAATAGGGAGTGACTTATAAGTGACCTGGTGAAGTGTAAATGGCAGTGAAAGGGTGTATGCACCTTTTCACACAGGCTGCAATGGCATTCCTGTAGAAGCCTTTGCATGGGCTCTCTATGGGTGGCAAAAGAAGTGCTGCAGCCCAAAGGGGTCCCCTGGAACCCCAATGCCCTGGGAACCTATAAACCATATACTAGGGACTTATAAAGGGGTACCAGTATGCCAATTTTGGGTGAGATACTAGGTTACCAGTATGCAGTCACAGAATTTAGGGGTGAGAGAGCACAATCATTGGGGTCCTGGGTAGCGCGATCCCAGTGAACACAGTTAAACACACTGATATCAGGCAAAAAATGGGGGTAACCATGCCAAAAACATAGTACTTTCCTACAGAGGCACATTCGGGACTTCTACAGATCTGACACTAGAACAAGTTGCTCCAGTGTCAACCAGGAATGAAACATCATGACCCATAACACTCGCATTCACATAAGGACCACACTGATCTACCTCCAATGAGGCAGCCAACACACACTTCTCCTCTTCTGAACTCTCCCTCATGCATTCTTCACTCATGTCATCATCACTGAAATCAATCAATGTGGATTAACTGATTTACAATTTCATTTGTTCTTTGGTTTGCATTCTGCTGATGAACCACTACCTGTTGCTGTGCCATCAGAGCTTGTGGTATCTGCATTTGCTGTGGGACACGAACTTGCTTTTGGGGAAATTGTACTTTTTGCTGGGGAACCTGCACCTGTAGAAACATTTATGGTTTGATTTCGGGGCCTTTGAACTCTTTGATTTTGAAATTGACAGTTGTCAACCAGCTGTGCAACACAAACACCTTGCACCAAATTATTTACATCACTAAAGGGACACTCCTTTTTCCAATGTCTGACGTTGCCGCATGAATGACAAAGAAGCATTTTCTTCATGTTCTGAACATTAGCCACATGTGCATTCGGATCTACTCGAATTCCACTATCTCTGCATCTGAATTGGGGCAACTTATTGACCTGCTGTTGTGTTCCCTGCATTCCTCCTACATTCAACATTCCCTGTGGACTCTGCCTACCTGCTGCTTGAGCAGACTTGATCTGCATCACCATTGCCTTTTCCGTCCACCTCTTCTGCCTCAAATCAAACTCATCACTACAGTGTTTTGCGTATTGCAACACTTCATCAATCAGCTTTCCTTGCCAGCAAATCAAATGATCCCGAATCATATTATTAATTTCAGGCTTTAATCATTGAACAAATCATGTCTCTCAGTTCAATTATCTCTATGCCACTTATTGGGCTGACTCTAATAATAGGCATGAACAGACTACTTCGTTTCCTGAGGTGTCCTGTCAATCCTTTGCCAATCAATATCTTTAGGGGAGACTTCAGTTTTCAGAAACTCAATCACCCTATAATAGTTTTTCATCACCTCTTCAAATGGCGTAGCTGTTACTGCATCCCTCGGCGGCTCATGCATTGGCCAGTCCATGCTCTACTTACACTTCACACACAAATCTGCTGGAATCACAACATCAAATAAAATGTTCAGATCTTCTCACAAACAGTTCGCAAGCTTGACAAACCTCTCCATTTGCTGGTACCATTCCACCGGTTTCTCCCTCAACTTTGGATAATCATTTGTAAATGATAATATGTCATTTCTGCTCCAGTGGACATGAGCACAATTCCCTCCAGGAATGTCTCTCATTGTTACAGCTCCCTCAGCCTGTTGTACATCATTAAAAGATGTAGTCAGCTTTTTTCTTCTGATCTCTTTTCTTTGCCCATCTTCCTTCCTGTTTATCTAATGCTCCTAATGCTTGAATACTTTGAATCAGTTCCATAATGTGAATTATCACTCCATGTGATCTCATGTTCTCAATGTCTCTTAAATCAAATTCTACTCTGTAACTCCTCTTCAACTGTTTAGATGTATTCATTTTGATTTCCTGTTTCTCAGCAAGATTAGCTATATTTTCATAAAACTCTCTTGCTCGAAGAGTAACATCAGTGCACATAAGCCGCAATTCATTTTCATTTTAAAAATCTAATCTGTCCAAGTCAAAGTTTTCCTCAATCAATTAATTTAGTTCCAATTTTAATCTGCCCGTGATCAATGTCCTTTTTTCCTTCAGGCGTGTTTCCTGGAGTTGATGCTCCACTCAAAATGCCTAACCATTCCGTCAATTGTTGTGCTGATAACCTTTATAAACTAATATTATTACTTCTTTCTTGGGGCATAAACTGTGGTAAATTGCACAGGGCTCTCGTAGCCTGCTCTTGAGCCATCACAGATGATCCCATTGAGCACGAGGACATGTCACATCGATCAGTGGATTAACTCCATTGTGTGTCTGGTTCGAACCATAGGAATTCATAGGGGCCATGGCTGGCACATCGCAGTGTTCAGTCTCTCCATTTCTGTATTAGTTCCAAAAGGTGAATTCATTGCTGAAACTGGATTTGAACTCTCATTATTAACCTGAGCATGTAACAGTACTATTGGACCTATAGTTATCGGAACCGTTCATGATTCTGATACTGACAAATTTGATTGACTTTGCAGGAACATTAATCCTTTACTTTGTCCAGTTAATACTGTGCCAAAAGCTTGATTTGGGGCAACATTCTGTGGTGTCGGTACAGGGGAATACATTGGCATTGTCTGTCTCTGGTTCATAATCTGTGCAGGTGTCTGGTCATTAGGTGTGGACTCAAACTGAGTAATTCCTGCCTTCTGAACTGGCGGTGGCAGAACTGAAACTGGGACATTCTGAACTGTATAAACATGTGGAACTGTCAGAGAAAACCGCTGGCACCTGTACAACATTAGCAGTAGGCATGTTTGAAATTACCTGAACCTGGCTTTGTGCAACTGGAGCTGTGGCAGCACTAGGGACTACATTCTGATTTACTGATTCAACTACATTATATGGTGGAGGAAGATTCTGCAACAACTAAGTTACAAATTCATCATCTGAATCACTCTCGATATCCGCTACCCTTTTGTTTTCACCCACTTTCTTTTCTGTATCGTCCTCAGATTTCTTTTTGGCTTTAGGCTTAACACTTCAATCACGTTCCTGTGTAATTGCTCGAAACAAATACACTGCCTGTAACGTGTCGGCTCTCCACATTCTCGGCTGTGCATCCCATCTAGCTTCTGCTAGCATCTTTTCTAATTTCCTCATTCTCCTTTCAAATTTCGGATCATCTTTTTGTCTCACAACTAATTCCGAAATAGCAAGTGCTTAGAATTGTGCAGGTCTAGGAAGGGGTTTTGATTCATACAACACCCTCCTCAAATGCTCTAAAATTCCCAAATTAAATGATCTGTAACAGGGAAAAGTTAAGGTACCTTCCATCTCGGTTTTTTGCATAACTGATTTACCCTCCAACATGTGGAAACTCCTCTTTCCTCAATGACCTCAAATGCTGTTGCACCCTCAGGTGGAGTAGACTCACCCTCCTTACCTGGAATAAAAACATCTCCTCTCAACATGCTTCTTAAAATGTTGAAAAACTTCATTTTTACACAAATCTAATTCACAAACACAAAATCAACGAAAATAGGAAATACATTTCAATCTCACAATCCTTTTTCACAATCTGTTCTCAAACTGTAGTAGCAGATGCTTGTCCACCAATCCGCGCACAGCTTTTCACACCAACCGACCCAGCGCAGATCAAATGACATCACATTAACTCTGTTCAGAAGCTGAGACTCACTTTAGAGCCATCTCATACAACTCTCACGCAAAACCTAAATGCAAATATTGTGAGCACAAAACCAAAACAAGTTTGTTCACTACGGGTAGGACTCGAATGCTGTGAATGCTGTACAGAACTTTTGACTGTGGCCTTTCATAAAAAAACAGCTACTCCTCTGGCTATGTCTTTCTCACAAACACTAGAAAGATTTGACCCGCAAACCTCACTCTGATTGGTACGGATCCTCCCTGTGCACTCAGGATTCACCTAATAACAACCAATAGCACATACACTCTCAAGGGAAATCTACTGGTATTGTCAACAGCGCCAAGTGACCAATACCTTACCTGCAGACAATAAATTAACCAAGTTTCTCCATACACTTGCACAATACTCCTGAGTCTTGGGCTGCGCAGGACCTATTAACAAAAACAACCATGTGGGTAACTTTTTAGCACAAAGCGCATCATATACGTGGAGTATACCAACTCCCAACTCTCTTACTTAGAGCATTCAAACGCCGTATTCAATCACCTTCTCACTTCATACATCACACTTCACTGCAATTTAGCCAAAGCATTGCAAGAGCAAACCCTACTCAAAACACTGTGCACGTGTACATCAACTCTGGAATTTCTTTAACCCTTACACTACACCAAGAACACCTCACAATGTGGGCAAATCTGACTCTCCTCCTCACAAGACAAAACCATCCTCTTCTTGCAAAAACTGCTGACGCACTGGGGACAGGAAAAATTGCTTCCCGCTCCGGGTTCAATAACCACCAATGCACAGGTGAGACACCATCACTATTTCAACCTATTTAGGTTGACTGCATCTTTCGACTTGGCGAACAGTGTAGTAGTTAGAATCATTCAATCACAAATCAATAACACTATACCATAAACATTTCTAAACGCCATGAACAATTTAACACCAAATCAGACTCCAAACTCAATAAAATTTCAAATCTTTATTACAATCCCAAAATCAATGTCACACATATGGTGCGCAAAAGAAAGTTGTAAACACATATGAAAACCGTAGGCTGAAGAAAATGTCTAAAAAGATTTAACCTACTAAACATTAAGGCCCAAATTTATACTTTGTTAGTGCCGCATTTGCGTCATTTTTGTTATGCAAAAACAGCGCAAATTTACAAAATACAATTTTATTTTGTAAGTTTGTGCTGCTTTTGCGTCACAAAAACGACACAAATGCGGCACTAAAAATATATAAATATGGGCCTAATAGTGATAGACACTCCAAACAATAAGATGCACATTATTGTTAGATTTCAAAGCAGATGATGGTGACATCAGTAAATCATCAAAATATAGGCCCTCGTTACAACTGAGGCTGTTGGAGCCAGAATACTGGTATGTGTGGCTCCCTATTATGACTTGTCCACTGGGCAAGCGGACGGTAACACTGTTACCGTCCACCGGCCCAGCAGAAAAGTCCAATCAACATTGCTGTCGGCTCGTAATAGAGCCGGCAACAATGCTGATGTGCAGCGGGTGCAGTAGCACCCATCGCACATGCATTACAGGGCTCTGACTGGGGGCCCCTGCACTGCCCATGCCAAGTGCCCCTTACCGCCAGCCTTTCCATGGTGGTGTTTACTGCCGTGGCCAGGCTGGCGGTCGGAGAATCATAAGGCGAAAGCCTGGCGGTGTAGTGGATGGTCCAGCAGTATGGCCGTGGCTATTGCGCCACGGTCATAATAGCTGGCGGAACACCTCCAGCCTGTTGGCGGTGTTACCACCAGCTTACCGCCGCCCACCAGGGTCATAATGAGGCCCATAATTTTCACAATCAATTTCAGATTTCAAGCTTCAGAGCTAGGCCATTCCTATCACAAACACAAATGTAGACATGCATATAGGGCTAACACATGCAGACAAAAGCAAAAAGAAAAGAAGAACAAAAATGATTTGGAAAACAACATCTAACTAGAGCAACTGACTATAACAAGTATGCTGGTGTAAGTACCTAACTGAAAAGAAACAATAAACCACATTTAGATATACCTCTCCTCGTGGGACTGTATACAGCGATGATTCATCTAGCCGGATGGTCACCTTCTTCCGGTGTCAGTTGACAGCATCATCAGGACAGGTAGAACACATGCTGCACATAAGACAGACCAACAGTTCAGAACCACATAACAGACCCGGGTAACCAAGACTAATATGAGAAAACTCATCTGGGAACTTGAAGAGTAGGAGGGTGACAATAGACTCAAACAGGGTTCTGGACAGCTTTGAGGCAGGAGAAGAACTCTCTCAGACTGAACCCCGATTTCCAAAGCTCCTCACTTATTAGAAGTACGAATGATCCATTCATGGGTCCTTCAGGTCGGTGCACTTTGAACATCATATTCAGCATCTAATGGTTGCAGATGGCACCATTGAATTTGCAACTATTCTAAAACTTTTCAACAAAATTGCATTTTCATCTTTATGATTTCACACATTCCTAACAAAATATTACATTCTCTAATTATTTGTTACTTAAGATCTTTTCTCACAACTCACAACAAACTAAACTAATACTTTTCCAATGAGAACTACAACATTTCCTGTCCTGTTCGACACCTAGAACAAATAGCGCAACATTGTTATTTCTAAAACATGTTACTTGCCTTCTCTACAAGAGGGCGTTCATCAATCACATTAACATGCTAGAAAAAGAATTCAGGTCAGAGGGGACAGAACAAACAAGTGATTTGCCATTGCTGCTGCAAAATGAATCTTTCACCCTAATCAAGCTAAGAAAGCCTGTATACATTCAATACATTATTAAACCTATTGCACACCTTACAATTCAAATCAAATATGCAAAGCAAATTATTTAAATGCAAACATTATTTATAACATGTTGGAATTGATTTTAAACATGCTTTATTTTTTTCTGCACACATGTAACTCGCACTAATAGTAATTATTTATTCTGTGTAAATGCATTTAATTAATTTTCATCTATTATTTTCAATAACACTCTTAATATTATTTCACATTAGTGCTTTATTTAAAATAAATGCAAACTCTCATGTTAAAACATGGGGACAGATTTAAGAAAAATGGTGCTGCACCCAGTGCAGATCCTCTTTTTCTTGCACCCATTAGCACCCCACTATCGCCTGTGTGCACTGCCTACTACAATGTTCCTGCCGGTCATCTGGGCAGGAACATTGTAATAGGCAGGGGATGCCACTGGTATGAAGTTGGTGTCCTCCCATGGCATTGCCAATGTCCTAGTCTGGTAATAAGTATGCTGGCATAATACAAATTTTGTGTGGTCCTACTAAGATACTACTTTATGGTGAATAAATAATGCTCAGTGGCTTTTAACTGGCACCAGGTTCCCAAGACTGATATATTGGCCCATACTAAACATGTTACCAATTTTGTGATTTTGTAGATGTATTTATATTGGGGCAGTTAACTTGAAAAACGTGTTTCAAACTTGGATTTGTGTATTGGGAACAGAGAGTAACATACTGAACTTTACTGCCTGGCTGTAAAGGACATACTTAAGTATGCAATCAAGAATGTAAAAGTTTGGAAAAAATACATTTGGTACATTGAAGGGACAGATTTTGAAATAGTACTCCGCAAAATACAGCTAACATTGGCCAATAATTGAAATTAGAATGGACCGGTATGCCTGGTAAACATTCAAAGAGCTCACAGAATCCTTCCAAAAAACCCCTTCCCTGCAAATCCCTCCAAACCTATAGGTATTATTGTCCTTCATCTTTAGCTCACTGACCAAATTAACGTCCTTTCAACTATGTTAAGAAAGCAAATGGTATGGTCTAGACACATGGATATTTCCGGAGTCATTGTAAACAGAAGGAAGGAATTTCTGGACTAATATCTGATGTTGTTATCTATGAATACTGACTTTGGTCTAATTCTCCAGGTGAGGTATAAAGCAAGACATCCGCGTTTGAGAATTCAGATAAGGTTTCAGAAGTTATTCAGTTCTACAAGGGAGACTGTAAATGTAAATAACATATATTCATACATATGCAAATTTAGCCCAAGTCCAACCATATGAAAATGCTTACTCAGTACAAACAGTGCAGACACAATGCATTTTGGCCTACTGGCCTCGATCACAGGATCATAGGAATTCACTGTCACCAAAAATATTATGAAGGCGTGACCCCCCTTCCCGAGCCAAATTAAGCCCATTAGGCCATGAGAACCTCAGGGTCTTATGTTTTTTTTAAAGGGGAGGATGGCCAAGTGAACTTCCCCCACCCCATCCCCTGGCTTTTATATTTTAAAGGGGAAGGGAGGGGAGCGGCTTGGTCCTCTCTTGAAACTTTATTAGGCCCTGGTGAACCCATCCTCTAGGTCCTTTTTTCATGAAAGTGGATAGGGGCTGCATGGCCACCTTCCCAAAGCCTCATTAGGCCTTGAAGACTTCATCTCACAAGGCCATTTCTTTATAATTAAAAGGGACAGGGGTGCACAGTCCTCCGAGTCTTCTTGGGCTCCCGGGAACCCCATCCGCCACATCCAACATTTAAGGGGGGAGGTATTCAACCTTATTCTGCTCCAGGGATCGGATATCCCGGGGGCATGCCAATAAATAAGGGGAGCCATGGCTCTGAAAGCATCTGTAGGCCGTCCCCCAGGGCCACTTTTCTGTAGGGAGGTGTACTAGCCTCCTTCCCCAAGCTTCATTAGGCCGCATGACCTCCATCCCCAATCCTCATTAGGTCCTGGGACCCCCATCCTCCAGGGCCTTAACTATTTTAAAGCGATGGAGGGTTGTATGCCCCCCTAACTGAACCCTATTATGCCCTGGTGACCTCATGCCTGAATGTTGTTTAATTTTTTAAGTGTGAGGGCCCTCCCCAAGACCATTCTGACCCCCAGACCGCTTCCGCTGGGGCATGTGTTTAATATAGCTGGGTACCCCAGTTCTTACCCTGGTCACCCAGCCATACACAATGTTGGGGGATGCGGGGGAGCCCCTGGGATCCAACTGTTCCATTACGCTTTCGGCATGCTGCAGGGGCCAGCATTGCTTCTGCCCAGAGTAACTTTTAACATACTTATCTTACTCTGTTTTAGCCCATTTATTTAATTATTTATTCCAAGATGGCTGCTATGTTTATAGTTCGGAAAATGTTTTGATTAACGTGATCAGTGTCACTCTATGGACATTACTATCAGCGTCAAAAACAAGTGTTATACATAGGTATTCACATCATGTTCATTTCCCACTTACGTGTGACAGAAACATAATGAACTTTTTGAGAGAATTATTTATATAATTGCTGCCCCAAGCATGCTTTCTTATCTATTGTTTGGGAACATACCTGTGTCAGGGGTCCACCAAGATCTATATACATACATATCATGCAGGCAAGGTTATCAGAGGGATTCCTTCCAGATGCCATCAACTCTATCTATGCTGCACGTCGTCTTGATGCAGACCCAGCCTTTGTGTCCCCATAGGGTCGGATCCAGAGACCTCATTTCAAGGTAATTAGGTTTTGGGGGGTGCTCCCCATGGACATCATACTGGCAGATTAGGTTGCACACACCTAGTTCTCTTTAGGTTAGAGATTAGGTTCTCCATGATAGGGAATTACGGCCTATTTCGCATCTCATGTTATTGCAAAAAGGTGGGGGGTCTTTATAGACACGACTCTCGTTTTTACAATTCTGCTGCTTGCATTGTTCATCATCCTAATCATTGCAGCTGATGCATTTTACAGTAGATTGCAGCCTTGATAATAAAACCTATTGAAAACGTCACTGCATCTCTTGCATTGCCTATATGTGAATGAGAGTTATTGATCATGTGAGAAAAGGGTAATCTCCATTTAACCATAACTCCCCTGAGAGCTCTAGAGTCCATGCATGAAGGCTGCCAGAAATCACCTTTTGCTGTTCTGATTTTTGGTGAGGTACTGCTTGCGAGCCAGGTGTTGCGCAGTGTGCCGCTCTGCCAGCCGAATGTTTGGCTCGGGAGGCGGCGCGCGGCAGCAGGACGGGCCGCGCCCGAGCCTTGCATAAATTTGTTGAGGCCCCAAATTGGACACGGAGCCCCGTTTTCTCTTTAGTGCGGCGCTCCCCCAGTAGATCCTGCTCCCCCACTCACCTCTTTTATTTCTTCTTTTCTTTCCTGTCGTTCTTGTTTATGCTTATCATAGACTTACTGTTTTTTCCCATGTTTCTTTCTATTTTCCCAGCATTCTTTCCTTTTTTCCCTGCATGCACTGGTTCCCTATGGTATTTTTTCTATAGCATTCTAACACTGGATCCCAGTTCAAGATGGCACTTCCTGTCGGTTACTTCCTGTTCCTGGGGTATATAAGGTGTGTGATTCTTTGCGCTGCAACACTTCCTGTTTGGTGGTGATCTTCGCTCCTGTTTCTCTGCATCTGCTATTGAAACTCTGATTTTGTTCCAGTTTTTTCCTGGTCATTTTTCCTTTTGTCTTGATTTTCTTTAACTCTTGTTTTGTTTCAGGAGTTCCCTCTTGTTGAGGTTTTTTCCCCTTTTGGAGTTTTTTCCCTCGGGGACTCCTTCTGGAGGGCACGGACTTCCTTTGGCGTTCCCTCCATCAGCAGCACCGTGGCTACCAGAAAGGTCACCCTTATTTGGGCCAAGGCAGAACTTACAAGAACAAGAAGTCCGCCACACTTCCTGTGGGTCACAGACACAGATTGCGAGTAGGTCGTAACAGATTGCAGCGCCCAACAAACCAGACCTCGTAAAGCGGAATGGAAGATACAGCAACGGCGGCTGCAGATCCTGCCCAGTCCCTACTCGTAACTATTCAGCAACAGGCCCAAGAACTGCAACAATTTAGAAATGAAAATGTGGCTTTACGACAAGCCTTGGCCTCCCGAAGTACTGACGTTCCAACTGTCTCTACCACTACTCCTCGGTTTTCAGGAGACCCACAAAAGCTGCGGGAATTTCTGGATGCTCTGACAGTCTACTTTGCTTTCAGATCCACACAATTTTCACAAGATAAGACGAAGGTGGGTTATCTCATCAGTGCATTATCAGGCCCTGCCTTGGCCTGGGCGACCCCGATAGTAGCCTCCAATGACCCGGTGTTGTCTGATTATTCCGCCTTCGTAAACAGATTCAAGTAAATGTTTGAGCGCCCGGGATTAGAAGCACCAGCCGAGGAAGTACTCTGTGATATTCAACAAGGCACTCAGGATGTTCTACAATACATCACATGCTTCAGACAATTAGCGGCTGAAACAACTTGGGTTGAGCGTACTCTGGTAATCTGTTTCGTAGATGGTTGCAAGAAGAAATCAAGGATCTTCGAGGCCTGATGGATTTAGCACTCTCTATTGAATATCGTCTCCAAGAACGTCGTTTGGAGATAAGAATGAGTCGAGGACCTTCCCAGTCAAGCACCTCACATGTTTTTGTACATCATCCTGAAGAATCTCAACCCATATCCAGAGAGCCTGATGCAGAACCTATGCAGGTAGACACGGCTCGAGGCCCACTTTCTAAACAGCGAAGGGGAAGAAAGACAACGAAGAGGATTGTGTCTTTATTGTGGAGCTGCTGGTAATTTACTTCGTATCTGTCCAATTAATCCTATGGAATCTTCGAGAAACGTTGCTTCCTGTCCTCTGTGAGAAGGGAGGGGACGGGATCATCTGCTATACCTTCCATCAGTTCTTCCAAAGAAAATGCCATTATCTTATTTATGTTACCAGTTATCCTGCAATTATCTGATGGTCGAGAAGAAAGAACCCTGGCATTATTAGATTGTGGAGCTAGTGGCATATATATGGACATGACTTGGGCTAAAACACCACAAATTCCAACGCTGCCTAAAGAAGTTCCTGAACAAGTGCATACTGTTGATGGCTCTTTATTATCCTCCGGTCCTGTATTATCAACCACCACGAGTTTAGGTTTACAGTTTGGGAAACATCAAGAATGTGTCTCCTTTGATTTAATCTCCTCTCCCAATCGTTCCATAATCTTAGGAATTCCATGGTTCATAAGACACAATCCGTATGTTAACTGGGAAACCAGAACCATCTCTTGGTCTTCTCAGTTCTGTCACGATCATTGTTATGATTCAGATACGTATTGGTCTCCCAAAAAGATGGTAACCTCGGAACCTAGTTTAGGGCTTTTCATAAATACAGTCCAAGAGATACCAAGCCAATATTTGGAATTCCAAGACGTATTTCAAAAACCATCTCTACCCATATTACCTCCACACAGAGACTATGATCGTGCCATCCCTCTGGAACCCGGAGCAATTTTTCCTTTTGGGAGACTGTATTCCCTCACTGAACCAGAAAGAAAGGTTCTCAAGGATTATCTACAAGAAAATCTTCACAGTGGTCTTATCATTCCATCTTCTTCCCCTGCAGGAGCTCCCCTTTTCTTTGTACCTAAAAATACTAAAGATCTTCACCCCTGCATAGACTTCTGTGGATTGAATAAAATCACCATAAAGGATAGTTATCCCCTACCTCTAATCAAAGACATCCTGGAGGCTGTCAGAGGGGCACAAAAGTTCACAAAGTTAGATCTTCGCGCAGCCTATCATCTCTTGCGTATTAATGAGGGTGATGAGTGGAAGACTGCCTTTCGGACTCCTTTTGGACATTATGAATATAAGGTCATGCCTTTCAGCTTAACAAACGCCCCCTCAGTGTTTCAAAGATTCATGGATTTCATCTTCTCTGTGTTGAACCACACGGTAGTGATCTATCTGGACGATATTCTTATATATTGCAGATGCCCTGAACTGCATTCTACACAGGTCAAACAAGTCCTAAAGAAACTCCGTCAGCATCAACTTTATTGTAAACCGGAGAAGTGTGAATTTGATAAAAGTGAAGTAAAGTATTTGGGGTACCACATCAGTCCTAATGGTATCTCTCTGGATCTGGAAAAGGTGCAAGCCATTCTAGATTGGCCATCCCCTTCATCAATCAAGGAAACTCAATGTTTCTTAGGGCTGGCCAATTTCTACCGTCAGTTTATCCTGGTATTTGCGAAACAAACCAGTTAAATTTCACAAAGTCTTAAAAACGAGAATCTGCTAAATGGATTCAACTGGACAGACACGGCGGAGGCTGCCTTTCAAAACCTAAAACTGGCCTTCACTCAAGCATCCATACTGAGGCATCCAGACACTAATAAACAATTTATTGTTGTAACGGACGCTTCAGAAAGAGCTATTGGGGCAGTGTTATTACAACAACAAGATGATCATGGTTTAGAACATCCCATCTTTTACTTATCCCATGTACTCTCTGATTCCGAACAACATTATTCAGTACTGGAAAGGGAACTATTGGCTCTAAAAACTGCATGCCAAGAGTGGAGACAATTTCTCATGGGTTCTAAGGAACCTTTTGAAGTAAGAACAGACCATCGAAATCTACAATGTCTACGTAATTCAACAGTCGTCAGGCTTGTTGTGCCTTTTTCTTCAGTCAGTACGATTTTTATGTTACCTATATCCCAGGATCTCAAAACATTCTGGCCGATGCCCTATCTCGCTGTTATCCAGAAAGTGTTCATACCCAGTCACCATATCTACTTGAGCCTCACAAGTTCATAGGTGTAGTTCAGTCATTCCTAGAGGAAGTACAATCTGAATATTCAACCCTTCCAGAACAAGAGCTAAAGGATCTGCGTTCTAAGATACGTAAACATAGAGGATACTACTATCACAATCAAACCTTATTTCTCCCTTCTAAGAAAGTGCAGGAAAAGGCACTTCAGATGTGCCATGATTCCCCAGTAGCTGGCCATCGAGGTATTAAGCCACACAAGAATTACTACTTCATTCCTTCTGGTGGCCTACGTTGAAACAAGATTCTGAACAACATGTGAAATTTTGCCCTATTTGTGCTCAAAGTAAGGTACCCCGAGGTCGGCAGGACTCCTTCAACCGTTACTAGTTCCACCAACTCCTTGGCACACTATATCAACTGACTTTATGTGTTCATTACCTCCATCAGCTGGAAACCGGGTTATAATGGTAACAGTAGATTCATTTACTAAGATAGCCGATTTTACCGCCTGAAATAAATTACCCATCTCACAAGAATTAAGTCAAATATTCATTCAACATATTTTTCGCCTCCATGGTCTTCCCCAAAGTATTGTGTCAGACAGGGGCCTCAGTACATTTCACGGTTCTGGAGACACTTCGGTAAGATCCTGAATATCAATGTGGCGTTATCATCGGGATTTCATCCTCAAACCAAAGGGCAAACCGAACGTCTCAACCAGGGACATTCTAACACTGGATCCCAATTCAAGATGGTACCTTTTACTTCCTGTTGGTTACTTCCTGTTCCTGGGGTATATAGGGTGTGTGATTCTTGTTCTCTTTGCGCTGCAACACTTCCTGTTTGGTGGTGATATGTGCTCCTGTTTCTATGCATCTGCTATTAAAACTCTGGTTTTGTTCCAGGTCATTTTTCTTTTTGTTTTGATTTTCTTTTACTCTTGTTTTGTTTCAGGAGTTCCCTCCTGTTGAGGTTATTTCCCCTTTTGTTTTTTTTTCCCTCGGGGACTCCTTCTGGAGGGCACGGACTGCCTTTGGCGTTCCCTCCGTCAGCAGCACCATGGCTACCAGAAAGGGTTGCCCCTATTTGGGCCAAGGCAGAACTTACAAGAACAAGAGTCCGCCACACTTCCTGTGGGTCACAGACACAGATTGCGAGTAGGTCGTGACACCAGGAGGGTTAGGCCGTCAGTTGTGACTTGTTGTAGGGTTGGCATAGTCGCCTACAAACAAAAGTGCTGTCATCCCTAAAGCAGCAGTATTGCCTAGAGTAAGAGTCCAACTACGCCAACAGCTGCTTAGTTTGTCATCTCAGAAAGTAGACTTTGCTTTGTCTTTAATTATTGACCACGGCACATAAATAGTGTTAGCAGGAGATTACCATATGGCTGCAAGGTCTAACCTGAACCTCAATTCTTTGACATACACTAACCAAGGAATTTTCCAATAACAATTGGAATGCAGCATTTTACTGAGTAGTAACCCATAACATATTAACTCCTGATTAGCCCAAAATCAGTGCCAATACAACAGTGGTCTAAGTTTATATGCGGGGGTAATTGGACACAAACCTGTGTCAAGGAGTTCAGATAAGTCAGGGGAACTACTTGGAAGATTTGGGAGGGGGGTTCACATTTTTTTCTGCCACTATAAGTCCCTTATCCTTTGTGTAGCCCCAAAGCTCTGAACCATAAAGAGAAGACCCTTCAGCTTTAACATTATAAATTTCCTCTGCAGGGGCGGGACATCTTAACGTAGCATTCTTTATCAATTTCAGTATAGCCTTGATTGCTGCTGGAGCTTTAAGGCTCTCTTGTTAATCTGCAAGGCCATTACAAGCTATCAGTCAATCTGGCACCTAACAGTCAAACTCTTGAACTTGCTTAAGCACTTCATCAGCCCTGATGCAACTTTTGACACATATAGAAGGGTTAAATGCCAAACGTTTGGCCTTCTTAGTATTCAATGCCAACCCCCTCTCAGTACAAACATTTTAAAAATGATCCATCAAAGCATGTAAACCACCTGGAGTTTTGGATGAGAAGCATGTTGTCCTCAAACAAGAGTGTTAGAACTTTAAAGGCCTCTTTCTTTGATGCATCATTACCAGGAAAATCCAAATGTTGCACATTAATATATAATGAAAAAGAGGTGGGGACAACATGCAGCCCTGACGGACACCCCTCTGAATCCTAAAAAAATTAGACAGCTCACCCTTCACACAAACCTAACACAAGCATAATTAACCTAGTGTGATCTAATCAAAGGTGATAGTATGTTGTCTGGAACCCTCATATTTCCTAAAATGTCCCAGAGCTTCTGGTGTGGACCTAAATCAAAAGCAGATTTTAAATCCACAAATATCCCATATAGATGGCCCTTTTCTTAGAGCACTGTTTTCCCGTACAGGGTATAGAAATGGAAGGGTTGATCCATTGTAGCCTGCTTGAATCTCTGATAACATATTATTCTCTGTTACCCAATTAGTGAGTCTCCCCAAAAGTAGATGGCAAAACAGCTTTTGTAGCCCATCAACAAAACTTATGGGCCTATAATTATGTGGTCCATCTCGGCAACTCTTGATCTGGACTATCTCTGTGTGATGCGTGGAATTAGCGAGAGGACCCCATCCCTGAGATATATTGAATTTGTAAGCAAGTTCAGGTAGGGGGCCCACATATATTTAACTCAGCAGCGAACAAGTTGCACGGAATACTATGCGGGCCTGGAACCTTCCCAGGAATGATTGCAGATAATGCATTGATAGACTCTTCAAGTGACAATCCCGGGAGAAGGTGTTCAGTAGAGCATGATAACCGTGACTCTGTAGGGTAATTTCAGTATTAGAGTATAACCCTTAAAAATGCTCAAAACATGACTAAGGCTGAAGATGGAAATCTACCTCAGTTGTAGCATACCAGCTCCCATGTGTAAGTATCTTCCAAAACGATTTATTACTCTGTATAGCAGATCACCCCACTTTTCCTCCTCCCAAATCGATCTCGCTTTTTTTAGCTCAACACTATAATTCCATTTAGCCAGTAAAATGTGCTCATGATTAATAATTTTAATAAACTGAATTAGGAACACCTCAGCTAATCTGCACTTCGTATTATACCACATTGTCTTTCAAAAACTTTTGAGGTGCACTTTTAGATTCCTTAGGGAAACTTTCATCCAGATGAAGAAATTCAAACTTGTGATATTTAAGATTTGCACCTTCCCTGGAGGGCACTACCTTGCCCATACACTCAAGAGCTCCTGCTACTCTCTCATAGATTTGGGCCATAAGACTAGACTGTCGGGAAACCAAAGACCATTTCATTTCCTGTTTATTATTTGAAAGGCATAATTCACTGTGATGCCCAGAGAGGTAAACATGATAATTTGGTGGCAAAGGTCCTTTCATTATTAGATAAAGTGTATTATTACTGCTGTCACTTCAATCCAGGACCTTCATATCCACAATGAGTGGCCACAGTTGGAAGGACAACATTATATAATCTATTTACACGACTGACTAGACCTCTTAAAGGTGTGGGTGCTGAATGAGTCTGAAGAGGATCTACCATTACATGCTGTGAGACCAAAGCTCAATGTTAGCACCAAGAGCTGAATGGCTGAATGGCTAGAGTGAACCATAATTTCACTGGTATCAGATGTAGTTGAAGTATCCCCCAAGCTACATCTTACTACTTAGTAATGCCCATCTATGAGTTGTCGAGATGCTCAAATGTGACAGTAAAACCACCCTCACCTACAACAGACTGCCTGGGTAACCACCGATCAATAAATTGTTCAAGACTACTAAGAATATTGCACTCCTGATTCTGGCTGCCTAGCCTGTTATAGCCATTAAAAATATAAAAATACTTGCCATCATTTGAAGAAATCATCAAGCCAACTATCTTGTGGGAGTCTAATGTCAGCCTTTTAATCCTGCAATTGAAGAACGTTTTCACCAATACTATAAGGCCACCCGCAAAATGCCCTTTCCCTCTTGATGTTGCCTTATATCCAAAATTTGAAAACCATGACATCTAGAAGGGGCTCAAACTCCATGTCTCTTGGAACATACTGGTATCAACTATATCCACAAAAGAACCCTAGGTGGGGTCTGTTTGTTTTAAATTGAGCCCAGCAATGTCCCAAGACAGCAAGTTCCACTTTTGGTTGGGAGAAAACAGGCTTTTGGGAGACAATTGTTTACTGTGTTCATTAATAATTCAGCTTCCTCTGTTGCAACGCTGAGAGTGCAGCTCCTGTTGGTTCAGGGAATCATTGAATATAGTTGGGCAGCATTCCACCCATCCATGGTGGGATTATAATTTAAGCTAACATCAAAAGACACCATACATGAGGCACGGACTTCCCAAACAATTAATTCATCAGCCATCTCCCAAGATCCTCACAAAGTTTTGTCATAGTTAGAGATGTCTCCAGGTGCCTTACAGCAGGAGACTTTCCAGATATCTGAGGTTATTATTGAGAGGCACATTTGCACATGCTAAAACCAATGGATTACTTCTCTTGTACCCTGAGAGAGTCTGGGAACGTCATGCAGATATAACACCCCCACCCTTGAGGTATTTGTTCGACCACTGGCAGCATTCAATGACATAGGTGGTCATTACAACCCTGGCAGACGGTGTTAAAGCGGCGGTAAGACCGCCAACAGGCCGACAGTAAACAAATTGGAATTAAGACCGTGGCAGAAACCGCCAACAAAGACAGCCACTTTAACACTCCGACCGCCATTGCGGTACAAACAGCTTGGCGGTCACCGCCAACAGACAAGCGGAAGACAAAGTAACGCTCACAGTATCACAACCTACCAATCCGCCACCTTTTCCGGGGCGGATTCACCGCGGATAAAAACACGGCGGAAACAGGACTGCGAAGGGAAAACGTTCACCTCTACACACCCCACGAGGAATCCGGACGCCATGGAACCAGAGCTGCACATCCTGCCAGCCCTCATCTTCTTGCTCCTCTACCAGGAGCACGAACGCCGGCGGCGAAGACCACAGTGAATACTGCACCTGCGACACAGGGGAGGGGGAGGGAAAAAATAGGGACACACACACGCAACTCCCCCACCCCCACCCTCACCCACTACAACACACACACTAATACAGCATGATACATCACACCCCCAACCCCCGGAAGAATGCAAAGACAAAAGGAAATAAGGGTAACCATTGTAATATATTAAAATGCAGTACGCAAAAATATGTGTATACACCATAAACAAATTATACACCAAGCTTAGTAGTCCAGGTAGTGCTCCAATGAAGTCCGTGGAACACTGGGCCCACATGGTATGGGCGAGGCCTGCACAAGATCCCCGACCATGATGGAGAGAACACTGCAGGGGCATCAGAGAGCAAGAAAACAGGAACCTCAGGGGGAGGGAAAGGGGGGGCACCTCAGCCGGTTAAGTGCATGATGCCAAATCTACCAGAGGGCCACATGCCCACTGTTCAATCCTGGGGAGTGCAAAGCCACAGTCTCTCAAGTCTCTACAGTGGGTGGGTTGCCCATTGTTCAATCCTGGGGAGAGCAAAGCCACTGTCTCTCAAGTCTCTACAGTGGGTGAGTTGCCCACTGCCATATCCTGGGGAGTGCAAAGCCACAGTCTCTCAAGTCTCTACAGTGGGTGGGTTGCCCACTGCCATATCCTGGGGAGTGGAGAGCCACAGTCTCTCAAGTCTCTACAGTGGGTGGGTTTGCCCACTGCCATATTCTGGGGAGTGGAAAGCCACAGTCTCTCACGTCTCACAAGTGGGTGGGTTGCCCACCGTTCCATCCTGGGGAGTGCAAAGCCACAGTCTATCAAGTCGATGTATCTCTCCACTGGTTCTGGAGGGGGCCTTGTGCCCAGAGTGCTTCATCCTGCTAAGGACAGAGGTAGTGGATGACAGTCTCCACTGGTTCTGGAGGGGGCATGGTGCTCAGAGTGCTTCATCCTGCTAAGGACAGAGGTAGTGGATGACAGTCTCCACTGGTTTTGGAGGGGGCTTTGTGTCCAGAGTGCTTTCTCCTGCTCGTGACGGACTCAGTAGCATCAGTGCCCTTGGCGCTCATGGTCCAGCGGTGCTTGGAGCGGCGGTGCCCTGTTCAGCCGTTCTTGAGGCGCCAGTGTCCTGTTCAGCTGTGCTTGGAGCGGCGGTGCCCTGTTCAGCGGTGCTTGGAGCGGCAGTGCCCTGTTCAGCAGTGCTTGAGGGGGCGGTGCCCTGTTCAGTGGTGCTTGAGGCGGCAGGCTCCTTTGCAGTGACTCAGCTGCTGGCGGTCCTCTTTGTCCCAGCGGGGTTTGTGCTGGTGGTCCTCTCTGTCCCAGTGGGGCTTGTGCTGGTGGTCCTCTCTGTCCCAGCGGGGATGATGGCGGTGGCCTCCTGGCCAGCACCGATGATGACGGTGGCCTCCTGGGCAGCGGGATGATGGCGGTCTCCTCCGCCGTGCTTTCTCTTCCCAGACTTTCCTGGTTTCTCGTGGCCCTTCCCCACCTTGGAAGGTGTCGCAGCTGACTCCACACTCTCACCGGGACCCCTGGGAGCAGCTTTGGTGGCTGGAGCCTTCCCTCTCTCCTGCCGGGCACTGGCCAACTTTTTATGCTTGACAGGTGGGGGACTGTCCGCGCTGTGGCTCCGTGCCACACTGGCTGCCCTGGTGGCCGGTGCACTCCAGATTCCGGTGACTATAGGCACCACTGGTCCCGGAGATGTTGTGGATGAGGTGCTAGGTTGGGACCTGGAGAGTCGGGCCCTAGGAGATGGACGGGGTGGGGGAGGTGTGGGAAAGAGGTCAAGGTTGGACAGGAAAAGTTTTTGGGAGACACTGGGATGGGTAGCTGAAGGGTGTTTGGGAGTGGAGGAAGAGGTTGTGGTTGTAGGAGGTGTTTGTTTGGTGACTTTGGGTGAAGGTGCATGCGCTGGAGGCTGTCGTGAGGTGGATGGCTGTTGGGTGGGTGTGTGCCTGCGTTCGTGTATCTTGGGAGGTGGCGTCACAGAAACACTGGGAGAGGACACAGGGGACGTGTGAATGGTAGAGGGGGTGTTGACTGCACGTGAGCGGGGTGTGGTGGTGGGTGTGCTGGTGATGGCAGTAGTGGCTGTAGATGTAGTGCATGCAGGTGTGAGTGTAGACGAGACTGGGAGGGAGGAGGGAGACGAGGAGGAGGGGGACACAGTGGAGGCAGTGGATGTTGGTGTGTCTGCATGTGTGTGATGCTCGCGTGAGTGCCTGTGGGATGTGTGGTGCTTATGTTTGCCAGAGCTTCCCTTGTGTGTTGACGTGTGTGCATGCTGGTCTGAAGGTGTGCTTGGGATAGGCTGAGGTAGAGGGGATTGGGTCTGGGTGGAGGAAGTTGGAGGGGGGAGGCTAGAGTCAGGGATAATGGCTGCCATCAGTGCTAAGGCCAGAGTCTGAAAAGCTTGCTGAAGGGCCACCTGACCAGAATGAATGCCCTCCAGGAATGCATTTGTTTGTTGCAACTGCCTTTCTACACCCTGGATGGCATTCAAAATGGTAAACTGCCCAACAGTGATGGACCTGAGGAGGCCAATGGCCTCCTCACTGAGGGCAGCAGGGGTGACTGGGGCAGGGCCTGAGGTGCCTTGGGTGAAGGTGATGACCACCCTACTGGGTGAGAGGGCACGGAGCAAAGGCTGAGGGACTGCTGGGAGGGCGGTGCTGGTAGGGGGGGTGGCTGCTGTACCTGTAGATGGGGGGGCAAAGATGTTGCCACCACACAAGGGAGCTCCCATCAGAGGACAAGTCTGTGTCGCTGGTGTCAGCTCCTATCCCCGCCGTGGAGCTCCCCTCACCCTCCGTCCCACTGGTGAACTCCGAGTCCATAGTGTGGCCCTCCATGGCCATGTGGGATGCAGCTCCCTCGTGCTCCGGTGCCACTGCTCCTCCACCTGATGATGCTAATGCACACAAGAACAGGGAGACCACAAAAGGGGGAAGGAGGGGCGACCGAAGAAAGACATGTTTAGTGCATGCATTACCGCTACCGTTGGCGGACACGACAGACACAGAAGCCCCCTGCACTACGCCGCGCTCTTGGGCTCCAATGTTCAATCCCTGGGAAATGGCCTACTAGGCTATGCACGACATCTGCACACATGGATGACACAGGGGCATGATTAGGTGTACTTGGCACTCTACAGAGGTGGGGTAGGGTGCCACATGGCCTGCCTTACAGAGGGACCTTGCCTACTAAACTCGCCCTGGCCTAGGGAAACCCACAGCCCACCTCCACAACCCAGACCACTCCACTGCATGCAAAATCAGCAGGATGAGAGTGTACTCACCCCCTTGTGGCTGCTGTGATGCCCTCAAGCGCCCATCCAACTCTGGGTACGCCACTGCCAGGATCCTGAACATCAGGGGGGTCATGGTGCGACGGGCACCCCTCCCACGTTGGGAGGCCATCCCCAGCTGAGCCTCCGCCATCTTCTTGCTCCAGCAGCGAATGTCCTCCCATCTTTTCCGGCAGTGGGTGCTCCGTCTGTGGTAGACCCCCAGGGTCCGGACTTCCTTGGCGATGGCATGCCAAATATCTTTTTTCTGGTGGGCGCTGACCTACATGAATTGTACAGGGGGAAGAGAAACGTATTACCAAGTGCACCGTCACAGTCATTGGCCCCCATCCCTACTCTTGCCATGTGGCGCATGCACTCACCGTTGTTTCATGCACGCCGCAATCTCCCCCCCTTCTTACATCCACCCCACTCCACCGAGGCATAGCCCATATAGCATGCTCCCAGTGTACTTACCTGTTTGTCTGGAGGACTGTAGAGTAGCGTGTAATGGGGGAGGACCCCGTCCACGAGTTTCTGCAACTCCTCCGATTTGAAGGCAGGGGCCCTTTCCCCAGACAGTCGAGCCATTGTCTCTTCCAGACCGAGGTCAAAGCAGCACTTGCAGTGTAGGTCCTCTCCTGTCGAAGATCAGGTATCGAGTGACTGAACAGATAGAAAATGGCGGTCACGTTCGCGGCGGTGCGTACCGTCACCGCCAGCGTACATCGTCATTGGCTCCTGGGACCCATAGGGTCCAATGTAGCATTGCGCCGCGGTCTTCGACCGCCTACCGCAATGGTGTACAACGCCAGCGCAGTTACCTCACATCCCAATGTCCCACTTTAGAGGTCAGACAGCTGCCATTTCAGGGGCCCACATGGCTTCATTTTTTACTGCGTCACACATACCTAGGCCTAGACTCAACACATAAACAGGCCACTTTTCAGATTAGGATTTGTGTTCTGTGTAAGCTGTGGGTAAATACCTCTGAATTGGTTGACTCTGTGCTCGCTGTTGTCCTTCATAGGCACCGTCCGCTGGGACATGTGCGGAGATGGCGGCATCCTCCGGTGTACAGACCACTGGTGGACCTGTCGACAATGGAGGAAAGACATGTGATCATCACATACAGGCTTGACCGTGCCACAATCCAGGAACTGTGTACCCAGCTGGAGCCAGACCTGATGTCAGCTATCCGCCATCCCACAGAAATCCCCCCTCAAGTGCAGGTGCTGTCAGTGCTCCATTTCCTTGCAAGTGGGTCATTTCAAACAACAGTGGCCACTGCATCAAGGATGTCCAAGCCTATGTTTTCCAACGTGTTTTCCAGAGTGTTGTCTGCCCTGCTGAAACACATGTGGAGCTACATCGTTTTCCCTCAGGTGCAGGATTTGCCTACAGTGAAAGGTGATTTCTATGCCCTGGGACATATCCCCAACATCATAGGTGCCATTGATGGGACACATGTGGCTTTGGTCCCACCCGCAGGAATGAACAGGTGTACAGAAACCGGAAGAGTTATCATTCGATGAATGTACAGATGGTATGTTTGGCAGACCAGTACATCTCCCATGTGAATGCCAAGTTCCCTGGCTCAGTGCATGGCGCCTACATCCTGCGGAATAGCAGCATCCCTTATGTGATGGGTCAACTCCAGAGGCACCGTGTGTGGCTATTAGGTGAGCACCTGGAAGCAAGACAGTGGGAATGGTTGTCTGGGTCTGGGGATATCCCTACAGGTTAGTGTGTGTCTAACAGTTGCCCCTCGCCATTTGCAGTTGACTCTGGTTATCCCAACCTGTCATGGCTACTGACCCCAGTGAGGCATCCCAGGACAAGGGCAGAGGAATGCTACAATGAGGCCCATGGGCGAACACAGCGGATATTCGAGTGGACCTTCGGCCTCCTGAAGGCCAGGTTCAGGTGCCTCCATATGACAGGTGGATCCCTATTCTACTCACCAAAGAAGGTGTGCCAGATCATCGTGGCATGCTGTATGCTTCACAACTTGGCTTTGCGATGACAGGTGCCTTTTCTGCAGGAGGATGGTCTAGATGGCGGTGTTGTTGCAGCTGTGGAGCCTGTGGACAATGAAGACGAGGAAGTAGAAGAAGAAGACATGGACAACAGGGACTCAGTGATCCTGCAATATTTCCAGTGAGACACAGGTAAGAATACAAACCTGCCTACTACATGTACTTTAACACTACTACCTCTCTACTGTCTGTCGTTTTCACCCAGTGTATGGTCACTGAGTGGTCACTTTCCATTACGATTTCACAGATGTGGGTCCCACTGTGTGACATCTGCTTTGATTCCTCATGGACTAGAGCTGTGTGACATAGGTATGTTGACATTACAATTGAAAGAGGTTTTTGCCACAGTAATTTCTAATACACTATTTCAAAATCACAGACTGACTCCACATTGTTTTGTGCTTCAAGGGTGTTTATTTAAGTGCTCAATATTGGAGGGGGTTGCAAAATGGTGAGGGGTGATGGTGGAGGAATGCCCATGGCAGAGTCCAGTCTATTAGTCTCACAGGTGCATTGCCCAAATGGGCATAGGAAGTGGAGCTGGGGCAGTTTGAGGATGGACAGGATGACAAAGTGGGACAGAAGGATGACAGTCAGGGTGGTCAAATTTCTTGGCGTGGGTCTTGGCATCGTTCTCTGTCTTTGTCCTGGATCTCAGGGCCTGTTTGCGGGGTGGTTCTCCCTCTGCAGGGGCTGGGGTGCTAGTGTGGTGGTCCTGTGGCGGGGCCTCCTGTCCACTAGCGCCGGTGGAGGTGGTGGGCAGTTCATCATCCATGCTAGTGTCAGGGGCCCCTTGTTGTGCCACAGTGAACTTCCTTCAGCACCCCTACGATGGTGCCTAGGGTGGAATTGATGGATCTGAGTTCCTCCCTGAAGCCCAAATACTGTTCCTCCTGCAGGTGCTGGGTCTCCTGAAACTTGGCCAGTACCGTTGCCATTGTCTCCTGGGAGTGGTGGTAGGCTCCCATGATGGAGGAGAGGGCCTCGTGGAGAGTGGGTTCACTTGGCCTGTCCTCCCCCTGTTGCACAGCAGCCCTCCCAGTTCCCCTGTGTTCCTGGACCTCCGTCCCCTGGACCGTGTGCCCACTGCCACTGCCCCCAGGTCCCTGTTGTTGTTGAGGTGGTGGGTTATCCTGGGTTCCCTGTAGTGGTGGACACACTGCTGATTGATGTGTCCTGGGGACAGAGGTATGGGCCCGCTGGGTGGGTGCTGTGCTGGTGTTTCCAGAGGGTGGAAGCTCTGTAGTGGCCTGTGACTGTGTGATGGGAACTGACTGTCCTGAGGTACCCAATGGGCCGGGCTGGTCATCTAGATCCAGTTGGACAGAGGTGCTGTCATCACTGTGGGCCTCTTCTGTTGGTGGTGTGGACATGTGTGGACCCTCCTGTCCGGTGACGTTGGGTAGGGGTCCTGCAGGGGTATAAAAGGATGTTTATTACATCTGTGTGTGGCATGGTGTGCAATGGGTGGGTGACCGTTTAACCCAGTGCTTGCATTCCTGTGTGGGACCTTGTGTGATGATGGTTTAGGGGGGTGTATGGGTTTGTGCAGTGGGTATGCTTTGGTGATGGGTGTCCATGCTTTGTTGTTGCATCCTGGGCTTGGTGTTGAGATGGGTGGTTTGTGATGTTGGGACATTTGTGAGGAGTTGGAGTGATGGGGGGGAGGGTGGGGGTATGTGATGGCATGCAGGTAGGGTGGGGGATGTAATAGTTAAGATTTGACTTACCAGAGTCCATTCCGCCATCTACTCCTGCGAGGCCCTCAGGATGCAGAATCGCCAAGACCTGCTCCTCCCATGTTGTTAGTTGTGGGGGAGGACGTGGGGGTCCGCCGCCAGTCCGCTGAACCGCAAGGTGGTGTCTTGAGACCATGGAACGCACCTTCCCCCGTAGGTCGTTCCACCTCTTCCTGATGTCATCCTGATTTCTTGGGTGCGGTCCCACTGCATTGACCCTGTCCACTATTCTTCGCCATAGCTCCATCTTCCTTGCAATGGAGGTGTGCTGCACCTGTGATTCGAATAGCTGTGGCTCTACCCGGACGATTTCCTTCACCATGACCCAGAGCTCCTCCTCCGAGAACCTGGGGTGTCTTTGCCGTGCCATGGGGTGGTGTGGGTGATGTGTGGGGTGGTGTGTGTGCTGATATGTAGTGGGGTGTTGTGTGAGGTGCATGGAAGTTATGTGGGTGATGGTGTTGTGTGCCTGTGGATGCTAGTATTGTTGATGGTGGTGTCTCTCTCTGTGCTTCTTTCTCAATTGTGGTTGTAGGGGTTTGTGGGTGATGTGGGTGTGTGTTTTATATTGTATTGGGTGTGTGGGAGTGGTGTGTATATGTGTATCAGGTGTGTGTATTTTGAATTGTCCAATGTGGCTGTGTTTTGTATGTGTGTGTGTATTTTGAGCGCAGCGTTGTGTACCGCCAATGGAATACCACGGTTGAAAGACCGCCACGTGGATTTGTGTGTTGTGATAGTGTGGGCGTATTTCTGTTGGCATGATGGTGGAGGTTTTGTTTTCGCCAGTTTATCACTGACCTTTGGTGTGGCGGACTTGTGTGGGTGTCTGTATTTTGGTGGATTCCGTGCTGTGGGGCATAATGGCTGTGGCAGATTTCCGCGGGCACGGCGTTCTTTTGGGGGTCTTCTGCACGGCGGTAAGTGGCTTTTACCGCCAATGTTGTAATGACCGCCATAGTCCTAGAAGTAAAATAAAGTTGAGGGTTAGATTTTGTTGGTCACTCATTTGCTGGGCTTGACCAAGGAACCAAGCAGAAGAATCAGGATTGGGGTGCCTATACCTCCTGGCAGACAAGGAGAACTGATACACATGATAGGCGGGCAGATTCTGTGAAAGCCATCTCTTCTTCAGCCACAGAAACTCCTGTTTTGAAGGCAACAAAAGGTGCAACAGTAGTTTGAGAAAGTAGATGGGTGCTTCCCTCCCAAGGCAGGGGTAATGGCCCACTATGGAAGCAGGAGTTTTGCGGTATAAGGGATTCTAGACTTCATGATACATCCCAATTAGATGCTGTAGGGAGGGGATCATTGACACAATTGGGATATTAATTGCCTCACTTGTACCCTAAGATCCACTATTTCAGTTTTAAGAGAATTTAGCATCTGTAATACGTCCCCAGTCACAGGAGATCCCTGGAAGGAACTATCTGAGATTGGAAGTCAGTCTCCCACACCTCGGTGGAATGGTCAGCTTCTGCTCAGAAAGAACAAAGAATCAGTTCTCACATGGTATTGAGACTTCCTCTGCCACCGACACAGGAGTGGGTTCACATCTCATTTCTAACTGAGAAGGCTCCACAAGGACAAACCCATTTGTAGCAGCAGTTGCATGTTTCATCTGAGGAACAGAGGACTTGCAAGGCTTTATGGGTTTCCTTATAAAAAAAAAAGCATTGACTCTGATTTATCTTTAACTGTAGACTTAGAAGATGATGCAAATGGAGGAGATGGTGGCTTAAACATAGTTTCAAACTTGTCTATGAACTCATTCTTTTCTTTTACGCTACTGACATGTGATTTCTTTGGGAGGGACACCTCTGGGGCAATATCTTGTGACTTTCATTTTGAAATTTAGCTTGAGACATGAATGGGAGTCTGCGAACTAACTTGAGATAAAAATTGCAAGGAGACACATTTAGCACGTGTCAGCTGGAATTATCAGGGCCTCATACCTTATAGAAATCCAGCATCCATCAGTCACTGAACTTAAAAACCAAGCAAAGCTGCCTAATACCACCACCTCTGGGTGCTGTCTGGGAGCAGGACATACCCACCCTTGGTCCATGTGTGTCCCACGCAGTAGGGAAGTGTCACAGCACTTTTTAGCGAGTTGTGGATCAGGCTCCTCTCCCTTCTCTCAGTTGTGTTCTCATTGGCACCACCAGCATACAGGAATATGGACTCCAGAGTCCCCTAGTGTCCCCCGATGTCCTGCGCAGTGGGAAGTGCGGCAGCAGATTTTAGCGAGTTGGGGGTCAGCCTCCTCTCCCTACTCTCAGTCTCCCAGTGCACAGGAGTATGGGCTGCCTGTCTCCTGGCAGCCCCCGATGTTATTGAAATTTAAATGAATAAAATAACAATTAAACATAAACAATTTACTTACTAATAAATGAAATTTCTAATTTATACAACAACAAAAATTACCGTTGAAAATTATTATTTATCATTTAATTAACTTACCACCCTATTCCCCTACAAACTCAATAACCAGCTACTATGTTATACATTGCTAACTACATTTAAAAAAAAAATCACATTTAGTATTACAACATATATTTAAAACATTTTATAACTATTATACATATAATATTAAGAGTTAAACTTAATCAAGCAACTCATATATATTACATTAATTAAAAACTATGGGCCTCATTACGATCCTGGCAGTCTCATGTACACCAGGTTCGGGAATGTCAGTCAGCCCGCCATGAATGCAGCGGTCCAAGTGCCAAATTAGGACTGTGGTGGTAGTGCCTTGGTTGGACCTCCAGGATTAGTTGACACAGCAATCTGGCTGTCCCGCTGGTCCTAATCCGCCAGGACAGCACTGCATCAGCACTGCCCAGGGGTTTATGACTTTGTTCTCCGCAAGCAATTTCAAGGCAATTTCACCACCATGAAAAGGCTGGCAGAGAACAGGTGCAGGGAGCCCCAGGGGAGGCCCTGCACAGTCCATGCACTTGGCATAGGAAGTGCAGGGCCCCCCTGGCCACCAGGCTGGGGGGTGGAAACTCTGGTTTTCACCCACCGACCTAGAGGGAAACTTGTAATGGGCGCAGCAGGGAGGCAGCCACAATGGAGGCAACCTCCTCGTCTGAAGTTCAGCAGACGGTGAAAACAGTGACCCATTTTACGACTGCAATGGTAGTGCCGTGGTTGGACAGGCAGGATTAGTCGTCCCGGAAGTCTGGTTGTCTCGGCAGTCCTAATCCACCAGGGCAGCGCTGCATCAGCCTTAAAACCGCCAGCTTTGAAGTGGGGGGCAGGACCACCGCTTTAAGACCCTGACGGTTAGACCGCAAGGGTTCCTCTGTCTGCGCCGGGCTCGGTGATCTCAATGGGTTGACTGTGTGTGCAGGTCAGAATCAGCCAGGGTGACGCTGAATGCAGCTCCACCCTGCTTATTATGACCTGGTTCTCCACCAGCCTTTTCATGGTGCTGATGGAGAAAAGGTGCAGGGGGCCACAGCTGGGGCCTGCATTCCCCATGCTCTTTGCACCGTGCAGACAGTGAACATTGTCATGGTTCTGGTGCACCCTACAGGCAACAGCATTACTGCTGTATCGATTACATGCTGGAGACATTGCTGTAAACACTTTCTCACTAGGCTGACTGGCGGAAACCTGTGTTTCCACCAGTCAGCCTAGTGGGAAAATCCTAATGAGGAGGTAGTCAGTGTGGAAGCAACCGCCCCATTGGAAGTTCGGCAGACGGGTATTCCCTTCTGCTGAACTCCTAATGAGGCCCATAATCTAGTCATCATATTTTGTGCCTGATTTGAAAAAAGTGGTGCTGCACCCAGTAGCTCACCACTTTTCTTGTGCCCCTAGAAAGGAAACTAGAAAGGGTAGAAAGGGAAAGGGAACTAGCATCAACATTTTTGACGCTAGTTTGGAGTTTTGCAGGACTAATGTAAAAAATGTTGATGCTAATCCTGCAAAGCCCATTGAGGCGCATTGTAAATAATGGTGTGCCACCTTTTAACGCCTGCTCTGAGCAGACATTAAACGTGTTGAAAAAAAGTATGGAAAGAAATCTTCTTTATGCCATTTTGTTTGCCCTCCCTAACGGGGGAATGCCCCCTTTGCATACATTATGCCTGGCATAGGCATATTGAAGCACAAAGGGTTACAAAGTGGCACAATACATGCATTGTGTCACTTTGTAAATTTGGTGTGGTGATTTTGGTATCGTTGGGTCACAATAGCATAAAAACAATGACGCTAATGTGGTGCAAGAAGGCACTAGGGGCTCTTAAATATGCCCCTTTGTATCTCAGTATAAAATCTAAATATTCAGTATTCGATGAAGCATGTTGATTTACTAAGAACAACTCCTAGAATATAGGCAATGTAGGATCAGAGAAAGAAAGTGTGGTGCCATAGTTTATGTCAACCCCCTCGGTGCCTTGGACGAGGTGGTCTCATCCCAGCACATGGTTCCCGTGTGCCTGGGACGAGACCACCTCGTTGTGTGCCTGGGACGAGACCACCTCTTCCTGCACCGGGCCCGCGGGGGAAGCGCTAGCGCTCCCCCCATGGTCCCCACACCCACACCCCTGTCAGGGATGAAAGGGGAATCACTTCTCCTTTCACCCGACCCCCAGATCACCCCCAGTGACGTCTGATGACATCAGCACAAGATCGCGTGATGACCTCTTCAGAGGTCGCCTCCCGTCACGCTGGAAGCATGCTGATCGGATTAATATAATTAGACCAATCTGCCCCAGGTGGGGCAGAAATGGCCACTAGACACCAGGGGGCATATTTATACTCGATTTGCGCCGGAATTGCGTCGTTTTTTTTGACGCAATTTCGACGCAAAACTAACTCCATATTTATACTTTGGCGTTAGACGCGTCTAGCGCCAAAGTCCATCGAGTTTGCGTCATTTTTTAGCGTGGACACCTACTTTGCATTAATGAGATGCAAGGCAGGCGTTCACGTCTAAAAAATCGACTCCGAGGCATGTGCGTCGGATTTATACTCCTGGGCAAAATTCACGCCCAGGAGTGGGAGAGTCAAAAAAAATGACGTACGGCCGCTTTTGCGCCGTTTTTTAGCGCCTGCAAAAGGCAGGCGTTAAGGGACCTGTGGGCTCTGAAGGAGCCCAGAGGTGCCCTCCCATGCCCCCAGGGACACCCCCTGTCACCCTTGCCCACACCAGGAGGACACCCAAGGCTGGAGGGACCCATCCCAGGGACATTAAGGTAAGTTCAGGTAAGTGTTTTCTTTTTTTTGGCATAGGGGGGCCTGATTTGTGCCCCCCTACATGCCACTATGCCCAATGACCATGCCCAGGGGACAGAAGTCCACTGGGCATGGCCATTGGGCAAGGGGGCATGACTCCTGTCTTTGCTAAGACAGGAGTCATTTCTATGGGGGTTGGGAGTGAAAAATAATGGCGCAAATCGGGTTGAGGTGAAAAAATTGCCTCAACCTGACTTGCCCCATTTCTTGACGCCCAAGCCCCATATCCCCCTACGCCGGCGCTGCCTGGTGTACGTCGTTTTTTTCCACGCACACCAGGCAGCGCCGGTGGCTAACGCCGGCTAACGTCATTGATTAAATACGGCGCCCGCATGGCGCTTCAGAATGTCGTTAGCCGGCGCTAATTTTTTTGACGCAAAACTGCGTTAGCGCAGTTTTGCGTCAAAAAGTATAAATATGGCCCCAGGGATTTTGTTTTGTGTTTTCTAATAAATGGAACGGCCCTAGGGCAATGGTCGCTCCCTTGGGGGCCACATTATTTTTAGGCCCTTTCTGCCCCTCCTAATATAATTAGGCCGATCTGCCCCCAGGTGGGGCAGAAATGCCCACTAGACACCAGTTATTTTTTTTTTTCCTTTTATATGCAGGGAGCAACTCCTTAGGCAAGGGTCGCTCCCTGGGGGGCCAAATTGTGTTTAGGCCATTTCTGCCCCCAGGGGGGACAGAAATGCCCACTAGACACCAGAGATTTTTTTGTTTGTTTGTTTTTTCTCCTTTTATGTGCAGGGAGCGACCCCTTAGGCAAGAGTCGCTCCCTGGGGGCCAAATTGTGTTTAGGCCATTTCTGCCCCCCCTGGAGGCAGAGCGGCCTAATATAATTAGGCCAGTCTGCCTCCAGGGGGGCAGAAACCACTAGACACCAGGGATTGGTGTGTGTGCATGTGTGTGTTTTGTTTGGGGGGACAGCCCCCTTGGTCAAGGGTCGCTCCCCATGGGGACACATTACTGTTGGCCATGGCCTATTTTTGGAAGGCCCATCTGCCCCCAAGGGGGGCAGAAAGCTCACCAGAGACCGGGGAAGATTTTTTTTTCAAAATAAGAGGGTGGGGTTATTGCCATACCCCCACCCCAAATAAATGGGGCCACAGTTGTTCGGCCCACCATTGGGCAGATGAGGCAATTACCCCAATCCACATCCCGGGGGGCAGAAAGTCTACTAGATGCTATGAAATGTAAAAAATAAATAAATAGTGGGGTGGTGTCTACCAACCAGTATGGGCCTGGTTATGCCCTCACCTGAACTGAAAGGGCTAACATTCATTCAGCTCTCCCCCGCACACTAAAACATCTTATCCCATGGCAAGCAAGAGGACATTTGATTTTTCTGGTTTTCGTTTTACATTTGGGCCATGTGAGCTTGGTAACTCTCAAAATCATCACACTTGGAATGGTGGGGGCTGCACTTTTTTTTACTTTGGGACGCTGCCATGTAGAAAAATCCACAACACCTAGACACATCTGAAAACTAAACATTTAGTTGATTCCAGGGTGATGTGTTTCAAATGCACCCCGCACCATTTCTTTACCCACAATGCCCTGCAAACCTGCAACTTAGCTGGAAGGCACACATTTCTCCCACACTTTTGTGATGGAACCTTCCAGAATCTGCAGGAATCCACAAAATTCCTACCACCAAGCATTGTCTCATCTATACCGATAAAATCTCTGCTGCACTTGTCAGCCTAAAAATGTTTTGTTTCAAACTGCCCTTTTGGACCCACTTTGGTTCCCACTCATTTTCGACGTGTTTTTGGCTCTTCCCTGTCACAAACACTTAGCCAGCCTACACAAGTGAGGTATCATTTTTACCAAGAGACTAAGGGGAATGTTGGGTGGTAGGACATTTGTCTCGGTGCAGTGATCCCACACAGAAATGTGGGAAAAATATGATTTTTTAGCTAACTTTGAGGTTTGCTGAGGATTCTGGGTAGGAAAACATTGGGGGATCCACGCAAGTCACGCCTCCCTTGAATCCCTCGGGTGACTAGTTATCAGAAATGTCTGGGTTTGGTAGGTTTCCCTAGATGGCTGCTGAGCCCAGGACCAAAAACGCAGGTGCCCCCGCAAAAACAGGTTGTTTTCTATTTGATCATTTTGATGTGTCCAGCTAATGTTTTGGGGCATTTCCTGTTGCGAGCAGAAGGCCTACCCACACAAGTGAGGTACCATTTTTATAGGGAGACTTGGGAGAACGCTGGGTGGAAGGAAATTTGTGGCTCCTCTCAGATTCCAGAACTTTCTGTCACCAAAATATGAGGACAAAGGGGGTCATTTTGACCCTGGCGGTACGGGACCCCCAGGGCTAAAACGACGGAAGCACCGTCAACAGGCTGGCGGTGCTTCCAGGCGTATTACGACCACGGCGAAAGTGCCACGTCGCACCGCCGGGGCCGACGGTATTCCGACACTTTTGCCCCGGCGGTGATAATCCGCCTGGGCAGTGCTGCTTGCAGCGCTGCCCAGGGGATTACGAGTCCCTGACCGCCAGCCTTTTTCTGGCGGTTTGCACCGCCAGGAAAAGGCTGGCGGAACGGGAGTCGTGGGGCCCCTGGGGGCCCCTGCACTGCCCATGCCCCTGCCAACTGCACCCGTCGCACGGCCGCAACACCGCCGGCTCCATTTGGAGCCGGCTCCTATGTTGCGGCAGTGATCCCCGCTGGGCTGGCGGGCGGAAACCAGGTTTCCGCCTGCCAGCCCAGCGGGGATCTCCAAACGGCCGCGGCGGGGGCGGTCAGATCTTGGCGGGCGGCTGATGCCGCCCGCCAAGGTCGTAATGACCCCCTAAGTGTTTTTTTAGCCACATTTTGAGGTTTGCAAAGGATTCTGGGCAACAGAACCTGGTGAGAGCCCCACAAGTCACCCCGTCTTGGATTCCCCTAGGTTTCTAGTTTTAAAAAATACACAGGTTTGGTAGGTTTCCCTAGGTGCCGGCTGAGCTAGAGGCCAAAATCCACAGGTAGGCACTTTGCAAAAAACGCCTCTGTTTTCTGTGGAAAAATGTGATGTGTCCACATTGTGTTTTGGGGCATTTCCTGTCGCGGGCACTAGGCCTACCCACACAAGTGAGGTATCATTTTTATCGGGAGACTTATGGGAATGCTGGGTGGAAGGAAATTTGTGGCTCCTCTCAGATTCCAGAACTTTCTGTCACCGAAATGTGAGGAAAGAGTGTTTTTTTAGCCACGTTTTGAGGTTTGCAAAGGATTCTGGGTAACAGAACCTGGTGAGAGCCCCACAAGTCACCCCGTCTTGGATTCCCCTAGGTATCTAGTTTTCAAAAATGCACAGTTTTGGTAGGTTTCCCTAGGTGGCGGCTGAGGTAGAGGCCAAAATCCACAGGTAGGCACTTTAAAAAAAACACCTCTGTTTTCTTTGGGAAAATTTGATGTGTCTACGTTGTATTTTGGGGCACTTCCTGTCGCGGGCGCTAGGCCTACCCACACAAGTGAGGTACCATTTTTATTGAGAGACTTGGGGGAACATAGAATAGCAAAACAAGTGTTATTGCCCCTTGTCTTTCTATACATTTTTTTCTTCCAAATATAAGACAGTGTGTAAAAAAGATGTCTATTTGAGAAATGCCCTGTAATTCACATGCTAGTATGGGCACCCCAGAATTCAGAGATGTGCAAATAACCACTGCTCTTCCACACCTTATCCGGTGCACATTTTGGAAATACAAAGGTTTTCTTGATACCTATTTTTCACTCTTTATATTTCAGCAAATGAATTGCTCTATGCCCAGTATAGAATGAAAACCCTCTGCAAGGCACAGCTCATTTATGTTCTCTGGGTACCTAGGGTTCTTGGTGAACCTACAAGCCCTATATATTCCCGCAACCAAAAGAGTCCAGCAGACCTAACGGTATATTGCTTTAAAAAATCTGACATTGCAGGAAAGAGTTACAGAGTAAACCTAGAGAAAAATGGCTGTT
The DNA here is from genome assembly GCF_031143425.1 of Pleurodeles waltl. Classification (NCBI taxonomy): domain Eukaryota; kingdom Metazoa; phylum Chordata; class Amphibia; order Caudata; family Salamandridae; genus Pleurodeles; species Pleurodeles waltl. The sequence goes on from NC_090446.1 coordinate 269,540,943, forward strand.
TTCTTCACCTTTCAATATTGTTTTATTTCAGTTGCTATTTTCTGTAGGAAACCCTTGTAGTATCTACACAAAGTACCCATTGCTGAATTCAGAATTTCGTCTACTTTTCAGAAATGTTTAGGTTTCTGGGATCCAGCATTGGTTTCACACCCATTTCTGTCACTGACTGGAAGGAGGCTGAAAACACAAAAAATTGTAAAAATGGGGTATGTCCCAGTAAAATAACAAAATTGTGCTGAATAATTGGGTTTTCTGATTCAAGTCTGCCTGTTCCTGAAAGCTGGGAAGCTGGTGATTTTAGCACTGCAACCCCTTTGTGGATGCCAATTTCAGGGGAAAAAACACAAGCCTTCTTCTGCAGCCCTTTTTTCCAATTTGTTTAAAAAATTGAAATCTTTACTGTATTTTGGCTAATTTCTTGGTCTCCTTCAGGGGAACCCACAAAATCTAGGATGTTGGAAAAAAAGGACAGAAATTTGGCGTGGGTAGCTTATGTGGACAAAAGGTTATGAGGGCCTAAGCGCTCCCTGCCCCAAATAGCTAAAAAAAAGGCCTGGCACCTGAGGGGTAAAAGGCCTGGCAGCGAAGGGGTTAAAGGTATTTCAATGTTTACATTATTTTTGTAGAGTTCACTTCTGTTAAATAAATGCGGGCCCTTGGTACTGGCGTCGAGAATGAGTGATTGTGATTGTTAGAGAGGGAGGGCGTTCATAGATAATTACTGGAGAAATAGACAGGATACAATTACTTTATTTACATGAAATATAAAATACATCAGTATTGATGTTTATGTGATTTGCACATTACACCAGATAAAGTAATGAAGTGGAGCCTAGTAATGGGGTCCAGTTACTCCAAATGTGGTCTATGTGAAATGGAGTATTATGGGTAAGCACATTCACACAGACTATTAAATATGCTATGGAACTGTAAAACTCTAGCACTTAACACCCAGGGTTCAAGGTTTGTTCTGCTCTCATTGGTAGCAGTGCATGTTTTGGAATATTTGAAGCGATTACACTTCATTGAAACCATAGAAATGTTAAGTATGAAACTACAACGTCAGACGTATGAATCTACAACTACCAATATTTATTTGTGTTTGTTCACTGACGGCAGCGGACCAATATGATCTAATACACTGCCGAGAAGTGGTGTGAAGCCTTTATAAGAAGAATAAATAGGTGCCACATTATTAAGGATAGTTTTACTAACTGGCAGAACTAGGGGGTCATTACAACCCTGGCGGACGGTGTTAAAGCTGCGGTAATACCGCAAACAGGATGACGGATAAAAAAAGGGAATTATGACCCAGGCAGAAACAGCCAACAAAGACAGCCACTTTAACACACCGCCCGCCACGGCGGTACAGACAAGTAGCACAGCGGTGACCGCCAACAGACAGGCGGAAGACAATGTACTGCCCATAGTATCACAACCCGCCAATCCGCCCCCTTTTCCGGGGCGGATTCACGTGGATAAAAACACGGCGGAAACAGCTTTTGCATTGGGAAAACGCTCACCTGAACACATCCCACGAGGAACGAGGACTCCATGGACCCGGAACTCCAAATACTCCCTGCCCTTGTCTTTCTGCTCCTCTACGACCACCATCTACGTAGGCGCCGAAGACAACGGTGAGTCCTGCACCTATGACATGGGGGAGGGGAGAGGCAAAAGTTAGGGGGACACCCACCAAACACCCCCACCCCCAACCTCGCATATTACAACATATACACCAATGCATCCACAAAAATCACAGTAACAACCCACAATCCCCCGGAAGAATGAAAAGACAAAGCGAAATCCTTTCAAACATTGTAATGTTGCAATATACATGTCTTTCAAAAATATACAGATATATACGAAATTCAGTCAGAAATATATACATTACGAGAAGTAGTGCAGATATGTACATAACAATGTCCGTGCACCAACAGTCCAAAAATGCATGGGCGAGGCCCACAAAAGATACCTGACCACAATCGGAGAGAAAACTGCCGGGGCATCAGATAGAAATACTACAGGCACCTCAGGGGGAAGGGAAGGGGGGGGCACCTCAGCCGGATTACTGCAAAGCCAGATCCACGACGGGGCTCCATGCCCATTGATGTATCCTGGGGAGCGCAAAGCCACAGTCTCTCAAGTCTCTACAGTGGGTGGGTTGCCCACTGTGCCATCCTGGGGAGTGCAAAGCCACAGTCTCTCAAGTCTCTACAGTGGGTGGGTTGCCCACTGCCATATCCTGGGGAGTGCAAAGCCACAGTCTCTCAAGTTTCTACAGTAGGTGGGGTGCCCACTGTGCCATCCTGGGGAGTGCAAAGCCACAGTCTCTCAAGTCTCTACAGTGGGTGGGTTGCCCACTGCCATATCCTGGGGAGTGCAAAGCCACAGTCTCTCAAGTCTCTACAGTGGGTGGGGTGCCCACCGTGCCATCCTGGGGAGTGCAAAGCCACAGTCTCTCAAGTCTCTACAGTGGGTGGGGTGCCCACCGTGCCATCCTGGGGAGTGCAAAGCGACAGTCTCTAAAGTCGATAACATTCTCCACTGGTTCTGGGGGGGACTGGTGCCCAGAGTGCTTCATCCTGTGCAGGACTGAGGTAGTGGATGCATGTCTTCACTGGTTCTGGAGGGGGACTGGTGCTCAGACTGGATGAGTCTCCCCGTGAAAGTTCCTGTCCTGTCACTGTCCAGGCTGCACATGGGATAAGGATGCCTGATGTGGCGGTCTTTTCATTCCTACCCGGTGCTTGCCCTGTTCAGCGGTCTTCACCATGGCGGTCTTTGCCCTGTTCAGCGGTCTTCACCATGGCGTTCTTTGCCCTGTTCAGCGGTGCTTTGCCATGGCGGTCTCTGGACTGTTCAGCGGTGCTTTACCATGGTGGTCTTTGCCCTGTTCAGCGGTGCTTTACCATGGCGGTCTCTGGACTGTTCAGCGGTGCTTTGCCATGGCGGTTCTGGACTGTTCAGCGGTGCTTTGCCATGGCGGTCTCTGGACTGTTCAGCGGTGCTTTGCCATGGCGGTCTCTGGACTGTTCAGCGGTGCTTTGCCATGGCAGTTCTGGACTGTTTCGCGGTGCTTTGCCATGGCGGTTCTGGACTGTTCAGCGGTGCTTTGCCATGGCGGTCTTTGGACTGTTCAGCGGTGCTTTGCCATGGCGGTCTCTGGACTGTTCAGTGGTGCTTTGCCATGGCGGTTCTGGACTGTTCAGCGGTGCTTTGCCATGGCGGTTCTGGTACGGACATTGGTGTGTGGCATGACGTTCCCTACACTGGGCATTGGTGTGTGGCATGACGTTCCCTACACTGGGCATTGGTGTGTGGCATGACGTTCCATCATAGCCCACCTGGGCTGTGGCAGCCGGGGCCCTCCTGGGCACTGACTCCGGCAGTGGCGGTGGTCTCCTGACCAGTGACGATACTTGCGCCCTCCTGGGCTGTGACTCTGGCGGTGGTCTCCTGACCAGTGACGATACTTGGGCCCTCCTGGGCTGTGACTCCGGCGGTGGTCTCCTGACCAGTGACGATACTTGGGCCCTCCTGGGCTGTGACTCCGGCGGTGGTCTCCTGACCAGTGACGATACTTGGGCCCTCCTGGGCTGTGACTCCGGCGGTGGTCTCCTGACCAGTGACGATACTTGGGCCCTCCTGGGCTGTGACTCCGGCGGTAGTCTCCTGAGCAGTGACGATACTTGGGCCCTCCTGGGCTGTGACTCCAGCGGTGGTCTCCTGACCAGTGACGATACTTGTGCCCTCCTGGGATGTGACTATGGCGGTGGTCTCCTGACCAGTGACGATACTTGGGCCCTCCTGGGCAATGACTCCGGCGGTGGCGGTGGTCTCCTGACCAGTGACGATACTTGGGCCCTCCTGGGCACTGACTCTGGCGGTGGCGGGGGTCTCCTGACCAGTGACAACGGTGCTGGCGGTTGTGTCTCGACCGCCGGGAATGATGCCGCCCTTCTCCACCGTGACACTCACAACAGGCTGGGCAGACTTCCTCTGGCCCTTCCCCACCTTTGGTGGAGTCACAGCTGACTCTCCAATCCCCTTGGAACCCATGTCAGTTGTTTTCCCACCAGGAGTCTTCACACGGTCCCGTCGTCCACTCTCCAATTTTAGAGCCTTTACAGGGGGAGGGCTGCCAGTGCCTTGGCTCCGGGTCACACTGCCTGCCCTGGTGGCAGGTGCACTCCACAAACCTTGAACAGGCACCACTGGTATTGGAGGCTTTTTGGCTGAGGCGCTACGACGGACTGATGAATTGGAGGGGGGGTGGGAGCAAAAAGGTCAACTTTACAGAGGGACAGTTTCTGACGTACACTGGGATGGGTAGTTGGAGGGGGTCTGGGAGTGGAGGAAGAGGAGGTGGTTGTCAGAGGTGTCACTTTAGGTGTTTTGGGTGCAGGTGCAGGTACTGGAGGCTGTCGTGAGGTGGATGGATGTTGGGTGTGTGGGTGCCCGTGTTTGTGTACTTTGGGAGGGGGCGTCACAGACACACTGGGAGAGGACACAGGGGACGTGTAAATTGCAGTGGAGGTGGTGAGGTCAGGTGAGCGGCTTGTGGTGCTGGCTCTCCTTGTGCGATTCAGAGTGCCTGTTGATGTGGTGCATGCAGGTGTGTGTGTAGACGAGACTGGGAGGGAGGAGGGAGAAGAGGAGGAGGGGGACACAGTGGAGGCAGTGGATGTTGCTGTGTCTGTACGTGGGTGAGGCTTGCGTGAGTGCCTGTGGGTTGTGTGGTGCCTATGTTTACTTGAGCTACTTGCGTGTGCTGACTTGTGTGCATGCTGGTCTGTAGGTGTGCTTGGGATGGGCTGGGGTACAGGACATTGGGTCTGGGTGGAGGAGGTTGGAGGGGGGAGGCTGGACACAGGGACAATGGCTGCCATCAGTGCTGAGGCCCGAGATTGCAGGGTTCGCTGAAGGACAGCCTGACCAGAATGAATGCCCTCCAGGAATGCATTACCGTGTTGCAACTCTCGTTCTACACCCTGGATGGCATTCACAATGGTACACTGCCCAACAGTGAGTGACCTGAGGAGGTCAATGACCTCCTCACTGAGGGCAGCAGGGGTGACTGGGGCAGGGCCTGAGGTGCCTGGGGCGAAGGTGATGCCCACCCTCCTGGGTGAGCGGGCAGGGGCGAACACTGAGGGGCTGCTAGGAGGGCGGTGCTTGTAGGGGAGGTGGCGGCTGTACCTGTAGAAGTGGGGCGCACAGATGGTGCCGCCACCACAAGGGAGCCCCCATCGGCGAACGAGTCCGTGTCGCTGCTTGGTGATCCGGTGGCCAACATGAAGCTCCCCTCACCCTCCGTCCCACTGATGCATTCAGAGTCCGTGGTGCGGCCCTCCATGGCGATGTGGGATGCAGCTCCCTCGTGCTCCGGTGCCACTGTACCTCCGCCTGATGATGCTGATGTACAAAAGGACAGGGAGAGCAGAAAAAGGGGGGGGGAGACAGAAGAAACAGAGTTTGAGTGCATGGCATACCGCTACCGTTGGCGGACAAGACAGACACAGCAGCCCCCTGCATTACACCGTGCTCCTGCCCTCTGCATATGCAATTTCTGGGATATGGCCTACATGGCAATGGTGGACATCTGCACACATGGATGCCACAGGGGCAACTATACCTGTACTTGGCACTCTGCTGAGGTGGGGTAGAGTGCCACATGCCCTGCATTACGGAGGGGCCTTGCCTACCGAACTCGCCCTGGCCTAGGAAAACCCACAGCCCACCTCGCCCACCCAGACACCTCCACTTCACGCAAAGTCAGCAAAATGAGATTGTACTCACCCCCTTGTGGCTGCTGTGATGCCCTCAAGCGCCCATCCAACTCCGGGTAGGCCACCACCAGGATCCGGAACATCAGGGGGTCATGGTGCGACGGGCACCCCTCCCACGTTGGGAGGCCATCCCCAGCTGAGCCTCCGCCGTCTTCTTGCTGCAGCGGCGAATGTCCTCCCATCTTTTCCGGCAGTGGGTGCCCCGTCTCTGGTGGGCCCCCAGGGTCCGGACCTCCTTGGCGAAGGCACGCCAGATGTCCCTCTTCTGTTGGGCGCTGACCTACATGACATGCACAAGGAAAGAGAAACAGTCATTACCAACTGCACCGTCGATGTGAGTGGCCCCCTCCCTACACTGGCCATGTGGCCCATTCATTCCCATGCATTAATGTTCTATGAACTCGGCTCCCTTCCCTCTCCCAACCAGCCCTCCTCACCCAGGCCTAGTCCATACAACGTGCTCCCTGTGTACTAACCTGTTGGTCTGGAGGACCGTAGAGTAGCGTGTACTGGGGGAGGACCCCGTCTACCAGTTTCTCCAACTCCTGTGCAGTGTAGGCAGGGGCCCTTTCCCCAGACGCAGCAACCATCGTCGCTTCCAGACCGAGGTCACAGCAGCACTTGCAGTGTAGGTCCTCTCCTGTCGAAGGTCAGGTATCTAGTGATTGAACAGATAGAAAATGGCGGTGACGTCCGCGGCGGTGCACATCATCACCGCCGGCGCACCTGTTCATTGGCTCCTGGGACCCATAGGGTCCTATGTCAACCAATGCAGCATTGTGCTGCCGCCTACCGTGACGGTGTGCAATGCCAGCGCAGTTACCCCACAATCCCATTGTCCCAGTTTAGAGGTCAGGCAGCCGCCATTTCTTGGGCCCACATGGCTTAATTTACCTCTGCGTCACACATAGCTAGGCCTACACTCAACACACATACATGAAGGGTTTTGTGAGTGGTGTAGTCTTGTGTGTAACTGTGGGTACATACCTGGAGGAATAATGACTGATTTGTCGCTGTTGTCCTTCGTAGGCACGGTCAGCTGGGAGATGTGAGAAGATGGCGGAATCCTCCGGTGTACCGACCGCTGGTGGACCTGTTGACAATGGAAAAGCGACATGTCATCGTCACCTACCGGTTTGACCGTGCCACAATCTAGGAACTATGCACCCAGTTGGAGCCAGACCTGATGTCACCAATCCGCCATCCGACTGGAATCCCCCCTGACGTGCAGGTGCTGTCAGTGCTCCATTTCCTTGCTAGTGGGTCTTTTCAGACAACAGTGGCCATGGCATCAGGGATGTTCCAGCCTATGTTTTCCAACGTGCTGTCCAGAGTGTTGTCTGCCCTGCTGAAACACGTAAGGAGATACATCATTTTCCCTGAGGTGGCAGATTTGCCTACAGTTAAAGGTGACTTCTATGCCCTGGACATATCCCCAACGTCATAGGTGCCACTGATGGGACCCATGTAGCTCTGCCCCCCCCCCCCACAGGAGTGAGCAGGTGTACAGGAACAGGAAGAGTTATCATTCTATGAATGTTAAGATGGTCTGGTTGGCAGACCAGTACATCTCGCAGGTAAATGCTATGTTCCCTGGCTCAGTGTTAATGCCTACATCCTGCGGAAAAGCAGCATCCCTGATATGATGGCTCAACTCCAGAGGCACCGTGTATGGCTATTGGGGGACTCTGGTTACCCCAACCTGTTCTGGCTATTGACCCCAGTGAGGAATCCCAGGACCACAGCAGAGGAACGCTACAATGAGGCCCATGGGCGGACTAGGAGGGTGATTGAACGCACCTTCGGCCTCCTGAAGGCCAGGTTCAGGTGCCTCCATATGACAGGTGGTTCCCTATTTTACTCACGGAAGAATGTGTGCCAGATCATCATCGCCTGCTCGATGCTTCATAATTTGGCTTTGCGACGCCAGGTGCCTTTTCTGCAGGAGGATGATCCAGATGACGGTGTTGTAGAAGCTGTGGAGCCTGTGGAGCCTGTTGACAGTGATGAGGAAGAAGCTGAGGAAGAAGACAACAACAACAGGGAGTCAGTCATACAGCAATATTTCCAGTGACACACAGGTGAGAACATTTTCATTTTTACCATTACATTAACTTTCACACGTCTTCCTCTATCCTGTCTGTCGATTTCAACCAGTATTTGGTAACTGAGTTGTACATTTCCATTACGGTTTCACAGGTGTGGTTACCAACGTGTCATCTGCTTGGATCCTTCAAGGACTAGTGATGTGTGACATGGGTATGTTAGCTTTACAATAGGAAACGCATTATGACACTGTCATTGATAATACATATTTACTAAATCACAGACTGACTCCAGATTGTTTTGTGTTTCAAGGGTGTTTATTGAAGTGCTCAGAAATGGGAGGGGGTTGTAAAATGAGGAAGGGTGATGGTGGAGGAATGTCCATGGCAGAGTCCAGTCTATTAGTCTCACAGGTGCACTGCCCATCTGGGCATAGGAAGTGGAGCTGGGGCAGTTTAAGTATGGACAGGGTAACAAAGTGGGACAGTGGGAGGACAAACAGGGTGGTCTAATTTCCTGGCGGGGGTCTTGCCATCTTGCTCTGTCCTGTTCCTGGATCTCAGGGACCGCTTGCATGGTGGTTGTCCGTCTGCAGGGGGTGTGGTGCTGGTGTGGTGGTCCTGTGGCGGGGCGTCCTGTCCACTAGCGCCGGCGGAGGTGGTGGGCAGTTCATCGTCCTGGCTAGTGTCAGGGGCCCCTTGGAGTGCCACGGTGTCCCTCAAAGTCTTCTGTATGTCCTTCAGCACCCCTACGATGGTGCCCAGGGCGGAGCTGATGGTCCTGAGCTCCTCCCTGAACCCCAAATACTGTTCCTCCTGCAGGCGCAGGGTCTCCTGCAACTTTTCCAGGACCGTCACCATAGTCTCCTGGGAGTGGTGGTATGCTCCCATGATGGAGGATAGGGCCTCGTGGAGAGTGGGCTCCCTTGGCCTGTCCGCCCCCTGTCGCACAGCAGCCCTCCCAGTTCCCCTGTGTTCCTGTGCCTCCGTCCCCTGAACCGTGTGCCCACTACCACTGCCCTCAGGTCCCTGTTGTTGTTGGGGTGGTGTGTTAGCCTGGGTTCACTGTAGTGGTGGACACACCGCTGATTGACCTGTCCTGGGTACGGAGGTTTGGGCCCGCTGGGTTGGGGCTGTGCTGGTGTTACCAGAGGGTGGAAGGTCGGTGTTGGGCTGTGCCTGTGCAAGGGGAACTGAATGTCCCGAGGCCCACGATGGTCCGGGCTGGTCATCAGGATCCAGTAGGGCAGAGCTGCTATTGTCACTGTGGGCCTCTTCTGGGGGTGGAGTGGTGTTGTCTGGACCCTCTGGTGTGGTGACGGTCCTTCGGGTTCCTGCAGGGGCATAAGAGCATGATTATTGCATGTGTGTGTGTAATGGTGTACCCCAGTGCAAGCATTCCTGTGTGGGAGCTTGTGTGATGGTGGTTTAGGGGGTTGTATGGGTATGTGCAGTGGGCATGCTTTAGTGCTGGGTGTCCATGCTTAGTTGTGTCATTCAGGGCTTGGTGTTGGGATGGGTGGTTTGTGTTATGAGTACATTAGTGAGGAGTTGTAGTGATAGGGGAGGGGGTGTGAGAGCATGCAGGTAGGGTGGGGGATATGATAGTTAAGATTTGACTTACCAGTGTCCCATCCTCCACCAACTCCTCCGAGGCCCTCAGGATGCATGATGGTCAAGACTTGCTCCTCCCATGTTGTTAGTTGTGGGGGAGGAGGTTGGGGTCCGCCGCCAGTCCGCTGAACCGCGATGTTGTGCCTGGAGACCGTTGAACGCACCTTCCCCCGTAGGTCATTCCACCTCTTCCTGATGTCCTCCCTATTTCTTGGGTGCTGTCCCACGGCGTTGACCCCGTCGACGATTCTTCGCCATAGCTCCATCTTCCTGAGTATGGAGGTGTGCTGTACCTGTGAGCCAAATAGCTGTGGCTCTACCCGGATGATTTCCTCCACCATGACCCTGAGCTCCTCCTCGGAGAAGCGGGGGTGTCTTTGGCGTGCCATGGGGTGGTGTGTGTGATGTGTGGGGCGGTGTGAGTGTTGATGTGTGTGGTGATGTGTAGTGGTGTGTGGTGTTTTGTGCGTGGATGTGGTGTGGGTGATGGTGTTCTGTGCCTCTGTATGGTGGTGTTGTTTTGGCTGTGCTGTCTCTCTTGCCTTCGTCTCGAAATTGTGGTCGTAGGGGTTTGTGGGTGATGTGGGTGTGTGTTTTATATTGTGTTGGGTGTGTGGGAGTGGTGTGTGTATGTGTATTAGGTGTGTGTATTTGTAATTGTCCAATGTGGCGGTGTTTTGTATATGTGTGTGTATTTTGAGCGCAGCGGTGTGTACCGCCAATGGAATACCGCGGTTGAAAGACCGCTGCGTGGATTCGTGGGTCGTAATAGCATGTGCGTGTTTCTGTTGGTGTGGAGGTGGAGGTTTTGTTTTCGCCAGTTTAACACTGACCTTTGGTGTGGCGGAGTTGTGTGGGTGTCTGAATTTCGGCGGATTCCGAGATGTGTGTCATAATAGCCGCAGCGGTGTATTGGCGGTCTTCTGCACGGCGGTAAGCGCCTTTTACCGCCAATGTTGTAATGACCCCCCTAGTGTGGCTACACATAAGTCTGAGTATTTTTGCCATTAGTAGCCGCCGTTAGTATTTTGTTGTAAAGTGATCAAGGTAGCAGCTGCTTTTTCATGAGTGGAGGCCAAGGCCTCATTGACAGCCTCTATAAGGGTTACCCGTTTTGATTTGGACATTTGATCTCCCCTGACAAAGGGATAGATGGTTCGAGTTTTCACATAGATTCCAAGGCCAATTACAGCATGAATATTTTTGATGGACTCTGTGTATTTAAGATTGCTTTTATTGAGATCATGACTTTAATCTGAACTGCTGGTCACTCCTACAAACTCACAGGATTTGTACCGTCAATGGAATACCGCGGTTGAAAGACCGCTGCGTGGATTCGTGGGTCGTAATAGCATGTGCGTGTTTCTGTTGGCGTGGAGGTGGAGGTTTTGTTTTCGCCAGTTTAACACTGACCTTTGGTGTGGCGGAGTTGTGTGGGTGTCTGAATTTCGGCGGATTCCGAGATGTGTGTCATAATAGCCGCAGCAGTGTATTGGCGGTCTTCTGCACGGCGGTAAGCGCCTTTTACCGCCAATGTTGTAATGACCCCCCTAGTGTGGCTACACATAAGTCTGAGTATTTTTGCCATTAGTAGCCGCCGTTAGTATTTTGTTGTAAAGTGATCAAGGTAGCAGCTGCTTTTTCATGAGTGGAGGCCAAGGCCTCATTGACAGCCTCTATAAGGGTTACCCGTTTTGATTTGGACATTTGATCTCCCCTGACAAAGGGATAGATGGTTCGAGTTTTCACATAGATTCCAAGGCCAATTACAGCATGAATATTTTTGATGGACTCTGTGTATTTAAGATTGCTTTTATTGAGATCATGACTTTAATCTGAACTGCTGGTCACTCCTACAAACTCACAGGATTTGACTGCCATCTTCAAAGCCTGGTCAACAGGGGCATTCCCCTTAGCATAAATGTTGCTAGGCTGATATCAGTTTCTAGGTTGAACATGCATTAGATGTAGACTAGTTTGAAACTAGGCTGCCTTTTTAGGTCTGGCTTGACAGACATTATGTGACTAATCTAAAAAAAGGGTTTAACTAGCACTGTCAGGAGAGGGTAATTGGCTCCACCCAAATGTTGTAGCTAGGAGTATATGTTTTGATTGGCAAGAAATTGATGCGCCCAAAAAAAGTGTTTGCCTTCCCATCAGCTGTGACCATTTTGGTTATTCATCCAGTTACGTCAGCCAGCAGTCACACACGACATTGTAATGCTATGAAATTGTTTTAGATAACTAGATACATTTTGGTATTTGTTTCACTCTTGCAGCAACACAGAAGGGAGTAGTATAGTCATTAACTTTAGACTTCAAAGTGGTTGTTTAGGTCTGGTTTGACAATGCAACTGTTGTTTGGCATTCTTTGATTAATAAGAAAGTTCTTTCGGAGTTCTACTTAGAAGGCTTAGAAGGGGGCTTAGGCTCCATCCATTAGTTGCCCCCCCCCCCACGAGTGCAGGATTTGATTGGCCTGTTTTTTTGTTGCTTCCACTAAAAATACTGTATGCATTGCACTTTATGGCATGTGACAAAGTTTATACTTGATACTGCAGGATTGAATTGGTTATGGTGGCAAGCTAATGATCATGGTTATAGACCTGATCCATTTATTATGAAAAGTTATGGTAAAGGCATTAGGCCTCGTGTACCCATTGTGAAAAGAATATGTTAAAATGTAGATAGTTATTATTGTACATTATTAAAGTTTTGATCAGTACTTTGTTACATGAAATCTCACAAATTGCCACAGTAGACAATGGTTTTGGTGTTAGTCACACAGTGTGACAAACTGGGCATATAGGAGATTTGCTCTGTAAGAATTTTTGTTAGACCGTCCTAGGAGAGATAGTACTTTGCTAAGCCAACTGTAATTTAGCACACCTTTTTTCACTTTATGGCTGTGTGTCTGATGTTTGCCTTGTAGGAAAGCTTATGCTCAAAACTGTAGGCCTGAGTTGATTATGTTGGCAAGCTATATGCCTAATTGACAAACTGGAAAATGTATGTCAGATGCGATTGGTCTGGTCTGCTTGTTATGAAACATCATGACAAAAGCTGTTGTTCTATCTTGGTAAATGTGAAAAGCTTATGTTAAACCTTTAACTACTGGATGTTATCACATTGTGTCAAACAGGTATTTTGCAATGAGATGCAATCTCATAAATTACCATTGCAGGCAAGGGTATTGACTAGTTTTCTACAAATCTGTAATTTTATAACTGTATGCATAATGGTTGCCAGCTATTTGCACTTCAATAGGTCAATTTGGGGTAAACTGCAATGCCAATGTTAAAGGGTAAAAGATTCATCAGTTCACTGGGAAAAGTCACGCCTGATTTCATATGTTTGATATGATTATTATGAAGACCAGTAGGCCTGACATATTGTGTAAAGCATGTGTTAGGTTCAATAGACTTTTAGCAATGGACTTTTATTACACTGTGCTTAAGCCTGTAGATAGGTATTTTGCTACATGGAATTTCACAGATTGTCATAGAAGGCAAACATTTTGGTGTTGGTGATCACCATGAGCAAACTGTGGTGCTAGAAAATATACACTACAATAATCCTTCCTAGACTCTCTTAGAAGAGATAGTATTGTGCGTTACTAACTGTAATCTCATATACATTTGTACTTTTATGACTGCATTATTAATAGTTGCGGATAAACGCTACATGCCTGATTGTTTATTAGATACAGTTACAACAAAGGCAGGGGCCTAATAAATTGATGGTGAAAAGCATATGTTGAAGTCAATAGGCACTTAAGGGTGAATTGTTATTATTCTGAATTAAAGCCTATAGATAGGTTATTATGTTATGTAGAATCTCATAGATTACCTTAGGGTGCAAGGGTTTTGGTGTTGGCTACCTTCTCTGACAAACTAAGGGGATTAGTGGTGCAGAGCAGCACAGCAAGTAAGCTTGCTGCACTGCATCACTGGGAAAGGGCAGGAATACAGCGTATTTCAGCCATACAATGCATTCCTGACTTTTCCCCCCTGTGGTGGTGCATATTAGGCTGCCTAGCGCCAATGCAGGCACCCTTGCATCATTGTGCAAAAGTGCGTGAGTTTCATGCAAGATTGCTTTTGTGTATAAAGGGACACCTTCCTGCATAAAAGCAATCCTTAGAGGCAAATTCCTTTATGTATGTGTGCTTCAGAATGCAGCACACATTGAAAGAGGGAGTAACAGTGAGAAATAAAGATATTTCTCCCAGTAATGCCTCTCCTGGGGTTGTGTAACTTTTTGGTACATTCCCAGGTTTTCCAGGTTTAGTAAATCTAGAAATGTGTCAAAACCCACGTGAGTTGTTTGGGAACACCCACTCAAAGGCCATGGAATGCCTCCCTTGAGCAGAGTAATGCAATGCAGCAATTTGTGCTACAATGCATTACTACAGATTTTTGAAGCCATTCAAAGCCACCTACCATGGCTTTGTGTGGCATCAAAAGTCTGACTTAGAGGTTTGCATCATGCATGCACTACATTGTCTGGTATAGAGCAGTGGTTCTCAACCTGTGGTCCGGGGAACCCTGGGGGTCCGCGAAGCCTTCTCAGGGGGTCCGCGAGAGCCTAGAAAATTAACAAATATGAACAAATATTGACAAATTAGGTCCCCAGCTTCCAGTAATGACACAGGCGGGGGTCCCTGGATTACGATGATGATTCAGTGGGGGTCCTTGGGCTCCATCAATGTTAAAGTGGGGGTCCACAGAAGTCAAAAGGTTGGGAACCACTGGTATAGAACATTTGTACTGTAAGAATCATTGTTGTTAAGCCCGGTTAGAAACAACAGTTTTTGTTTTGTCAACTGTATTTTTGTATACATAGGTAATTTTATGACTGTCGCCTTCGAGAAAGTTTACACTCAGTGCAGCAAACCCGAGTGGATTATGTTGACATGTCAATGATAACAGCTATAGGTTTGACTGATCTCCAGGGAAATGCTATACCTGATGCCATATGCCTGGCATGTTTATTATGAAAAGATGCATGAGTAAATACAAAGGAAGTATGCATGGCTCATTTATTTTAAAAAGGCATTTGGTAAAGTTAATAGGCCTCTAACAATGATTTTTTATATCATGTTCTAGACAGTAGAAAGGTATTTGGTTATGTCTAATCTCGCAGATTACCGTAGTAGGCAACGATTTTGGTGTTGGTCACCAAGGCCCTCATTATGAAAATGGCGGTACAAACCGCTGTGTTCAAGCTGGCGGTCAAAACACTGACCGCCAGCGTCCCCAGATCCCCACCGGCCATATTAGGAACATTCCTGTGGGCCATTGTTTCCGCCTGCCGGCCCACAGGAAAGCCTGTCTGGGACATTGATGGTGGCTCCCCCTGGAGCCGCCGCCAATGTCTCTGTGGGGCGGGTGCAGCTGCACCCGTTGCTCAGATCACTGCCTGAAAATCGGGCAGTGACCTGTGCGATGGGGCACTGCACCGGGGCCCCTGCACTGCCTATGCCAAGTGCATGGGCAGTGCAGGGGCCCCCAGGGATGCCCCAGTGCACCCCTTCTGCCAGCCTTTCCCTGGCGTGGAAACACACCAGCGAAAGACTGGTGGCTGAGGAAACATTATCCGAGGGGCAGCGCTGCTGCCCTGTTGGATAATGTTTTCGACCGCCGCCAGGCTGCCTGACGGAGGCAGCCTGGCGGTAAGTGAGGGCTGCCAATGGCGGCCCTCATGGGGTACGTTATATGGCGGTGTGGTGGGCGCAATGCCGGCTGGTGGTTTTACCCGCCACCGCCAGATGGTGGGCCACACCGCCACGTTCATAATGACCACCCAAATCTGGCAAACCCTAGGAGCAGAATGTCACTGAGATGGTTCTTGTTAGGCCTTGGTGAAAGGGGTTATATGTTGTTTTGGCAACTTTAATTAAGTGCATATTTGTAATTTTATAAATTGATGCCTCAGTTTTGCCAGTTAATGAGCATTTCAGTAAACCTGGTTTGCATTTAATGTTTCTACATCTTACCATTTCACTGATTATAATGAGCACT
Source organism: Pleurodeles waltl (assembly GCF_031143425.1). Lineage (NCBI taxonomy): Eukaryota > Metazoa > Chordata > Amphibia > Caudata > Salamandridae > Pleurodeles > Pleurodeles waltl. The sequence continues at coordinate 269,556,417 of NC_090446.1, forward strand.
GCAATGAAATAATTTTATCACAAAGCAAGTAGGCTTTACTTTGATAATTTAAAAAAGTATGTTTTAAAGGCAATATGTTTTTAAGGTGGATTGTTATTACTCTGGGGTAAAGCCTGAAGGCATGTATTTTGTTACATGGAATTTTCAGAATACTGTAGTAGACAAGGGTTTTGACCCACCTGAATAAACTATGGTGATAGATGATTTGTACTATGATAACCCTCTTTTGGCTCTATTATTAGGGATTTTATATTTTTTTAACAACTATAGGCCTCATTATGAGTTTGATGCCCTGACTGTCGGCTCCCAGACCCGTGGGAGGAGACTGCAGCAGAGTTGGAGGTCTTCCCACAGCTCTATTGCAATGTTTCCACCGGACTGACCAGAGGAAACCTCCATATTAGGGGATTTCCGCCAGTCTGCTTGGTGGAAACAATGCAGTGGCATTGGCCTTGGCTCCTCAGGGAGCCGAAGCCAATGCCATCTCACAGGGGGTGCTCACAGCACCCTCGGAATGTGTATTGTTTGCTGTAGCAGAAAGGGCATTCTGAGGTTGCTGTTCAAGGGGGCCCATGCACTGCCCACAACACGGTCATGGGAAAAACAGGAGCCCCCTGTGGCCTCCAACACTGCCTTTCTGCCAGCCTTTTCATGGTAGGGACCCTGCCATGAAAAGGCTAGCAGAAAGGGAAGTCGTGATCAGCACTGCAGTGTTGTGTAGCTACTCTAGCCGTGTCTTAGGCACTTTATCTTAGCAAACTAGGCCTGTCATTGTGCACTTTAGCCCTGTAACATTTTATTCAGCATTGCTTTGTTTTTCTAGCATTAGCCACATTTGTGGAGTTGTTTTAGTTTTTCTATCTGGTTGTTCTTTCACTAGGAAAGCATTAGGTTCTTAGAATAGCACTCATTTCACTTTGTGCTTTCCTCAAGACTGCAGTCAGATAGGGTTTCCAGCAAAAGTGGTACGCTGTGTCTCCGACATTCACAGAAACATACATATCCATTTGTGGGGACCTTTTCTTAGAACATCAACTGTTTTATTATAAAAACCCTTCTCTGTCCCATACATGTTAGAGGGAGATTCCAGCCAGATGATCATGACTGCATGCTGATTACTGAACGTCTTTGCTACAGCTGCTTGTTCAGACTGCCGAATCTCTGGCCTCTATAAGGAACAGGCTTCCTTGCTCAGTTATGAGGGATGATGTCTTCCCAGGGGGGAAACTTGAAGTGCAGATTAGGGCTTATCATGCTGTTCTCTAACCTAGTTTGGGTAGGAAATATGTAGCTATATATCATACCTAGTGACTATATGGTGGGATCCCCTACAATTCCCATGAGCTGTCTTCTCTGTCATGCGCCCAGTTGCCACAATCATTCCCATTTGTGGGTGGAGATGAGGCACTGCCAGTTGGTCAGAAAACCCAGATTTGGCCGACAGGTGTCACATGGTGTGGGATTGTACTCAGTACCCCACATTTCAGGTGATTCTGCCACCAAATCTACTAGTCTCATTAGGATGAAAACCTAGGCAACAGCAGTGCTGAACTCAGCACCCCCATGGCTGGCTACAACTTTGACCACCACCACCCAATCGGGATCCATGATCCTGTAGGCGGCAGCAGTCCCCTGGTGGTCCAGCCACCAGGGTTGTAATCTGTCAGTCAGACCGCCGGGAGTGTGGCGGTCTGACCACTGTGAGTTTGGTGGTTGCAAGACTGCCAAACTCGTAAGAAGGCCCTATATTTTCTGGACTTTAGCAATTTTATTGTGGTATGCCTTTGAGTTACCTTGCAAGAATGTTTATGAACTAACTCAGCAAGCTTGAGTTAGTTTTGGTGGCAAGTCAATGATCAATGTTATAAGCATGATTGTTTGTAATAAAACATTATGGCAAAGGCAGTAGGCCAGACACATTGATATTGAAAATCACATGTTAAAGTCAGTCAAACATTTAAGAGTTAATTGTTATAACTCTGTATTAAAGCCTTCAGATTGGTGTTTTGCTGCATGGAACCTTGTAGATTACAATATTTGCTATTTACCTCCTCTGACAAACTGTCAGAACAGCTGATTGGTACTGTAGGACTTCTTATGAAAGATAGTATTTTCCTTTACCAATTTAAATTTTGTATGCTATGTAATTTTAATAACTGTATGCCTGATGGTTTTCTTATGTCAAACCTCACTTTCAATACAAGAGGACTTAACTGGTTATGGCGATAAGCCAGTGATAATAGCAACAGGTCTGATTGGTTCACTAGGAACAACTATTTCTTCTGTCATGAGTCTGATTTGTTTATCATTAAAAGTTATGAAAAATGCACGAGACCTGACATACTAATTATGAAAATCATACGTTAAAATCAGTAGACATTTATGAATGGATTGGTATTCCAATGTATTAAAGCATACAAATAGATATTTTCTTACAATGGATGTCAAAGATTACCTTTGTAAGGGCTGATTTAGGTGTTGGTTACTGCCTCAGACAAACACTAGGGCAAGAAGATTTACATGGTGATAATTCTTGATAGAATCTCTCCTTAGCTGTGTGTCGGGATATCGTAATAAAACAAGCCATTAAATAGTACATCATCCATACATATTATTGTATATCCATATAAATACATAGATGACCTTAGGATCGGTTCTTTTCCGTCTCTGGTCTGTCTGTCTGTCTTTTACACTCTGTTTACTTCAGACTACATTAGGTAATGGTTCAGCCCAAATCCTTTACTGGCTCTCTTGCCCAGTGAAGGACAACAATGACAACATTTTATGAATATAAATGTACGTCCACCTGAAAATAATTGTGCTTCAGTGTCAGTACCCATTGGACTGACCTTTAGTTTTGCATTTTCTCCTTTTTATTTTAATGTTTCTTAGGAGTATACTACAGCTCTCCGGGCGGTACTAACAGGTGGATCGCTTGCTGCTCATTTAATCTGAACTGCTCCGCATCTCACGTAGTCACTACCTCTAAACACACAAGACCATTTTAGAATGCTGTTGTCCATAGTGTATCATTTTTTACCATTCCAAATGGACAAGACATTAGTTATAAATGTGGTGGAATGCTTAAACTTTAAAACAGCCACTGACTATTTACAACACCTTACAAGATGGACACCCACTATTATGTTTAGTTTCATCAGTGCAAGCATATGCCTTTTGTGCTTAGATGGCAGCATGTTTCATGCTTTCCAATTATATAATTTTAATTTCTCCTGCATATGTTGTTGAGTTTTTGTGCATTTTATTGTAGTTTGTGTTAGAGGGTGTATGCAAGAATGAGTTAAACGTTGGATGAATGGATGCATGAGTGCCAAGATGAGTGACCAACTGCATGTATGAGAACGCATTTAGGGGCAGATTTATGGAAAGTGCAGCGCCATTTCCCTGCACTTCTTAGCACCCCCCTACCTCCACCATGTGTGCGCAGTATTTAAAATACAGTGCACCATGGCGCAGGGTCGGGTACAATAGTATCATTTTTTATGAAGCTATTGATGTACTCTGCAGGAGTAGCACCAACATATGGGTGCTACTCCTGCAGAGTACATAGGGGTCTATTATAAAGAATTGGAGCCCCCTTTTGATACCTGCTCTTGATCTGCCATTAAAAGTGACATAGTAAATGGTGCAAGGAAATTTCATAGATTTTCTTGCACAATTTTACCGCCTCCCCTAATGGGAGAATGCCCCTTTGCCAACATTATGCCTGGCCCAGGCATAATGTAGCACAAAGGGTTACAGAGTGGTGCAATGTATGCATTGCGCCACTCTGTTAATCCACCGTGGGGATTTTGGCCTTGTTGGGCCACATTAACGTCAAACTAAATGATGTTAATGTGGCGCAAGCAGGCGCTAGGGGCCTATAAATATGCCACTTAGTTCCTAAACCCATCAATACACAAAAAGGCACTTTCATTCATAAGCTGAACATATGAGTTTTAATTTTGACTTTCTCTACTCAGTTTGCTGCTAATACATGAGAATTAACATTTCAGATTTGTGTGCTGAAGGTTTAGGGTCTGATTATGAGTATGGCAGCCTCGGACCACCAGACTTGCGTTGGCATTGAGACCGCCGCAATCCTGTCATTCTGACTGCCAGAATAAGACCCTGGCATTCAGACCACCAGGGGACAGCCTTCTCCTCCAAGAATAAGGTTTCCAATGGGGTGACAACAGTCAGAGTTATACCCAAACAGAGTGCCGTGGAACTCAATGCCCCCTGACTGATTACAACCCCACTTTCAATCAGCCTTTTTATGGTGGGGACCCCACCATGAAAAAGCTGGTGGAAATTGCAGACAGTGCGCATTCCAAGGGTGCTGGTCAGGCTCCTCTGTGCTATGGTATGGGACTTGGCTCTCTTACAGGAGCTGAGTCCTATATCATAGCACTGTTCATACTGGGCTGACTGAGGGGACGCTCTATTGTATGTTACCACCAGAAAGCCGTTTGCACTGAATTAGTGTCATTTTTAAAAATCTAATTCGGTGCAAAACTAACTCCATATTTATACTTTGGTGCTAGACCCGTCTAGCACCAAGGCCCTGATTTATATTTTTTTGGGCCGCATTAACATCACTTTTTTATGCAAAAATGGCACAAACTTACAAAATATTGGCCCTTATTTATACTTTTTGCTGCAAAACTGCACTAACTCAGTTTTGCACTAAAAAGTTTAGCACCGGCTTGCACCATTTCTGTGCACCAGCCGGGCACCATATTTATAGAATGGTGCAAGCCGGTGCAAAGGGTAGGCTAGAGTAAAAAAAAAGACTTTAGTCGAGTGGGGCTGGCAGTATAGAAGAAGAGGGTTTAGCACCAAAAAATGACTTTAGGCAGGTTAAAGTAAAAGAAAATGACTCTAGCCAGATTAGCGTCATTTTATGGTGCTAAACCTACCATGCCACATGACTCCTGCCCTAGAAAAGGCAAGAGTCACGCCCACCACCCCAATGGCCAGCACAGAGGACAAGGGTCCCCTGGGCATGGCCATTGCACCCTGTGCCATGTATGGGGGCCCATTTCAGAAACCCCCTATGGCACTTTCAACAATAATGCAATCTACCTGTACATACCTGGGATGGGGTCCCCCATCATCTGCAGTCCCTCTGGTGTGGGTGGGGGTGCCCCTGGGTCCTAGGGAGGGCACCTGTGGGCTTATTCCATGGTGTTCCACCATGGAAATAGGCCCACAGGTCCCCTAACGCCTGCCCTGACCCGTGCTTTAAAAAATGGGACAAAGCAAGCTTTGCCCCATTTTTTGACCCCTCCTCCCTCCCTTGCACCATTTTTGCATGGTAGTATAAATATGGCGTTAAGAGGCCATAGAGTAATTTTTTGCACTGGAACGCCTATCTTGCATCTCATTAAGGCAAGGTAGGTTTCTACTTCCAAAAAATGACTTTAACTTCATAAATTTAGCACTAGACGGGTCTAGCACCAAAGTATAAATATTGAGTTAGTTTTGCACTGAATTAGAGTAAAAAAAAAAAAGATTATGCTATTTCAGTGCAAACAGAGTATAAATATGCCTCTTAGCGTAAAAAAATGACGCTAATCTGGTTAGAGTCATTTATTTTGACTCTAACCTGCCTAACGTCATTTTTTTTAACGCTAGCCTACCCTTTGCACCAGCTTGCACCATTCCATAAATATGGTGCCCAGCTGGTGTTAAAAAATGGTGCAAGCCGGTGCAAAACTTTTTGGTGCAAAACTGCGTTAGTGCAGTTTTGCACCAAAAAGTATAAGGGCCATATTTATACTTTTTGCCGCAAAACTGCACCGGCGCAGTTTTGCGTAAAAAATAATACCGCCGGCTAAGGCCATTTTGGTGCGCCGCGTGGGCGTCAAATTTATACTTTGACGCACGGCGGCGCAAACCACAGGTGTGAGTCATTTATTTTGACACACACTGCAGCGTCAAGTCGTAAAGTAAAACAACGTTAACGCGGCGGAAATGACTGTGGCTCAATTTACGTCCCCGCAAACCGGATATGCAGCGTTTTTTGACGCAATTGCATCAAAAAAACCCGCGAACACTGCCATTTCAGCAGAGGAGAGCCAAAATGGATCCCAGATGCCTCTACAGACCCCAGGAAGATGACAACAGACCAGGAACCAGCCAGGAGGACCCACATAAGAACCAGGACACTTTTAAAAAGAAAAGAAAGTGTTGCTTCAGTGCAGAGGAACAGGAAATTCTGGTTAAAGAGGTGACGGAACACCAGAACCAACTGTTTGTCACCTCAAAATTGCCAATCAGTAAGAGAGAGGCTAAATGGCAACAAATTGTCGACAAGATCAACAGTGTGGCAGAAGTACGCAGAACAGTCATCGAGTGCAAAAAACTCTGGCATGACTGCAAGCGCAGGACCAAGGAAAAGATGGCCAGTAACAGGAAGGCAGCACTGCAGACTGGTGGTGGGAGTACAGCACACCAGGAGGCCCTGGACCACATGGAGGAGATGGTCGCAGCCGTCATCCCTGAGGAGATCGGCACAGGGATTCAGGACACGACAGCACAGACTACCAGGAGACAATGCACATGCAGGGTAAGTCGCATGGGGAATTAAAAATGCACTAATGTCAACTACAACGGGGGATACTGACCACAAAATGCATGGAAGTCATCATATACATGGAGTGGCATGGGTAAAGGGGGATGGCATGGGGCATGGCCTGCATAGACAGAAGCTGGGGCACACCATTACACTACAACAACAGTCCCATGGGGGCACGCTGCCATGCCAACGATGGAGCAAAGGGAAAGCCACGCCAGGAGGGAAGGGCACAACGTCAAACTGACATCCCGGCACACGTTAGCCACCATACCCCCTACATTAACTAGGACCCTATTAACAACCTCTAGCCATACCGACAACTGGAAGGTAACTGTGACAACAGTTGCCACTACCACCTCCGCTCTGTGTGCAGCTCAAGTAGCCAATGGCAGTAACCGCCCCATGGATCATACACACCTAAATTAGAGGGTTGAGGATGACAACTTCAACATTCCCCTGAAAAAAGGCAAAGGCCCCAGTACTGTCAAATGTCAATGCCCATAGTTGTTGCAAACATCAGCCAATGTCAACAACAATAGGAGCTACACAGCACTAAGGACACACCCATGCTGCATATGTCAGGGTCCATCCTGTGCCTGGGTCACAATGTAACATCCCAAATGTCATACTGCTCAGACAACAGCGTTGAGGGGGAGGACACATGTAACTGGTCACTGAAATACACCTGCACAGTCAGAGGAGGAAATAGGAAACTGATACAATTATCAGGGCAATCCAATGTAGCACACATTCCCAACATCAGCCGTACACATTACCAATGCCAACATCCTTATTGTGCCATAGCATTGCTATGCATAGGATATGCTACATGTCAACTACATTTAAGTGGATGTGAAAGATCAGAGACTGGGGCAGGTCCAGATTGTTAAGTGTGCTGCCAGTGCCATCAGACCACCCACAGCCAGTGAAAGGCCTCGCCATTAGAATGGAAGTAGGGGGAGGGTTGAGTAGGACAAGAAGGTGGCAATTCACTATTTGGCCTAAAACTATACAAGAGGAGATGATGCAGAGAAGCCCAATAACTTAATACTATACATGTGACATGCAGGTGGGCCATAGGCCTGGGAGAATGCCCATCTGAAAGACTCGATCAATAAACATGAAACAAGATCACAATGTGAATTCATCACAAGGCAGGCATGTCACATCACTAATGCCACAACACAGACACACTAATTGTACCCTGTTTTACTGCATAGGAATATGGATCTCCTGCGGATATGCCTGTCCCAAAATACCCTGATGACATGGATGACGAGCTGACAAACATTCCCCAGGAGACCATCCAAGAGGTCCTTGGAATCCTCCAGACCCCACCTTCAGTCACAAGGAGGAGCACAGAGCAAGCAGCCATCACAGAGGACCCACCCACCACCCCAATTGTAAGACCTGCCAGCTCCACTACAGCTGAGGACTCAGACGACACAGACACCAGCTTTGAGCGAACTTTAGTCGGAGTACAGCGGGAGCTGGCCAAGGAGATGTGGGTAGGGATGCAAACTATGGCAGCCAGCCTTGAGGGGGTGCGCTTGTGCATGATGTCATCTGCAGATCATGCAGCAACTATGCAAGCGCTAACATCTATCTTGCAGGAACAGCAAAAAAGCCTGAAGGAAATCAGCACAGCTGTAATACAGTTGACCCAACACCTATAACAGCAATCCTGTCAACGCGTGCACGAATGCAACATTGAACCCCTCAGTGCCAACCTGGCTGCCTACCATCGTGATGTGGCTGCTATTCTTAAGAATCAGCAGGTCCGCCTTGCAGCAGTACTGCCCTTAAGACCTTCACAGGTAGCAGCGACCGGGATGTCTGACTCCACGTCTTCTAACACTGAGGTGTGTTTTGCCCCTTCACAACCACCACCAACAAGTACAGAGGAGGCAACACACACATCAGAAGAAGAAGACATGGAACAGATCACATTCAACGGAAAAGTACCCGCAAGCACTAGTCCCTGCCACATGGCCAACTATTACCAAGGTCCTGCGCTTTGTAACATGCCAGTCTTACAACAACTCTACTTAATTACTTCTGCTTACCACTGTATATCTTGTCAGCCTGCCCAGTGATTGTCTTTCTCTTACTCATTGGCAAATCCTGTCCCTCTGCACTGTCTGAAACATCACCCCAGCATGTCAAAAGCATTTCCTTAACCCCTTGTGTAGGATCACAATGTAAGATGTCACTATAATGGACTCACAATCATGGACAATGTACATATAGCACTACAGCACTTTTCAATAAATAGCACTTACACAACAAATCTGTCTCTGGGCAATGTGACATACCAACTGTGTAGTAGATAACTGAGATGTGCCTCCTGTCAAATTACGTAGCTTGTCAATACAACTGTCCTGATATTATGGAGTCAGATAAATCTGCACAGTGGCCATGATTGCATCATACTCTTCCCTTCCTGAGGGTAATATCTGATGAAGTGAGAAACCATACACCATCATGCTGTGTTGGACAGAATAATGCTTCATCAAGGGATATCTAAGTCATCAAATAGTGGCCCCAAAATGTTGTCACTAATCAATACCAAAACATATAACAGTGCACACAAATCAAAGCAAACACTACAAAAACTGCATGAATGAAGCTGTCTGAGTTTACATACAAATAGGTAATCGTGCTGAACTGTGTCACAAATGATCAATGTGAGTCAGGAAGACAAGAATGCAAGAGTGCTTACGAGAACTCATCTTATAAGGGTGTCCTTGAACATCACCCTGCAGTCAGACCTAAAACTGTTCCCCCAATACCAAGGTGGTCATTACAACCGTGGCGGACGGTGTTAAAGCTGCGGTTATACCGCAAACAGGCCCGGCGGACAAAAAATGGGAATTACGACCCTGGCGGAAACCGCCAACTAAGACAGCCACTTTAACACATCGCCCGCCACGGCGGTACAGACAAAGAGCGCGGCGGTCACCGCCAACAGACAGGCGGAAGACAATGTACCGCCCACACTATCACAACACACCAATCCGCCACCTTTTCCGGGGCGGATTCACCATGAATAAAAACACGGCGGAAACAGCTTTTGCTATGGGAAAAAGCTCACCTCAACACATCTCACAAGGAACGAGGACACCATGGAGCCGGAACTGCAAATCCTACCTGCCCTTGCATTCCTGCTCATCTATGACCAACAGCGACGTAGACGCAGAACATACCGGTGAGTACTGCACCTACGACATGGGGGAGGCAAAAGTTACGGGGACACCCACCAAACACCCCCACCCTCGCATATTACAACATACACACCAATGCAGTCACAAAAATCACATGAACAACCCACAATCCCCCCGGAAGAATGCAAAGACAAAGCGAATAACGGTCAAACTTTGTATTGTGCCAATATACTAATCATTAACAAATATACAGATATATATCACGAAATCTGTCAAAAATAAATGTACAATACAAGAAGTAGTGCAGATATGTACACAACAATGTCCGTGCACCAACAGTCCAAAAATGCATGGGCGACGCCCACAATAGATACCTGACCAAAATCCGAGAGAACACTGCTGGGGCATCAGATTGATACAATACAGGCACCTCAGGGGGAAGGGAAGGGGGGGCACCTCAGCCAGATGAATGCAAAGCCAGATCCACGACGGGGCTCCATGCCCATTGATGTATCCTGGGGAGTGCAAAGCCACAGTCTAACAAGTCACTTCAGTGGGTGGGTTGCCCACTGTGCCATCCTGGGGAGTGCAAAGCCACAGTCTCTCAAGTCTCTACAGTGGGTGGCTTGCCCATTGAACAATCCTGGGGAGTGCAAAGCCACAGTCTCTCAAGTCTCTACAGTGGGTGGGTTGCCCACTGTTACATCCTGGGGAGTGCAAAGCCACAGTCTCTCAAGTCACTTCAGTGGGTGGGTTGCCCACTGTGCCATCCTGGGGAGTGCAAAGCCACAGTCTCTCAAGTCTCTACAGTGGGTGGGTTGTCCACTGAACAATCCTGGGGAGTGCAAAGCCACAGTCTCTCAAGTCTCTACAGTGGGTGGGTTGCCCACTGGTACATCCTGGGGAGTGCAAAGCCACAATCTCTCAAGTCACTTCAGTAGGTGGTTTGCCCACTGCTTTATCCTGGGGAGTGCAAAGCCACAGTCTCTCAAGTCACTTCAATGGGTGGGTTGCCCACTGTGCCATCCTGGGGAGTGCAAAGCCACAGTCTCTCAAGTCTCTACAGTGGGTGGCTTGCCCACTGTTACATCCTGGGGAGTGCAAAGACACATCTTCGCAAGTAGATGCAGTTCTCTACTGGTACTGGGTGGGACTGGTGCCCAGACTGGATGAGTCTCCGCGTGAAAGTACATGTCCTGTCACAGTCCCAGCTGCACATGGGAGAACGATGCCTGATGTGCCGGACTATTCATACCCACACGGTCTTTGCCCTGTTCAGCGGTCTTCACCATGGCGGTCTTTGCCCTGTTCAGCGGTCTTCACCATGGCAGTCTTGGCCTTGTTCAGCGGTCTTCACCATGGCGGTCATTGCCCTGTTCAGCGGTCTTCACCATGGCAGTCTTGGCCTTGTTCAGTGGTGCTTAGCCATGGCGGTCTTTGCCCTGTTCAGCGGTCTTCACCATGGCAATCTTGGCCTTGTTCAGCGGTCTTCACCATGGCGGTCTTTGCCCTGTTCAGTGGTCTTCACCATGGCAGTCTTGGCCTTGTTCAGCGGTGCTTAGCCATGGCGGTCTTTGCCCTGTTCAGCGGTCTTCAACATGGCGGTCTTTGCCCTGTTCAGCGGTCTTCACCATGGCAGTCTTTGCCTTGTTCAGAGGTGCTTAGCCATGGCGGTCTTTGCCCTGTTCAGCGGTCTTCACCATGGCAGTCTTGGCCTTGTTCAGCGGTCTGCACCATGGCGGTCTTTGCCCTGTTCAGCGGTCTTCACCATGGCAGTCTTGGCCTTGTTTAGCAGTGCTTAGCCATGGCGGTCTTGGCCCTGTTCAGCGGTGCTTAGCCATGGCGGTCTTTGCCCTGTTCAGCGGTCTTCACCATGGCGGTCTTTGCCCTGTTCAGCGGTGCTTTGCCATGGCGGTTCTGGTACGGATATTGGTGTGTAGCATTACGATCTCCACACTGGACATTGGTGTGTGGCATGACGAACTCCACACTGGACATTGGTGTGTGGCATTACGATCTCCATACTGGACATTGGTGTGGGCATGACGAACTCCACACTGGACATTGGTGTGTGGCATGACGAACTCCACACTGGACGTTGGTGTGTGGCTTGACGTTCCATCATTGCCCAGCGGAGCTGTGGGATTCTGGACCCTCATGGGCTGTGACTCCGGCGGTGGTGGTGGTTTCCTGACCAGTAACGATACTTGGCCCTCCTGGGCTGTGACTCTGGCGGTGGTCTCCTGACCAGTTACGATACTTGAGCCCTCCTGGGCTGTGACTCCGGCAGTGGCGGTGGTCTCCTGACCAGTTACGATACTTGAGCCCTCCTGGGCTGTGAATCTGGCGGTGGTCTCCTGACCAGTTACGATACTTGAGCCCTCCTGGGCTGTAACTCTGGCGGTGGTCTCCTGACCAGCTACGATACTTGAGCCCTCCTGGGCTGTGACTCTGGCGGTGGTCTCTGGACCAGTAATGACGGTGCTGGCGGTTGTGTCTGGACCGCTGGAAATGATGGCGCACTTCTCCGCCGTGACACTCACAACAGGTTGGTGAGACTTCCTCGGGACCTTCCCCACCTTCTTTTGAGTTACAGATGACTCACCAATCGCCTTGGATCCCATTTCACTGTTTGTCCCACCAGGAGTCTTGACACGGTCCTGTCGTCCACTCTCCAATTTCGGAGCCTTTACAGGGGGTGGGCTGACAGTGCCTTGGCTCCGGGTCCTACTGCCTGCCCTGGTGGACGGGGCACTCCAAAAACCTGGTACACGCACCACTGGTACTGGAGGCTTTTTGGCTGAGGCGCTACGACAGGACTGATGAATTGGAGGGGGGGTGGGGGCAAAAAGGTCAATTTGACAGAGGGACAGTTTCTGACGTGCACTGGGATGGGTAGCTGGAGGGGCTCTGGGAGTGGAGGAAGAGGAGGTGGTTGTAGGAGGTGTCACTTTAGCTGTTTTGGGTGCAGGTGCAGGTACTGGAGGCTGTCGTGAGGTGGATGGATGTTGGGTGAGTGATTGCCGGCGTTTGTTTACTTTGGGAGGGGGCGTCACAGACACACTGGGAGAGGACACAGGGGACGTGTATATGGCAGTGGAGGTGGTGAGTGCAGGTGAGCGGCTTGTGGTGCTGGGTGTCCTGGTGCGAGTCCTAATGCCTGTAGATGTGGTGCATGCAGGTGTGTGTGTAGACGACACTGGGAGGGAGGAGGGAGAAGAGGAGGAGGGGGACACAGTGGAGACAGTGGATGTTGCTGGGCCTGTATGGGTCTGATGCTTGTGTGAGTGCCTGTGGTGTGTGTGGTGCCTATGTTTGCTTGAGCTTGTGTGTGTTGACTTGTGTGCATGCTGGTCTGTAGGTGTGCTTGAGATGGGCTGGGGTACAGGGGATTGGGTCTGGGTGGAGGAAGTTGGAGGGGGGAGGCTGGACATAGGGACAATGGCTGCCATCAGTGCTGAGGCCAGAGATTGCAGGGTTCGCTGAAGGACAGCCTGACCAGAATGAATGCCTTCCAGGAATGCATTACCGTGTTTCAACTCTCGTTCCACACCCTGGATGGCATTCACAATGGTAGACTGCCCAACAGTGAGTGACCTGAGGAGGTCAATGGCCTCCTCACTGAGGACAGCTGGGGTGACTGGGGCAGGCCTGAGGTGCCTGGGGCGAAGGTGATGCCCACCCTCCTTGGTGAGTGGGCACGGGGCGAACGCTGAGGGGCTGCTGGGAGGGCGGTGCTGGTAGGGGAGGTGGCGGCTGTACCTGTAGAAGTGGGGCGCACAGATGGTGCCGCCACCACAGGGGAGCTCCCATCGGCGGACGAGTCGTGTCGCTGTTTGGTGATCCTGTGGCCGACGTGAAGCTCCCCTCGCCCTCCGTCCCACTGGTGAATTCAGAGTCTGTGCTGTGGCCCTCCATGGCCATGTGGGATGCAGCTCCCTCGTGCTCCGGTGCCACTGTACCTCCGCCTGTTGATGCTGATGTACAGAAGGACAGGGAGAGCAGAAAAAGGGTGGAGACAGAAGAAAGAGAGTTTTAGTGCATGGCATACAGCTACCGTTGGCGGACAAGACAAACGCAGCAGCCCCCTGCATTACGCCGTGCTCCTGCCCTCTGCACATGCAATTTCTGGGATATGGCCTACATGGCAATGGTAGAAATCTGCACACATGGGTGGCAAAGGGGCAACTATACATCAATTTGCCATTTGTTTGAGCTGGGGTAGAGTGCCACATGGCCTACATAACGGAGGGGCCTTGCCTACCTAACTCGCCCTGGCCTAGGGACACCCACAGCCCACCACCCCCACCCAGACAGCTCCACTGTACGCAAAGTCCATAGGATGAGGTTGTACTCACCCCCTTGTGTCTGCTGTGATGTCCTTAAGCGCCCATCCAACTCCGGGTATGCCACCGGCAGGATCCGGAACATCAGGGGGGTCATGGTGCAACGGACACCCCTCCCACGTTGGGAGGCCATCCTCAGCTGAGCCTCAGCCGTCTTCTTGCTGCAGCGGCGAATGTCCTCCCATCTCTTCCGGCAGCGGGTGCCCCGTCTCTGGTGGGCCCCCAGGGTTCGGACTTCCTTGGCGATGGCACGCCAAATGTCCCTCTTCTGGTGGGCGCTGACCTACATGACATGCACAAGGAAAGAGGAACAGTCATTACCTACAGCACCGTCGTTGTAATTGGCTCCCTCCCAACTCTATCCCTGTGGCCCATTCATCCCCATGCATGACTGATCTATGTACTCTGCCCCCTTCCCTCATCCACCCAGCCCTCTCCACCCAGGCCTAGCCCATACAACGTGCTCCCTGTGTACTAACCTGTTGGTCTGGAGGACCGTAGAATAGCGTGTACTGGGGGAGGACCCCGTCTACCAGTTTCTCCAACTCCTGTGCAGTGAAGGCAGGGGCCCTTTCCCCAGACGCAGCAGCCATCGTCGCTTCCAGACCGAGGTCACAGCAGCACTAGCAGTGTAGGTCCTCTCCTGTCGAAGGTCAGGTATATAATGATTGAACAGATAGAAAATGGTGGTGACGTCCGCGGCGGTGACGTCCGCGGTGGTGCGCATCATCACCGCCAGCGCACCTGTTCATTGGCTCCTGGGACCCATAGGGTCCAATGTTAATCAATGCAGCATTGCGCCGCGATCTACGACCGCCTACCGCGACGGTGTCTAACGCCAGCGCAGTTACCCCACAATTTCAATGTCCCAGTTTAGAGGTCAGGCAGCCGCCATTTCAGGGGCCCACATGGCTTCAATTACTACTGCGTCACACATACCGAGGCCTACACTCAAAACCTTTCCCGGATGGGTTAATTGTCTATTGTAGTCTTGTGTGTGACTGTGGGTATATACCTGGAGGAATGCTGACAGTTTCTTCGCTGTTGTCCTTCTTAGGCACCGTCAGTTGGGACATATTGGAAGATGGCGGAATCCGCCGGTGTACCAACCGCTGGTGGACCTGTTGACAATGGAAGAGCGACATGTCATCGTGATCTACCGATTTGACCGTGCCACAATCCAGGAACTATATAGCCAGTTGGAGCCAGACCTGATGTCACCAATCCGCCATCCAACTGGAATCCCCCCTGATGTGCAGGTGCTGTCAGTGCTCCATTTCCTTGCAAGTGGGTCTTTTCAGACAACAGTGGCTATGGCATCAGGGATGTCCCAGCCTATGTTTTCCAACGTCTTGTCCAGAGTGTTGTCTGCCCTTCTGAAACACGTAAGGAGATACATCATTTTCCCTGAGGTGGCGGATTTGCCTACAGTGAAAGGTGACTTCTATGCCCTTGGACATATCCCGAACGTCATAGGTGCCATTGATGGGACCCATGTAGCTCTGGTCCCCCCGCAGGAATGAACAGGTGTACAGGAACAGGAAGAGTTACCATTCCATGAATGTCCAGATGGTCTGTTTGGCAGACCAGTACATCTCGCAGGTAAATGCAATGTTCCCTGGCTCAGTGCATGACGCCTACATCCTGCGGAATAGCAGCATCCACAATATGATGGGTGAACTCCAGAGGCACCGTATATGGCTATTAGGGGACTCTGGTCACCCCACCCTGTCCTGGCTACTGACCCCAGTGAGGAATCCCAGGACCAGGGCAGAGGAACAGTACAATGAGGCCCATGGGCGGACTAGGAGGGTGATCGAGCGGACCTTCGGCCTCCTGAAGGCCAGGTTCAGGTGCCTCCATATGACAGGTGGGTCCCTATTCTACTCACCGAAGAAGGTGTGCGACATCATCGCCTGCTCCATGCTCCATAACTTGGCATTGCGATGCCAGGTGCCTTTTCTGCAGGAGGATGATCCAGATGACGGTGTTGTTGCAGTGGTTGGGCCTGTGGAGCCTGTGGACAGTGATGAGGATGAAGCTGATGAAGATGAAAACGACAACAGGGAGTCAGTCATACAGCAATATTTTCAATGAGACACAGGTGAGTACAAGTTCATGTTTCACATTATATTACATTTCACACGTCTACCTCTATCCTGTATCTACATTTCACTCCCTATTTGGTAACTGAGTTGTCCCCTTCCATTTCAGTTTCAGTAATGTGGTAACCTACGTGTCAGCAGCTTGCACCCTTGAAAGGCTTGTGATGTGTGACATTGGTATGTTGACCTTCCAATGGGTAACCTTTTTTAACACTGTAATTGACAATACAAAGTTCACAATCATTGACTGACTCCAATATTATTGAGGTTTCAAGGGTGTTTATTGAAGTGCATAAATATGTAGGGGGGGTGTGAAATGGGGAGAGGTTATGGTGGAAGAATGTCCATGGCAGAGTCCAGTCTATTAGTCTCACAGGTACATTGCACATCTGGACATTGGAAGTGGAGCTGGGGCAGTTCCAAGCTCGACAGGGTAACAAAGTGGGACAGTGGGGGGACAATCAGGGTGTTCTTATTTCCTGGCGGTGGTCTTGCCATCTTGCTCTGTCCTGTTCCTGGATCTCAGGGACCACTTTCGTGGTGGTTGTCCGTCTGCAGGGGGTGGGGTGCTGGTGTGTTGGTCCTGTGGCGGGGCGTCCTGTCCACTAGCGCCGGCGGAGGTGGTGGGCATTTCATCGTCCTGGCTAGTGTCAGGGGCCCCTTGGAGTGCCACGGTGTCCCTCAAGGTCTTTTGAATGTACGTCAGCACCCCTACGATGGTGCCCAGGGTGGAGCCGATGGTCCTGAGCTCCTCCCTGAACCCCAAATATTGCTCCTCCTGCAGATGCAGGGTCTCCTGCAACTTGTCCAGGACCGTTGCCATCGTCTCCTGGGAGTGGTGGTATGCTCCCATGATGGAGGATAGGGCCTCGTTGAGTGTAGGTTCCCTTGGCCTGTCCTCTCTCTGTCGCGCAGCAGCCCTCCCAGTTCCCCAGTGTTCCTGTGCCTCCGTCCCCTGGACCGTGTGCCCACTACCACTGCCCCCAGGTCCCTGTTGTTGTTGGGGTGGTGGGTTACCCTGGGTGCCCTGTAGTGGTGGACACACCGCTGATTGACCTGTCCTGGGTAGGGAGGTATGGGCCCGCTGGGTGGGTGCTGTGCTGGTGTTACCAGAGGGTAGAAGCTCGGTGTTGGGCTGTGACTGGGCAAGGGGAACCGACTGTCCTGAGGCCCACGATGGTCCAGGCTGGTCATCAAGATCCAGTAGGGCAGAGCTGCTGTCGTCACTGTGGGCCTCTTCTGGGGGGGAAGTGGTGTTGTCTGGACCCTCTGGTGTAGTGACGTTTCTTCGGGTTCCTGCGGGGGTATAAGTACATGATTATTGCATGTGTGTGTTTCATGGTGTGCAATGGTTGGGTGTGCGTGAACCCCAGTGCAGGCATTCCTGTGTGAGGGCTTGTGTGGTGATGTTTGGGGGGTGGTGTGGGTATGTGCAGTGGGCATGCTTTAGTGATGGGTGTCCATGCTTAATTGTGTCATGCAGGTCTTGGGGTTGGGATGGGTGGTTGGTGTTATGGGTAGATTAGTGAGGATTTGGAGTGATGGGGAGGGTGTGAGGGTGGGGGTGTGATAGCATGCAGGTAGGGTGGGGGATATGATAGTTGAAATTTGACTTACCAGTGTCCGTTCCTCCAACGACTCCTGCGAGGCCCTCAGGATGCAAGATGGACAAGACTTGCTCCTCCCATGTTGTTAGTTGTGGGGGAGGAGGTGGTGGTCCGCCGCCAGTCCGCTGTACCGCGATGTGGTGCCTGGATACCGTGGAACGCACCTTCCCCCATAGGTCGTTCCACCTCTTCCTGATGTCCTCCCTATTTCTTGGGTGCTGTCCCACAGCATTGACCCTGTCGACTATTCTTTGCTATAGCTCCATCTTCCTGGCTATGGATGTGTACTGTACCTGTGAGCCAAATAGCTGTGGCTCTACCCTGATGATTTCCTCGACCATGACCCTGAGCTCCTCCTCGGAGAAGCGGGGGTGTCTTTGGCGTGCCATGGGGTGGTGTGTGTGATGTGTGGGGCGGTGTATGTGTTGATGAGTGTGGTGTGTGTAGTGGTATGTGGTGTTTTGTGCGTGGATGTTGTGTGGGTGATGGTGTAGTGTGCCTCTGTGTGATGGTATTATCTATTCTGTGCTGTCTCTCTCTGGCCTTCGTCTCAAATTTTTTGTCGTAGTGGTTTGTGGGTGATATGGGTGTGTGTTTTATATTGTGTTCGGTGTGTGGGAGTGGTGTGTGTATGTGTATCAGGTGTGTGTATTTGTAATTGTCCAATGTGGCGGTGTTTTGGAGGTGTGTGTGTATTTTGAGCGCGGCGGTGTGTACCGCCAATGGAATCCTGCGGTTGAAAGACCGCTGCGTGGATTCATGGGTCGTAATAGCATGGGCGTGTTTCTGTTGGCGTGGAGGTGGAGGATTTGTTTCCGCATATTTATCGCTGACCTTTGGTGTGGCGGACTTGTGTGGGTGTCTGAATTTCGGCGGAATCCCTGATGTCTGTCATAATAGCTGTGGTGGGATTCCGCGGTTGCGGCGGTGTATTGGCGGTCTTCTGCACGGCGGTAAGCGGCTTTTACCGCCAATGTTGTAATGACCCCCCAAGTCTGGAAGCACTGTTTGTGACTTTGAAAACATACTTATCGACAGAAACACGTTGGGATCCATATAAACTGTGATTGGTGGTTGCAACGAATGGTGGAAACTTTGCAAGGTAGCTCTGGGGTAGCTGCCAATCTTACAGCTCAGTTGGGATTTGTTTGTAGCATAGGACACAAATGTAATAGAACAAAATTCATGTACACTAATTCCAAGGCCAGGATCAAGTAGCATTTAACACATACTGTAAAGGGTTAACTATATATTTATTAAATGCTAATCACAGAAGAGGAAACTGAGGGAAAAGTCTTACCTACCCTAATCTACCCTGACTACTCATTACCCACAACTGTCCCTAACTAACCTAAGCTAAACTTACTTATCACATGTAACGAAACGTTCTAAACATCAACCCCCCACCCCCCTTATGAGACGGGACACATGGAGGACAACACATACTAACCTAAACACATACTATACTATCCTATTTAAATATATAATTTTTTGTATTTTTTTGAATTTTTTTATTAAACACACATGATCCCCAACATAGCCCCCCACCCACCCACCCACACACTTAATAAGTAAAAATAGAAAGAATCCGGACCCCCATCCAATAACACTAACTAAACTAACATACTATACTAACCTAACACTAAGCCCTCTAAGCCCACTAAGTATGAGAACAAGGAAAGAGGAGGGAGGGGAGGGAATCATGTCCATTGTAACAACAGTCTAGAGGTTGGCCCTCCGGAGGGTCCTCTTTATGGACTTCACACGCCTATTAATGTGGCGAACATCCCGGCTCAGATTGCTTAACTTCCGCAACACACAGTCCATCTTCCGTTCCATTTCGTGGAATGCTGCAGGGTCAACTGATGGAGCTGAGGCAGCCTGGGTACCGGCGGAGGAGGTCTGTGCGCGTGTGGAGCCAAGGCCAGTGGGCTGTCCTGCACCTGTTGCAATGCTGGGGCCTGGAAGTACAGCAGATGTAGGGACAACAGTCCCAGCTGTGGGTGGGGCCATCTGGCTTGAAGTGGTGGTTGTGCTGGTGGTGGCTGTGGTGGGCAAAGTAGGGCCACCCTATAGGAAGGCCCTCCATGCCCCGGAGGCCCGTTCATGGCGGTATCGACGGGCCATCCTCCTGAACCACGACTCTACCAGCAGGATGTGCTGGTATGTCATAGCCCGCCGCTGGAATTCACGGAGCTGGTCTGGAGTCATGTTTGCAGCTGTGAAGACAAATGCAAACAATCTACATTAGGAACTGCATTTTGTGAAATGGCACAAGAAGTCAATCAGACAATACATCTACAGTACTTGTAGCAGCTCATATCACAATACAGATCATTGAATGTCCCTGAGTAAGTACATGGCAGGCCAGCCTACAAAGGTCACATCACACATAGCACATCCAAAACCTACAAGATGGGTAATAACTGGCATTGACTTGCCATCTGAGTTCTGCCAGTTATCAGCTAACAATCATGCTGCATATCCTCCGCCAATACCTGGGCTACAAATGTCAGAGTAGGGAATGCAAAACTAAAGCCACATGGTCTGCAAGTTGTAACAGAACTTGCCAGTATAGTATCCATGTGCCATACCTGAGTGTGTATACTAGGTTCAGACCAAACAGTCACTTATTCACATGTATGTGTAACATACTGGTAGCATCAGTCCTAGGTACCCTATTAACAAACCCATGCCTCTGTTTGGGGGGGGGGAAGAAACAACTAATAACTCCAAACAACATGGACACTGAGGAGTGTATAGAAAACTTCACACGTGTTTGGCTCTACACACACACCACAGGTAAGGTCTATCAACAATTAGGAGTCTGCAAACCCTTGACCAATCATAGCGCCACACATGTCAGGAAATGCAGAGCTTGGCCCGCAACATATACTTACAGTAAGGCATGACTTACACCAGACACAGAGTTGCAAGAACACCCATGATCATGATTAGCATGCACACCTAGGCCACTGCATTCAAGTTCCAAATACATGTAGCACTACATGTGGAAGTACATGCTGCTAGGAAGTTCTACCTACAGTTTAATAAGTACCTTGGTAAATAGGGAAGCAGAGGTCTGTTGGAAAGCAATTTGCTGTACCAATCTGGGAGAATGTGGGTCTGACAGGCTGACTAAATCTGAGCTGACTTCCAGTGTGACTCTTGTTGATACAAGTGTCATCCACATGACTCACCCCAGTACTCACTGTGGGGCCTACAGGAATGACCTACAGTCCCTAGATAATACAATAGGATACGCATTGGCCAACTCAAAACATTTGAGAAACTGAAATCCCACTCATGGAACAAGACAAATTATTGGCCAACGCATCACACCTTGCTATGCGTTCAACACACAGGAGACCATCACACATAACCAGCAAACACAACACATAACAGACATATCAACACTTACTGGAGTGGTCGGGGTCCTCAAATGTAGACACCTCTCCCACAGTGTAGGGTGCCGGTCCACCTGTAAGGCATGGAAGGAGGAAATGTGCTTAAAATCTGTGCACTGACCAACAATTTCAAAGACATATACAATGTGTAGGCTGAATAAGGAAATGACAGCCATTCTGACATGATGATACTGCATCTGATATATCACGGCGAACATGTACATAGCATGGGTCTCCTGTGACAGTTACACACATATCTGCACACATGCAGTGGCCCTAACTATCATGTGGTGGCAAACATGCCCCATCATTAGTGACTAGAAAATAATATGGAGTGTAATCGTCTCATCATGTGCATCCAAGAGAGACATCCAAAGCCTGGTTACTCGAGGACTGCATTACCAGTCAAAAAAGCCTATGTGGCCATGACACAGTTCAAACACATAGGTACAATGTACAGAGGGGCAGGAACTTTTGCAAGCCCTCCTGTTGTTACAGTTTCTTCATTTGATGTGGCCCTGCAATGGTGATTTGCACCAACCATGGAGTTGTGAAGCCATGTTCTTACCTTTAGACTGCCATCTCTAATTGGAATGTGGCACAACTCACTCCAAATACCAGTCTAAGATGTTAGCTGAGGGCACCTTACACCTTTTCACGATGTTTTCAAATCCAGATCTGACATGTATCCAAAAAGATGAAGGACCACAATAATCTCTCACATTCATAGAACTTCCGTGAACGCTTTCCTTCCACACTCACCAGACTCCCATGAGACATATATATGTCTGGGCCACTTTGCTATCATCAATTGATGTGAAGCCAGCACTCATTTTCTGCATCATGCAGTGATTCTAAAGTCAGTCTAGCTATTGCGTCAATAAAGTTACCCAATATTTTAGTACATCTTTACTTCTCTGGCAAATGTGGCCTATGTAGACATGATTGGCTCCTATTTTGTTTGGTTGTCTGACACAAAGGCAGCACCAATTTACTTAACGGAAAAGTATCCTGTAAGTTTGCAGAGCACGTGCTACCTGACAGCTAGCAATTTTGATCCTTCCCATAGTGCATCAATTACCCTGTATGTTTCCTCAGCATTACACACAGTCAGCAAGTTAGCTGGCAGATATTGTACAAATCATCTGATGTCACTACAGAGCATTTAATCATGCACATTTACATGATTAGTACTCACCAACAGTGCCACCAATCATGATTCCCAGGTGGTCCAAGAGATCCTGCTCCCTGGTGATGAGGTCAGCCCACCAGTGCTTCAGCTGGTGGTCACTCCTCTGGCTGGCATACACACGCTGCAGGTGATGCAACACCTTTCCCCACCGGATTCTGCGCACCTCAGTGTGATACCCCTGTATCACCCTGCCTCGATCATCAGTGGCAAGAAATGGCACACAAGCCATATGAAGCCCCCCAACTCCTCTTCACCCATCCTGCCAAGACGTGGCCTACCAGACATTGTGCAAATGAGAAGGGGACTAGGGGTTAAAGAAATAGAAAGGGGAAAAGGGGGAAAGTAGGGGTACGGAAACAGAAGAAAAGTAAACTTAACCACTAAAAGAGCCTAACTATCCCTAAACTAGCACTACCCACAACAGACTCCCACAAACAACAAAAACACTGGAAAACTGGACAAATGTACACAAAACACAGTAGGACACTATACACCAACAATATTTATTTCACAAATTGACAATTGAGACAGCACACAGGACACAAAAGCACAAAATCAATGGGCACCACTCTCAGCACAGCCACACAGTCTAGAAGATTCACAAACTGCAAAGTGAAAGTGAAAGTACACCCACTGTGCATGATTTGTAAACAGGATATCATATTACATCACTTCCTGAATAAAATGTCCGCCGGTTTTGGCATTATGCGTCATATTTTTTCACAAATACAGTTTGTGCGTCAGAATTTTCGACGCACAGGAGTGAAAATTAGCCCACATCCAAATAATAGTAAATAGTCTGTACAATTATTTGGATGCGGCCTAATTTTCACTCCTGTGCGTCAAAAAATATGACGCAAAATCTGTAATGGTGGAAAAAAAATGACGCATAACGCTTTCAACGTCCAAAATTTCAGTGCATGAACTGGTTTTGGGCACTTTCTCAGTTATGTTACATTTGGACACATCAGAGATAGGCTGATGGCACCCACTATGGTGTTGATGGTGTATGTTCACATGTGAGACATCATACTGCAGCGGACCATGACCCGCTACTTCCTTCACAGTATTTTGACAGTTGGCTGACGCACTAGATGGCCATATGTGTGACCTACATATATGTATCACACAAATTGGGCATGTTTGGCATCAGGAGAGGATAGCAATGTGACGCACATATGTACAATACCTCAATGCCTATGGCTCAATGTGTGTGCTGTGGCAACTAATGTATTTGTTGACCAAGTGTGTGTGCATCACATGATGCATTATTGAACATATGCCTGTATGAATGTGGTAACAGCTTCCTAGGCACTTGTTGGTGAATCTCACAGTGAGTCAGACACATGCATAGAGGAAGTGAGTACTATGTAGTTGGCCCAGACAGCCAAAGGTGAACCACAAATGTAATATGACGCCACAGTTGAGGTCATATAACTGTGCCACAACTCTCCAGTGGCTGTGGTGGATCAGCAGATGAGGCAGCAAGTGTCCACATATTTCCAGTGATAAATTGCACAGAGGTGTCTTGTTCATGTGTGTGGTCCAATGTTGAGCCTGCATATTTGTAGTAGTGTAATTTGTCACAGTTAGGTCCAGGTCTCATCATGAGTCAGTGGCAGCTATTCCAGTATCTACTGAGTACCCTTTGTTGATCAATGTGAGTAAAGTGGATGTGGATATAAGAACCTACATGGGGATGGTCCCACCCTGTCACTGAAGACGTGCAATGAGACAGTCAACATGGCAACCTTGGTGTGCTGAGTGAGATAATGACGCAGGTGTCATGTTCCGGCAGGTGTCATTTCAACATTTGTACACAGGTTAGCCTCTGCAATTCCTACTGCATCTGGGAATATCATAGCCTCTGTGCTGATTATTCTCGCAGCTATTCACCACACACAGCCCATCAAAATGTTGTGAGCAATGTAATTCTGTGTGTGAACTGCCAGGGTCCTGACATGTGTGGACTTTTCATGGACATTATCAGAGGTTGCTGGTTCTGCTGAAGGCCCCGTACCCAATCCCTGCATACAGCCCTGGGACACTGTCACACTAGGTCATTCATGCATAAATGAGACCCAGACACGGGATGGGCAATGAATTTTGGTATTCACAGGGGATTTAACTCACATTGTACAGTTAAAAGGCAGATGATGCTGTACAATGTATTTGGGTATGCATTGATGAAGCACATGCCCAAATACCCTCTGAGGAATTAGAGGTTTGCTAACGCAAGTGTGGTACATATGTAGCCACAGGCAAACTTTAGGGTGACGCACAGACAGATGCCAGTCAGGCTGACAGGATGCAGGGTGAATCAGGATCCAGCAATTTAACACGTAACATAATCAGTGGTCTGACTAAGACTGTTTGGAGGACGAACTAGACAGTTGACATGTAAAACTGTGCATGTCCTGTGTTTTTGAAGGTGACAAATGAACCCAAGGGCTGTATTACACGGCTTAATTAGTAGCAATGCTTAACGGTGTATTTGACAAAATGGCAACTCCTATGCTGTTCCAGGCATCAGCAGGGCCAGTGCTTGTTGAAATGGGTGGTGTGCATGGAGGTAATCACAGGTGTGGGCTGCATCAATTTCTTACAAGTCCTGTAGGAGAGATTTGCATTCTAATGGCCAACAGACATTTTCATACAGGAAGCAATCTACAGGTGCCTACAGGGCTTGAAAACTAGAAGCCATTGTATTAATTGATCTGACGTCCATGCAGTCAGATGTTCTATGACAATGGTGTACCATAGGAAAGGGTGTAGCACACAGGATTACTATTGTTTGTCTGTGTGTGTAGAGGTAGGGAATATCAGGGTACACATCTTACTATTCCAGGGACCTCTTCAGACAGGTGGGTTGTGACCAGGTGCATGGGTGTGTCAGGAGTTAGGAAATGGGCTGACATGTACATGGAATGTCATGTGCCCAATGCTGCTCATATTTGTGGCACTTGTGCTGTCTACGTTCTACTTCTATGGAACTCTGGTCACAGATAGTCCTTGCAAAGATTGGATGCAGTTGGACTTACTTCTGTCAAGGTTCTGGTCATACATTCCTGTTACTGATGCAAAAGCACATCAACTGCCGCATGTATGAGGCTTGTTTTCCCCTTATTGAGTGATGGTGTCTTAGTTGTGAGCCATATGCTGCGATAAACCATGTTTTCAACATGTATGTGTGAAATAGGTGTGGTCCTCTGCTATTACCTTTCAAAGGTGAAATGTACAGAATATATGTCATTTACTATGTGTGTGTGTATGTGACCGTTGTATGGTACACATCAGATTTAGCCAAACGATGATATGGTGATTATTATAGGTGTTTATTTCAATTAATTAATAAAGTGGTGATGATGATTATATTTAAAAGAAATTGTTCATGATATGTTGCCGCCTACGTAAACCAGCGGCCGTGTTTTGTTGTTCCCCTCATGTTGCAGGCCACCATCATCCTCTTTCTCCTCTTCAGGCATGTGTGGCTCGGGTTCCAGGAGGGGAATGTTCCTTTTTATGCAAATGTTGTGCAGAATAGCGCATGTTAGGATGATCTTACAGACCATTTCACGGGAATATAGGAGGCTACCACCAGTGATGTTGAGGCACCAGAACCTCGACTTGAGGATGCCGAAGGTCCTCTTGACTATGGTGCGCGTCCTCCTATGTACGTCATTGTAGGCACGCTCTGCTGCAGTACTCGGGTTGCCAATAGGTGTCATTATCCATGGCTGGATGCCATACCCCTGATCAGCTGCAAGAGAAAATGAATGGGATCATGTTGATGTAGCTAGCCTCATTGAAATCACCTTTCATGGCAGTAGTTGTCTTGTGTTATCTGTGACTCTTTTGTGTTATTATGTCGCATCCTAGGCTAGTAGGATGTCCCATCTGCATTGGGTTGTTTCCATGGCTGAACGAGTGTTTGGCTGTTGACCGGTTGTCAGCAGTATGTTTTGGGATTTGCAGTACAGTGTCCCCTCCCTAGCATTGTGACTTGTGATACTGGTGTCCCTGTGTCTTCACTGGGGGTGAGATGATAGTTCCATACACAGGTTAAAATTGACAGTGGTGGTAACATGTTAGCATCTATGTACCCTGGACATCCCATACCTTTAGACTTATGCAATGGATTAATGTAAACATTATTGAGACGCTTACAATTTGCAAGGTGACAGTTTGGCAAACCACTCCAAACGTTGTGATCATTGACGTCTTAACATTAGGCTGTACAGTAATTTCAGATGTGTGACAGGTTCAATGGTGACCTAAGAAACATGGCTAGCGGTGTGACAACCTCAGTGTGTTCCTGTCGACATGTTGCTGTTGTGGTGTATGTGTTGTGTGTCCTAGAGGGTTGCTGTGCAGAGTGTATATAAGTAGGTTACTTACTAACAAGTAGTCCATTGCCATACCGTCCATCCTGGAAGTGTTCATTGATGGTGCAGTGACGGAAGATGAATGAGTCATGGACAGTCCAAGGATATTTAGCCACGATGTTGATGAACAATCCCTGGTGATCGACAATGGCCTGCACATTGATGGAATGTGTGTGCTTCCTGTTGCGGTAAAGGTGTTCAGTTGCAGCAGGTGGCACAAGGCGTACATGTGTGCAGTTGATTGCGCCAAGGACGTGTGGGAAGCCACTAATAAGGTAGAACCCCTGTTTTGTTTCCTGCTGCTTCTGCTATGTGTTAGGGAAGCAGATGTGGCGGGTGTGAGTCCAATGATGGCATCCAGTACTTTGGGCAAAAAGGCAGAGAATGATGGCTGTGATATTCCGGCAACCAGGGCACCAGTTGTTTGAAAAGAGCTACTTGCCAGCATGTGAAGTACAGCAAGCAGCTTGGTTTCTGTTGGGATGGTGCGGGGTGTCAGCAAGGTGGGTGCCAACTGTGGCTCTATGTTTCGCAGCAGCTGCTGAATGGCCTGCCAGTTCAACCTGTACCTCTGGATGATGTCATGTTCCCTGAGGCCATGAATGGTTGCTCTGGGGCGGAATATCATCTCCTGTCTTCTGCGCTGCCTTTGGGGTCCCTGCTGGTGTTGTGGTAGCTGCTATTGTTGCTGCTGGGCTCTGCGTCTGTGTGCACGCTGGATAAGAATTACCTCCATGTCTCCCTTTTGCTGCTCTGCTGTTGCTTCTGTATGTTCTGATTAATTACAGGTGTGTTTGCCCCATTTTAACGCCTGCCCTGACCCAGGTGTTAAATTTTGACACAAATCGGGCTGTACGTAATTTTCCGGCTGTGCGTCATTTTTGCCCGAAAGCATAAATACGACACACGCCCGTTTAAGTCATTTTTTGGACGGGGATGCCTACCTTGCATATAATTAACGCAAGGCGGGTTGCCGCATCCCAAAAATGATGCACACGGCTGAATTTTGACGTCCGCGGGCTCGGGCATCAAAGTTTAAATATGGGGCAGGGTTTGCGCTGGATGTGCGTCAAAATTTTTGACGCACATTCAGCACAGTCGGAGTATAAATATGCCCCCAAATTTTTAGCACCAGCTGGGCACCATATTTATGGAATGGTGCAAAGGGTAGGCTAGCGTAAAAAAAAATGACGTTAGGCAGGTTAGAGTCAAAATAAATGACTCTAACCAGATTAGCGTCATTTTTTGACGCTAAGGGTCATATTTATACTCTGCCCTGAATTAGCATCATTTTTTTAACTCTAATTCAGTGCACAACTAACTGCATATTTATACTTTGGTGCTAGACCCGTTTACGACCAATTTTATGGAGTTAAATTCATTTTTGGGAAGTGGAAACCTACCTTGCCTTAATGAGATGCAAGGTAGGCGTTCCCGTGCAAAAAATGACTCTATGGCCTTAACGCCATATTTATACTCCCATGCAAAAATGGTGCAAGGGAGGGAGGAGGGGTAAAAAAATGGTGCAAAGCTTGCTTTGCCCCATTTTTTTAAACCTGGTTCAGGGCAGGCGTTAGGGGACCTGTGGGCCCATTTCCATGGTGGAACACCATGGAATAAGCCCACAGGTGCCCTCCTCAGGCCCCAGGGGCACCCCGACCCACACCAGAGGGACTGCGGAGGATGGGGGACCCCATCCCAGGTAAGTACAGGTAAGATTGCATTTCTTTTTTTAAAGTGCCATAGGGGGCGCTGAAATGGGCCCCCATACATGGCACAGGGTGCAGTGGCCATGCCCAGGGGACCCTTGTCCTCTGTGCTGGCCATTGGGGTGGTGGGCATGACTCCTGCCTTTTCTAGGGCAGGAGTTAGGTGGCATGGAAGGTTTAGCACCATAAAATGACGCTAATCTGGTTAGGGTATTTTTTTTTTACTCTAACCTGCCTAAAGTCATTTTTTGGTGCTAAACCCTCTTCTTCTATACCGCCAGCCCCACCCGACTAAAGTCATTTTGTTTTTTTACTCTAGCCTACCCTTTGCACCGGCTTGCACCATTCCATAAATAAGGTGCCCGGCTGGTGCACAGAAATGGTGCAAGCCGGTGCTAAAAGTTTTGGTGCAAAACTGAGTTAGTGCAGTTTTGCAGCAAAAAGTATAAATAAGGGCAAATATTTTGTAAGTTTGAGCCACTTTTGCATCAAAAAATGACATTTATGTGGCACAAAAAAATATAAATCAGGGCCTTGGTGCGCATCGAATTAGCGTAAAAAGAATGACGCTAATTCAGTGCAAACAGAGTATAAATATGCCCCAGAATATAAATATGCCCCCAAATATGGCGTTAAAGCCATAGAGTAATTTTTTGCATGGGAATGCCTACCTTGCATCTCATTAAGGCAAGGTAGGTCTCCACTTCCAAAAAATGACTTAAACTCCATAAATTTGGTGCTAGACGAGTCTAGCACCAAAGTATAAATATGGAGTTAGTTTTGCACCGAATTAGAGTAAAAAACAATTACACTAATTCGGTGCAAACAGAGTATAAATATGCCCCTTAGTTTCTAAAGCACTGGCTTGTAATTCACTCAATAACTTGTGTTTCATCTTTCCAATATCTTATAAATGTTAAGAGACGTTAATTGTTAAATTGGTCTGACCCTTTGCTCCCAACATGGCAGAAATTATATGACACATATTTAAAAAACACATCAGGGCTTATAATGTTTCAAGATTGTCATTGGTTAAAAGGTGAACATTTTTCTAGAAAGAATGACACTAAATCAAATTTGTATCTGTCTTTGCCGGAATATTTATTTCTTTATCCATCCAATTCAAGTGGTCTTCAAATGCATCGTTAATGATGTATCGTATGATACAAATTCGGAATCTCCTTTTCTCTCCTCCATTCTGGAGAAACATACATTGGAGTTATTCTTATAGCCTTAAAGATCACATTTTGGTCCCCAAACTTTCAATGGATCGAAAAGGATACTAGGGGCCAGATGTATGAAGAAAGCCCTCTGCGAATCGCAAATAGCGATTTTTAAGAAATCGCTATTTCTGAGTTGCAAAATGCTATGTAACATATTTGCTATCGGAATTAGCGATTTCTTAAAAATCGATATTTGCGGTTTGCGAGGCCCAAATACTGAATCGCAAAAAAATTGCGATTCGGTAATTGAAAATCGCAAATTGCGAGAAAGCACACCTGGCAGAGCCTGATGACATCACAAGCAGAAAGTGAGTCATTCCAGGCAGTTTGCAGGTGCCACAACCAGAGGAGCAGTGAGAGAGACACAGCCCAGCCACAAGGAGCAAGTCTGTGAACAAGGCAGGACTGCACATCACCATGGACAACTCTGCACATGGAAAGGAGAAGGGAGAAAGGAAAAGAAAACGCAAGTTCAGTGAGCAGGAACTGGAGGTGCTCACTGAGAAGGTGGTGAGGAGCCATGACCGGCTGTTCAGTAAGAGCTCACTCCAGGTCCCTGAGAGTCAGAAGCGCAAACTCTGGGCGGACATTCAAAAAAAATCTGCGCTGTGGGTGTTGCGCAGCGCTCAGTGGAGGGGATCAAAAAGAGGTGGTACGACCTGCGTTCCCGTGACAAAGAGAGGGTGGCAAGAAGACTACAGGAGGCAAGGAGCACAGGAGGCAGACCATCCACCGAGACACCCTCCACCCCGATGGAAGACCTGGTTGAGTCGACACTCCTCCCAGAAGCTGTCAGTGGGGTCACTGACAGAGACACATCCGGCACCCCAAGCACCAGTAAAGGTAAGTGCAATATTGAAATGTAACCCCATATGTGTATGTACAAATGCCCCTTCGGAATTTGCAAGGAGTGCAAAGCATTGTGAGAAGTAGTCCATTCCACATTTTAGAAGCGGCACAACAATGACTTATGGGAGTGGTAGTCCACAACTCAGAGCTGAAGGTAGCACATAGAATGTAATTAGGCAGAGCGACACTCAGAAGAACACAACACCCACTACATAGTGATATGATGTAACTGTACATTTATTACCATTTTGAACCTTTGGTGATACATACATAAATGACATGCTGCACATTGTTTTGCAGATGGCCAAGGCCCAGCAGCATCAGCCAGTGCCGTTGAGGGGGATGCTCAAACCCACCCTCCATCAGACTCCAACACCAGTGAGTCACTGAATATTGTGCCTATCAGACGCAGGGCAAGGGCTGTACCGCTCCCCGAATTGAGCCAGGATTCAGACGACATGCGGGATGATGGCCACACTCCTTCCCCAGACAGCAGATCCACTGTTATGCAGGAGTCCCAGCCCCAGCGTAACTCAACACCCCGAAGGAGGCCTCAGTATGCAGGCGCACAGCACATGGAAGCAGGAGAGGGCCCATCAGTCTTCGGTGGCCTGGAATCCGCTACACTGAAACTGCAGCGCCTGCAAAACAGGAAGTTAACAGCAATGCATAGGCAGATTCAGGCACACAATGCCAACATGGGGGGGCTGCATCGGCATTTGGAGTGCCTTAATTCTAACATTTCAAAGCTGCATGAGGGACAGATCACAGCTTCCGGTTACACCAGGGAGCTGACAATTGCAGCGAGAGAACTCTGCACAGAGCTAAGGCATGACAGAGTCAGCCACCGCAGGCAGGAGAGGCATTTTTTGGGCATGTTTGGTGGATTCTGTCGATTGGTCAATCGCCTTGCAACATCAGTGGCCCTCATATCGCGGCATTCTGTGGCCGCACAGGTGGAGGCAGTGCACAGCAGTAGGGATGTGGCACAGGGACTGGTCCAGATAACTAATGTGCTGCATAATATGCTGGGTAACCGCTCTGCTACACCCAGTAACTTGGACTACGGGAGACCGAGGACTCATCTAGCCTGAGCAGCGTAGCAGTGCCCACCACTGATCCTAGGCGTCGAAGTGCCAGGCACAGCACTGCCACTGAGGCTGATACCAGAGGTGCCAGTGAGGCCACTGCGCACTCGAGTGGTTTGAGTGGCCGTAGAAAGTGGCTGTAATGGCCACAGGGGACTGTCTGCTTCTTTTGTGATACAGTAAACTATGAATAAATAGTGAGACACTGTTATCTGCTTATTTTATGACACATATAAAAAAATAATTTGCTAGTGAAACTTATTTTACCTGACGTTAAGGTAATGAAGGTTCTGACTACCAGTACACGTCAGTGAAGTTGAGTTGTTATTACTTACATCTGAAATGGTTGTGCGTGATGTCTGCACGCCTTTGCCTGCCCTCTGCTGCACTGGTCCTGTCTGCTGGCTGTAGGGGGGGTATGGGATCATCATCCTCATCAGAGTCTGAATCAGATAGTTCCACAGGTATGACCCTGGTGGTAGCTATATTGTGCAGGATTGCACATGTGGCCACTATTCTACAGGTCATGTCCGGGCTGTACTGTAGTGCCCCTCCACTTTTGTGGATGAACCGGAAGCGACTCTTCAGCAGCACAAAGGTGCGCTCCACCACATTGCGGGTTGCACTGTGTGCTGAATTGTATCTCCATTCTGCTGGTTTTGTAGGATTGAGGTAGGGTGTCATCATGTAGGTGCGCACTGCGTAGGTGCTGTCTCCTGGAAGGAACAGAGGGTATACTGAGTAAGTGAGCCATCTGACGGCCCAACGCCATCAATGCACCAGTGTACAGAGGGACAATACCTAGTAGATATCCTTCACCAAACTCCCCAGCTAGCAGTCTTGTGTGAATGCCGCTGTGACGAAAGATGTATGAATCATGGGTGCTCCCTGGGTACCTGGCCACAAGATCAGTTATGATGTAGGAGGCATTGCATATCACCTGTATATTCATTGAATGTTGGTATTTACGGTTGCGGTGCACATACTCAGTGGCAGATGGTGGACAGATTGCAACATGTGTCCCATCTATGGCACCTAGGATGTGGGGGACCTGTGCTATCTGGTAGAAATCTATTTTTGTCTGCTGTATTTTCTGTGGGGTGTGGGGGAATCTGATGTACTAGTGCATCCTACTCAGCATGGCGTTGATAAATGCATTGAAAAATCTAGAGAGGGCACTCTGTGATACTGCTCCAGCTCCTGCTATGACCCCTTGATAGCTCCCTGAGGCAAGTAGGTGGAGGGAGCATAATACCTGCCCCCGGGGTGGGTATGCTATGAGTCCTATGTGTTGTGCACTGCAGTATGGGTTGTAGCTCAGCTATCAGGTCAAGTGTCATGGCTTAGTTCAACCTGTACTTCTCAAAAATGTCCTCCTCTGTCTGGTCAAAAAGGGTAATGGGCACTCTGAAAATGCGCTCCTGTCTCCTCCTCCCTCTCCTCAAACCTGCCAAGATCCGCATTTTCCTCGCCATGACGTAGAGTGCAGCCATTGTGGAAAAGAGTCTGAGGCATTCTGAGCCTCTTTATATAGGTTGCACCTGGTAACCACCTGGTTCCACCCAGTGGTAATTTGCATGTGTAAAAGGCTAACCTGCGAAAATTTGCAATTTGCGAATTTTTGATGCATCGAATTGCGACATGGTTTTGCGTGTCGCATTTTGCATCTTGCAATTTCCGGCTTGAAATACTGAATCGCTAATCGCGATTCGGTATTTCATGTCGCAAATTGCGAGACGCAAAATGCGACACGCAAAACCATGTTGCAACGCAAAAAATTGCTATTTTGGCGATTCCTTATTTTTGGTCTGCGAATGCCTTTCATGCATCGCAGACCACGTTTTTGCATTCGCAAACGGCCATATTTTGCGATTCGCACCGTTTGCAAATCCAAAATCGTTTGATATATCTGGCCCTAGGTTATTTGCCTATTATCTGTCCAAATTCTGCTCTGAACTATAAAAAAGCTTACTTTAGGAATTAGAAAATTAAAATCAGAATATGCTATACCTATTTCACATAGTAGCTTACATTTTTTATTCTATTCTGTGAAAAATGGCTAGCTTGATAATTGTAAGGAAATCTCTTATTGCCATGTTCACCCCAATTTCTGAACTCTGGACATCGAAGTTCTTGATGGCTGCAGCAACGTAACTGTACATGAGACCTCAGCTTTGTACAAATGTCAACTGCTCCTTGTTGCGGCATCTCTGCATCAGTAAGGGTTAAACAGTAGACTTGCCTTGCAACAGTGAGATCAGTAGGCCAGGATTTGCCTCTCTTGATGAACAGAATGCTGAGGCTGAAACTGGGGACGATATTTCTGACCTGTGGCTTCTGCCTCTGCTGTCTGTGTGACAGGCAACAGGAGATCCCGGCCAGAAAAACCCTGTCTAGTACAGGCAGGGTTGCCAATCTTACTGTAGGACTCATAAATGAGAGGGAGTTGGAAAAGGAAACCAGCACCATGGTTCTAAAAATCCTGTCATGGAAAGCACAGGAAATTCTGACACTGCTCAGGAACATATGTATTTTGCCTGATTAGTGTGTCAGGAATTGCTTGCATGACTCTCAGGGGAAACTTTAGCGAAGCCAGATTAGCTATCCAACCCACACAGTAAAGGGGAAGGCTGATGTGACATGGGTTTTCCCATTGAGATGAGGCACCCAAAGGAGTGTAGCTTTTAGTGTACAGTGATCTGATGTGAGGTTATCTTAATCATGTCACCTAGTTGTGATACAGCTTCTTCTGTATCTTTCCCAGTGGTCTTTTATGTTGGTACAGGGATGTCAGAAAGCAAAGGTTTTTTTAGACTCTATGCCTGATGCTATTGTCATAATCTTAGCTCTAACACTGGATATATATGAAATGAAATGGTCAAGTGTAAGAGACCAGGTCAGAAATAAGCTCTAGGGGGCTTTTAAGTTATGCATTTTGCAAATATGATTGTTTAACTTCTGTACGAATTTGATGATGGTTTAACCAGAATAGTGTGCATGTCTCTGAAAATGTCTGGGAGACGGTGACTGTCTTCATTTTGCTCAATTAATATTTTGTCTTCTTCTCTACTCTAGGTTCACCCGTTGGGGCAACCCCCAACGGACCCTCAGAACAAACACAAAGGGCAATCTAAGTAAATATAAAGTAATAATAAGAATTAGAAAAAAAAACTTATCTCCCTCAGCTTCTCAGGGGTATCTAGGTTCGATTACATAGTGGTGATTCAGCATCACCTTTAGTACCACCCTCCCAGGATTTCTGTATACTTTCCCTATCGTATCGATGAAAAGGTGCCTGTGTTGGTGCTATGCTGTCAATTGTGTGCCAGCACTGAGGAAAGTACAGGGGTGCATCATATTGCTGTAACTATGAGACATCCCTGCACTTTCTGAATGGTGCAGATGGCACTGAAAGATGCATTGCAGCGCTGGGCTGCATCATTATTTTGTAAATATGCTGTTTTCATGTCTGTGTACTAACAAATGTTAATGATGAAGCATCAAGAACATAATTTCCTCCAAATACCAATAAAGAATGGTTGAACATAGACACAATGGCAGAATATCCCACATTTCTTCAATAATAAAAGTTCTCAACCTGAAAACAATTACAGAAATAAATCCATCTTTATTATACTAATAACTGAATAAAATACCTAACAGGGGTTTGTCAATCCTCATGGAAGAGCAGACACAAGGTCTGCCATGTATCAGCAACTCAGAGGGGCATATTTACAAAGCCCCTGTAGCACAATAACGCTGCTGAAGCCTCACTTTTCTGATGCTCCAGCACTGCAGTGTGCCTGCACATATTTACCAGGCCACGTAAAGCTACCTTGCGTGTCTTTTCATGCCCATAACTCTGCGTGAAAGGGGCAGTCCATTGGTGCTGCTGTGGGTGTTCCCACACAATACCCATGGAATCTGATGCATTCCCAGATTTTGATTTACAGGGTGCATAAACTGGGAATTCGTCAGATTCCTACGCCACCTCTGGAGTGCCATAGAAGTGGCACATCGAGGAGAAATACCTTTATTACTCCTCGTTTTTGCTCTTTCTAGATGTGCTGCATTCTGCAGCACACATAGAAGGAGGAAAATGCCATTAACAATTATTAATGTTAATGTGTCCCATCTGCACATAAGCAGTCATTCCTACAATGCAGGCACTCTTGCACCATGGTGCAAGGGTGCCTGCATTGGTGTTAGGCAGTCAATTGTGCCCCAGCGCAGAGGAAAATACAATATTGCTTTAAATATGACCCATCTATGCACTTTCCTAATGGCATAGAACAACAAGCTGGCTTGCGGCACCATGCAGCTTCATTTTCTTGTAAATATGGGCCACAGTCTTTCCTGACAGTTTTCATAGATTTTGGCAACCTAGATGAGGCACAATTTTTGCACTTCAATGACACACTTCCTAATGCCTGCCAAAACCATAGCTCCAGCAAAACATTACATGGCCACATGTTTCTTTCTTTATTTATTATCTTCCATGTGCAATAGGTGCCAAAGGTCCAACTTCCAGGGACACCATGCATCCAATAAGCAAGTAAGAAAATAATAAACAAAAACACAAGCATGAAGGAATAATGAAAGATATCAATCAATCAATCAATCATTTGTACAGCATGGCACTGTCAGCCTTGGGGGGTATCTGGGTCCTGGGGTGCGATGTTTCTATTGAAGAGCCATGTCTTGAGTCTCTTCCTGAAATCTATGAGAAAGGGTGTAGTTTGTAGAGTGAGGGGAGGTCTTTCCAGGAGGCAATGTAGGAGAAAGAGTGACCACCACTACAACTGTGACAGATTCTGTGTGTGTGTGCGAGGCAAAAAGAGGAGGAGCACAGGTGCCTGGTGGGTTAATGGAAGTGTAGTCAGTGGTTGACGCAGTATGGTCCTTGATCATGCAGGGCTTTATAGGCATGGCTGAGGAGCTTAAAAATGCATCTCTTCTTGATGTGGAGGTTTTTGACGTGGGGGATGATGCCGGTGCACTTAGGGAGGACCAGGAGGAGTCTGGCTCCTGTGTTCTGTATGGTCTAGAGTCTTTTTAGGACCTGGGTGGAGATGCCCGCATAGAGGGTGTTGCCATAGTAAAGGTGGATGGTGACAAGGGCCTGTGTGACAGTTTTTTGGTGTTAGTTGAGGCCCATCCGAAGATACTGCAGAGCATGTAGAAGGTGTGGAAGTAGAAGGTGGTGACTGCGTTGATCTCCCGCTTCATAGTCAGTTGTAACAATCAGTTAAAGACTTAACAGCAAAAATAATACCCAGTGGACAGTGGGAAAAAGGAGTAAGAGAATGGAAAGGTGGCAGGAGGGAGTGTAGAAAGATAGTTTATGCATGAAAGATAGGAAGGAAGCGAAGAGGCACTCAGGAAGGGAAGGAGGGTATTGCAAAATGTTTCATGGGCATCTGTGTATGCGGCTTATATACAGAAGTAACTTGACCATGTGACTGTTGAGCCAATTTCCTTCGAACCCACACATTCAAAATATGTAAATGCCAACAGTGAAAATGCAAGTGGCGTGATAATGGTGACGACGACAGTTGGAGTAATGTGTGTTATTAAATTTATTTATGTATTTATTTACTTATTTATTTACTTTAGATGGGTTTTCAACGCAAGAGTGAGAGCCCAAAGATGCATGCAATTGTTTATGTATGGCCGAAGGTTTGAATAATGGAAATGAAATCTCAAAGTCATTTCAATATATGAAAAACATCACACCCTACACGTTTTAACAACTTAATATTGACCATGAAATAGAAATGTAAAACTGGTTCGAAAAAAATCAATTTCCATTAAATTTAATGATTTTCTGTTCTGGACCGTGAGACGTCTGCTTTTTACGTCCCAGAAAAAGACAAACATTCATGGCAGTCATATGTAATTGATTTTCATGTGAACATTGTTTGCAAGACGTGACAAGTCAATTATCATTGCTAAATTAGAATGCACTATAATTTAGTAAATGACCACGACAGTTTGGTGGGTTGGTCTTAATTGAATACAATTTAACAATTGCAATACAAAGGAAAATTAAATGGTTATAGTAAAATAAAACACAAATACATTGCTAGTCAAATACATTAGCCTCACTTTCATTTGGGACAGCACACACTTCGTAATTCTTCTGACCGAGTCATTTTTTTTACTAAAATATTCTTTATTCAGTTTATTAAAAAAGTAAAAGATTCAACAACATAACAAATCAGTAAATAAAGACTTCAGATACATCATACAAATGTGGAATCACATAACTTAATGGCAGGCTTTGAAAAAACAACTAGCAGTAGTACAGAGTAATGGATTCAGTAGCAATTGTAGGTTGCCTGTTTGCTAAACCTATTTTGCAAATAACATTTTCACCAAGCTGCATATGTTATTTGTGGGCAATTTGCACATCTCCTTAAAAAAAGACATTGAAAAAGCCGATAGGGCTTGGCTTTAAAAGTTTACGCTGTGGGCATTGCTAACGCTTAATGGGCCTGGCATACAAATGCAGTCATTGAAAAGCTTGTGCATGCGTGATCGGCAATGTTGGAATAGATTCTCTATTAAAGAAAATCCTTTCAGAAATAGCTGCTAAGTGCGCATTTGTATATGTGCATCATGGTGCATGGACGTTCATGTTGATCATGATAGGTGCATGCATGCGTGTAATTAAGCCACTTTTAGGGGCATATATATACTCCATATTTATACTTTGGTGCTAGACCCGTCTAGTGCCAAATTTATGGAGTTAAAGTCATTTTTTGGAAGTGGAGACCTACCTTGCCTTAATGAGATGCAAGGTAGGCGTTCCCGTGCAAAAATGACTCTATGGCCTTAATGCCATATTTAGGGGCATATTTCTAAACGCCATATTTAGGGGCATATTTATACTCTGTTTGCACCGAATTAGAGTCATTTTTTTACTCTAATTCGGTGCAAAACTAACTCCATAGCGTCAAAAAATGACGTTAATCTGGTTGGAGTAATTTATTTTGACTCTAACCTGCCTAACATCATTTTTTTTACGCTAGCCTACCCTTTGCACCGGCTTGCACCATTCCATAAATATGGTGCCCAGCTGGTGCTAAAAAATGGTGCAAGGCGGTGCAAAACTGCGTTAGTGCAGTTTTGCACCAAAAAGTATACATATGGCCCTTAACCTGTTCTGTGCCCAGGACGTAATGGTTACGTCCTGAGGCACAGTGCTGCTGTGCCCAGGATGTAACCATTACGTCCTGGTCACAGAGCCCTGAGGGAGCGCTAGCGCTCCCTCTGTTGGGTTCCCCCCCACCCCCCCAAGTCAGGGATGGAAGGGGAAGCCCTTCCCCTTCCACCCCCGACCCCCCAAACCCACACTGTGACGCCAGCGCGTGCTGATTAGTCACAGGGTCTCCCCAATCACGCTGGAAGCTCTGCTCTTTCTCTTTCAATCGCGTGGGGGAGGCCCGGAGGGGCTTCAAAGGGAAGGAAATGTATTTCTTTCCCTTTGAAGTCTCTCCCAGGGTTTCAAAAGCCGGATTGCTTGCAATCCGGCTTTTGAAACCCCACTAGACACCAGGGTTTTTTTTTTTTTTTCTTACTGAAACTGACAAAAGGGAGCGACCCCTTGGGCAAGGGTCGCTCCCAGGGGGGGCATTTTTTTGGGAAGGCCGTTTCTGGCCCCCCTGGGGGCAGAAACCTCTAGGCACCAGGGATCATTTTTTTTTTTTTTTCTTCTTTTCGTTATGCTTTCTTTTTTTTTTAGGTTGGGAGCGACCCCTTAGGCAAGGGTCGCCCCCCTAGGGGGCAAATTATATTTAGGCCATTTCTGCCCCCTTGGGGGCAGATTGGCCTATTTTTATGAGGCCAATCTGCCACCAAGGGAGGCAGAAACCATTAGACACCAGGGAGGTTTTTTTTTTTCGTGAATTTCACGCAAGGGGAGCGACCCCTTAGGCAAGGGTCGCTCCCTGGGGGGGTATTATTTTAGGCCATTTCTGCCCCCCTGGGGGGTAGATCAGCCTATTTTGATTAGGCTGAACCACTAGGCACCAGGGATTTAAAACATTTTTTTTTTACAGATGGGGAGCGACCCCTTGGACAAGGGTCGCTCCCCTGGATGGGCAAATTGTATTTAGGGCATTTATGCCCGCTTTGGGGGCAGATCGGCCAATTTTAGGACAATCTGCCCCCAAGGGGGGCAGAAACCACTAGGCACCAGGGATCTTTTTTTTGCGCCGTCACGTAAGTGGAGCGACCTTGTAGGCAAGGGTCGCTCCCCCGGGGGGTTGGGGGGGCAAATATATTTTAGGCTATTTCTGCCCCCCCTGGGGGCTGATCGGCCTATTGGTATTAGGCTGATCTGCCCCCAGGGGGGGAAGAAACCTCTAGGCGCCAGGGCAAATAGTTTTTTTTTTTTTTTTGTTTTGTTTTTTAGAGATGGGGAGCAACCCATTAGGCAAGGGTCGCTCCCCTGGGGGGAAAATTGTATTCAGACCATCTCTGCCCCCCTTGAGGGCAGATTGGCTGATTGTAGGTCAATCTGCCCCCAAGGGGGCCAGAAACCACTAGGCACCAGGGATCTTTTTATTGCGCCGTCACGCAAGGGGAGCGACCTTGTAGGCAAGGGTCGCTCCCCGGGGGGGTGGGGGAGCAAATGTATTTTAGGCCATTTCTGCCCCCCCTGGGGGTAGATCGGCCTATTGGTATTATGCCGATCTGCCCCCAGGGGGGGCAGAAACCTCTAAGCGCCAGGGCAAATAGTTTTTGGTGTTTTTTTTGTTTTTTTGTTTTTGTAGAGATGGGGAGCGACCCATTAGGCAAGGGTCGCTCCCCTGGGGGGCAAATTGTATTTAGACCATTTCTGCCCCCTTTGGGGACAGATTGGCCGATTGTAGGTCAATCTGCTCCCAAGGGGGGCAGAAACCACTAGGCACCAGGGATCTTTTTTTTGCGCCGTCACGCAAGGGGAGCAACCTTGTAGGCAAGGGTCGCTCTCCAGGGGGGTGGGGGGGCAATTTATTTTAGGCCATTTCTGCCCCCCCTGGGGACAGATCGGACTATTGGTATTAGGCCGATCTGCCCCCAGGGGGGGCAGAAACCTCTAAGCGCCAGGGCAAATAGTTTTTTTGTGTTTTTATTTATTTTTTCGTTTTTGTAGAGATGGGGAGCGACCCATTAGTCAAGGGTCGCTCCCCTGGGGGCAAATTGTATTTAGACCATTTCTGCCCCCCCTTGGGGGCAGATTGGCTGATTGTAGGTCAATCTGCCCCCAAGGGGGGCAGAAACCACTAGGCACCAGGGATCTTTTTTTTGCGCCGTCACGCAAGGGGGGCGACCTTGTAGGC
The DNA here is from genome assembly GCF_031143425.1 of Pleurodeles waltl. NCBI lineage: Eukaryota > Metazoa > Chordata > Amphibia > Caudata > Salamandridae > Pleurodeles > Pleurodeles waltl. The sequence goes on from NC_090446.1 coordinate 269,597,404, forward strand.
AAGGGTCGCTCCCCCGGGGAGGGGTGAGGGGGCCAATTTATTTTAGGCCATTTCTGCCCCCCCTGGGGGCAGATCGGCCTATTGGTATTAGGTCGATCTGCCCCCAGGGGGGGCAGAAACCTCTAAGCGCCAGAGCAAATAGTTTTTTTGTGTTTTTTTTATTGTTTTTTTGTTTTTGTAGAGATGGGGAGCGACCCATTAGGCAAGGGTCGCTCCCCTGGGGGGCAAATTGTATTTAGACCATTTCTACCCCCTTGGGGGCAGATTGGCTGATTGTAGGTCAATCTGCCCCCAAGGGGGGCAGAAACCACTAGGCACCAGGGATCTTTTTTTTGCGCCGTCACGCAAGGGGAGCGACCTTGTAGGCAAGGGTCGCTCCGCGGGTGTGGGTGAGGGGGCAAATTTATTTTAGGCCATTTCTGCCCCCCCTGGGGGCAGATCGGCCTATTGGTATTAGGTCGATCTGCCCCCAGAGGGGGCAGAAACCTCTAAGCGCCAGAGCAAATAGTTTTTTTGTGTTTTTTTTATTGTTTTTTTGTTTTTGTAGAGATGGGGAGCGACCCATTAGGCAAGGGTCGCTCCCCTGGGGGGCAAATTGTATTTAGACCATTTCTGCCCCCCTTGGGGGCAGATTGGCCGATTGTAGGTCAATCTGCCCCCAAGGGGGGCAGAAACCACTAGGCACCAGGGATTTTTTTTTTGCGCCGTCACGCAAGGGGAGCAACCTTGTAGGTAAGGGTCGCTCCGCGGGTGTGGGTGAGGGGGCAAATTTATTTTAGGCCATTTCTGCCCGCCCTGGGGGCAGATCGGCCTATTGGTATTAGGCCGATCTGCCCCCAGGGGGGGCTGAAACCTCTAGGCACCAGGGCAAATAGTTTTTTTGTGTTTTTTTTTTGTTTGTTTGTTTTTTTAGAGATGGGGAGCGACCCATCAGGCAAGGGTCACTCCCCTGGGGGGGAAATTGTATTTAGACCATTTCTGCCCCCCTTGGGGGCAGATTGGCCGATTGTAGGTCAATCTGCCCCCAAGGGGGGCAGAAACCACTAGGCACCAGGGATCTTTTTTTCTGCGCCGTCACACAAGGGGAGCGACCTTGTAGGCAAGGGTCGCTCCCCGGGTTGGGGGCAAATTTATTTTAGGCCATTTCTGCCCCCCCCGGGGGCAGTTTGGCCTATTGGTATTAGGCCGATCTGCCCCCAGGGGGGGCAGAAACCTCTAGGCGCCAGGGCAAATAGTTTTTTTAGTGTTTTTTTTTTTTTTAGAGATGGGGAGCGACCCATCAGGCAAGGGTCGCTCCCCTGGGGAGCAAATTGTATTTAGACCATTTCTGCCCCCCTTGGGGGCAGATTGGCCGATTGTAGGTCAATCTGCCTCCAAGGGGGGCAGAAACCAGTAGGCACCAGGCATCTTTTTTTTGCGCCGTCAGGCAAGGGGAGCGACTTTGTAGGCAAGGTCGCTCCCCGGAGGGGGTGGGGGGCAAATTTATTTTAGGCCATTTCTGCCCCCCCTAGGGGCAGATCGGCCTATTGGTATTAGGCCGATCTGCCCCCAGGGGGGCAGAAACCTCTAGGCGCCAGGGCAAATAGTTTTTTTGTGTTTTTTTTTTTTTTTTAGAGATGGGGAGTGACCCATCAGGCAAGGGTCGCTCCCCTGGGGGCAAATTGTATTTAGACCATTTCTGCCCCCCTTGGGGGCAGATTGGCCGATCGTAGGTCAATCTGCCCCCAAAGGGGGCAGAAACCACTAGGCACCAGGGATCTTTTTTTTGCGCCGTCACGCAAGGGGAGTGACCTTGTAGGCAAGGGCCGCTCCCCTGGGGCGCAAATTGTATTTAGACCATTTCTGCCCCCCTTGGGGGCAGATTGGCCGATTGTAGGTCAATCTGCCCCCAAGGGGGGCAGAAACCACTAGGCACCAGGGATCTTTTTTTTGTGCCGTCAGGCAAGGGGAGCGATTTTAAAATTTATTTAAGGCCATTTCTGCCCCCCCTGGGGCCGGCTGAGCTAGAGGCCAAAATCCACAGGTAGGCACTGTTTTCTATGAAAACATGTGATGTGTCCACGTTGTGTTTTGGGCCATTTCCTGTCGCGGGCGCTAGGCCTGCCCACACAAGTGAGGTATCATTTTTATCAGGAGACTTGGGGGAATGCTAGGTGGAAGGACATTTGTGGCTCCTCTCAGATTCCAGAACTTTCTGTCACCGAAATATGAGGGAAACGTGTTTTTTTGCCAAATTGTGAGGTTTGCAAAGGATTCTGGGTAACAGAACCTGGTCAGAGCCCCACAAGTCACCCCATCTTGGATTCCCCTAGGTCTCTAGTTTTCAAAAATGCACAGCTTTGGTAGGTTTCCCTAGGTGCCAGCTGAGCTAGAGGCCAAAATCTACAGGTAGGCACTTTGCAAAAAACAGCTCTGTTTTCTTTCAAAAAATGGGATGTGTCCACGTTGTGTTTTAGGGCGTCTCCTGTCGCGGCTGCTAGGCCTACCCACACACATGAGGTATCATTTTTATCGGGAGACTTGGGGGAACGCTGGGTGGAAGGAAATTGGTGGCTCCTCTCAGATTCCAGAACTTTCTGTCATCGAAATGGGAGGAAAATTTGTTTTTTTAGCCAAAATTTGAGGTTTGCAAAGGATTCTGGGTAACAGAACCTGGTCAGAGCCCCACAAGTCACCCCATCTTGGATTCCCCTAGGTCTCTAGTTTTCAAAAAGGCACAGGTTTGGTAGGTTTCCCTAGGTGCCGGCTGAGCTAGAGGACAAAATCTACAGGTAGGCACTTTGCAAAAAACAGCTGTTTTCTTTTAAAAAATGGGATGTGTCCACGTTGTGTTTTGGGGCGTTCCCTGTCGCGCCCGCTACGCCTACCCACACAAGTGAGGTATCATTTTTATTGGGAGACTTGGGGGAACGCTGGGTGGAAGGAAATTGGTGGCTCCTCTCAGATTCCAGAACTTTCTGTCATTGAAATGCGAGGAAAATGTGTTTTTTTAGCCAAAATTTGAGGTTTGCAAAGGATTCTGGGTAACAGAACCTGGTCAGAGCCCCACAAGTCACCCCATCTTGGATTCCCCTAGGTCTCTAGTTTTCAAAAATGCACAGGTTTGGTAGGTTTCCCTAGGTGCCGGCTGAGCTAGAGGCCAAAATCTACAGGTAGGCACTTTGCAAAAAACAGCTCTGTTTTCTGTGATGTGTCCACGTTGTGTTTTGGGGCATATCCTGTTGCGGGCGCTAGGTCTACCCACACAAGTGAGGTATCATTTTTATCGGGAGACTTGGGGGAACATAGAATAGCAAACCAAGTGTTATTGCCCCTTGTCTTTCTCTACATTTTTCCCTTCCAAATGTAAGACAGTGTGTAAAAAAGACGTCTATTTGAGAAATGCCCTGTAATTCACATGCTAGTATGGGCACCCCGGAATTCAGAGATGTGCAAATAACCACTGCTTCTCAACACCTTATCTTGTGCCCATTTTGGAAATACAAAGGTTTTCTTGATAGCTATTTTTTACTCTTTATATTTCAGAAAATGAATTGCTGTATACCCAGTATAGAATGAAAACCCACTGCAGGGTGCAGGTCATTTATTGGCTCTGGGTACCTAGAGTTCTTGATGAACCTACAAGCCCTAATTATCCCCGCAACCAGAAGAGTCCAGCAGACGTAACAGTATATTGCTTTAGAAAATCTGACATTGCAGGAAAAAGTTACAGAGTAAAACGTAGAGAAAAATTGATGTTTTTTTTAACCTCAATTTCAATATTTTTCTTTTTCAGTTGTTATTTTCTGTAGGAAACCCTTGTAGGATCTACACAAATTACCCCTTGCTGAATTCCGAATTTTGTCTACTTTTCAGAAATGTTGCGGTTTCTGGGATCCAGCGTTGGTTTCATGCCCATTTCTGTCACTGACTGGAAGGAGGCTGAAAGCACAAAAAATCGTAAAAATGGGGTATGTCCCAGAAAAATGCCAAAATTGTGTTGAAAAATTGGGTTTTCTGATTCAAGTCTGCCTGTTCCTGAAAGCTGGGAAGCTGGTGATTTTAGCACCGCAAACCCTTTGTTGATGTCCTTTTCAGGGGAAAAACCACAAGCCTTCTTCTTCAGTCCCTTTTTCCAATTTTTAAAAAAAAAACGAAATTTTCACTGTATTTTGGCTAATTTCTTGGCCTCCTTCTGGGGAACCCACAAAGTCTGGGAACCTCTAGAATCCCTAGGTTGTTGGAAAAAAAGGACGCAAATTTGGCTTGGCTAGCGTATGTGGACAAAAAGTTATGAGGGCCTAAGCGCGAACTGCCCCAAATAGCCAAAAAAAGGCTTGGCACAGGAGGGGGAAAAGGCCTGGCAGCGAAGGGGTTAATTTACTGTTATAACATGATAAATAGCAATGTTGGAAGAGTAACTAAAAGGTTGAAGAAAACAACATAAACTGTGTGGAAAAGTAGTGACTGTGCTGCTTATGTCACTCTTAAATTTGTTTTAAATAAATAAATATATGTTACACAGTCAGTGGATGAGGAGCAAGACGTGGAGTGGCCTGGGGATCGTAGTTGAGTGGTGGGGTAATTAAAAGAGAGTGTGTGGCATACAAGCAATTGCCATTCATCTTACATTTTAGGACAGACTTTCTTTTGTCAATTCTCACGCTTGAGGTATCACTGTAATTTCAGGGGTGTAATGCGCAGAGATTAGTTATAAGAATTTCAAATGAACGTGATTGTCTTCACTGGTATGTTTTTATGTCGAGCGCGCAAGCGCTTTGCCCTATTGTAAGTATTGTGGGCTTTTAACCACACCCATGTCATACCCATCACTTTCACTTGTTTTGGGCTTACATTTAAAAAATCACTTGATGTCATTAGTAAATGCTTTACGTTTGTCCCACCGTGAGGCTGTTTTTGCTGCACCTTGAGACAGCCCCATTACATGGATTATTGCACGGTTGCACTTCAGAGTGGGTGAACTACTTATTTTGTATCTCCCCTTTGTGCTGTTTGGCTGGCGGCCATGGCGCTCATAGTGTGAACAGGCACAACAGCATGAACTCGATCAGCGGTAAGGGAGCGCTGGTCACATTGTTCACAGTTACCTACTCATAGGCATATTTATACTCTGTTTGCGCCGAATGTACGTCAAAATGTTTGACGCACATTCGGTGTAAACCGTGCACCATATTTAAACTTTGACGCCCGAGCCTGCGGACGTCAAAATTCCTCTGTGTGAGTCATTTTTTGGATGCGTGAAACTGCCTTGCGGTAATGACATGCAAGGTAGGCATTCCCGCCCAAAAAATGACTTTAAGGCCTGTGCACCTTATTTATACTCCTGTGTCATTTTGACGCACAGGAGAGGGCGGGCCTTAAAAAACGTTTCACAGCCTGATGTGCACTGTTTTTTAAAGTCTGGGTTAGGGCAGGCGTTAAGGGACCTGTGGACTCACTTCCATAGTCTCTGACCATGGAAGGAGTCCAGAGGTGCCCTTCCCTGCCCCCAGGGACACCCCCTGCCACCCTCGGCCACCCCTGGAGGACACCCATGGATGGGGGGACCCATCCCAGGTAAGTATTTTTTTTTTAAGTGGCATAGGGGGGCCAAATTTGGGCCTTCCTACATGCAACTGTGCCTAATGACCATGCCCAGGGGACAGAAGTCACCTGGGCATGGCCATTGGGAAGGGGGGCATGACTCCTGTCTTTGCTAAGACAGGAGTCATTTCAATAGGGGTTGTGCGTCAAAAAATGGCACAAGTCCGGTTTGAGGCATGATTTTTGCCTCAAACCTGACTTGCACCATTTTTTGAGGCATAACCCCCATTTTCCCCTACGCCAGCACTGCCTGGTTTGAGTCTTTTTTTTTTACTCTGACCAGTCTGCAGCACCAGCTAACGTCATTCCTTAAATAAGGCCCCCGCCTGGTGCGTAGGAATGGCGTTAGCCGGCAGTGAAAATTTTGACGCAAACCAGCCCCGGCGCTAGTTTGCATCAAAAAGTATAAATATGAAACTCAGAGTCAATTCTTGTGGCTCTCAGAGCCAATACTACAGTATTCACGGCACTTGGGAAAACTCAACCCATAACGCTTTGCAGGGCATTACTTTCACAAAACATTTTTGCTCATAACTATGGTGGTCCTAGGACAATGGGGTCTCCACCAAAACATTCACGACAACATGCTCTTTCTTTCTACATCACATTTGGGTCACCACACTAGGTTAGTGGGGACCCCAAAATAATAACCCCTCCCACCTTTTAGTGTCTGTTTAATTTTTCTTATGGCTGGAGCTTTTTATTTTGTAGCTGAAAATAACTTGTGATTTAAGGTGCTTGGTTGCAATATTGTTGTTATAGTTCTGCTATTGCAGAATATGTGTAAAATGCTATTTTGTTTAGGAACTAAGGGCCAGATGTAGCAAAGGTTTGCGACTCGCAAACGGGCAGAATCGCAATTTGCGACAGTGCAAAATCGGAAATTGGATGCAAAAAGCCCATTTCCGACTCGCAAAAAGCGATGGGACCCGTTTGCGAGTCGCATCCGTTGCGACCCCATTTTGCGACCCGCAAACACCAAGTCACAATTTGCGAGTCGCAACCCTTATGCAATTGCAACTCGCAAATTGCGACTAGTCGCTAAAAGGCCATTTTGCATGTCCCATTTACCACGAACTCAGAGCAGGTGGTAACCATTACCAAAGTATAAAAGGAGACCCAGAAGGCATCTGGGTTACACAAGATGGCGGAGATATACCTGATAGCAGTGAGAAGGAGAGTCCACGCAGCCCAGCAGAGGAGGAGGAGGGGCCACAGACAGGAGAAGATATATAGGACAAGGCAGACTCTTTTTCAGCAAACTGAGGATGAGATCTAGGACAAATACCGCCTTAGCAGCGCAGCCTTCCTAAAATTAATAGATTTACTCAAACCACAGCTAGAGCACCAAACTCTGCGTGGCTCCGCCATCCCTACGCATGTGCAAGTGCTATGCTCACTGCACCTCTTGGCCTCAGGGAGCTATCAGGGGGTCATTGCTGTGGCAGGTGGGGTATCCCAAAGTGCAGTGTCAAGGTTCCTCAGGGCCTTCCTAGATGCCTTAGTCACGCACATGTCCCACTTCATATACTTACCAAGGAATGAGGCAGAAATGAACAGCACCAAGCTGGACTTTTACCGCATTGCCCACTTTCCCCATGTCATAGGGTGTGTAGATGGGACACACATTCAAATATGCCCCCCTGCTAATCTAGAACACATTTTCCGCAACAGAAAGTGTACCCACTCACTCAATATTCAGGTTGTTTGTGACGCCCATTATGTCATCACTGACATTGTAGCTAAGTTTCCAGGCAGTACCCATGACTCATACATATTTAGGCATAGTGGGATACATCAACGCCTGGAACGTGGGGAATTCGGAGACGGTTACCTCCTAGGTAGAGCCACAGACACTTGCAGACATACACACAGGTCACTGTGCACGACAATCTGGACTTCCTAACAGTGTGCTTTTGTGCCCAACAGGTGACAGTGCATATGCTCTCAGGCCTTGGATCATGACTCAGTTTTTAACACCCAGCAATGATTCAGAGAGGCAATACAACAGTGCACATAAGAGGACCAGGAACCTCATTGAGCGCACCTTCGGACTCCTGAAGGCAAGATTCAGATGCCTCCACCGCAGTGGAGGTGCCCTCCAATACACCCCCATTACCTCATTTCAAATTGTGGTCGCATGCGCCATCCTCCACAACATAGCCACCCGAAGTGGGCTACCTCTCACCCCTGCAGACCCAGATCCTGATGATGAAGAGCAAGAACAACCACATCGCCATCATGGGGATAGGAGTTTGGCAAATCAAGGCAGACTGAGACTGGAACACAATATTTTGGACGGTACGTGTCAACTCCAACCATACTCACCTATTAACCAAAAACTCCATTTGTTAAGTGGCAAAAAAATAACTGTTTTATTAGTGTATTAAATCAACTATTCACAAGTGAAGATTGTCCATGGGCAGTAAAATGCCAACCAGGCATGTGGCACATTAACGTCATGTGCCACATTTAATGGTCCAGGGTGATCTCTAAGACCTTCTGCCCCTCCTGTGTGGTTTCTGGAGTGTTCTGCTGCACCTGTAAGCAATTTTCAAGGTAATCGCAATTTGCGACACCTACTCGCTAATTGCGAGTTCGTTTTTTGCACACTCGCAAAAAGCGACCTCGCAATCTGCGGACTCGCACACTGCGTTGCGAGTCCGGGTGCGAGTCGCTATTTCGGAATGTTTTTTTTCCTTGCATTACAAATTGCGACTCGCATTTTGCGAGTCGCATAAACTCGCAAAATGCGAGTCGCAATTTTTTGTTTTGCTACTTCTGGCCCTAAATATGTTGTTATATTGTATCATTTATTGTCATATTAATTTTGTGGGGTTAAGTCCTTCAGGAGCTAATGATGTAGTGACATGACTGTGTTTCTTACAAATACTATTTTCATTTTGTTGTCATCAAAGGGCTGTTCTAAGCATTATAGTCTTACAGTCATATCAACATATTAACCTCTTCGCTGCCAGGCCTTTCCCCACTCAGATGCCAGGCCTTTTTTTGGCTATTTGGGGCAGTTCGCGCTTAGGCCCTCATAACCTTTTGTCGACATTAGCTACCCATGCCAAATTTGCGTCCTTTTTTTCCAACAATTAGGGATTCTAGAGGTACCTAGACTTTGGGGGTTCCCCTGAAGGAGACCAATACATTATCCAAATTACAGTGACAATTTCATTTTTTTTTTTTTAATTGAAAAAAGGGCTGCAGAAGAAGGCTTGTGTTTTTTTCCCTGAAAATGGCATCAACAAAGGGTTTGTGGTGCTAAAGTCACCAACTTCACAGCTTTCAGGAACAGGCAGACTTGAATCAGAAAACCCAATTTTTCAACACAATTTTGGCATTTTACTGGGACATAATCCATTTTTATGATTTTTTGTGCTTTCATCCTCCTTCCAGTCAGTGACCGTAATGGGTGTGAAACCAATGCTGGATCCCAGAAACCTAAACATTTCTGAAAAGTAAACAAAATTCTGAGTTCAGCAATGGGTAATTTGTGTAGATCCTACAAGGGTTTCCTACAGAAAATAACAACTGAAATAAAAAAATATTGAAATTGAGGTAAAAAAACAGCAATTTTTCTCTACGTATTACTCTGTAACTTTTTCCTGCAATGTCAGATTTTTTAAAGTAATATACCGTTGCTGGTGGCGGGGATATATATGGCTTGTAGGTTCATCAAGAAACCTAAGTATCCAGAGCCAATAAATGAGCTGCACCTTGCAATGGGTTTTCATTCTATACCGGGTATACAGCAATTTATTTGCTGAAATATGAAGAGTGAGAAATAGGTAACAAGAAAACCTTTGTATTTCCAGAATGGGCACAAGATAAGGTGTTGAGAAGTAGTGGTTATTTGCGCAACTCTGAATTCCAGGCTGCCCATACTAGCATGTGAATCATAGGGCATTTCTGAATTACACGTCTTTTTTACACACTGTCTCACATTTGGAAGGAAAAAATGAAGAGGAAGACAAAGGGCAATAACACTTGTTTTGCTATTCTGTGTTCCCACAAGTCTCCCAATAGAAATGGTACCTCACTTGCGTGGGTAGGCATGATGCTCGCGAGAGGAAACGCAGCATGGACACATCACATTTTTATATTGAAATCTGATGTGTTTTTTTCAAAGATGTAGATTTTGGCCTCTAGCTCAGCCGGCACCTAGCGAAACCTACCAAACCTACACATTTTTAAAAACTAGACACCTAGGGGAATCCAAGATGGGGTGACTTGTGGGGCTCTCACCAGGTTTTGTTACCCAGAATCCTTTGCAAACCTCAAAATTTGGCTAAAAAAAACACTTTCTCCTCATATTTTGGTGACAGAAAGTTCTGGAACCTGAGAGGAGCCACAAATTTCCTTCCACACAGCGTTCCCCCAAGACTCCCGATAAAAATGATACCTCACTTGTGTGGGTAGGCCTAGTGACCGCCACAGGAAAAGCCCCAAAAAACAACGTGGACACATCAAATTTTCCCAAAGAAAACAGAGGTGTTTTTTGCAAAGTGCCTACCTGTGGACTTTGGCACCTAGCTCAGCCGGCACCAAAGGAAACCTACCAAACCTGTGCATTTTTGTAAACTATACACTTGGGGGAATCCAAGATGGGGTGACTTGTGAGGCTCTGACCAGGTTCTGTTACCCAGAATCTTTTGCAAACCTCAAAATGTGGCTACAAAAACACTTTTTCCTCACATTTCGATGACAGAAAGTTCTGGACTATGGGAGAAGCCACAAATTTCCTTCCACCCAACGTTCACTCCAAGTCTCCCGATAAAGATGATACCTCACTTGTGTGGGTAGGCCTAGCGCCTGCGACAGGAAATGCCCCAAAACACAACGTGGACACATCATATTTTCCCAAAGAAAACAGAGGTGTTTTTTGCAAAGGGCCTACCTGTGGATTTTGGCCTCTAGCTCAGCTGGCACCTAGGGAAACCTACCAAACCTGTGCATTTTTGAAAACTAGACACCTAGAGGAATCCAAGATGGGGTGACTTGTGGGGCTCTCACCCGGTTCTGTTACCCAGAATCCTTTGCAAACCTCAAAATTTGGCTAAAAAAACACTTTCTCCTCACATTTTGGTGACAGAAAGTTCTGGAATATGAGAGGAGCCACAAATTTCCTTCCACCCAGCTTTCCCCCAAGTCTCCAGATAAAAATGATACCTCACTTCTGTGGGTAGGCCTAGTGCCCGCGACAGGAAATGCCCCCAAAACACTATCTGGACACATCAAAATGATCAAATACAAAACTACCTGTTCTTGGAGGGGGCAACCTGCATTTTTGGTCCTCGGCTCAGCAGCAATCTAGGGAAACCTACCAAACCCAGACATTTCTGAAAACTAGACACCCGAGGAAGTCCAGGGAGGTGTGACTTGCATGGATCCCCCAATGATTTCTTACCGAGAATCCTAGCAAACCTCAAAAGCTAAAAAATCACTTTTTCCCACATTTCTCTGTGGTATCACTGCACCGGGACACATTTCCTACCACCCAACGTTCCCCTCAGTCTCCCAGAAAAAATCATCACTCACTTGTGTTGGTGGGCCAAGTGCCTGTGACAGGGATGAGCCAAAAACATGTTGAAATTGAGGGGGAACCAAAGTGGGTCCAAAAGGGCAGTTTGAACGTGCAGCAGAATTTTTATCAGTATAGATGGGACCATGTTGGGTGGTAGGAATTTTGTCGATTCCAGCAGATTCCGGGAGGTTCCATCACAAAATTGTGAGAAAAATGTGTGATTTTCAACAAAGTTGGAGGTTTGCAGGGCATTGTGGGTAAGAATGGTGGGGGGGTGCATATGAAGCACACCACCCTGGAATCAACCAGATATTTAGTTTTCAGTTGTGTCTGGGTCTTGTGGATTTTTCTATATGGCAGCGTCCCAAAGTCAAAAAAGTGCAGCCCTCACCATTCCAAGATGGACGATTTTGAGAGTTACCAAGCTCTCATGGCCCAAATGTAAAACCAAAACCCAAAATTATTAAATCTCTTCTTGCTCGCCGCGGATAAAATGTTTTTATTGTGCGGGGGGAGATCTGAAAGACTTTTACTCCCTTCAGTTGGGGTGGAGGCATTACCAGGCCCATACAGGTTGGTAGCCACCACCCCATTATTATTTTTTAATTCCATGCCATCTAGTAGACTTTCTGACCCCCTGGGGTGTAGATCAGGGGTAATTGCCCCATCTGCCCACTTGTGGGCAGAACAACTTTGGCCCCATTTATTTGGTGCGGGGGTATGGCCATACCCCCAACCTCTTATTTTGAAAAAAAAATCCCTGGTCTCTGGTGGGCTTTTTGCCCCCCTTGGGGGTAGGTGGGCGTTTCAAAAATAGGCTGATCTGCCCCCCAGGGGGGCAGATATGGCCAACAGTAATGTGCCCCCATGGGGAGCGACCCTTTTCCAAGGGGCAGGCCCAAAACAAAACACACAAACCAATCCCTGGTGTCTAGTTATATTAGGCCGATCTGCCCACGGGGGGCAAAAAGGGCCTATAAGCAATTTGCCCCCCAAGGAGCGACCCATGCCCAAGGGGCCGCTCCCCTTATGTTCATTTCCTCCCCCCCAAAAAAAATTCCCTTGTGTCTAGTGGTTTCTGTCCCCGGGGGGGCAGGAATGGACTAAAAATAATTTAGCCCCCCCAAGGAGCGACCCTTGCTGAAGGGGTCGCTCCCTAAACATAACACCAAAAAAATAATCCCTGTTGTATAGGGGGTTTTCTGCCCCCAGGGTGGGCAGAAATGGCCTAAAAATTATTTGCCCCCCTGGGGAGTGGCCCATGCCCAAGGGGGTCGCTCCCCTTATGTACATTTCCCCCCCAAAAAATCCCTGGTGTCTAGTGGTTTCTGTCCCCCCTGGGGGCAGAAATGGCCTAGAAACAATTTGCCCCCCTGGGAAACGGCCCTTGCCCAAAGGGCCGCTCCCCTTATCTCCATTATCAAAAAAAAAAACATTCTCTGGTGTCTAGTGGGCATTTCTGCAGCCCGATCCCATTGCAATTGGGCAGCAGAAATGCTTGCAGAGACATGAAAGGAAAAGCCTTTCCTTTCCTTTCATGTCTCTGCTGGCCCCCTCCTCCCGAGCGGAAGAGAAACGCTGATCATTTCTCTTCCGCAATGCGCGATGAGAGGTGACCTCTGATGCGGTCAGCATGCTTTTGCGTGCTGACATCATCAGATGTCACTGGGGGATCGGGCATGGAAGGGGAAGCAATTCCCCTTCCAGCCCTGACCTGTGGGTTGTGGGGGGCATCCCTCAGGGGGAGCCCTAGCGCTACCCCGAGGGCCGGTATATGGACGTAATGGTTACATCCATGGCGCCACACGGGCGCAGCCATGGACGTAACCATTACGTCCATGGCGCCAAACCGGTTAAAATATTCATGGCATGGAAACTTGTCGCATAATGCTTTGCAGGGAATTACTTTTACAAAACGTTTTTGCTCATAACTCAACCTGTGGTGGTCCTAGACAATGGGACCACTTTTAAAACATTGGCCACAGTGTGCTCTTGCTGTCTACATCATCACTGAGTTCCCACACTATGTTAAAGGAAACTCCAAAATAATAACCCCTACCACCATTTGTTATCTTTTTAAGCTTTCTCATGTCTACTTGTTTTACTGTAAGAAAAAGCTATGTTTTATTGCCTTTTTTTGTAGTTTCAATGTAATAGTTTTTCTACATTTAAAAATGTTCTTTGCCCTATAAGGGCTAAATTTATGGCACCACTCCATTAATTTCTCTCATTCTTTTTTCTTGTGGTTAGGCTCTCTATGGGCTGATTGTATGGTTTCATAATCATGTTTCTTCCAAATGTTATTCTTCTTGTGGTGTTCTCTAGGGGCTGTACTGAGGATTGCAGTCAAATACTATAATATTCACGGCACAAAAACCCACCCCGTAATGCTTTGCAGGGCATTACTTTTACAAAACGGTTTTGCTCATAACATCCTGTGGAGGTCCTTGGACAATGGGATAATCTTCAAAATGCTCTTTCTGTGTACATCATCTCTGGCTCCCCACACTAGGTTAGTGGGGACCACAAACAACTCCTACCATTCAATGGGCCGCATTTAAGAAAAGGGGCCCTGCATCCACTGCAGGGCCCCTTTTCTTGGGCTCCTCTGTGCCTCACTATCACCACCATGTATGCTCCGTATTCAAGATACGACACACTATGGCGGTAGTTAGAACAATAGTGTCAACATTTTGTATGTTATTGTGGCGCTTTGCTACACTAGCATCAAAAATCAATCCAATGAGTTCTATTGATTTAAATGGGTGCGTCATTTTAAAGCCTGCTCTGAGCAGGCATTACAAATGACAGAAAAAATGGCGCTGTTAAATTTCACTGCGCCATTTTTATTTGGCCTCCTAATGTGGGAATGCCTCCTTTGCATACATTATACCTGGCGCCTTCATAATGTGGTGCAAGGGTTTACAAAGTGATGCAATGCATGTATTGTGCCACATTGTAAACATGGTGTGGGGAAAAGGCAACCTTAGTGCCAAAAAAATGAAGCAAAGGCAGTGCTAAAGTGGCACAAGTGGCTCTTAATCTGCCCAATGACTTTTACGTTTTCTCATGGCTAAAACCTTTGTTTTACAGCTGGGAGATGCTTTGTTTTAAAGGCCTAGGGGCAGATTTAAGAGCCCCTAGCGCAACCTTAGCACCGCCATTGTGATTTTTTTTTAATGCTAAGGCGGAGCTAAAGTGGCATGTTCCCTGCACCATATTTACAAAGTGGCGCAATGCATGCATTGCGCCACTTTGTAACCCCTTGCACCACATTATCCCTGTGCGAGGCATAATGTATGCAAGGGGGCGTTCCCCGTTAGGGTGGCTGAAAAAATGGTGCACGAACATCCAAGAGATGTCCTTGCACCAATCTTTCAGCACTTTTAATACCTGCACAGAGCAGGCATTAAAAGGGGGCTTCTATTATTTATAATGGGCCCCTATATAATCTGCAGTAGTAGTACCGAAAGGTTGGCGCTACTCCTGAAGAGTAAATCAATAGTGTAAAAAAATTATGCCATTGCCCCCTACCCTGCGCCTTGATGCACCACATTTTAAATACAGTGGACACATGGTGGCAGTAGAAGGGGGCACTAAGGGGCGCAAGGAAAGTGCCGCTGCACTAGGTGCAGCATTACTTTTCTTAAATCTGCCCCCTTGTTTGTAATATCATTGCAGTAGTCCTGCTAGCCCCAAAAACACTGTCTAGGGGCTAAGTATATGTTCACACTGCAGTACTTGCTACTGTTTTTTTATCATGGGCTTAACCCCTCTTGCAGATAACAATATGGTTACATGACCATGGTGCATATTTATACTTGGCTTGAGCTGTTTAAGCATAAAAAATGTTGACGCTAAAATGGTGCATAGCTAACTCCATATTTAAATTTTGACGCAAGACCCACCTAGCATCCAAATATAGGTGTTAGCAGCATATTGTGGATGACCCAAACAACCTTACGCTCATTAGATGCAAGGTAGGCATGTACACACAATTTGATATCATGCTAACCCCCTACTGCCTTATTTATACCGTGGCGCAAAAACGGCATGCATGGAGCAGGCAGACCAAAATAATTGCGCTAAGCCTGCTTAGCACCATTATTTAAAACCTGGGTCTGACCAGGCATTGGGTGACGTGTGGACCCATTTCCATTGCTAAACACGATGGAATGGGCCCATAGATGCCCACCCCTAGCCCCAGATATGCCCAGGACCACTCCATAGAGACACCATAAGATGGGGGACCCCATCCTGGGTAAGTATAGTTACTCTGCATTATGGCCTTGTCCAGGAGACACTGGTCCCCTGGGATGGCCATTGGGGTGTTGGACATGACTCCTGTCTTTAATAAGACTGCGGTCCTGTTTGGGTGGTAGTGTGTCAAAAAATTACGCTAGGCTGGTTAGAGGCATATTTATTAGCGCTAACCATCCTAGCATCATTTATGACCCACAGGCACGGTTTCCCCTCCCGCCCCCCAGGCTGGCGTCTTTTATTTAGACGCTAGCCTTTCCTTTGCACCACTGTGCGCCATTCCATAAATATGGCACTCTGGCTCTATGGAATGTTGCTGTCAGGTACTATGGATTTCGGTGTAAAACTGTTAGTGCAATTTTGGGGCAAAATCTGTAAATATGCCCCCATGTTTCTTACAAATGATATTTTTGTTATGGCGTTGTTTAGGGGCTGTTTTGAGCATTACAGTCTAACGCCAAAAGTATATTTCTGATAAAGTTTTAATGATAATTGCATATTTTAATAATCTCTCCTCATTACAATTATGACCAAAATTCAGGTCCACTTAACATCCTTATTACAGGGAGTGCAGAATTATTAGGCAAATGAGTATTTTGACCACATCATCCTCTTTATGCATGTTGTCTTACTCCAAGCTGTATAGGCTCGAAAGCCTACTACCAATTAAGCATATTAGGTGATGTGCATCTCTGTAATGAGAAGGGGTGTGGTCTAATGACATCAAACCCTATATCAGGTGTGCATAATTATTAGGCAACTTCCTTTCCTTTGGCAAAATGGGTCAAAAGAAGGACTTGACAGGCTCCGAAAAGTCAAAAATAGTGAGATATCTTGCAGAGGGATGCAGCACTCTTAAAATTGCAAAGCTTCTGAAGCGTGATCATCGAACAATCAAGCGTTTCATTCAAAATAGTCAACAGGGTCGCAAGAAGCGTGTGGAAAAACCAAGGCGCAAAATAACTGCCCATGAACTGAGAAAAGTCAAGCGTGCAGCTGCCACGATGCCACTTGCCACCAGTTTGGCCATATTTCAGAGCTGCAACATCACTGGAGTGCCCAAAAGCACAAGGTGTGCAATACTCAGAGACATGGCCAAGGTAAGAAAGGCTGAAAGACGACCACCACTGAACAAGACACACAAGCTGAAACGTCAAGACTGGGCCAATAAATATCTCAAGACTGATTTTTCTAAGGTTTTATGGACTGATGAAATGAGAGTGAGTCTTGATGGGCCAGATGGATGGGCCCGTGGCTGGATTGGTAAAGGGCAGAGAGCTCCAGTCCGACTCAGACGCCAGCAAGGTGGAGGTGGAGTACTGGTTTGGGCTGGTATCATCAAAGATGAGCTTGTGGGGCCTTTTCGGGTTGAGGATGGAGTCAAGCTCAACTCCCAGTCCTACTGCCAGTTCCTGGAAGACACCTTTTTCAAGCAGTGGTACAGGAAGAAGTCTGCATCCTTCAAGAAAAACATGATTTTCATGCAGGACAATGCTCCATCACACGCGTCCAAGTACTCCACAGCGTGGCTGGCAAGAAAGGGTATAAAAGAAGGAAATCTAATGACATGGCCTCCTTGTTCACCTGATCTGAACCCCATTGAGAACCTGTGGTCCATCATCAAATGTGAGATTTACAAGGAGGGAAAACAGTACACCTCTCTGAACAGTGTCTGGGAGGCTGTGGTTGCTGCTGCACGCAATGTTGATGGTGAACAGATCAAAACACTGACAGAATCCATGGATGGCAGGCTTTTGAGTGTCCTTGCAAAGAAAGGTGGCTATATTGGTCACTGATTTGTTTTTGTTTTGTTTTTGAATGTCAGAAATGTATATTTGTGAATGTTGAGATGTTATATTGGTTTCACTGGTAATAATAAATAATTGAAATGGGTATATATTTTTTTTTTGTTAAGTTGCATAATAATTATGCACAGTAATAGTCACCTGCACACACAGATATCCCCCTAACATAGCTAAAACTAAAAACAAACTAAAAACTACTTCCAAAAATATTCAGCTTTGATATTAATGAGTTTTTTGGGTTCATTGAGAACATGGTTGTTGTTCAATAATAAAATTAATCCTCAAAAATACAACTTGCCTAATAATTCTGCACTCCCTGTACAATATGACTGTTTGAACAATCTTGATATGTTTGGGTGGCCATTCTAGTTTATTTCTCCTCTTTGGCTGTGTTGTGTCTTTTTTTTGTCAATTGTGTTATCCAGCTAGCAACTATAATGGTTGAGCGGTGAAAGTGGTATTCTATTGAAATTAGCATGGCAGATTTAAATTAGGTTGCTAAATGGCAACAATTTCATTTTTTGCTGCAGGTGGAGGAAGAAGGAAAATGGAAGTGCTTTAGTTATATGCAAAGAACCATGTGGCAGGAAAGATAAAATTATGAGGCAGGGTTGACTGATTTATGTGGCAACCAGTTCAGACATGTGGCAACTAGTTCGGAATTGTCTATTATGCCCTGGAATTTAGCAGGGCTTGACAGGAAGCTGGGAGACCACGAGTGGGTCAACTACTTCAATAACCATGATATTTGTCTTTTTCAGGAGACTTAGGCTGAGGATCAATTTTTTATAGATGGGTTTCTATCATACTGTGTTGAGGCTCAACCAGCAGAGAGGGGCTGATGTCGTGCTATAGGGGCCTACTGGTATTGCTAAGCAAGAAACTACAGTGTGATTACTCTGTATTAAAAATTGGCTCACCCGATTTACTGGGAGTACAACTTATATTTGATTCAGATTTCAAGATTACCATAATTAACGTTTATGCTCGGTCTGTCCCACGGTGTCCAGAGTCTTAGACTCTGGCGCAGCTGTCTGAATTCTTGGATACCTTACACACTCTGACTCATTTAGTGATTGCAGGAGATATGAACTGTACTTTTGAACCTTCCTGTCTAAATAGTGGTCTAATGGATGAAGAAGATGAACTTTGGGGTATTCCACAACTAATGAATTAACAACAGTGTATTCGTTTATGTGCTGCTTCCCAGTTGGTATCCCTCTGCTTTAAACATGGACTTAGGGCCTGCAATGCCTGCAATCACTCTGATTTGAGCACTGCGCCGACCTTTAAGCGAGGCATGTCCTCTAGTGTAATTGATTACTTCTTCTTCGTGGATGACAGGTTATGGCCTTCCTCAAAAGATAGGAAGGTGGATTTACGTTATGAGAGCGATCATAATCCTTTCCTCCTCACCATGCACAGTGATGTATTTAGGAGATCACAGAATGACCATCGTACTGTGGTCCCAGCACCACTGTTGGGTAATAGTTTTACTCAGGTCTGCTGGCCAGAAGTGCTGTCCAACCACTTTTTGATAAAAGGGATTTATTAATTGTTTGTTGATGTAATGGCTGTATATGAGGAGTACGAAGTTAATAACATTCCCATTCTTAGTATTCACGAAGACCTGTTGAAGAAATTGCAGAGCTTTTTTTCATAAAAAGACCAGCATTAACTATTTTGATGGTAACTCCAAAAATAATGTGTGGTTTAACAAGGATTGTTCTAAGGCAAAGTTAGCATTAAAAATAGCTATTACGACCCGTTCTCAGGGGTGATACAATCAGCTAGACAAGCTTATAACAAGATTACAATACAAGCTAAAAAAAGTTGGGACATTCTGTTAACGCGTCCCTTTATGACTAATTTACTCACTTTGGGACTCGTTTTAGGCCAATGAATCTTTTGACCCTGATTGAAGACACCTTAGGACGAGATAGCTAATCAACATGTCAATCAATATGTCAATAATGTCATCAAAGTTCACAGTAATACGACAATTCAAATTAATCAAAGACATTTAATAGAACTCGCAGACCACCATGACCTTTCAGTCATGAATAACCACACCAGTTTAGTATGATTTTGTGAAGTTCATTCCCTATTGATCACAATTCTACTAATAAGTTTATTAGTCTCAAAACCAAGAAACACAATAGCATAGTCACAATATGGCAACTCTGATAAGATTACATCAAAGCAAGAATCAAGAATATTAGAACATAACACGGCGTCAGCATAGGTTATCCTTAGCAGAGTATCATTAGCGCATCATTCAACAAAGCATAGATTCAGTCATTTGTCTATTTGCATCGGTTTAGTGAACCCCTCTTCTAACCTCTGATTAGCATTGGCATGTTGGGCTTCATTCAAAACAATTTAGTAACACCAATTTGGAAAACATCTAACTATGGTCTCTGTCAAAATAAGCAGTTGGTACCTAGAAAGGAAAAGCAGACAATCACAATATCATTGTCATATAGTTACCCTCCGTATTTGGGTCAGCACTCAGGTTCGGTCTTCGTCCTCAGGACATCAGTTGATTTGCCATCAGCCGGGAACTCAGCAATCAGGTAAAAGGGGCACTTCCCTCATAAGGAGGTAAAGTGTGAATGGGCAATATAAGCAAGAATGGTTTTAAGAACCAAACACCAAAGTCTCTATGCAGAGTGATAAAGGGGGTCATTCCGACCCCGGCGGTCAAGGACCGGAGCACCGCCAACAGGCTGGCGGTGCCCCGCAGGGCATTCTGACCGCGGCGGTTTGGCCGCGGTCAGACCAGGAAGACCGGCGGTCTCTCGGCGGTTTTCCGCTACCCTGGGAATCCCCCATGGCGGCGCAGCTTGCTGCGCGCCATGGGGGATTCCGACCCCCTCACCGCCATCCTGTTCCTGGCGGTTCCGACCGCCAGGAACAGGATGGTGGTGAGGGGTGTCGTGGGGCCCCTGGGGGCCCCTGCAGTGCCCATGCCAATGGCATGGGCACTGCAGGGGCCCCCGTAAGAGGGCCCCACTTTGAATTCCAGTGTCTGCTTTGCAGACACTGGAATTCGCGACGGGTGCCACTGCACCCGTCGCACATCCTCCACTCCGCCGGCTCCATTCGGAGCCGGCTTCCTCGTGGGGAGGGGTTTCCCGCTGGGCTGGCGGGCGGCCTTCTGGCGGTCGCCCGCCAGCCCAGCGGGAAAGCCAGAATGGCCTCCGCGGTCTTTCGACCGCAGAGCGGCCATATGGCGGCTCCCTCCAGGCGGGCGGCTCCCGCCGCCCGCCGGGGTAAGAATGACCCCCAAAGTGTCTGGGTCATAGCAAATCACATCAGCATCTCCCTAACTCTCTCTCCTATTCTCTCCTGTTCTGCTTTACTTCCTGGTGTCAAGGGTTTTCATCCCTTTTTCATTGTACATTCCCCTAAATTTTGGTTGGACGAGGGGTTGCACTATCTTTAACCAATTGTCTTCAAATTAGCTCATCATATTTGTCACCCCATAACAGTTCTCATGTATTTTATTGGTCCTTATGATTGACCTCTTTAGCGGGTGGAATGTCCGTTATGATTTCATACTCTTGTGGTCCTTTGCACATCTTCAGTCAGTGGCTCCATTGTCTGTACCGGTTCAGGTGACCTTGTACCTGCTACTGGTTTACAGTGTTGCATTCAGCTAAAATGTTTCTACAAGCAAGTTGAATTTCATGAGAACGGATCTACTACAGTTACATTCAGCTTCTAGTTTGAAGAGAACAAGAGCTTATGTCCTTCAGCAAATCAGTACACTGCACGTTAGAAAAACACATTTAATATGAGAGTCAGGCATCTAGGCCTCGACTCATGCTAACTAAGGTCTAATGATTTATTAGCAAACTTTAGCATGTGGGTTTTCAATATTAATGCAAAATCACATTTTTAATAAAGCATTTCAGAATTATTAGTCATTTCATTAGTCTCTGTGTATATTGGCGGCCACTCCCCGTGGGCACCTGTCAAGCGCACGTTTTAGCAAAACATTATTAATACATTTTCTATGTGCCATTATTACATATTAGTTCATAATCATTTCATGTTAATATTGATTATAAAAGCTACGCTCTCTCAGTCCCTCCTCTGATGACACTTGTCATCACACAAACCTTTCCCTTTTCAACCTTTCACTTTCCGCATTATGCGCATTTCAACATCTTGCCCTTTGTGTGAGCTTTCCCAAATTTCATTAAACATTTTCTCCCTTTCATTTTCTTTGTTTCTTTTGTTTCGTTTTGTCAGATTTCTTTTTATTCTTTCATTAACTTTGCATGATAACCATAATCCCAATAAACAAATCAGGACAATCAATAGACCCCCTAATATTTTTGCAAGAACCCCATTCCAAATATTACTAAACCAATTCCCTACTCTGGTAATTCCTTTCCCAACTTTCTCCCAAACTCCAGGTTCCTTTAGTTCTTTCAAATCTGCACTATCTCTTGTTAGGTTAGGAAGCATACCTCTAATCTTTTTGCTGTTATCTGGTATGAACGCACAACAATGGCGCTCATTAAGCATCTTACAGACTCCGCCACTCTTTGCTAAAAGAATGTCTAAAGCAAGCCGGTTTTAAAGAGTCATAGCTCTTTCCGCAGCAAGTTCAGTATCCATCAGGAGTATAGCCCCTGTGAAGTTTGTCAGCATGTTATCCACAGTAGTAGACAACTTTCGAATCTTTATGGAGTTTAAGATAACCACTACTGAAGGAATTATTGCTCCAAATATGTCACCAACGACATCAGCCGCTGTCTCTCTCTTTTGTCTAGCATGTTATAATTCAGACATTTTAGGAATTTGCTTTAAGTCATCAATCTGGTAGATCTTTGGGAAAACTATTCCCAAATAACATGTCCCATACCATCCTTTAGGAAGATGGTAATAAGCATTAAGTCCACATATATAATAGATCCCAGAGTTCGCTGGATCCTGGCCATTTAACATGAATGTCCATTTACTCTGAAACAAAAACACATGCCTGCATTCACTTGTTCCCACAAATAAAGGGGGTGATTCTGAAGCCGGGGCCAGGGTCGGCGGCAGCACCGCCAAGAGGCTGGCGGTGCCCCGCAGGGCATTCTGACCGAGGCGGTTCAGCCGCGGTCAGAAGAGGAAAACCGGCGGTCTCCCGCCGGTTTTCCGCTGCCCTTCTGAATCCTCCATGGCGGCGCAGCTCGCTGCGCCGCCATGGGGATTCAGACACCCCATACCGCCATCCTGTTCCTGGCGGTTCGCCCGCCAGGAACAGGATGGCAGTATGGGGTGTCGTGGGGCCCCTGGGGGCCCCTGCAGTGCCCATGCCAATGGCATGGGCACTGCAGGGGCCCCCATAAGCGGGCCCCACTTTGAATTTCACTGTCTGCATTGCAGACAGTGAAATTCGTGACGGGTGCAACTGCACCTGTCGCACCTTCCCACTCCGCCGGCTCAATTCTGAGCCGGCGTCCTCGTGGGAAGGGTTTTTGCACTGGGCTGGCGGGCGGCCTTTTGGCGGTCGCCCGCCAGCCCAGTGCAAAAGCCAAAATACCCTCAGCGGTCTTGCGACCGCGGAGCGGTATTTTGGAGGGGGGAAGTCTGGCGGGCGGCCTCCACCGCCCGCCAGACTTAGAATGACCTCCAAAGTGTCATGCTCAGATTTCGGCCTATATATACAAACCCTACCTACATGTAAAGCATCTATAGCCAATTTGCCCTGTGTCTTTATTGCTGTGAAAGCATAATCATTTGCAAGCGTACGTTATTCTAGCCCCTTTTCTAGCCTTTCCTTTAATGCCCTTCGTCTATCATCAGTATGATCTAAGAAGCTCTTCTCTACAGGTGTTAGTAAGTAGGTTAGAATATTGCGGTGCGCATAAGCTGTTCCAAATGTCAGTGTTGGCTCAAAGAAACCCCATACTAATGTTATGCTATGTTCTTTAGCTAATTTGTTTAGAAACTCTATCACAGGCACAAAAGAAAATACTACATCTAAGTTAGAGTAGAAGTATTGCACATGTTCTTGATCATAGAATCCTGTTAATAGCAAACTACAGCTTATCCCATAAGTTAGAGGCAGACTATGATAAGTAACCCCTTCTTGCACTGATGAAGGAATCTTTGTGCGCACATAACAGTTCTTTGCATCCATTGTGTCAACATACTCATTCAGCAAGCGATAGAAGACATTAGTAGATATTTCCCCTTTTGGATTAGTTCCCTCATGCAAGTACTTTGCATCCTGCTCAAATTCTCCCATGGTGTTAATGTAGCTGTCTCAGGCTTTGAAACATTGTTAGTCACTTTCTAATCTATCCATGGCTTTCCCACAATCAAACCTATAATTATTATTGCACACACAATACCTAGCATGGCACTCAACCAACCACACATCCTACCCTTTTTACTATTACTTTTAGTGTAACTCATGATCTGTAAAGAATCAGATAGCAGAATAATACAAAGCAAACAATCAACTTGAGGACGATATAAAAGCTTTTTTTTTTCAATGTAAAGTCTCTTTTTCTCAGCAAGTATTTACAGCATTCACTTACTCCAGGACCCTTTTGTCAAATCAGGTTTAGCAGCTTGTCATAATTGTTTTTTCAGAGTCAATTCAGGTTATCATTGTCACATCCGGTAATTTATCAGTCTCTTTTCTCAGCTTTTCAGCTTTCAATTTAAATTTCAATTTAACACAGTCTCTTTCTAAAGTTGAATTTAGGTGCCGTAGTATTGACCTGGTCCCTCCCGATCAAAACAATACGCCAAGAATTCTTGTTGCCATTCAGCTGATGTTGCATACGCCCATTCAGGACCTGCGTACCTTCTGTTTGCGACTCTCTTTCTTTTCAGTTTGCATTCACTCTGCAACTCTCCTTCACTGAGATCCTCTTTTCTGGTTGTGTCAACTTCTTCCTCTATTGTTTCACTAGGGATCACTTTCTCTATTGCAGCTTGTGGCTTCGGCCAGTTATCTCCTTTATGAGTTTTCTTCCTCTTTGGCCTTTCAGAACGTTGAACAGTGCCCTCCTCTTGTGCTATGGTGTTTTCTCTTGATGGACCTGTAAGTGGCTCAGGAGGAGTCAGTGCACTTTGACCTCTCTCTGCTTCTTCCCCCTCGCCTTCAGTGTCTGTCACGGGCTCAACTTCAAACCTGTATCCGTCTGCTTCTGGGAGAACCTCTCTTTGCGTTGGTTCCCCTGTTACCTCAGCTGAGATAGGCTCACTGTCACCCCTCTGGAACTCACTTTGAGTGACTAAGCCGTCCTCAGTGGGCTCTCCTTCAGTCTCACTTTCCCTTTGAATACTCTCAGGCCCTGAGACTTCCTTCTATACAGCTGTTGTTTTGGACACTTCAAGTTCCTCATCAGTTGGACACGTCACCTTCTTTGTGTGACTGGCATGTATCCAGTTTGGAAGGGCTGCACATTTCACAGCAGAGGTTGTTGTCAGTATTACTTGATGTGGCCCCTTCCATAGCGGCTCCAAACACGACTTCCTCACGTGTTTCTTGACAACCACCCAGTCACCGGCTTTCAGGGTGTGACTTGGATCACTTATCGGTGGCAATGTGGTAGCCTCCACCTGGTGAGAGAAAGAGCGGACCACATCAGCCAGACCCTTGCAGTAGTCCAACACCATATCATCCCTGATATTCACAAGAGCATTTGCTTGTACTGCGGGCAATTGCATAGCTCGACCCATTAGAATCTCGTGTGGAGATAGTCCTGTTTTCTTGTCAGGTGTGTTTCTCATTGACATCAGGACTAAGGGCAATGAATCTGGACACTTCAAATTGGCAGCTGCGCACATTTTTGCCAATCTCGACTTCAAGGTACCATTAATCTGTTCCACTAGTCCTGATGCTTCAGGGCGATAGCTACAATGCAGCTTCTGCTCAATGTTCAATGCAGCACACCAGAGCTTAATCACCTCATTTTCGAAGTGTCTGCCCCTATCTGATTCTAAAGAGATCAGGAATCTGAAACATGGTATTAACTCTCTAAGCAACAGCTTTGCTACTGTGAGGCTGTCATTTCTACGTGTAGGGTAAGCTTCAATCCAGTGACTGAAAACACATACAATCACCAACACATACCTCAGTCCTCCACACACAGGCATTTCAATTAAATCCATCTGCATCCTGCTAAATGGACCGCCGGCTCTCCCAACGTCGCTCATATTTACCATAGTCCCTTTTCCTGCATTCATCTGCTGACAGATGATGCACCTGTGACAGATATCCTCTGCAGCTTGTCGGAATTTTGGATTGAACCAATCGATTTTAAACAACCTGATCATTGCATCTCTCCCTATATGGGATTGGCCATGATAAAACCTCGCAAACTGTGACAAAAGAATGTTTGGCAAAACCATTTTCCCTTCCTCTGAGACAGATAAGTCATCAGCTCTTTGTACACATTGCATTCTCTGCCAGGAGCGTTTCTCCTCTTTGCCGGCACATCCCTGCAGTGATCTCAGCTCATCTAATGTATCAACAACTCTTTATGGAAAGTTTAAGCATGTTTCATTTGCAGTTTCAGGTAACAACTCCCACTGATCGCGGAACGATATACAGTTCAATGCGCAAAACCTTGCGACTTGATCTGCATAGCCGTTTCCCATTGATACAAAGTCTTGTGACTTAACATGAGCATTGCATTTCACCACGGCAATTTCAAGAGGTAACTGAATCGCATGCAACAAATCCTTAATCTTTTCGCCATTTTTTACTGACGAACCAGAAGAGGTCATGAAACCCCTCTGTGACCATAGTTGGCCAAAATCATGTACAATTCTGAATCCGTATCTGCTGTCAGTATAGATAGTGACTTTCAGATTTGTAGCTGTGCGGCATGCCTTAGTAAGGGCAATTAATTCAGCCACTTGAGCAGAGTACACTCTTTCGAGCCAGGAAGCTTCTAAAATACCGGTGATTGTACACACGGCATATCCAGCTCTCAGTACTCCTACTGAGTCTCTCAAGCATGAACCATCAACAAACATAATGTAGTCATTTTCTTCCATTTGGGTATCTTTGATGTCAGGTCTTGATTTGGTGCATAGTTCTATTACCTCAAGACAATCATGTTCTACTTCCTCACCATCATTAAAGTCCGCATTTTCAATAGGAAGTAAAGTTGCCCGGTTCAATACAGTACATCTCTTGAGGGAAACATTTGGTGACCCCAGTATGATTGTCTCATACTTAGTTAACCTAGCATTTGTCATATGCTGTGTCTTGGTTCGGGTTATCAGAATTTCAACTGAATGGGGAACCATTACTGTTAAGGGATGTCCCATAACTATGCCTTCACACTGTGTGGGGCTTTGACCAACTGCTGCCACTGCACGCAAACAACCCAGTAAGGCTGCTGCGACTGGGTCCAAAGTAGCTGAAAAATATGCTACTGGGCGGTTTGCACCTCCATGGACCTGTGTTAAGACAGACAAAGAACAAGCATCACGTTCATGACAAAACAGTAGAAAGATTTTTGTGTAATCAGGCATACCTAAAGCTGGTGCCCTGCACATACATTCTCTCAATTCCATGAATGCCTTCATCTCTTTGTCGGACATGGTTATGGTACCCGGGTCATCCCGGACCTCCTTGCCTGTCAGTTTCACCAATGGTTTAGAGATAATCGAGAAGTTGGGAATCCAACGGCGACTGTAGCCCACCATTCCCAAAAACATCCTGACATCTCTCTTTGTTGTCGGGGGATTCATCTGCAATATGGCTGTTACTCTTTCTTTGGATATTTTTCTCGACCCCTTCTCAATCATGTGACCTAAGTATTTCACCTCTTTCTGACAGTATTGCAGCTTCTTTGGGGACACTTTATATCCATTCTTTCCCAAATGGTTCAGTAAGGCAATTGTGTCGTACCTGCAGTCATCTTTTGTTCTGCGCGCAATTAGCAAATCATCAATGTACTGCACTAGAGTCGAACTGAAAGGCAGTTCTAATGACTCCAAGTCCTTCTTCAATATCTGATTGAAGATGGAAGGCGACTCAGAAAACCCTTGAGGAATTCTGCACCAACTGTAAACCTTATCCAGGAATTTGAAACTAAAGAGAAATTGGCTGTCCTCATGAGGAGGCACTGAAAAGAATGCTTGAGACAGGTCCACAACTGTGAACCATTCTGCATCACACGGAACCTGAAACATAATCACAGCTGGATTTGGCACTATTGGGCAGCATTTTACCACAATCTCATTTATTTTCCTCAAGTCTTGCACAATTCGAACTTTCCCACAAGGCTTTTTCAAACCCATTATTGGTGAATTGCACAGGCTACTCAGCACTTCATTCAGATCCCTTGCTTCACAAAGTCCGCAATTATCTGTGCTACCTGAATGAGGACATCTTGTGCCATGTGGTACTACGGTACCTGAGGAAACACTGCATTCGGCTTTACCTATACTTTGACCGGTTCTACTCCTTTTATCAGTCCCACTTCTTTTCCTGTCAGGTCCCACACTTTCTCTGTTACTGTTCCCTGCAACTCGGGTGGCAAGTCAAGTACTGTAAGCATCGGGAATAAGGTTATCAGAGGGTATTCTTCATTTGTGGTCTCCGTCTCTAACTCTGAAAACTGGCCATCGTCCCCTTCATCATCACTGTTTGTCTGCACTTCAATCCCTTCATTTGAACATGTAATCGAACATCTTGTTTTGCACAATAGGGGCCTGATTACAACTTTGGAGGAGGTGTTAATCCTTCCCAAATGTGACGGTTATACCACCAGCCGTATTACGAGTTCCATAGGATATAATGGACTCGTAATACGGCTGGTGGTATATCCGTCACTTTACCGTCACTTTTGGGATGGATTAGCACATTCTCCAAAGTTGTAATCAGGCCCTAAGGGGGTCATTCTGACCCTGGCGGTAAAATCCTCTAGGGCCAACGACCGCGGGAGCACCGCCAACAGGCTAGCAGTGCTCCCTTGGGCATTCCGCCGCGGTCAGAAACGGAAAACCGGCGGTGTACCGCCGGTTCTCCGCTGCCCTGGGGAATCCTCCATGGCGGCGCAGGGGATTCCGAGCCCCATACCGCCATCCTGTTCCCGGCGGTTTTGGCCGCCAGGAAGAGAATGGCGGTATGGGGCCCCTGGGGGCCCCTGCAGTGCCCATGCCAATGGCATGGGCACTGCAGGGGCCCCCGTAACAGGGCCCCACAAAGATTTTCAGTGTCTGCCATGCAGACACTGAAAATCGCGACGGGTGCAACTGCACCCGTCGCACCCTTTCCACTCCGCCGGCTCCATTCGGAGCCGGCATCCTCATGGAAGGGTGTTTCCCACTGGGCTGGCGGGTGGCCTTCTGGCGGTCGCCCGCCAGCCCAGCGGGAAACCCAGAATACCCGCGGCGGTCTTTTGACGCCGGCCAGGGTCGGAATGAGGCCCTAAGTCTCTTCCCAGTAGGGATACAGGACTCGAATCACAGACTACAAATTTGTGTAATCCCTGGAAATTGCCAATCTCAATTTGGACCGGGTCTGTAATTCGGTTTGTCAGGAACTGATTTGCTACTCCTACCACTCTTATGGTACGCCCTGAAAGTGGCAATTTCGGAACCTCTGTACTTCTGACTGTAGCGCGTGTAGCTCCTGTATCAACTAGGAATGAAACCTTATGACCCATTACCCTTCCCTCTACATAAGGACCCCTCTGATCTACCTCTAGGGATGCTGCAAGCCTACACTCTTCACTGTCTGAACAATCATCCGACCATTCATCGTTTAATCCATCCTCACCACGCAATGGGAACTGTTGTACTGTGTTATTTTGATTCATTGTTTGGCCTGTGACCTGTTGAGGAAGCATCACCTGTTGCTGTCCAATTGGAGCTAATGGCATTTGCAATTGCTGTCTAGGTACCATGGGAACCTGCTGTTGTACCTGCTGCATTTGGGCTGGTTGAACACGCAGCATTTGTATTTGCTGCACGACCTGTAACCCCTGCATCTGAACCATGTTATTCTGGAAGTTCGGATTTTGGCCCCTCATCTTTGGACCCCTCACATTTTGGAATATACCAAGATAATTGCTTTGTTGAACAACACCATCCTGTACCACCATTGGGCATTCTCGCTTCCAATGCCCCACGCCCAGCACGTGTGACATGGTGACACTTTTCTCATCCCCTGCACATCGTTTTGAACCACAACAGTATTTAGGTCTGGACCACGGTTCACAAAACCTCGACCTCTACCTCTCTGTTGTGCCTGAAACATGCCATTTCCTCGCGGTTGCTGTTGTACCACCTGCTGTATTCCATTTCCCTGCATCCCTGCTTGCGCTGCCTTAATCTGCATCACATTCTCTTTCAACTTTCTCTGCTTCAACTCAATCTCGTCAATACAGTATTTTGCATACTGCAATACCTCATCAATCGGCTTTGCTTGCCAACAGATCAAATTATTTTTAATCATCTGACTAATCTCTGGCCTCAGCCCCTCAACAAACCTGAACACAAGATGATTCATGTCTTTTGGCTCAATGACCTCAGTGCCACTGTAATGTTTGAATGCTTTCAACAATCTCTCACAGTAGGCATGAATCGATTCTTTGGCCTCCTGTGAAGTTCGATCGATCTTCTGCCAGTCTGTCACTTTCGGCGACACTTTCTACTTCAAAAACTCAATCACTTTATGATAATACTTCATCACCTCCTCAGATGGTGCTCCAGTCACCTTATCCCTTGCCGGTTCCTATGTCGGCCAATCCACACCTCTCTTGCATTCAAGCCATAAGTCAGGTGGAACTATATTCTCAAACAGGGTATTCAAGTCCTCCCAGAGACATTTCACAAGCTTCACAAACCTATCTGTCCGTCTGTTGGTACCATTCTATTGGCTTCTCCCTCAACCTGGGGTAGTCATTTGTGAATGACAGGATGTCACCCCTAGACCACGGTACATGGACTAGAACCCCTCTGGCTGTTTCTCTCATTGGTAACATTTGTATTGTACTCGTGTCTGGTGTGGCTTTAGTCTGCTTTGGTTCCGGATCAACTACCTTTTCTTTATCTCTTTTCTTTGCACATCTGCCTTCCCATTTCTCTAAGGCTCCCCAAATTTGCGCACTTTGCATTATTTCTTTAAGATGCGCTTTCATTCCGGTAGACCTCATGTGATCAAACTCTTTAGAATCAAAGTCTAATCTGTAGCTTCTTTTCAAATGTTTAGTATTCTTAATATCTATGCCGTATTTGTCTGCCAGGTTTGCCAACCTCTGATGCACCTTGCCCACTTCTTTAGTGATTTTTGGGCACAGATACCTCAATTCTGCTTCTGTGTATGACTCTAATGTGTTCACCCCCATTGTTCCTTCCACTAGTTCCTTAGCTTCTATACCCAGTCTTACAAAATTTAAGTATTCATCCCTCCCTGACCTCTCTGCGGTCACTGCAGTAGTCTGTGAAGCGTTGAGCTTTTCTAACCACTCATGCAATTGTTGCGCGGAAAAGCCTTGTAACGAAATGTTTCCTGACTGCATCAATGGTGTCTGTGTCATATTTGTACTCATTATTTGTGGGTGTAGCACACCTAACCCTGCTTGCCTCATTGTCTCCAAAGGAGTCCAAATCGGACTAAGGTCTAACAAAGACCTGAGTCCTTCTGCTGTCTGTTCTCTTAGTGTCATTACTTTGGGAGTTCCTGTGAACCCTCCTCTTATTGCCTCTTGGGTCATTACTCCCTGATCACACATGCCAGGCTTACCCTGCGCATACAGCGGTACTGGTGGACCGACAGTAATTGGCAATGATATAGCAGCTGGTGACTGTCTGGGTCCCAAACCCTGTGGAGCATTAACTCCCATAGCTTGATTCATCATTGGTGCTGTAGCTACTGACTGCGGTCCTGCAACTGCATTGTAACTCGGAATCAGCTGTTGCTGTGGCAGCAATTGCGGAGTTGGCTCAATCTGCACTAACTTTGATCTCGCATATATCGGATCAGACGGCACCATCAGACTCGTATTTGTTTCCAGTACTGGGACGTCTGGATAAATCCTTTGAATCTGTGGTGGCTGCAACTGTATCTGCGTCTCTGGTGCAGTGGGTACACTGACACCATTCTGTATCAAAACTGTATTGCTTGTCTGCACTGTACTCAAGACGCCCTTACTCTGTGCTGGTTCTTCTGAACTCGCACTAGTGCCCTGTACGTTATCATTTATGGCATATGGTGGCAGGCGATAATGTAACAACTGATTAAGAAATTCTTCGTCGTCTGAATCATCTTCGTCTACCCAAGACCTCTGAGTCTCTTTTGACTTACTAGAGCCCTTGTCTGTCTTGCAGGTGGCTTTCTTTCCCTGTGTCTCATCTTCCTGGGTTATTGCTGGAAACAATTTAAGTCCGTCAACTATTCTTCTTCTCCACATCCTGCTCTCATTGTCCCATCTAGCCTCAGCTAAAGTCTTTTCTGCTCTTTTCATTCTCCTTTCACATTTCTGCTGTCTTTGTCATATGGCCATTAAATCCCAGACTGCTAATGCCTCATACTGAGCTGGTCTCGGAGGTGACTTTTGTACACTTAACATCCACCTTAAGTTCTCTAAAATTCTTGTATTAAACGTTCCATGCTCTGGAAACGCTAAACATCCTTCCTTCTCCGTTAATTTTCACCACTGCTTTGTCCAAAGACATTGCGCAACTCCCTTTTCCTCCATTACAATATAGGCTGGAGTACCCTCAGGCAATGTAGGCTCCCCTTCACTCGCCATAATATATGTATCTTCGTTCCAAGCACTTTTTGGCGCCTTAAAAAACTTCATTTTCGTGTCTTTTATATTGTTTAAAATCTAATCTGAAAGTGACTTTAATTCCCAGAACACTCTTCACCTACCTTTCTCAACCAATTGCCTCTCACGGGCGGCTGCCAATCCGTGTGCAACCCCTCTCAGCAACTGACCTATCCCAGCGCGGCACCACTGACGTCAGACTCACACACACTGCAGCTGACAAAGTCTTGTGGCTTGTCCTTCTCACACACAAACTAATGCAATATATTGCGAGCACCTTCAACAACAATAACTCAAATTTGCCGGTTCACTACAGAAAGGGTAACACAATCGCTTCAGAACTTTATAGAGATTTCACTTGAAGCCTCGGCCGCTACACTCTCCTTCTCAGCTCCCGCACTCGCAAGCAGAATTCGACCCGCAAATCCCACTCTCAACTTGTCAATGGTTTGTTCTAGTGCACTTTAGAACTTGCTAAATCTCCATCGAAGGTTTCACTCACACAATTTGACTCAAACTCGACTTGTCAACCACGCCCGATTGACCTATCAAACCGCACAAATTACAACATAAACCCGAGTGTCTTCTACACTTGTCAATATACTCAAGAGTCTTAGACCACGACGGGTCCCTACATCACCAACAACCACGTGGATACTTTTTTAGCACAAAGCGCCACACTCATATGAAGTTCGCCAACTTCCCTACTCTCATACTGCGGAGTACGCCCACTCCTACTAAACCAACATTACCTGGCCTAAATCCACACAATCTTCACATATCACCTGCAATATGCATAAGCTGAGCAAGCGCAAATTCTACACCAGACATACTAAAACGCCAAAAACATACCCAACTCACTTAGTCAGTCTCTGAGATTCCTGGAAAGTCATGGTGAATTTAGAAACGCATCATACCTCCAATTTGCATTATCTCGAAAAATAAATTAAAACAATAATCCTCCCTCCTAGTGCCCCAAAGGGCCTAAACCATCGCTCTGCTACAAGAACTGTTAACGCATCCCTTTATGACTAATTTACTCACTTTGGGACTCATTTTAGGCCAATGAATCTTTTGACCCTGATTGAAGACACCTTAGGATGAGATAGCTAATCAACATGTCAATCAATATGTCAATAATGTCATCAAAGTTCACAGTAATACGACAATTCAAATTAATCAAAGACATTTAATAGAACTCACAGACCGCCATGACCTTTCAGTCATGAATAACCACATCAGTTTAGTACGATATTGTGAAGTTTATTCCCTATTGATTACAATTCTACTAATAAGTTTATTAGTCTCAAAACTAAGAAACACAATAGCATAGTCACAATATGGCAACTCTGATAAGATTTAATCAAAGCAAGAATCACAAATATTAGAACATAACACAGCGTCAGCATAGGTTATCCTTAGCAGAGTAACATTAGCTCATCATTCAACAAAGCATAGATTCAGTCATTTGTCTATTTGCATCGTTTTAGTGAACCCCTCCTCTAACCTCTGATTAGCATTGGCATGTTGGGCTTCATTCAAAACAATTTAGTAACACCAATTTGGAAACCATCTAACTATGGTCTCTGTCAAAAGAAGCAGTTGGTACCTAGAAAGGAAAAGCAAACAGACAATCACAATATCATTGTCATATAGTTACCCTCCGTATTTGGGTCAGCACTCAGGTTCGGTCTTCGTCCTCAGGACATCAGTTGATTCGCCATCAGCCGGGAACTCAGCAATCAGGTAAAAGGGGCACTTCCCTCATAAGGAGGTAAAGTGTTAATGGGCAATATAAGCAAGAATGGTTTTAAGAACCAAACACCAAAGTCTCTATGCAGAGTGACAAAGTCTCTGGGTCATAGCAAATCGCATCTGCATCTCCCTAACTCTCTCTCCTATTCTCTCTCGTTCTGCTTTACTTCCTCGTGTCAAGGGTTTTTATCCCTTTTTCATTGTACATTCCCCTAAATTTTGGTTGGACGAGGGGTTGCACTATCTTTAACCAATTGTCTTCAAATTAGCTCATCGAATTTGTCACCCCGTAACAGTTCTCATGTATTTTATTGGTCCTTATGATTGATGTCTTTAGCGGGTGCAATGTCGGGTATGATTTCATACTCTTGTGGTCCTTTGCACATCTTCAGTCAGTGGCTCCATTGTCTGTACCAGTTCAGGCGACCTTGTACCTGCTACTGGTTTACAGTGTTGCATTAAGCTAAAATGTTTCTACAAGCAAGTTGAATTTCATGAGAACGGATCTACTACAGTTACATTAAGCTTCTAGTTTGAAGAAAACAAGAGTTCATGTCTGTTAGACCTGACAGCCTTAGGGTAGTCACCCCTAACTTTTTGCCTGCCTCCCTCCACTTTTTGGACACTGTTTTTGCTGGTTTTTAGACTCTGCGCACTTTACCACTGCTAACCAGTGCTAAAGTGCATATGCTCTCTCCCTTAAAACATGGTAACCTTGAATCATACCTGATTGGACTATTAATTTACTTATAAGTCCCTAGTAAGGTGCACTTCATGTGCATAGGGCTGGTAAATTAAATGCTACTAGTGGGCCTGCAGCACTGGTTGTGCCACCCACTTAAGTAGCCCCTTTTCCTTGTCTCAGGCCTGCCATTGCCAGGCCTGTGTGTGCAGCTTCACTGCCACCTCGACTTGGCATTGAAAAGTACTTGCCAAGCCTAGAACTCCCCTTTTTCTACATATAAGTCACCCTTAATGTGTGCCCTAGGTAACCCCTAGAGCAGGGTGCTGTGTAGGTAAAAGGCAGGACATGTACCTGGGTAGTTATATGTCCTGGTAGTGTAAAACTCCTAAATTCATTTTTACACTACTGTGAGGCCTGCTCCCTTCATAGGCTAACATTGGGGCTGCCCTCATACACTGTTGAAGTGGCAGCTGCTGATCTGAAAGGAGCAGGAAGGTCATATTTAGTATGGCCAGAATGGTAATACAAAATCCTGCTGACTGGTGAAGTCGGATTTAATATTACTATTCTAGAAATGCCACTTTTAGAAAGTGAGCATTTCTTTGCACTTAAATCTTTCTGTGCCTTACAATCCACGTCTGGCTGGGCTTGGTTGACAGCTCCTTGTGCATTCACTAAGACACACCCCAAACACAGGGTACTCAGCCTCACTTGCATACATCTGCATTTTGAATGGGTCTTCCTGGGCTGGGAGGGTGGAGGGCCTGCTCTCACACAAAGGACTGCCACACCCCCTACTGGGACCCTGGCAGACAGGATTGAACTGAAAGGGGACCTGGTGCACTCCTTAGCCACTCTTTGAAGTCTCCCCCACTTCAAAGGCACATTTGGGTATAAAACAGGGCCTCTGCCCTACCTCATCAGACACTTGCTGGAGAAGAAACCTGAACCAGAAACTACATCCTGCCAAGAAGAACTGCCTGGCTGCTCAAAGGACTCACCTGTCTGCTTTCTACAAAGGAGTGCTGCCTTGCTGTTGGCCTGCTGCCTTGCTGAACTCTTGTCTGGCTGTGAAAGTGCTCTCCAAGGGCTTGGATAGAGCTTGCCTCCTGTTCCCTGAAGTCTCAGGACCACAAAGACTTCTCTTTTTCACTTGGACGCTCCGTGCGCCGAAAATTTCGACGCACAGCTTGTTCCGCGGCGAGAAAAACGCCGCACACCGACGCTGATCGACACGACGCCTTCGGGACGACCGGAAATCCGACGTACGGCTTCGCAAGGACAACGCCGCCCGACCTTTAGAGGAGAAATCGACGCGACGCCTGCCGTGAGATCGTAATTTCGACGCGCAGCCCCGCAGAATGACGCGCAGCCGGAAAACAAGCAGGAAAATCCACGCACAGACCCGGGACATCTGGTAATCCCCGCGATCCACAGAAAGAGACAGTCCGCGCGCCGGAAAACGACGCCCGACTCCCCGCGTGAAAAATAACGACACAAGTCCGTGTGTGCTGGGGAGAAATCGAAGCACATACCCTTTTTCCACGCATCTCTTCTTTTGTGGCCCTCTGAGGAGATTTTCCACTCTAAACCAGGTACTTGTGCTTGAAAAAGACTTTGTTTGCATTTTAAAGACTTAAGACACTTTATATCACTTTTCAGTGATATCTCTACAATTTCACATTGCAACTTTATTCTTTTTGACCTACAATTATCCTGATAAATATTATATATTTTTCTAAACACTGTGTGGTGTATTTTTGTGGTGCTATATGGTGGTATTGTATGATTTATTGCACAAATACTTTACACATTGCCTTCTAAGTTAAGCCTGACTGCTCGTGCCAAGCTACCAGAGGGTGGGCACAGGATAATCTTGGATTGTGTGTGACTTACCCTGACTAGAGTGAGGGCTTTTGCTTAGACAGGGGGTAACCTGACTGCCAACCAAAAAATCCCATTTCTAACAATGTCCTTCAGCAAGTCATCACACTGCACGTTAGAATAACACATTTAATATGAGAGTCAGGCAGCTAGGCCTCGACTCATGCTAACTAAGGTCTAATGATTTATTAGCAAACTTTAGCATGTAGGTTTTCAATATTAATGCAAAATCACATTTTTAATCAAACTTTTCTTAATTATTAGTCAATTTCATTAGTCTCTGTGTATATTGGAGGCCACTCCCCGTGGGCACCTCTCAAGCTCACGTTTTAGCAAAACATTATTAATACATTTCTATGTGGCATTATTACATATTAGTTCATATTCATTTCATGTTAATATTGATTATATAAGCTACGCTCTCTCAGTCCCTCCTCTGATGACACTTGTCATCACACAAACCTTTCCCTTTTCAACCTTTTACTTTCCACATTATGCACATTTCAACATCTTGCCCTTTGTGTGAGCTTTGTGTGAACTTTCCCAAATTTCATTAAACATTTTCTCCCTTTCATTTTCTTCATTTCTTTTGTTTCGTTTTGTCAGATTTCTTTTTTATTCTTTCATTAACTTTGCATGATAACCATAATCCCAATAAACAAATCATGACAATCAATAGACCCCCTAATATTTTTGCAAGAACCCCATTCAAATTATTACTAAACCAATTTCCTACTCTGGTTATTCCTTTCCCAACTTTCTCCCAAACTCCAGGTTCCTTCAGTTCTTTCAAATCTGCACTATCTCTTGTTAGGTTAGTAAGCATACCTCTAACTTTTTGCTGTTATCTGGTATGAACGCACAACAATGGTGCTCATTAAGCATCTTACTCTGCCACTCTTTGCTAAAAGAATGTCTAAAGCATTAAAAATAGCTATTACGACCCGTTCTCAGGGGGCGATACAATCAGCTAGACGAGTTTAGAACAAGATTATAATACAAGCTAAAAAAAGCTGGGAAGATTCTATCTGGCAAAACTTGGTTAATGCAACCAAACACAATGACAATGCGACATTCTGGAAGTTATTGTCCAAATAGACAAAGAGGGGGATAGAGCACCATAAGTAACCATATTCAACCTGAGAGCTGGGTGAA
This sequence comes from Pleurodeles waltl, assembly GCF_031143425.1. Lineage (NCBI taxonomy): Eukaryota > Metazoa > Chordata > Amphibia > Caudata > Salamandridae > Pleurodeles > Pleurodeles waltl. The sequence goes on from NC_090446.1 coordinate 269,634,820, forward strand.
TCATTTTTCCGAACTCTACGCCCTACCCTGTAATCTCCCAATTCATGAATCCTTTCCCCCGCTGTGGGTTAGAACGAGTTATCTTTCGGATAAACCAAGACTAGATTCTTTTACTTATGAAGATCCAATTACCTTCACCTTGGAGGAAACTAAAGCAGAAATTAACTCTCTAAAATCTGCTAAAGCTCCAGGCCCAGATAAGACTCCGGGGGATTTATATAAATCTGAACCAATAGTTTGGTCCTGGTACATAAACCTAATTTTGAACAAAATCGCAGCTGGGGGCCCAATCCTGAATACTTGGAAAGGGGCTGAAATAATTCTGATTACTAAAAGGGCGATGTGAGCTCCCCAGCTAATTATAGACCTATCAGCCTTACTGATAATCTTCAGAACGTTTTTTGCTAAACAGCTTTTGGGAAGTCTATTAAGTTGGGTTCAAGACCACCAGGTGCTATCCCCTCTAAAGGCGGGTTTTTGCTCAAAACTCTGTATGGAAGATCAGGTCTTTAGGCTGAAGCTTTTATATTGGAAATATATAGTCCTTGCCAAGCAAAATCTATATGTCGTTTTTGTGGACATTCAATCTGCTTTTGATATGGTCCATAGAGAAAAACTATGGGAAGTGTTGGATAGAATGGGTACTGCTATCAATATAATCCATTTATTACAACGGTTACATGAGAATATATATGCTCAGGTGAGATGGGGCAATGAGGGAGAACTAACAGAACATATTCCCATTCAGAGGGGAGTTCGCCAAGATTGTGTCCTGGCCCCAGCCCTATTTACTTTGTTTATAAATTAGGGGGTACAAGTCTTGTCTACTTGTCAGAATGATGCCCCCTCCCTAAACGCACAGAAAATCCCTATTCTGCTCTTTGCAGATGATGCTGTACTTATTTCTAAGACCCCAATGGGTCTACAGATTCTTGTTGACAAGTTAAAATTATACTGTGCGGACTATGGCTTGGAACTGAGTGCTAGTAAAACTAAATTGATGGTATTTAGTTCAGGATCAATTAGGAGATGTACCATTATTCTAGATGGGACCCCTCTAAGCAAGGTTAGATCAATAGATTCTCTGGGAGTGATGATCTCAAATAATCTACAATGGGAGGATCAGATTAGTAAAAGTGTGGTACTTCTCAAGTATAGGTCGGGCTCTATTCTGCGTTTTTATAAAAGCTCTCTAACAAAAGCCGTATCTCCGGCCATTAAGATCTATTTGGCAAAGGCGCAGGGCATGGCCACCTACGGTGCCGAGGTGAGGGAGTTTTATAATAGCAATAGATTGTCTGTGGGCGAAAATAATTTTGCCAGGGCTTTACTTGCATTCCCTCGTAGCACACCGTTGATCCCGGCTTTTCTGGTCCTCCGGTTTAATCGCATTGCTGATTTGATAGCCCTGAGACCCTTACTCTTTTGGGTAAGGATCTGGACCACTTCTGAGCTCATTATATCCAGGGACTCACTACTTGACCTCCTAAAAAGAACGAATACATTTTCCATCCCATGGTTCAGGCATGTGTCAAAATGGTTTTGCATTCTGGGGCTTGAAAGCTATTGGGAGAACCCACAGAACTTAGAGAAAAAGCACAAATTGTCTTTGGAAGCCGCTTATTGGTCTTATGTAAGAAACAACCTCCTCCTTTGCACATCACATGGTCGGCTGACTAATCAATTTCTTGCTTTTAAGTGGTATCCCCAATTCAAACCTTATTTAGATCTTATACCTGACACACTAGGGAAGAGTTTGTATGCTCGTTTTCGTTTTGGGTGTTTACCGCCGCAGACGTTAAATGGCAGTTGGGGATCGTCTCTAACATCTGACTTATGTCCTGCCTGTTGTGACAGCATCGAATCTGTTGAACATTTTATGTCTTTTTGCCTGGCATATTCTACTCCCCGGTGCAAGTGGATTTGTACAATTTGCAGAAATTTAGGCACAAGACAATGTCGCACTGCTTTAAGGATTTTGAAAAGTGACCATTTCTGCGGTTAGCAAGTTCCTTTTGGCTGCCTTTTTATTTTAAATCTTTGTAAATAAGTATGTTGTGGGTATGAAGTGGGAGGGTTCACATTTTATTGTAATTGTTGGATGATTTTTTAATTCTCCCTATGTTCTCAACTATTTATGATTTTAAACTGTTTTATGGTTGCTTTGATGGGTATGTTGATCGAATATAGCTTGCGCTTATGTGGCAAGAAAAGTCCAGTTATGAATTTACATTGCCAATAGCTCCAACTCAAGTAAATGCAAGAAATATTGCATTGCGAAAGCTTGTTTTACAACTAGCTTATGTGCCTTTGCTCAGCTAAATAAATAATAAGTTGCCTGACAGAGGTGCAACTAATACAAACAAATGTTATAAGAGTCCACAGACAATGATCTACAGACCTAAGTGTCTGGAACCTAATCTTTGATGCTATCCCAAAATTAAAGCCCCAGAAAAATGCTTTAATGAATTTAGCTTCACGCATGGCACAGCACGATGTCAAAACATAACATGGTTCAGGCCTCGTTTAAAGTTAAGATCAGCTTGGGTTTAATCTAACAGCATGACCTGTGGGGACTTCAAAGAGTCTATGGCCCTCATTCTGACCTTGGCGGTCTTTTCGCGAGACCGCCGAGTTACCGCCGCGGTGAAGACCGCCGACCGCGGCGGTATGCCGCTGTGCGCATTCCGACCGCTGGGAGCGTTCCGCCGGGAAACCGCCAGCAGCCACACTGGAGGTCGGCGGAAAAGTGGAGACTGGTCAACCTCCACCGCCACGCCAGCAGAACACCGCCCACAGAATTACGACCCACATATCTGTGTGGCGGTCTTCTGTTGGCGGTGTTCTGTTGGCGGTCACCTCCCCATGGCTCCCGTCGCCTCCCGGAGGACCAACGCACAAGGTAAGTTGACCGTCCGTGAGGGGAGGGGGAGGGGGGGTGTTGTGTGATGTGGGCGTGCATGGGGGTGTGCGTGTGAGTGTGTAGAGGGGGTGTGTGAGTGCGTGTATGCGGGCGGGGGGTGCTGCTGTGTCTATGGGTAATGTGTGCTGTTCGGCAGGTGCGCATGTCTGCATGTATGTGTGCGGGTATGTGTCCCCGTTGTGTATGTGTGTGTAGGGGGTGTGTATATGTGCATGTTGGGGGTGTGTGCATGTCGGGGTGCATGTATGTGCATGTCGGGGTGGGGGTGGGGAGGGGGTTCGTACCACCTCTGGGGGGTGGCAGGGGGGTGGAGGGTGTGGGGGGAGGACTCGGGTGGGTAGTGGGGGGTGGGGGAGACCCCTATCAGTGCCAGGGAAGGAATTCCCTGGCCCCGATAGTGCCTACCGCCATGGTTCGCATGGCGGTTCCCGACCGCCAGAAACCGCGGCGGTAGGCAGGGTCATGATACCGTTGGCGGTCTTGGGACGACCGCCGGGCCGGAGTGCGCAAACTCCAGCCCGGCGGTCATGACCGCCGTGGCGGTCGGAGTGGGGAAGTGGCGGTCGATCGCGGCGGTGACCGCCGCGGTCAGAATGCCATTTTTCTGACCGCCGGTCTGTTCGCGGTCCGACCGCCGCCTCTCCGCCGACCGCCAAGGTCAGAATGAGGGCCTATTTGTCTTCTCCGGAAGAGGAAAACAAACATGTTATCATCAGCTGTGTACATGATAAGGTATCAAAAGCACTTTGGTGGAACACAGAATGAAAATTGTAGAAGACCTAGTCCCCTTTTTGTGCCATTCCTGGCTGTCCAGGTCTTCTTCTGTAGTGTTTTGATATGAACATAACATTGTTTCTTTTTGCATCTATCCTTTTTTCTTTATTTTGATCATAGATTGGGCCCTGGGCCATTTTATAAGCCTGCTGAAATTTTATGTTGTTTTCCTTTAGTTGTATGCATTCAAAGGATCCACGAGCCTAAGCAAAAAGGGAGAAAAATAAATACATATAATTTGTTGGCAATGGCTGAGGGTTCATCAAGTAGAAGAAAGTAATGTGGATGGTCTACTTTAATATACCTGCCAAATGCCTGTTATAAAAAATAAACCTTAAATTGATTAATGGGATGATTATCAAATCTGGTGCCAATTTGTAAGTTGATTGATTCATTTGTTTTCATAATTATCTATTTGGGGGACTTCTCAGTTTGTTATTTATGGATGCAGGTTGGGCAAAATGCAACTTCTCACTGTGTTACTGAAGAGAAGAAATCGAGCATCTTTTGACAAAATGCAGAAGGGATCGAAGTGAGTCATTTAGAGTTTGGCCTGCCAACTCCACTGCAACCCTGCCCCACTTGAAGGATAGGGAGCCCCATGTTTCCAGATGGCGGCTCCTCATTTGCAATTCATTGGTATGTCAGGTTTCGGGCTTCAGATAATGCAAAGAACATAGGCCTACATACGTCACCACAACATTTAAAGCATCACAAAGTCTGGTACACTACAAGTGCCAGGCATTTAATAGCATATCACACTTGCATTGTTTCTAGAATAAGCAGATCAGAAGCCAGGAAATTGTGCAGAAAAGGCCTATGATGGCTGTCCCATTAGAGATCATTGGACAGGATTTCCAGTTCAGACTGGTAATCAGAGTCAGAGGAAAAGAGAGTTGTTCAGTACATCTTTGCCTGCCAATGCTTTGTTATTTGCTCCCAACTTCCCGTGGGTTTGTTCTGCAGTTTTTGGCTTTTTTTTCTCTTCTTTCTGTTTCCCTTGCATAGTTTGTCCTGTTAGTGATATGTCTTGCTTCTCTGTAGGTGTTTTCTAGCTTTGCTCCTGAGTTGCCTTATCTGGGGTGTCCTGGATTTGAAGCCTTTATCTTGATGGGCTTTGGAACTTCATACAACATACCGTTGTCCAGATACTTGATCCATTTTACCTGTAACCTGCTATCTATTTACCAGATGAGGCAGAGTTCTCTATGTCCCAAGTATTTATTATGATCCAAAATTATCTGACTGCTGATGAATGCTAAGGTGATCGTATTAATCAGCTTGTGCCCACACGCACTTCTGAGGCACGGACATTGACTTTCAGCAAGTACACATGGCCATTAGTGCACCAGCAGGTGAGAATCAAACCACTCCTCCTACCTTAAGTCTTAAAACAGCTTCTGCAGGGCAGATGACTTAAGTGATATCCAACAAATATTCAGGTGATCCTCTATCTCACAGTGTCAAAGTCTCAGAATCTTTCAGTCATACGGCAAGAGATGTTGCTTTTACCCTGCTTAACCAAAGATTCTATGGCTTGGGTGACAACGGCTGCTAATACTTAATTATGATCAGGTCCTTTACCAATTGATGACTATCTTTGGCAAGGTGCAATCCACCTTAGCAGCACATACACCAATTCTTACACTTCAATAAGGCAATAATGAGCTAGGATGGTATATTAGCCCCTTTCAGCAGTTAAATGTAGAGACTGTTCTGACTGGTTATACTGCCACTCCAGCACTCTATTATGACTTAAGAAAAGAGCTAAAAGATGCCTTAGCTATAGTTGCTTGTCAGCCTACTGCAACCAGTGCATTAATAAACCGAATTCTTCCAATCAATGTAAAATACACCATTAATCTAATCTGAATAAAGAGATTATCTACAACATATTTGCAAGACAGTATCAGTAGAAACTCAGAAGTGACTCCTAATAGGGAAGAGCCTGTGCAGGTAGGATACGTGCTTAAGACCCATATCCAAGAACAGAAAAAGAGAAGAAGGACAGCATGGCCCAGTTTATTAAGTGAAAAAGTAGAATATTTTATATATCAGTGTTGCAATCTGGTGGGAGGCAGAGAGGCTCACCCCTTCCCTAGAAGACAGACATAGGGCAAGTCTACAAGTGACCCATCTTTCTACCACAACAAAGATGCATTTCCACATTTAAGTGTTACTACGTCTGAGGGGGCAGACACAGTCTTTGCCTTAGTTGATCCTGGGGTGTCTGGTTGGTTCATGATCCTCACATTTTAGACAATGACTTTTCCAACCAAGGGAAGAGACTGTTCCCTAGAGATTTAAGGCATTTACAAAATGTCCCTCTATGGAGGGCTAGTAAATAGGGAGACTATTCTGATGGTTATGGCCACATCAAATAGACATGTGGAACCATACACTTTGATGACATTGATGCATTTGCCTTTTCTTCTGTTTATAGAAACCACTTGGTTATGAATGACATAACCCCTTGATTATCTGACAAGAGCCTTCTACTATGTTTTTGTCTCTGCATTGTAAAAATACTTTCTATATCCCCAAACTAGAAAGAATGCTGCCTTCAACTTGCTTCATTCTAATAAACACCACAGAGCAACAGTTATAACAAAAGACAACATTAGAGGAGGAACTCTTACTCGGAGGATATGGTGATTTGAGGGATGTCTGCCCTTAAAAATCGGGCAAACATTTCCTCCTCTGTAAACAATATGACGTGCTATTGTTTTTGTTGCTGGAGCAAACATTCCTCATGAGCAAATGTGTCCCTTGACAATGAAGGAGGATGAAATGATATGTGAGTCCCTTCATGAGAACCTAGAGAAATGATTTATTCATCACTGTACATCACCTGCTGGGGCACCTCTTTTCTTTACACCAAAATCAAAGGGTGAGTACCAGGAATCCCCATCTAAAAACTTAACATTTCTCCTCTTATCTGTTTTAATGCTCGGATACAAGCAGCAACAATCTCTTCAATGCCCCATCTGAAAGGAGGATACACCTGATAATGATGAATGGAAGACCACTTTTAACAAGCGTTATGGACATACGAATACTCTAACATGCCCTGCTATCTTCATAATACCCTTGTTGTCTTTTGACATTTAGGCCCATATTTATACTTTTTTAGCGCCGCATTCGCGCCCCTTTTTGACGCAAAAGGGGTGCAAACTTACAAAATACAATGGTATTTTGTAAGTTTGTGCCGATTTTGCGTCAAAGAATGACACAAATACGGCGTTAAAAAAGTATGAATATGGCCCTTAGTGAATGATGACAGGTCAATTAGACACATTCTCAGTGGTAGAGTTAGACAATATATTAGTTTTTCTTAGGAACCCCAACAACATTAAGGTCATTTGCAAGAGCTTCTGTTTGCTTGAAAAGTGTGAATTTGAAGTTTCACACATCATTTTCTTTGGGTACAAGATTTTAGGAGATGAGTCTAGCATGTAATATATTAAATTGAAGGCTATTTGTGAGAGACCCAACCTACAATAGTAAAAGACATTTCATTAATTCCAACAAGTCTTTTTTATTGCTTTGGCTGTAGCTACAACAATGAATAACATTAACAATAATACCAGCAATAAAAACAACATTAGATAGATGGTGTGTAAAAAGCCTTAGCTCAGAGAGCAAATGTTTCACATGCATTGTCTAATGATTACCATCAACTCTTTTAGGAAGATTACGTCTGGCAGAGATCTGAAGTATGAGCTAGCAAGATGGTTCCTGTTGAATCAACATACTTGCATTGCTTCTAAAATAAGCAGACCAGACACCTGGAGACTGTGATAAATGGCAATGTGGTGGTTGGCTTATCAGAAACCATACATGAATAATTGTGGTCCAACTGGTGCACTTTCAGAACCGAATTACCAGAGTAAGCACAAAAAGGGAGTTTGTTCAGTATACCTTTGCCTAGCAATTCTTCATACGTTGCTCCTGGCTTCATGCTCGAATGAGCTTTTCACACACCTCTGTGTAGTTGCATTTTTGCTATTTGTCTCCCTTTCCAGGTCCCTCACATGTAAGTTTCCTGTTAGTTATATGCATTGCTGTTTTGCTTCCCTCTGAGTCTTTCCCTACTTCCTTCCTGAGCGGCAGTAGCTCAAGTCTCCTGGGTTTCCAGAATTCCATTCCTGTATCTCCTGGGTGTTGGAGCTTGTTATAGCACACAAATGCCCGGAGGCTGTTTTATTTCCAAAATGTATCCTGCTATCTAGTGCCTGAGAAGGGGGTTTGCAGTTTTGACAAATCAGATGGTCTCCTATGTCTCCATCTCTCTCTGCCCTACCCACTGATTCCCTGAAACTCTGGCATCACAGTGTTGCCATTTCATTTCCGGAAGAAATAGTATATTTTTATTTGGTAATAGTTTTACAGAATTGTTATTTTACCAAACTGTTTTTGTTTGTTTTGAATGTATTTATTGGCAGTTCTAAGATTTGCAGAGAGGGGAGGTTTCTTTAACATATTTATTTCAAGATGATTTACATCCGTTGTTAAACATTTAGGGGCATATTTATACTCCGTTTGCGCCGAATTTGCGTCGTTTTTTTCGACGCAAATTCGACGCAAAACTAACTCCATATTTATACTTTGGCGTTAGACGCGTCTAGCGCCAAAGTTCATGGAGTTAGCGTCATTTTTTTGCGTGAACACCTTCCTTGCGTTAATGATATGCAAGGTAGGCGTTCCCATCTTAAAAAATGACTCCGAAGCATATGTGTCGGATTTATACTCCCGGGCAAAAATGACACCCGGGAGTGGGCGGGTCTAAAAAACCCGCATTAGCGCCGGATTTTAGCGCCTGGGTCAGGGCAGGCGTTAAGGGACCTGTGGGCTGTGGGAATGAGCCCAGAGGTGCCCTCCCCTAACCCCAGGGACACCCCCTGCCACCCTTGCCCACCCCAGGAGGACACCCAAGGATGGAGGGACCCACCCCAGGGACATTAAGGTAAGTCCAGGTAGGTATTTTTTTTAAAAAAATGTTGTGGCATAGGGGGGCCTGATTTGTGCCCAGCTACATGCCACTATGCCCAATGACCATGCCCAGGGGACAGAAGTCCCCTGGGCATGGCCATTGGGCAAGGGGGCATGACTCCTGTCTTTGCTAAGACAGGAGTCATTTCAATGGGGGATGGGCGTCGTAAAGAAATGGCGCAAATCGGGTTGTGGCGATTTTTTTGCCTCAGCCTGACTTGCACCATTTGTGGACGCCCATACGCCATTTTCCCCCTACGCCGGCGCTGCCTGGTGTACGTCGTTTTTTTAACGCACACCAGACAGCGCCGGCGGCTAATGCCGGCTAACGTCATTCAATAAATACGGCGCCCGCATGGCGCTTCAGAATGGCGTTAGCCGGCGCTAATTTTTTTGACGCAAAACTGCGTTGGCGCAGTTTTGCGTCTTAATTTGTCAATTTGATTATTATTTATGTATTTTTTTCCATTATAAATGATTAAATAGATACATATCAGTAACATGGTAATTAATTGTTAAATGATTAATTATATTATTGATTTAGTAAATTATTTAATTGATTTTAGTGATTTGTAAATCAACTGACTGAAGTATGTTTTATACTAATTGTTTGTCAGTGTTATTTGTTCAATTAATGTGCTTTGATAACTATTTTCAAGTAATCCCTTAATTTGTTTTGTGGGTGTTGGTTTTTTGGGGTGGTGGTTTGGGGAACATGCATATGGATGGTTCAATTGGTAATTTGTTTGGTTTTCTATGATCTTAATTGTTAGTGTATTCATTTGAATTATTTTTATATATTTTGAAAAGGTAAAAAATATGTACAGTTGTTAAAATCGACTTTTGTTATTATTTTTTAGTATATTTTCCTGCTGCTTCCATACTGCTGTTTGTGGTTAAAAGAAAAGAGCAGATTTGATCCCTCCAAAGTCCAACACTTTTCCTACTGTTGCTGAAGTTGGAGTGGTAAGTAAATCTGACTCCTCAGGAGAACAAGACGCTACCTTCCAGTTCTCAGGGTCAATTGGGAATAATAAATATGACCCTTCCAAAATCCAGCTATGTTTCTACTATTGCTTTTTTGGAGTGTGAATAGCACATATGACCACTCCAAAAGCCGACACATTATGTACTGTTGGTCACTATGGCATGGAAATAGTTTACTGGACCTCTAAAATTCTAATTTTGATGTTAATAGTTTTGGTTTTATATTTTTTTATGATTTATTTCTTGTGATTTTGTAACTAAGTAATTGCATGTTTTGAAGTATTATTATTTGAATACATAAATTTTTCATTGCAATATTTTTATTGCATAATCTATTTTAAAATCTGATATCTTAATAATTGTTAATTATTAACTTTTTATTATTATTTATTTTTTAATGTTCTTTTGCGATATTTTAAAGTGCATTGTTAGTTAATGTTTTTAAGTTACAAAATAAACTTTTGTATTTTTATATAATCTTTATATCTTTATTTTTTTCAACATAACATGATATATAGATATAAGTTAAACGTTAACACACTGTTTACTATTAAATATGTGATATACGTACCAATTTTTTGACAATATTTTGGTCTCCTATAAATCTGTTATCAATATTTTGTACTTTACATGCAAAATATGGATAGGCCACATATTGTCCTCCATATGTGTTTGGCAACATTTTTGTACTTTCAATGTTCTTGCTTCTGATATTTTGTGGAGAGTAGCAGTTGAGGGGAGGTGAGGGGATCGAAATGACAATTTAGGGTCTTGATGTGATTATGCAAGACCACCCCTTCAATACATAGCCTTCCATACCCATATTGGTGAGAAGAATGTTACGTAAGGCTGAATTGTTAAGAACCACTGATAAATGTTCTTAGCACCATGTTGCAGACCATTGAATAACATATAGTATCATCAAGTATTTGGACAGTGGCTATGTGTGTGCTGCATTTAGACAAGAATCCAAATTGCTAAGAGTTTAGTATATCGTAGCTGGTTAACTTAGAAAGAAGATGAATAGAATCCTCTTTTCTACAATTTTCACACAGAGAGGACATTCAGAGATTTGATTCAGGTTATGGAAGTAATTAGGATCTGAGTTTAACTTTTTTCAATAAAGAAGGGACCTGTCAAGCTTTTAGGGAAGGGAGTAGTGCGCCTTCCCTAAGTGAGAGGTTGATGATTTTAACAACTAGAGAAATATGTCTTAGACACAGGGGGTCAGATTTACAAAGCCCTAGTGCCTCTTACTGCCACGTTAGCATTATTTATTTTATGCTAATGTGGCATTAAGGAAGCCATTCTCCTTCACCATATTTTCAAAGTGGCGCAATGCTTGCATTGCACCACTTGTAACCCTTTCTGTCAGTCACACAAGCTTTATTCGGTCTAAATAACCATCAAAGCAATAACTTACAACAGTGGAATCATGATCTTTACATAATAAATATGTAACAGCAAGACTAAAAGATAGATGTAACCCTTTCTGTCACATTATGTCTGTACCAGGCAAAATGTAAGCAAGGGGGGTGTTCCCCCATAGGGAGGCCCATAAAAATGGCACAGTGAATTTTTATTTTACTGTGCCATGTTTAGTGTAATTTTAATGACCACTCAGAGTAGGCATTAAAATAATGCACCCATTACTTTCAATGGTCCTCCATTCACTTTGCACAATTTAAAGCCACTAATCCTGCAAAGTACCACAAAAGCAGCATCAATTATGCCGCTATCGTCCGAACATGAGCCATGTTGTGCCGTATTGTAAATATGGCACACATGGTGTCATTAGGGGGGCTCAAGAAAAGTGGCGCATCACAGCTGATGTGCCACATTCTTGTAGATCTGGCCCAGGATTTAATCCGTAATGCCAGACTGGGGTCATCAGTGTATGAGGAAGGTTTTCTTGAAGCTAATATTTATATCAGGAAGTCTGCGTCGAGATGTCTGATTGTGACTATTTTGTTTTTTTTTCTCTCTGACTGACATTGGAAGGGATTGATTGAGGGCTATTTATGAGATCACTGAATTTTTCTGCTATCTTTTTACAAACGAGATTTTTTGGAGTTGAGAAATGAGAAATCAACCAAATAACAACAATTGATCTAAGACTACTCAATATCGAAATATAAACTTTCTTTTGAGTGGTCCACAAATCAAAAACTTTGGCAGCTTTCAATACAATGTAGACCACTGAAATGGTAATGATACATTATGTTGAGAACTACAATTTCTGCCTGCTTAGAACTAAGTTTGTCTTACCAATTTGATTAGGTGGGAAAGAAACCTGAAAAAACACGGCTGAATGAAAACTTAATTTTGGGCAGAAAGGGTACACAAAGCCTAAACTTGTATAAGCATACTATTGCAAGCTTTACATTTTCACTTTCCCTGATCTTAACAGTGTGACATATTTAATATATGCTTATCTATTTGTGCAGACATCGGTTTTACAATAACTGGTTCAAGCAAATAACAGTTCAACGGTTCACTTCTCTACTTCTCCTCTTTAGAATGTGTCCTTATTTCTCCTTCATTAGTTAAGATGCTCTGATGCTAAAAGCGATCTTGTAAAATGTTCCCATATCGTATGCAATTAGAAGAAAATGTTCCAATGTGTTAGATGAATAAGAAGCACATTGAGTTTAGGGAGGTTGTTAAAATGTTTTTCCGTTACTATGCAACAATGATATTTAGCTCAACTTCATAGCATTTCAACCATATTAAATGTGAATTGTAAAATAATAAGCAAGCATAAAGTCCAATTAAAAATATTCAGGAGACACTGTCATGCCAAGAAAAAAGTAAAAAGCATGGAGTTTAATTAATAGTAGTGCATTTGTTTTCATCCTTATATCAGACAATTTGGTTTACTGCTTAAGGAGACCCTTATCTGTTAAAAGAAATGGACTGAAGAGCTTTTGGCCCAGATTTACAAGAATCTGGTGCATCAGTACTGATGCAACAGATTTCTTGCGACCCCACCACCACTGAACAACGCCATGGGTGCGCTGCATTTAGCACGCTAGGCCAATAGTGTCAAAACATGTGGCGCTATTGTGGCGCTTTGCTGCACTAGCATCAAAAATGTTGACGCTAGTGCAGAAAAGTGCAAAGAGGCCGATTGATTTGATTGGGTGCATACTTTCAACGCTTACTTTGAGCAGGCGTTAAAAATGATGCCAAAAATGGTGCAATTAAATCTTGTTTTTCATTGGGCCATTTTTGCGGAACTCCTAATTCCTGAACTCCCCCCTTTCATACATTATGCCTGGCACAAATGCATGCATAGCGCCACTTTGTAAATATGGTGTGGTGATTTTTGCCTCATTGAGCCACATTAGCGTAAAAAAAATGATGCTAATGTGGTGCAAGGAGGCGCTAGGGCCTTCTAAATTTGGCCCTTAGAGTCTGGTAGAGAAGAGCCCTGCATTAAATTATTGGGGCTTCTCTCAAACCTGCACTTCCACAGCCATATTTAGAGGTGGGGAACTTCAGGTCAAATGTAAGATCCCTTTGTGCCATCTAACAACACATTAGCATCTTTTTTTACGCTAATGTGGAGTTAGATGGCCAAAAACGCCACTCTAGATTTACAAAGTGGCATAATGCATGCATTGCACCAATCAATCAATCAAATAGACTTTATTTGTCTGTTCTCGAGCCATTAAAGCACATAATAAAAGTGAACACTCATAGAACTACACACAAAAAAGGTGATAAAAACATTAAAAACATATAAAATACAGTACAAATAGTCCCTGAAATTCGGAAATTCATAAATTCGTGTGCATTCCTGCTCAACCCCAATAAAAACATTTGGGCATCTCTGCATACCCCACAAAGTATGAAACTACTACACAAAAGTCTGGATCACACAGTTTCTGAAGAAGAGTAATACATCCATATAAAATCACATTTTGGCAAATATTAAAATTAACTCATAAGACACCTCCATGGACGAAAGTATAGTATAAAAATAAAGTGTAATACATGGAGTTTGCTATCGAAAACACCACAAGAAAATCAGAACTATTTATATTCCGGGAAACTTCCTAAGAAGGCAAGCTACAATAAGTCTCTTTAGTCAAACTAGATATAGACCAATTGAGTGCAATCATACAGACAGCAATACATAGATGTAGAAAGGGAAAGCTTCCTGAGGTTCTTAAGGGGGCTAAGCCTAAAATCCAATCATCAGCTCATTCCTGTAATCTCCTCTTATGAACTATTAGATTACCAGTCATAACTAGTTATAATGGGATATGTAATAAGCATAAAAAACAATTTGAGCACAAAGGCCCGACACAAGTGCTACTTGTTATCCTGGTTTTAACGCTGTGAATAGTAATAAAATCTGATTTAAAAATATTGTGATTAAAACCATAAAATGGAGACACCGGATGAGAAGGAGGCCTCCCCAAGAACATGCCCGTCTGTAAGTCCCCAGTGATCCTACAGTCCCTCATAGTGTTAAAGATGTGGCACTGTGATAGCCCTACAACGAATAGACCACGCTGATGTTAAAAACATAGTTACCGCACTTACAACTAGGGTGGACGAGTCATATCTACATATTCTATAAGCATTAGCTCGGTCATATAATAGTAGAATTTTGCAAAGAGGAGTAATCCATCTTCCCCTTGGGTTTTTATACAGAGGACAGAAGAATAAAACGTGTTCGATAGTTTCCTCGCGTGTATTACAGTGTAAACCTTTATTGGCCTCTGAACTATTTTTCGGCCAATGGGTGGTAAAACTATTAACTGGTAGAGTTCCAGATCTGAGTTGGAGGAATAGGGCACGTGCATGGGCAGGTATGGCGAGATCCAAGAACTGTTCTGGCCTTGGTTCATGCTTGACCATCAGGAACTCTGAAGTCAATCGCCCCACCCCATTACTATGGAGGATCTCCTCGTTGGCCTTCTCCCAATACCTTTGCTTAATTAATGGGATGGCATTGGTGGGAATCACCTCCGGCCTCTCCGAAAAAAGAGGGAGAGCCAGTTAGTCCCAAGCCAATTTCATCTCCCTTAACCAGCTAACCTTATTCCAGTTACACTGGGACTTAGTAAGATCTTTGATTGCCTCTCGAAAGGGAGCCAGTTCTCCCTTTTTCCATATTTGTATCCAGTATAAAAGGGGTTTCAAGCCTGCTATATCTTTAATGCTGTTTGTTCCAAGGTCGAATCTAAGAGGGATCAACGGCGTGCCCTTCCCCAACCTAGTTATATATATCTAATAAAATGATTCTCTTTGGTTTGTAGGGCATCCAACTGCCTATGAAACCCCCAGAGCTCTGCCCCATACAATGCTGCACCTCGGATTTGAACTTTATATATTTTGAAAATGGGGTTTAAAGGTGGACTAACTACACTTCTTACTTTGCGACCTAAGACCCCCCTCTTTGGCATAAAGTGAGCCTCCCTTTTCTAACGGCCTCATGCCAGCTACCTGAATCCATTAATCTGATTCCCAGATAATCGTACTCAGCAACCCTTTCCAGAGGAATAGTGTTCATTAAAATAGTCACTTTTGTTTTAAACTTCCGTGGAGTATATATCATCAACTTGGTTTTCTTAACATTGACTTCCAGGTCAAAATCTCTGCAATAAAAATAGAATTGATCAGCCAGATTTTGCAGTCCCTTAGGTGTTTTGGCTAATAGGATGGTGTCGTCCGCATAAAGCAGACCTGGAATCTTCTTACCTGGCAGTTTAGGTGAATCATTGATACAGGTATTTAAATATTTTATCCAATTATTTATATATTAAAGAAAGAGGGTTGGAGCTAAAACACAGCCTTGCCTGACACCTCTTTCAATAGCAACTGGGTCTGTTAATTCACCATCTTTGCCACACCTAATCTGAGCAACAGTGTTTTCGTGAAGTCGGACTATAAGATTTAAGAGGCCTTTGGGGACACCCATATTCAATAGTGTTGCACCACTTTGTAATGATTTATGCTACATAATGCATGAGCCATGCATAATATATGCAAAGGGGGTGTTTCCCCATTAGGGTGCCCAAAACAATTAAGCAAAGAAATCCAAGAGATTTCTTTGCGTTGCTTTTTTGGCACTTGTAACGCATGCTCAGAGCAGTCATTAAACGGAGGTTACCATTAGTTTCAATGGACTTTGCAGGATTACCGTCCACATTGTTTTAACTCTAATCCTGCAAAGCGACAAACTAGCATAAAAAGTTGTGATGCTAGTTCTCTAACTACCGCCATGGTGCACTGTATATTAAATACAGCACACACATTGTGGCGTTAGGGGGGGTACTAAGGGGCGCAAGAAAATATTTTATAAATCGGCCCCTACATGTTTTCCAATTAGAAGAGCATTTGCTGGTTCTGACATCAAAAACCTATCAATCAACAGCCTATATGCCACTTTGTCAATGTGTTGGAAGGCCTGCCATACATACAGCATGTCTTCTGGCTCATATGTTTCCTTCCTAGGATGGCCATCAGTGGCATGGTGGACCATGGCAGAATAAGGGCCTCATTATGACTTTGGTGGTCTTTTGGAAAGACCGCCGTATTAAGAGTCACACTGTGAAGACTGCTTCAAATCAGCAAAATATCTGACACCGCCAGGACACAGCACCCACAGGCCGACACAAATCCAGCCACCAGATCACAAGCCACAAATCAGCACAGCAGTTTTCCCATGGCGGTAAACCATTGGCGTAGTGAACCGCCATGGTCAAAACCCACTACTGTCAGAACATAACACCACATAAGATAGTTTGACCACACCACACCTGACACACTTCCACACACCAGACACACCTACTCACTGCACTATATAACACACCCCCACACAACCCACAATCCTTTGCAACTAAAATGAAATACACAGAGAACAGGCAATCACGGAGTGAGAACACACTCACACTATAGGCACACACACCACACACATCACATATCACACACCAGCACAACTAACACACAACACACATTACAAGCACCCACAAATCACCACAAGCACCCATCACTCACAACGCACCACCCACATTCCATCAATCACCCAACATTGCACCCTTGAACACACACAACACTCCCCCATCAACACAACCACAACCATGTCCCCACAAAAGCACGCACAGTTCACAGATGACAAGTTAAGGGTCATGATGGAGGAAAATGTCAGGGTAGAGCCACAACTGTTTGGAGCACTGGTCGAACAAACTTCGATTGCCAGGAAAATGGAGTCGTGGGAAAGAATAGTCAACAGGGTCAACTTAGTAGGCAACCATCCAAGCACAAGAGAGGACATCAGGAAGAGGTGGAATGACCTAAGGGGGAAGGTACGTTCCATGGCATCAGAACACCAGATCGCCGTGCACAAGACTGCCGGTGGGCCCCCATCAGTTCACATCTTGGGAGGAGAAGGTCTTGAACATTCTGCATCCCGAGGACCTGACTGGAATACCTAGGGGACTGGACTCTGGTAAGTACCCACAACTTCCATGTCACACAATTGTTGTGTCCTGTATGCTTCCTCACCACCCAAATACTCCCCAGTTCACTGTATGTTTCACTACACCTCCAACTTATTCAACTAATGCACCTCTCCTGCATACCACACCTCCAGCCCGCTCAACTGTCCAAACAAAACTTGGCAAAGGCACGTATAGCATTGGCTAATACTGTAACTACGACTTCCACAATGTACTAGCCCATCTGCATTAAAACCTGGAATGTGCACATCACATCTCTTGCATGTATGACTATTGTAAGACCTTCACCAACTAGATGGTACGACTGAGGACCGCCACATGGCAATGACAGCAATGTAATGACATACGACAATGCCAACCAAGGCTAAACACAGCTACAGCTCTGTGACTAATCCAAATGGCCATTCATTCTCATCTCCAACCCTAAAATGGACTCACCATTGTATGGAAAGTAAGATGGCAGACTCCATGCACATGCACGTCATGCACAGACAGGACAATTAAGCTTGCAAACTCACATACTGTCATCCCACTGGGACACCATGGTGCAATGTCCAGCCATTTCATGTCACATCTAGCAAGCCTGACTATTCACCAGATAACAGTGTTGAACAGTGATGTGAACTATCATACAGTACCTGAACCCATCCGCAGTGCTTTATGTACCGCACCTGAATGACAGCACCTAACATGGAGTATGGAACACATCACAGACTATTATGAACCACCAATGGTATGCTATGCAGCATCTGTCATTGTCATAGCTGGGATTCCTGTTAAGCCACTGTATGCATCTGACAAAGAGATAACCAAACTTACTTTCAAAATGTAACTCTGTGTCTCACTCCATCCACAGGTACCCCTGCCAGTGCCACCATGGAGAGGATACCAGAGACTCCCAGCCCTCCTCAGGATAAAGGTCCCAGTGAGGACAACACGCCTGGATGTCTGGACACTGATGACCTACCTGGCCCATCTGGGACACCTGGTCAGTCTACGACTCCGTGCCTCATCCTGCCCAAGTCTATTCTCCCCAATCCTATAGCTACAAATTCACAGTCATCCCTTCGTCCCCAAACCTGTGTCCCAAGGACTGTTCAAACTATTGTGTGCCCCACAGTACAGGGACCTGAGTCGACCCTTCATACCCCAGACAATGAAGGTCCTGCTACCACTGGTAGTGGGCACATTGTGCCATGGGCACAGGCACCTGGGGGCAGGGGCATGGGAGAGAAGCTGTGGGCCAGAGGATGGGGCCTCCAAGAGACTCCACTGACGCAAAAACCATCTCTCAAGTCCTGGGAGCCTACCAACAACCCCAGGACAGGATGGGCCAGATATCATCATGTTGTGGGAAAACAAAAGGCTGCAGAAAGAATACCACCAAAAGGTCATGCAACAATGGTAGTCCCACAAGGCCACCATGGCCTCGATTGCAGGGGTGCTGAGGGACGTCAATACCACCCTGCTTGCTTCCTTGACCCACCATCAGACCCTTTCCACTGGCAACCTAACATCTGAGCCATCTACATCAGCAGCAGCTAGTGGAATAGAGGCCCTGCCAGGGGAACCACAGGCCTCAGACACTCCTCCCTCTGTAGCTGGAGGTTCACCCAGACATCTTGCTGGAGCAGATGCCAAGACCAAATCCACTGCTAGGTAGTGAACATCACCTGATTTGTCTCCCTGGTGTGCCACTGAGACACCCTGTTGACAGTTCAGAGCTATTTACTCCAATTTCTAATGGCACATGGACACTCGACCTGTGCAACCAACTGCTGTAGCAGCTATTCTGACGATTCCATTTACCATGACCTCACCCATCACCTATTGGACAATTTACGCATCTTTATTTTGCCTTTCTCAGTCATGAAATGCACAATAAACACCATTGAACACAGCTATATATACAGCTGTTTGTGTGTCTTTCATAAAACATCAACAATTGTCATGCTTGCCAACTGTGGTCTGGTAATACCCCCCTACACCGAGCAGACAGTTTAATGGACAGCAGAGGGAGGCACCCTCAGCAGGACACACATTACAACAGATATATCCCAGGACAGGTGTCAGGGAGGTTGAAATCCAGGCCCACACAAGAGTATAGTCAGTATTCCAACCTGCAAAAAGAACATGACATAGAGTACCATCAGGATGGAAGGCATGGTGCCACACAAAGCACATATGCAGGTCATAGATGTTGTGCCCAATGTAGTATACCTCCTAAGCAGGGCCCCCCCAGATATTACCTATACATCACCAGTTACAGAATATTCACACAAATCACCTTACCTCCCATCTATCATGTAGAACCCTCATTTCAGTAAGCATTTACCAATGGCTAATGACTTTGAATGACCCAAGCCATAGGTTGTAGAGGCACAGATTTAAAAACCACAGTCAGTGGGTGGAATGACATGAGAACAGGAGAATGCAGGACACATAGCTCAATAATTGTCTGTTCTTTTGAGACATGAATGTAGGAAACTGCAGTGAGAACACATGTTGCAACTGAACCATTTTTACTGTGCACCTTACATTCTATCAGCCAGCTTCCACAACTCGCACATATGGATAGGACCATATTACACCCCCACTGATGAATCACATCATGAGGACTATTGTCACCAATAATTGAACACATACAAGACTTGAAAGAGCCCACTCAACCTACCTGTATGTCACAGGAAGTAGATTGATGAGCTCCTAGAGTCAGCTGCAACTTCTTCCTCTGGTTCCTCATCACTTGCCATTTCAGCATTTCAGTCACTGGTCCAGCTGCCTCACCCTCAACAGATAGCAATGGTATCTGACGTCTCAGGGATGGAATGTGGAGCATGCAGCTGGCAATGATGATTTGACATACCTTTTGGGGCGAGTTGAGGAGGGGAACTCCAGAAAGGTCCAGGCACCTGACTCTGGCCTTCAGTAGGCAAAATGTTTGCTCAATTACACACCTCATACTCCGTGGGCCTCATTGAAATGGAGTTCCCCTTCTGTAGAAGGGTACCTCACTAGTGTTAACAGCCAAGGAAGGTTCGGATAGCCAGAGTCACCTGTGTGCGCAAATGTGGGGCAGTGAAAGAACAGGTACTGTGACTGGGTAGAAGGTGAGGGCAGGTCTCATAACACCTTAATATGTATGCATACCAAGGAGCCAGGCCCTCTCTGTGTGTAGCCATGCCATCATGTGTGGAACATTGCTGTTCCTCAAAATGTAGGAGTCATGCACAGATCCTGGAAACTTGGCAGTGACTTGTGGGACTCTGCCAGACACACCCCCTGAACATTTATGGAGTGGTAGTTTTTCCTGTTCCCATACACCTGTTCATTGGCACCTGGAGGGACCAAGGCTACATGGTTGCCATAAAGGCCCCTACCACATGTGAAATGTGTCCCATATCATAAAAGTCTGCCTTCACGTAGGCCAAGACCGCACATTGGGGGAACCTGATGTAGCTGTCCAGGTGCCTTAACAATGCACACAGTACATCTTTCAACACCACACTGAGCATGGGCTGAGACATCCCTGTTGTAAAGAAAGTATAGCACTGACAAGACTTGTACTATGGGAGGGATGCAATTGGGATTGTTTATGGCTGGCAACAGATCTGGCTCCAACTGCGTACATAAATCCATGATGGCCTGACAATTCAGATGATATGTCTGTATTACATGCCTGTTCTCCATGCCAGCAAGGTCAACTAGTGGACGGTACACTGGTGGATGTCTCAATCTCAGGATATCTAGATTGAGAGGAGAAAATGTACAATAAGTAAAGCAGTATGCACATGTAAGCAGCACATATTACTTTAGCATACACCTAACACTGTTGGGAATGAGTTAAACTGCTGAAATATACAATAATGGCCATGCTTCTGCGCATTAGATACCCTCATTGCTGCACACTGGCTTACATGTAAGTCGTGTAGAGAATATGTCACATGTCATTGTGGCTTACTGAGCTGTCCTGCACTTATCAAACGATATGTATTGGAATTTACCAATATATAGCCCTTGCCTATGTGCCTCTGAGTATCTTAACATGGCTATCAACAATTATACAGCCACATCAAGTCATTGTGACACAAATGCCACAAACTGAAACACTACCATAATGGAACAACATAGGTTTATACCACCATTTGGGTCAGCATGTGTATGCCGCACTTATTTAGGCACATCCATCAATTATATGTGCACAAATTGGCAAGCGCCTGTCCTGATATAGTGGACAGTTAGAAGTGATCTAATTCCGCCAGAGGACGTAGTCATGGACGTAGGTGGTCGCAACCACTGTGCAACTTGGCATTGGTTAACATTGCTGCCTGTAGCGGACTAGGGCCAAAGGCGATGAATGCTGGAAGAGACGGTCCTGAACGTGACAGCTGTGAATGCCATTTTCTGCAGCCTTGCCCACTTGACTCCTGACACTGTTGCTAGCAACATCTCCATGACGTGAGCTGCTGTGTACTGCCTCTGGGAGCCATCATACGGGTCCTGCAGGTGATAGGACCCTTGCCTTCATACCAGAAGAGCTGGAGAAGCTGGTGGAGGAGGGCCAATCCCTTTAGGAACAGCTATTTGGGGCACCAGAGGAGAGGGTGAGTCCTATGCCATAGTCATATGTGATAGGGGTTGTGTGTGACGTTGATTGGGGCAAGTGTACTGGGGAGTATATGCATTTAGAGGGATTAAAGTGAATGAGTGTGAGCAGAGAGGATGGGCATGGGTGGACACTTGCTGTGACAGATGTATAGTGTCCACTCCTGTTGATATGGTGCATGTGTACATGACTTTCTCCTTTTGTCTGTGTCATCCATGCAGGTGAACGTCCATCAGAAGAAAGGGATCTGGCGTGGAATCACCAAGCAAGTGCGGACGCTGGGGGTCCACAGCCGGGGGAGCTCCCATTGTTGCAAGCGATGGGAGGACCTGAGATGCTGGGCCCAGAAGACCGCGGAGGCCTAGCTGACCTCCCTAATGGCCCATATTTTGGCGGTGGCCTACACTGAGGTGGATGGGCATTTGAGGGCAGTACAGCAGCCACAAGGGGGTGAGTGCTGACTGTATTCTGGTAATTGGCTCTGGTTGTATGGTTTTTGCTGCCTCACTGTAGCTTTTGTGACAATGGAGTAAGTGCAACATGTATGTAGACTAGTCGACATTTGTAGCTCCCACTTTGCCTGAGTATTAAAAGTAAATCTGGCTTCATGGGTTGCTATCAGTAGATTTACATCTCCTGTGTCTTAACATCTCCATGTGGAGATGGTCAAATGACTATGACATTTGTGTGACTCCATCCTGCCTATTTATCCTGCCTATTCTATGGATGTGAGCTTGTGTATCGCCCTACACATTGAGTATGACCTGGTCCATCCATCAGCATATGAGTGTTAGTGGCTCTAATGCGTCTGAACACCTTCCTGCACATAAGCGATCATTCACTGCGATGCAGGCACCCTTGCACAATGGTGAAAGGGTGCCTGCTTTGGCACTAGGCAGCCAATTTAGTGCCGGCAGGGTAGAACACAAGGATACACTGTATTCTTGTAAATCCGACTATTCTTGTAAATATGACCCATCCTTGCGTTCCGGAAATAAGGCATCTCAACGCAGAAAAATTGCTTGTGGCACCGAGCTGCACCATGTCCTAGTGAATGAGGACCCTTGACTGTGGAAAGCCATGAAATATCTAGGTCAAACTTGAGGGAAAATGGGAACTTACTAAGGGGCATTCACTAACCCACAGTAATTCTCAATTTTTTAGGGAATTTGAGACAGCAGCTTCTAACATGGGGATATTTAATGGCCCAATCGCAAGATTTAGCTCCTGAGTATTTATTATGCACCAAACGCAATGAAGTTATACCAAATCCAGGAAAGGAGTTCATTTGGGTGATTCAGTGGCTTCACGGCAGGATTTTCTCAGATTTGCAGAGTACTCCATAATATATCCTCTACTGATGATCTTGTACATTCAGTTAGTCGAGTATAAGACACACCAACATATATCCATAAACAAAGGTGTGCATCACTGCAAGAACTCATTTTTGCCATGTGTCAAGTGTGAAGTCTTCGTGCAACTAATGCTCACTGAAATGTATCATCAGATTGTCAATATGTGCAGGCATATTCCCTTTTTTTAATCAGTCGGTGGCACATGCATACACATTGGTCAATTTCACCCATTCCTTCTGATTTTCTCATTTCGTACCCCGAGGAACGCAGGGAACAAGGAATTCTCATGTCGGCCACCACTGACAGGTGCCAGAAAATATCATTATCTTGAAGTTAATTAAACTGTTCTCCCCTGCCAGTGCATTGAAACAAGGGCCAGATGTACAAAGCATTTTTCTAGTCGCAAAGGGGCCGATTTGCAGAATCGGCCCTTTTGCGTGTACAAAAATGCTTTTTGGGATGTACAATGCCCAAGCTGTGATTCGGTAACTTGTTCCCAACTCACAGTTTGGATTTTGCGATTCGGTGTTAGGAAGGGTCGTGTCAAGGGCTTCCCTTCCTAATACCAAATCTAAATGGTATGTATGATTGTTTTGTGACTGCAAATGCGGTCACAAAACAATTGCAATTAGCACCAATTTCAAATTGGTGCTAACTCATTCACAAAAGAGAAGGGGTCCCCATGGGACCTCTTCCCCTTTGTGAATGCATGCAAAAAAAAAAATTAATGGGACCACTGCCTGCTCTGAAAATATGAAAAGAAAACTTTTAAATGTGTTTTTTCGAAATGAGTTCCATTTTCCTTTAAGGAAAATGAGCTGCATTTCAGAAAAAGAATACTGTTTATTTAAAAGCAGTCACAGACATGGTGGTCTGCTGACACCAGCAGGCCACCATCCCTAAGAGTGCCGCCATTCATAATGGGTCGCAAATTGTGACCTACCTCATGAATATTAATGAGGTAGATCATTTGCTACCCCATTGCGAATCGCAGACAGTGTTGACACTGTTGCATATTGCGAGTCGCAAAACCGGATCTTCTTGCATGTGGCCACAAGTTCCCAGCAGGAGAGCATGCTCATGGCACGTGTATCATAGAGCTCTAGGAGGACACCACAATGAAACACTGCACAGAGGCTTTCTGCTTGGGAAGTTGCATTCAAGACCACTATCATGGTCAACGCAATGCATTTACTTTGAAGTAATATCATTAGATATGTAGTCCAACCCCTAACAGTGCACGTGTAATTCCACTGGGCATTTTTTTACCACCTGGGAAGCAGTGGAGCAACCCCACGTCCGCTTCCACTCACATGTGGAAAGAAAAGCATGCCAATTTTGCATGTTTAGGATCTCATCAGTTTTTTTGCAGACTGTTGCCCTCAAGAGAGAGTAAAAATAGGTAACCAAAAATATTATTTTAGCAGTCTATTTTATTTGCATAAAGAAACTGTAGGGGATATGAGTGCATGAAGTGAAACAGATGTGGTGAACATAACTGGCTTTCATATTTGTCAGATTAGAGTAAAAAAACATGAAAGAAAAGGCATCGAACTATGCATTTTAAAACCGTTTGGGCGAGTCTTGGTTGTTTATGAGCAATGCAACCGAACTCAAAACAGTTTTGCATTTTGGCGCAAAGTTTTGTCCAGGACTAATATTGACTTGAAAAGGTCTTTGTATTCCCAAAATGCAGTTGCAAGTGCCAAATTAGGACAGGGCATGTTGACCGGAAACACTTCGGTTAGACCACGTCAGAGATCTGGACTTTTGTCTTTGTCTCTAAAACAGCACTTTGCTCAAGGGAACAAGCCGCCCATTGTAAGTAATTTAAAAGTCACCAGAGTCCATAATTTAAGACACATAAGGCAGCTTATTTGCAACTGAGGAGCATATTTATACTCTGTGCTGAATTAGAGCCATGTTTTTAATGCAAATTCAGCGCAAACTTAACTCTATATTTATATTTTGACGTTAGACCCGTCTGGTGCCAAAATATTGGAGTTAAAGTAATTTTTGGATTCATGAAACCACATTGTGTCAATGAGATGCAAGGTAAGCGTTCCCGTCCAAAAAATGACTCAAAGCCCCAAGCGCCTTATTTATCCTCCCATGCAAAAAAGGTGCATGGGTGGGAGGCGGGCCTAAATAATGGCACTAAGCCTGCTTAGCACCATTATTTAACACCTGGGTCAGAGTCGGCGTTAGGGGACCTGTGGACCCATTTCCATGGTCAAACACCATGGAAAGGTGTAGGAATGTAACCTCTTTTTGGCATGTTACCCCGAATTTCTGCCTGATGTCAGTGACTGTGTCACAGGGATCCTGCTAACCAGGAACTAAGGGCCAGATGTATTAAAAAGTTTTGCACTCGCAAACAGTGCGAATCTGTAAATTCTGCCGTTTGCGAGTGCAAAACCGTGGTCTGCGATGCATGAAATGCATTCGCAGACCACAAATAAGAAATCGCTAAAATAGCGATTTCTTGCATTACGACCTGGAAATTGCGAGTCGCAATTTGCGATTCACAATTTCCAGGTCGCAAGGCTATGCTGGAAAAAATCGCAAATTGCGATTTTTCCAAAAATGCCATTTTGCACTTGCAAAATACCATGCTTTGCAACCAGGTGGTAACCTGGTGCAAGATTTAAAAATACAGTTAAACTGCATTTTTAATTTAAACATGTAAAGCACACATGCCCTTTTGGCATGTGTGTACCTTACATGTTGAAAAAAAGGTTTTTGGGGTGCAGAAGAGGGGGCCTTAGCCCCTCAGCACCCTGGCCTTTTGCATTTCCAAAATTGCGATTTCTGGTTCAGAAATCGCAATTTTGGAAATGCAAAATATTCGCAGCTATGGGCCAACAGGCCCATAGCTGCGAATGGGGCCGGTATCGCAATTTGCAATTCGGTAATAGCATTTGCGATTTTTAAGAAATCGCTATTACCGATTCGCAAATGTGATACATGGCCCTTTGTGAGTCGGTAATATCGATTTCTTAAAAAATCGCTATTACCGAATCGCAATTGGCCGTGATGGTACATCTGGCCCTAAGTGCTTATGCTCTCTCCTCTAAATCCCAGGGCACGGGGGCTCAAAGGGATCCCTATGGGCTGCAGCATTTCGTTTGCCACCCGTAGGGAGCCCATACCAAGGCTTCTACAGGACTGCCATTGCAGCCTTTGTGAAACAGTGCATGCACCCTTTCACTGCCATTTACACTGCACCA
Organism: Pleurodeles waltl; assembly: GCF_031143425.1. Lineage (NCBI taxonomy): Eukaryota > Metazoa > Chordata > Amphibia > Caudata > Salamandridae > Pleurodeles > Pleurodeles waltl. The sequence continues at coordinate 269,661,162 of NC_090446.1, forward strand.
GGTCACTTATGTCACCCATAAACTAGGCCTTCCAACCTTGAAGGCTGGGTGCAGAGTACCTGTGTGTGAGGGAACCCCTGCACCAGCAGAGATGCTCCTACGTCATCTAGGACCATTTTCACGGACTTTGTGAGTGTGGGGACACCACTTTACGAGTGCACTGTACATAGGCCACCTCCTATGTACATCTTCACAATTGTAACTCTGAATATGGCCACGTTTGGTATCAAACATGTTGGAATCATACCCCAAGGCTTTTGCAAGCATTGGTTGTATGATTCCATGCACTCATGGGGATCATTAGAGGACCTCCAGTACTGTCATTACAGCCTTCTGAGGTTGTCCAGGCAGCCCCAGCTGCTGCCACTTCTCAGACAGGTTTCTGCCCTCCTGTTGCTCAAGCAGCTTGAGCCCAGGAAGGCAGAACAAAGCATTTCCTTTGGGAGAGGGGTGGTACACTCTCGCCACTTGGAAATAGGTATTACAGGCATTGGGGGGGTAGCCTCCCAGAGCCTCTGGAAATGCTTTGAAGGGCACAGATGGTGCCCTCCTTGCCTAATCCAGTCTACACCAGTTCAGGGACCACCAAGTCCCTGCTCTGGAGTGCCCAGAGCGCCTCCAGATTGTCTCTGGGTTTTCTCATCTTGGATTCCAAGGTGGTGGGGCACACTGGGAGCATCTGAGCGACCAGTACCAGCAGGTGACATCAGAGCCCTCTCCTGATAGCTGCTTACCTGGCTAGGTGACCAATCCCCCTTTCAGGGCTATTTAGGGTCTCTCTCTTGGGTGGTTCTTCAGATTTGGATTGCAAATCAAATCAAATCAAATCAAATCATTAACATTTATAAAGCGCGCTACTCACCCGTGCGGGTCTCAAGGCGCTAGGGGGTGGGGGGGGTTACTGCTGCTCGAAAAGCCAGGTCTTGAGGAGTCTCCGGAATGCGTAGTGGTCCTGGGTGGTCCTGAGGCTGGTGGGGAGGGTGTTCCAGGTCTTGGCTGCCAGGTAGGAGAAGGACCTCCCACCCGCCGTGGAGGGGCGAATGCGAGGGACGGCAGCGAGTGCGAGGCCAGAGGAATGGAGGAGACAGGCGGGGGCGTAGAAGCTGAGGCGACGGTTGAGGTATTCCGGTCCCTTGTTGTGGAGACTCCAGCAGGTATCCTCTGCATCTTTACTTCAACTTCTTGCCAACAGAACTGCATCTGGACCCTACAGCAACTCTACAAAATGCACCAAAGTAGCAAAGACGACTTCTGCAACATTGTATCTTCAGCTCCTGCCAGCAACTGCAACTGTTTCCAGGTTGTGCATCCTCTGAGAACTTCCTGTCTTCAGCCTGCACCAGAAGAATGAAGGAATCTCCCTTGGAGTGAAGGAGTCATGTGCCTGCTTCAGCAGGCACCTGTATGCAATGGAGACCGGTGGCTTGGGCCTCTCTCCTGAAGACGTGTGTATATCCAGCATCAAGGGTGGTAGACTGAAGTGGTCCTGACAGTCCTGATTTCCAACTGTCCAAATTTGGTGGAGGTACAAGCTTGGCTCCCCACGCAAGGCAGTACCCCCTTGCACCATGGTTTTTGCATTTGCCAAGGTTTGTTGGCATTCTTCCACAAAGTTCTTCGTACACTGTGTAGCTCCGGCCCCCACCATTCTATGCTACGATGCACAGCTTCCTGCATGGTTCTCCGGCAGCATGGGATCCCTTTGTGTAGTGCTGTGTGGGCCTCCTTTTTCACCTTCGTTGTCCCCATGCTGTGGGACTCCTGTGCATGCTGCCTGGTCTTCTGAGTTGCTGAGAGCCCCCTCTGGCTCTCCCTCCTGGGTAGAGTCTACCGGGTCCCTCCTGGTCCCAGGCAGTGCCATTTTCTGTTAACTTTAAGCTTTGCATGTGCCAAGGCTTGTTGGTGGAATTCAGCGACGCAAACAAGACTTCAATCATCCATCCGGCGTGAGACATCATCTGCACCAACCAGGTACCTGCATCCCTCTTCTTGGGTGCAGTTGTTCTTCTTCACCGGTGGTTCTTTTTTGCACCTTCATCTGGGTGAGCAGGGGCTCCTGTTCTCCCTGGACTCTTCAGTGCTTCTTGGACTTGGTCCCCTTTTTCCACAGGTCCTCAGGTCCAGGAATTCATCGTTGGTGTCTTGCAGTCTCTTCTGGTCCTTCCATAATCTTCTTTCTCATGTTCTTGTGTGTTCTAGGGAAGTTCCTGTGATTTGGTCCTGCTTTCTTGGGCTCTGGGTTGGGTACTATTAAATACCTTTGGTGTTTTCTTACACTGTCAGTGCCCCTCTACACACTACACTTGTCTAGGTGGAAAACCGACTTTCACATTCCACTACTTTAGTATATGGTTTGTGCTCCCCCGAGGCTCATTTCTAACTATTGTGATTTTCACTATTTGCACTGTTTTCTAACTTCTTTTACAGCTGTTTCTGCATTCTAATGTAAATACTATGTATATTACTTACCTCCTAAAGGAGTATAGTCTCTAAGGTATTTTTGGCATTTGTGTCACCAAAATAAAGTACCTTAGTTTTGTAACACTGAGTATTTTCTTTCATGTGAGTGAGTACTGTGTGACTACAGTGGTATTGCATGAGCTTTTCATGACTCCTAGTTAGGCCTTGGCTGCTCGCCCACACTACCGCTCAAGAGCCTGGCTTCCAGACACTGTCTACATTTCACTGAAAAGGGATAACTGGACCTGGTCTAAGGTGTAAGTACCTTTGGTACCCACTACAAACCAGACCAGCCTCCTACAAAAGGGCACACAGGTGCCCACCCCAAGCCCCAGGAACGCCCCACCATACCCACACCAGAGGGACACCAGAGGATGGGGGACCCCATCCCAGGTAATTAGGGTAAGTATAGGTAAGTATTTGAAAATATTTGTTGAAGTGCCATTGGAGGCCCTGAAATGGGCCCCCGACATGACACTGGGTGCAATGGCCATGCCCAGTGGACCCTGGTCCCCTGTGTTGGCCATTGGGGTGGTGGGCATGACTCCTGTGTTTTCTAGGACAGGAGTCATGTGGTGGATGGTTTTGCGTCAGAAAATGAGGCTAGGCTGGTTAGAGTCACATTTTTTTACTCTAACCTGCCTAGCATCATTTTTTGGTGCAAAACCCCCTTCTTCCTACTGCCAGCCCCACCTGGCTAACGTCATTTTTTTTTTTTTACGCTAGCCTACTCTTTGCACCGGCTTGCACCATTCCATAAATATGGTGCCCGGGTGGTGCTCAGAAATGGTGCAAGCCAGTGCTAAACTTTTTGGTGCAAAACTGCGTTAGTGCAGTTTTGCCCCAAAAAGTATAAATCAGGGCCTATGTGTCCTTCTGCAAGAGTATATAAATCACTAGAGCTCCTCTACAGTTAAGGCATTTGGCCGCTAATGTATGCTTGAATATATTAAGGAGCTAAGATTGTGTAATCATTGAAATATTTATGAGTCTCATTGTTGATTGGTTTTTGTGTTCATAAATAAGAAAACATACAACTGTGTTCAGAAGCATTCATCCACCAAATAATACTGTGTTCAGGGAAAAGTTCAACCATAATATGTGACATTTATGGTGACTTCTAGCCTGTCTCATTGAATGAAACACATAAGTGCCACCCAATGTATTTCAATTGCTGCAGCAACTAAAAGTGGAATTTGTGTTGCACCTTAACTATATAGTGGAGTAAACATGACTGTGATATTTTTACGAACTGCCATAAAATGGTAAAGCGCCTCTCAGGAGCGTGCACCTCAGGACGATGCATCCCTCTACTCCCATCAAGTATTTAGAAAGAATGTCCAGTAGGATCAATAAAGAATATAAAAAATCAACATTATACAGACACATTAGCATAATGTTTCCAACATTTTACATTAATGATACAGGAAAAACAAATATAATTCAATTGTGTAATAAAGTAAATATGCACCACAACAAATATACACACATAAAATACTTGAAAATACTTGAAAAACAAGATTAGAGAGACTGATTATATCTCGGCAGCCACATTCCAAAGTAGTCTGTTTTGCAATTTGTATTTATTTTTTATCTTTATGCAGCAGAACCGGAACGATTATCAGTATTTGTTGGACCTGGCTTTTTGACAGGGTCATCCCCAAACTTTTTGCCTCCTTCCTCCTATTTTTTCTGACCTGTTGTTGTTGGCTTTTGAACTCTGGGCTGTGCTAAAGTGCATATGCTCTCTGTGTAAATTGTACTGTTGATTGGTTTATCCATGATTGGCTATTTGATTTACTTGTAAGACCCTAGTAGAGTGCACTATATGTGCCTACGGCCTGTAGATTAAATGCTACGAGTGGGCCTGCAGCACTGGTTGTGCCACCCACTTCAGTAGCCCCTTAACCTTGTCTCAGGCCTGCCATTGCAAGGCCTGTGTGTGCAGTTTCACTGCCACTTCGACTTGGCATTTAAAAGTACTTGCCAAGCCTAAAACTCCCCTTTTTCTACATGTAACTCACCCCTAATGTGTGCCCTAGGTAACCCCTAGAGCAGGGTGCTGTGTGGGTAAAAGGCAGGACATGTACCTGTGTAGTTTATATGTCCTGGTAGTGTAAAACTCCTAAATTCGTTTTTACACTACTGTGAGGCCTGCTCCATTCATAGGCTAACATTGGGGCTGCCCTCATACATTGTTGAAGTGGCAGCTGCTGATCTGAAAGGAGCAGGAAGGTCATATTTAGTATGGCCAAAATGGTAATACAAAATCCTGCTGACTGGTGAAGTTGGATTTAATATTACTATTCTAGAAATGCTACTCAGCCTCACTTGCATACATCTGCATTTTAAATGGGTCTTCCTGGGCTGGGAGGGTGGAGGACCTGCCTTCACACAAAGGATTGCCACACCCCCTACTGGGACCCTGGCAGACAGGATTGAACTGAAAGGGGGTCTGGGGCACTTCTTAGCCACTCTTTGAAGTCACCCCCACTTCAAAGGCACAATTTAGTATAAAACAGGGCCTCTGCCCTACCACCTCAGACACTTGCTGGAGAAGAAACCTGAACCAGAACCTGCATCCTGCCAAGAAGAACTGCCTGGCTGTCTAAAGGACTCACCTGTCTGCTTTCTACAAAGGACTGCTGCCTTGCTGTTGCCCTGCTGCCTTGCTGAGCTCTTGCCTTGCTGCTGAAGTGCTCTCCAAGGGCTTGGATAGACCTTGCCTCCTGTTCCCTGAAGTCTCAGGACCAAAAAGACTTCTCTTTTTCATCTGGACGCCTTGTGCGCCGAAACATTTGACACACAGCTTGTTCCGCGGTGAAAAATTCACTGCACGCCGATCCGGAAAGACGGCGCTCGACGCGACGCCTGCTGTGCGACCGGAACTTCGACGCACGGCCTCGCCTGGACAACGCCGCCCAACTCCAGAAAGGAAATCGACGCGACGCCTGCCGTGAGGGAGAAGATTCCACGCACAGCCCACCGGAACGACGCGCTGCCGGAAAACAAGCCTAGGATTCCACGCACAGACCCCGGGACATCTGGTAATCCTGCGAACCACAGAAGGAGACAGTCCGCCTGCCAGTAAACGACGCACGACTTCCCCGCGTGAAAAATAACGACGCAAGTCCGTGTGTGCTGGGGAGTAATCGACGCACACACTATTTTTCCACCTTTGTGGCCTTTTGCGGAGATTTTCCACTTTAAACCAGGTACTTTGTGCTTAAAAGAGACTTTGGGGGTCATTCTAACCCTGGCGGTCCAAGACCGCCAGGGCTAAAATGACGGGGGCACCGCCAACAGGCTGGCGGTGCCCCGCTGGGCATTCTGACCGCGGCGGTTTGACCGCGGTCAGAAGTGGAAAACCGGCGGTCTCCCGCCGGTTTTCCGCTGCCCATTTGAATCCCCCATGGCGGCGCAGCTCGCTGCGCCGCCATGGGGGATTCTGACAGCCCATACCGCCATCCTGTTCCTGGCGGTTCGCCCGCCAGGAACAGGATGGCGGTATGGGTTGTCGTGGGGCCCCTGGGGGCCCCTGCAGTGCCAATGGCATGGGCACTGCAGGGGCCCCCGTAAGAGGGCCCCACAAAGAATTTCACTGTCTGCATCGCGACTGGTGTCACTGCACCCGTCGTACCTTCCCACTTCCTCGTGGGAAGGTCGTTTTACACTGGGCTGGCGGGCGGCCTTTTGGCGGTCGCCCGCCAGCCCAGTGTAAAACCCAGAATACCCGCAGCGGTCTAATGACCGCGGTGCGGTATTCTGGAGGGGGGAACTATGGCGGGCGGCCTCTGCCGCCCGCCAGGGTGAGAATCACCCCCTTTGTTTGCTTTTTAAAGACTTAAGACACTTTATATCACTTTTCAGTGATATCTCTACAATTTCATATTGCATCTTTATTCGTTTTGACCTGCAAATATCCAGATAAATATTATATAATTTTGTAAACAGTGTGGTGTATTTTTGTGGTGTTATATTGTGTTATTGTATGATTTATTGCACAAATACTTTACACATTGCCTTCTAAGTTAAGCCTGACTGCTCGTGCCAAGCTACCAAAGGGTAAGCACAGTATAATTTGGATTGTGTGTGACTAACCCTGAGTAGAGTGAGGGTTCTTGCTTGGACAGAGGGTAACCTGACTGCCAACCAAAAACCCCATTTCTAACAGTAATGCAATCACTGATTTTACACAGCACAAAATAATGAGCGCAAGTAACTTTACACAGTAGGTCGAAGTTCAAGACATGAAGACTAAACAATAGACAGTAAGGTACAGAATGAACCAACTGGCTCTCGCCTGCAACGTATCACACATCAAAATAGATGATTAACCAGGAGCGGCGCACCGCGGGGGCGGGCGGAGCGGTGGAGAAAAATGTATAATTTAAAAAAAACTTACCTGAGTCTGCAGCCGCCACCACCGCACAGCTCCCTGTGGCCAATCTGAACGCTGCTGTGATACTGCTAGCAGCATCACAACAGAGTTCAGATTGGTCGGATCATCCAGCCAGGGTGCTTCCAGGCCGGTTAAACATACATGCGCACTGAGGCGAAGTGCTGAGCTCTCCCCCCCTGTGCTCGTAGTATCCTGTGGCCCCTCCCCTTCTACAATAAAGCGATAATAAACACAGTTTATTTTTATTGTAGAAGCTTGGCAGCTGCTGCTGCTGGCGGGGGGTGACGCTCCTCCGCCCTAACATACACCCAGTCGGGCGCAGAAACACCTCTTCAGCATGCTGCACAAGCCCTTCCCATCATGGGCAGAGCACCAACCAGAGACCGTAATGCGTCTGCTGGGAGCCTACACAGCCATCCAACTTGCAGGCAGTGCTGTTAAACACTATCCCAGCATGGCGTCCCCTACAGATCACGCCACCTCATCAGTCTCTGCTCAAGCCAGATATACTCTGTATGGTCCCCAAATGCTGCCCAGTCCATTTCTATTTGGCAGGAGATCACTATAGACATCTGACATGGTAGTAAAGAACATCATGTCTGCATGCCATGCCCTGATTGTGGATAGGAGCCCCTTCGCCTAATGCATGGCAATCATATGCTTTGCGAGTAGCAGGCCAAGCTACATATTTAAATGACATATTTAAAGTGGATCAGCCTATAACAGATGCTCAGTGATGCCTACTTAATTACTGAACATCAATATGTCCATTGTTTATCAGTTAGGGCCACCCCTAACTCACATTGACAGTCCTGTCTCACTTTAGCAATACCAATCGAGCGTGCAATCTGTAAGTACATGTAGAGCTTCATGATGAGATTCTGTGGGGATTCATTTTGCAGCAAATATGTTAGAGCAAACAACTTCAGGGCTCCCCCAGCCCATCATTGAGTCGCTCGCACTTGGTGTGCGCAACACGGAAATACTGAAACTTTTCCAACGTGTGTACCGTCTTGTCACCCACTGGGTCCAAGCTGTGCAGTACCCATTATCAGTGGCAGCCGGTAATTTTAGGGAGGGGCGGCAGGTGTGACACACAGGCACACATGTACACTCATTTATTTGCACACATATCCATTCACAACACTCATTATCGTATATTCAAACATACATGCATGCACACACACACCAAATGTCTATTTAAAAGAAAAAAACTCACACACACACTTAGCTTGAGCTCTGCCTCAGAGGTCCCAAGAGGGTTGGGACTGATGCCTTCCCTCACAAGCTAACCTAAAGTCAGCCAATGAGGGAAGGCAACAGCCCAACTTGTGACAGAGTGTGATGGCGTCAGTGAGATTGCTAACCCCACTCCACTCTGTGACGAAGTGTCACTGATTGGCATTCAGCTATGGGTGCTTCAAGGCTTAAAACTGAAGTGCCCAGGTCCGAAGCATTCAGTGACGTTCCCCCATGTCATAAGGAGGAGTGCCTCGAGGCACCTTTGCTAGGCTGAAGAGGTCACGCCCACAGGGCTGTGAATTCTTCAGCCCAGCAAAGTTCAGCTCAGGCATCCGTGAGCCTGCGCAAATAGCGCATGTCTCTTTTCTGGCTGCCTGACCTGAAAATGAAGAGTATCTGTCAGGCTGACCTTAGCTCAGCCTGACAGACACTCTTCTTGAGGTGCAAAAGGTGTGGGGCCTGGCCCCTCAGCCCCAAAGGGCGGGCTTCGGCTGCCCATTACGGAACAAGTCCCCCAAGTGCCCCAAATCCATGTGATGCAGTAAGGTCACCACTCCTGTCTCTTGTCCCATAGTTCTCAAAATTGGAGGTTTCTAACCCCCTGTTTTATAAGGAAGGGTCAGAGTATCCCAACTAATGCGCAGCGGTTTGTCTGTCTATGTCAGCCATGTTATTTGTTTCTGTAAGGTGTTGAAGACAGCACATGAGAACAAAATACAGATATTCATAAATGTATACAAGAAGCAAAGCAACAACACAATTTTCATGATCCCTGCTCACAATCTAAGTGAAAGGGGCTTGATCCAGATGTTGATTGCCTCCATCAACCTAGTGACCAATTTCCCATAATTTTCTAACAGAACCACAACTGGGTCAGTATGAACCTGGATTCCCAGGTACCTCACAGCATCCACAGTCCACTGTAAGGAATATTCTGTAATTTGTTGGGAATTAATTCACATTTTATGGCAGCCATTTTTTTTGTTCGCCAATTCTGTTCAAAGTCCTGGAAATGGAAATCCATCGACTTTCACATCTGTCACATAATGGTTTGGTATCCACACCTTGGGGTGGTAATGTCAACTTTTTCAACCACTTGCCAAAGGATGTTACTATTTTTACACTGAATAGTAGGTTCTTTTAAAATTTGGAATGTCTGTCTTATGTAAATCAAATCACATTGGCACCAATTTGCATGCTCCATATGAGTTATAATTGGTATTGTGCCTTAATGTGTGTTTGATAGTGGTGTACCATAATGCCTTAGTGTTGATTGTCAAATTACAAACTGAGCATTTTCCACTTTTCTGATGTCCTTTTATTTGAGCCACCCCCCCATTCAACCAGTAATATAGTCATCAATTGGCGTCTAATTACATAATTTCATATGATACTCCATTACATTCCTGTATTTCTAAAAAGATATCAATAGTTGCTAAGTGACTAAGGGCCCAATTATGACATTGGCAATCCAAGGACCGTCAATGGTGCTGTCAGACCGCAGTGGTTGCGGCGGTCTGACCACCACATTACGAGGTTGGCGCGCAGACCCACAACTCTACTGTCCTCCCCGCCAGGACCTTTGATGCCAACAGGCTGAAGGTGGGTGCAGGTTGTAATCAGCCAGAAGGTGCTGAACGCAGTGCCATCCTGCTGATTACAACCTTCTCCGGCACCCTTTTCATGGCAGTACCACCGCCATGAAAAGGCTGGTGGAGAACAGGTGCAGGGGATCTCAGGGGATACCTCTACTTCCTATGCCTGTGACATAGGAAGTGCAGGGCCCCCCCTGCCCAGCACCCTCGAAGTGCACACTGTATGCTTTTTGATGAACATTGTGATTTTATTGGTGGTGGGGCTCAAAGAGATGACGCAAGTGACCTTACTGTTTTTCTTTTTGTTTGGGGTATTAACAGATCCTCACATGCACAGAAACATTCTCTTTTCATTGCTCTGTGGACAATCTAGCAAGAGTAAACATTGCCCATCAATCTATCCCACAAATGTTCTGCTTCTTTAAAGCAATCCTCTACCTGTGATAGTGTACTTATCATGTGAGAAATTAATCCATAATCTGATCCTTCTGAAAATGTGTATCAGTTCACTCTGTAGTTTGGAAAAAATCAGTATGCACTGTTGGTACTAAAAGTATTGTTGAGGCCTGATCCTAGCTTATGGTTTGGCCTTAAGTACAGCCAAAGGTTGTAATTCAAAATGATGACTTCTTACAGCCAGTGAATGAGGTGAGCGGCCACTAGGTCTCTGATACCTCATTGATTTAAATATGCCATGGGCTAATTTGGGGCCCACTGAGCTGCAGGAGCCTATTTTCTATACCTATATACAGCCCGTCAACAGTACTAGATTAGTATTTTTACCTCAACATCTTTGATCATCCGCTTTCCATCTCCTCCTCGTTCCACAAAAAAGCAACATCTTTGACCAACCAGCTAAGAGAAGCTCTCTATTCCATTTCATTGTAAGCAAGATAATTTTTTTCCTCAGACAAAAGTAAGGAGCATTGTGGCAGGGATCTCAAGATGTCTTGCAATAGGACAACAAATCCACCTTTTTAGAAAAATATTAAATTTCCTTTTTACTATAACATTTTTACAAATATAAATATTATTTTCTGGTATTTTATATAAAATGTGATTCATGAGCTCTGCTGTGAAGTGCACATGAAACGGATTTATGGTTTATGTGCAAACCAGATCAATAAAAATATATGGCACAACATGCAATAAAATAGGTGTCAGAGAGGTAAAGAAACATAACACGGTATTGCTTATTGCATTGATGTCAGGATTGAGAACATTGAAACATGGTCATGGTTTTTTCTTTTATTAAAAACATTTTTATACAGAAATGTGATAGTATGACAACATCTTATTCTAAATACTGTTGGAAAATCAGAATCTATTTAAAATCTGGACTGATGATAACAGCTCTTCTCTGTGGAGGACAATAATAGCTTGACCCCTTGGTCAGGGAAAACAGAAGTGATGTCAACTTTTGACCATTTAAAGATGAATGCACTGATTTAAGAAAAGTGGCTGCAGCACCACTTTTCTTGCACCCCTTAGCACCCCCAAAACACCCCCGTATGTGCGCTGTATTTAATATATGGCGCACCACAGATGGAGTTTGGCACTTTACAGGATTAGTTTAAAAAATTGCGATGCTAATCCTGCAAAGCACTTTGAGGCCCATTATAAATAATAACATTCATTTCTCTGGGTAACTGCTAGCAATCTATGCCATAGCTGCCAGGCTTTTAACAATTGTGTTACTACCCAACCAGTGTTTGCTAAGTTGGTAAGGGTCAACTTCCCAAATCAATAACCCACTTTCTAACAATATCTATGTCTTTAATTTATCCTTGAACACCACGTTCAAGTTGTTAATTAAATGTGCTGTGTCTGACAGATGTAGATCTTGTGCATGCCCTGAAAACCCAGATACAGTGTTGGGAAGCAGTAGATGGCATTGCACATACCTTGTAGATTGATTGAATTGTTCTGGTTCCTGTTTCAGTACATTTGTGCAAGGTCAGCAGAAAATCTATTGTGATATTTGTATAATTTAGGGCATCAAGACATGAGTGAAACTGGCTATCCTAACCTAGTTGTACAACGGGCCTGGTGTCAAGAAATTTCTAATGCTGTGGTGTAAGGGTCATGAAGGGTCATGAAGGCTTCCAAGACACTGGGCAGATATACAGGCAATGCGGTTTGTGAAACACAACCTACTGCTGCCCACGTGCTCTGCACTGAAAGGAAACCGAGAGCAGCAGACTCAGTACACCGAATATGTTCATATACAATGGTCTGACAAGTGAACTAGCTGTTGTGGGCTCTGGTGATGTGGCACTTCTTTCAAGACCGTCTATTATGACTGGTAATCGAAAATGTAAACTCCCCCCCTCCACCCCCCCACACACACACTCCGTACATATTGTCAGACTTCTTGATTGATTTGGAGCCTATTTCAGCACCCTGTGCCTTTTAAGCCGTATTACTACATCTACTTTGTGTCAGCAATATCTGAGGGTGGTAGGGTAGTTTCTGTATGTAGGTCTAATTATTTCCCATTGTTACTCCCGCTTTTGAATGGTGCAAAGGTATAGCTTTATTTCTGTATGTAATAGCTAGTAAAACATAGAATTCCATTCGTGAGTGTAACGAAACTAGCTATAGTGATGATGGCGAGTGTGTTATTTCTACCAATCAATTTGTAAGGGTAATCGGCATTTTGACGCAACATAATGACATTTTGGGCAATACCAAAAAACTTTTTTCACGTTCAGTGGTTTAGATAGGGTTACATCATGATGCTGATTCACAATTCACACTAATAAGTGCATTTCAAGATATAGGTTTTGTGCTCATTGGGTCCCAATGTGACACAGGCTTATTGGTTTATAGGAAAATGATTTTCGGAGTAGCGGGAATTATTTGCCTAGTTTCGACGCGTTAAGCAGATAACTGACCTGTAGAACTCAGAAAGATAGTGGGCGGTATCAATAACGAGGCCTGTGACATTATACTAAATAAAAAATAATAGGGAAAGAAGTTTACGCTAGAAGAATATTTGTCCTCTTTTTTCACTGAAAAAAGGTCCACACAGTCTAAGGATGTATATTCTAACTCAACGTCTGTTGAAAGACTTTTATACAGTATTTGGTTTTCCAACAGTATTCTAGATGATGTGTTGCTATACCTTCCCAATTTTGTATAAAAAAAACTATGACCATGATTCATTGTTTGTAGTAAAGTATTGGCATTGTCAATGTAATAACCCATTCTGTATTGTGATTCTTTTATTGTTCTTTTATCATGGAAATCTATTTTTTTATTTATTGTTTTATATAAATCTATTGATATAAAATGCACAAAATCATGAATCAATTTAAATCACTCATGTTTTAAAAGTAAAAAGCATAACAGTCAAAATGAAAACCAGACTTTGGATACTGGTCCTGGATAGCTTCTAACCCTGCCGTTATTCTCCTTACTTATTTATGCCTTTGGAAAAGATTAATCTTCCCAACCCAGGCAATTGAAATGGAGTATAAAGATTCCCTAAACTGCTTGTCAGAGGTATCGCTTATCATCCAATGAGGATGTTAAAGAAAGGTGGCGATCTAGCATGTTGAGGTAAAAATACAATTCAGTAATGTAGGATGGCTGCATGCAGTGCTTCATTTGTAAATAAAAACGTGCCGGTGCTCAAAGCCCTCCTCTTAAGCACGCGGCTGCTGCAATTAAATGTGAGAACACGCAATACCGAGGAAGCCTAATCCTGAAGCCATCTCGAGCCTCTTTAATCCATTTCAAGCCAATCCCACCCTTTCAGTTCACTCTTGCAGCTTTCTGCTTTCTCCCTTTGTGAAGCTTTTTTGTTTTTCTCTTCCTCTTCCGTCTTTATTTAATTGTCTTTTGCTCGCAGAAAATGCTTGAGGCAGAAGAATAAGTGCCGGCCCTCTAAAATAAGTGCAGGTGCTCCGCACCGGAAACAACAAGCACAAATTAGGCACTGGCTGCATGCAGGGGGGCAGATCTTCCAGTCCCACCCCCATTCAGCCCAAGACTTATGCATGAGGTAAGTAAGTGAGTGATCGGACTGTTAGGGGGACCTCACCACATTCAGTGGGGAAGGTGGTTCATATTGTGGTGTGCACCCTAAATATGGACCCCAGAATATCAGTGGGACGCTATATTGAGGTAAAAGTATCAACAACAAAAATTTCAACAAGTAAGTAAGTCTAGAGTTTCTATATCTAACTGCACATATATATTCTGCACTGTACCTATATCTTCAAGGTACGTTGATGTGAAGTTAGGAATAACCAATCTATAATTCCTTATATGTACTTACCTTTCAATAATTTGTTCGTTGATGTGCAGTCCTCAATATGCTTGTATCATGATAATCTGTGGGTTGGTATTCAGTAGTATAATCTCATTTTCCAGTATGCCACTGGCTTCAAGGCCAAGACAAGGTTATGAATTGCCATTTTAAAATGTAATGGAATGGGTAGAGCTAGAATGGTGAATGGATATGACCTGTTTAGTTGTACTCCATCCGGAGCTGGCTGTGAGATGTGGCAATAAGAGGTCGGTGACCCTGGTGCTTGCAGGGGGTGCAGCACTATGTCAAAGAGGAGACATTTGGAGGAGGCCTGTGAAGGCTGTGGATGCTGCCTGATGGAGTGAAAACACATGAACTGAGTAACAAAAAAGAGGGTGGCTGCTGCATAGCTTGAAATTGCTGTATTCCCAAGGGTCCTGTAATAGAGTACTGAGAACTGCTCAAACAAAGCTGGGCATGGACCGATATGTCAGAATGATGGAGCTGCGCTTGCTGAGAGGCCAGCCTGAGGGTGGCCTTGGAGGCATCCATGCATGCCTGTGGGGCTCCGTAGAGAGCTCTATTCCTCTTCTGACTAGCTAGGACTGGCCAAAGCCCCAGGCCAAGAAAACATGTATGAAGTGGTGTGTCTGAGGCTGGTGACAGGGGCAGAACAGCCTCAAACTCACAGGAGAGGCACAGGTGCCTCCCTAGGCCTCTGGCTAGTGCTATGGTAGTCAGTAACTGCCTCTGCATAGAAAACAACCCTGCCTGTGGACAACAGTGGAACAACGCCTGACATTATAAGTAGGGAGGACACACCCATATAGATGCACAAGAGGCAACATTACAACTCTGCCCTGGGGGCTGTGGTGGAGGGCAACCAGGTGCCCTCCAAAACAGTGCACAAAAATTAGGCAGCATCCTGGGCAAGGGGCTTGGGCTTCCTAGAAGCAAACGAGGGCACTTGGTGTGTGGGGCAGAGGACCACCTGCCAGGAAGCAAGCACGTATCTCCAGCTGAAAGAGCTGGCAGTGCCACACTTTGAGAAACGCCTTCAAGAAAAATAAAAATATATTCAACCTCAGCGACATGCTCATGAGATTTACAATGCCCAAACCAGACTAACGCAACAAGGAGGAATCGTTGCCTCACCTCCCAGCAGAGGTACATCTGACCACCTGTCAGAGGATCATGCCCCTCATAATGAAAGCATTAATATAGTCTCTCTGTGAGTCCCTCAGGACTGACATGCACATAGTGAAAAATGACTTTACAAGAGAGCAAAAGGATGTAAAGTGAGACCTCAAAGACATAGACAAAAGAGTGCCCACGCTCAAGGACAGTGGTCTGGCCTGTGACAAGGAAGCTGAAACACTCCATCAAGAAATCCTGACCCTGAATGAATAGCAACTAAATATACTGCCTACACAGAAGACATGGAGAGACGCTTCTGCACATAAAATATGAGAATAGGGGAAGTCACCTCAAATGTGAGAGGTTTAGCTATTGAGCATTAAATCCAGGGGACCTTCTAAAACATACTTTGTTGATGGTACCCTCAGTATTAAATTGGATAGAGTTTACAGAACTGGCCTCATCTCTGAAAATGAACTAGAGCTCCTGACATTCATGCATGTGTTTAAAAGTTGAAAGAAGAGATCCTCCAAGCAGCCAGAGTTACAGGACCAATTATCTTTTAAAGTTCCAAAATCCTGCCAATTCAGGACCTCTTGGTGATCACTCTCTGAAAATGGAGGGAATTTAAGCCAGTAACTTGTGCCCTAAGGTAACTATAACCACTGCCCTCACCTTGCACTGGTAATTACCCCACATATTACATCACTCATGACATCTTCTATGACATTATTGAATATATCCCTGCAATATTTGCAATGAAATTATTGATGGGAAAACTTTGCATGGTTGGGTGCGTGTGTTATGATTACGTTAGGGCACAAGTTATAGTTACTGGAGATAAATACAACTAGTGAATTCCTGTGTTTTTTTTGTTTAAAATTTTACATTGTCAATGAAAATTTCATGTGTGTGTGTGTGTGTGTATATATATATATGTGTATGTATATATATATATCTTGCAAAACACTTCCAAAGGAAAAGATGGTCACTCATGGGGCAATATCTCAGTAATTCATTTGGCAAACATGATTCAACAATCCCACATTTATCAATGTCAACTGTAGTGAAACACAAACACTTGTAATGGTTGCATTTAAATTCATCTTGACACGCTCACATTGGATGATACATAAACAATAAGAAAGGACTGCTGCCATCAAAGAAAAATACAGTTTTTTACAGCCACCATATTTGCATGTCAAAGTGTTGTCAATCCAAATCGTTGTGATCACCTTCCCTCGATGGATATAAACGAATAAATTGTTCCAATAAGTCATTAGCCTTCAATAGAAGTTTTGTGGGGAAGTGGCAAAGCACCATATTATTAATCTGACATGCAAATGGGAAACACAATGCAGCTTTCTCATAATTGTGTCTTGAATAGACTGACACTCATATCCAAAGGGGCATTTTTCTCATCAACTAGTATGTGATGTTTGGTCCCATTTAGCGTGTCCCTTCACTTCAATAAATGACTCCAGATATTTCCCTTGCCACAACCCCAGATGATTTAAACATAATTTATAACCGCAGGAAAGCACCCAATTGCACAAATCCATTAAATTCCATAATCCACAACCATATTGTGGACGACATACAGGCTTATAATCAAATGTTGCGGATTTTTTTCCTTTTTTTTTTTAAAGTCTGATTTCCTGTCCTTTTTTTTAAGTAGCCCTCAGGTGGGCCAGGTCCCGGGGGCATTGGGGCCTTTGAAAAGGATGGGGCAAATGGGGCCTTCCTAGGGCAGTTATTAGCCCTGTGGACCACCTCCTCCCCTGGGCAATCAGAAAGAAAAATGTGTAGGGGCTGCGTTGCCCCTCAGGCCCCAGTGACCACCTCCTCCCCAAGGAAAAAAAATACTTTGAAATGGGAGAGGCCATATTGCCACACCCAGAGCCCCAGGCACAACCACCACCCCAGGGCTATTTTAAATATGCATGCAGAGGGGGTGCGTGGCCCCTCGGCAGCCCTGGGAACCACCACTTCCCCAGGGCAGCATAGAATTGAATATGGCGGGCCATGTGGCCCGCCCACAGCCCCAGGGACTGCCACCTTCCTAGGGCAAAGATTAATTTGTATGCAAGGGCACACAGCTCCCACCTGCAGCCCTGGGGAGCACTCACTCCCCAGAGCAAAGATTTAATTGTATGTGGGGGGCCATGCGGCCCCCTCATGCCCCAGGGACCACCTCTTCCCCAGGACAAAACAATAAGTTGATATGGGGGGGGAGACCATATGTCCTCCCCACAGAGCCCTGGGGACTGCCACCTCCCTGGGGCTAAATTAAATATGCATGTGGGGGGGCTGGGAAGCCGTCTGTAGCTCTGGGGACTGCCACCTCCTCGGGGCAATGATAGAATTGTATGCGGGGCCCACACAGCCTCCACCACAGGCCTGGGGAATGCAACCTCCCTTGGGCAAAGATAGAATAGTATTTTAAGGACCATGTGCCCTCCCTGCAGCTCTCTGGACTGCCACCTCCCCGGGGCAAAGATTCAATTGTATGCGGGCCGCACTACCCCCCATAACCCCAGGGACCACTAGCTCCCATAGGCAAAGATTCAGTTGTATGCAGGGCACTGCATGGCCCCGAAGCCCCAGGGACTATCACCTCCACTGGCCTAAAAGAGAAGAATGAAAGGGGGCCATTGCGGACCCCAGGGCCCGGGGTCCACAACCTGCTTGGTACAAATACAACAGTGTAGGGGGGCTGTGTGGCCCCCTTTGAGGAGCAATAGATGACCCTGGGAAATGCCAGCCCCCAGGGCCGGCTGCTGCTATGTCTTGGGGTGCACACTCCCAGGGCATAGCTGTTTGCTTTGGCTTGGTTGGAGCCCACCAAGCAGAAGCAAACTCCACTCTCTGCAAGCGGGAGCAGTCAAACATCTCCTGCTTGCAAAAAGTGGAATTTTCATCTGTTTCCCTGCACACAAATATGTGTGCAGGGAAACAGATTAAAACACTGACCCCACAAGCAGGCAACAGCTATTTTAAGCAGCTCCCTGATTGCAGGAACCATGCCTGCTCCTGCAGGTCACGGGGAGCTGGCTAGGACCGCAGGGGCCTTGAGGCTCCCCCTGCAGTCTTGTCACTCTCTCACTTCCATCCCATTACGGGATGGAAGAGAGAGAGAGAAAGATTGTTATTGTAATGGTTTCTCCATACAATAACTTTAAAGTGTCGCGTCAGCAAGATGTTTGGTTCAAACCTTTAAGAAAATGCCACTTCTGGCCTACTAGTAAAGCTTTGGACTGTCACTCAGTAGGTTGAAGGTTCAGGTCCTGGTATATTATGCAGTGTCTGTTTATTTACTAGTGTTTTACATTTTAAGCATTGTTTTTCATGTAATATTTAACTGTTTTTCAACCACAAAATCTTTGGCTTTAATGTCAAAGTTATGTCTGGATGCTATACCGTAAAGAGTCATCTATGAATTAGGGTTAAGGTCTCTGACATTCACACTGAAGGTCGAGAGTTCCACTCTTAGTGTGTCTCTGGTAATTTAATTTATTTTCAACTTGAAATGTTCAAGGTATATGCTGAAAGGTGATCTCATTATTTTGACTTGACATTGGCAAGTTTCCTTCCAATTTTCCTAAAATAAATAATGCTAACTATATAATTTATTAAGGTTTCTAAAAACTATATGGGTGGTTATGGGGAGTTGGCCACAAGGTTACAGTGAGAGTTATTTCAAGTAACTATAACTCGTGCCCAAAGGTAACGATAACTGCACAGTTCTCTGATAAATAATTGTTCTGTAGATTTTACAGTGACATTATCAATGATTTTATCAAAGATGTCATGAATTCTGTGATTTGTGAAGTAATTATCAAAACATGGCAATGGCACGAGTTAAAGTTACCTTAGGGCGCAAGTTATAGTTACTTGAAATAACTCTTACTATAACTGCTGAATTTCCTGGATTTGTATATATATATATATATATATATATATATATATATATATATATACATACATATACATATTACCTAATGGCAGTTGCCAGTAGGAAGCTATACTTAGGACCTAGTTTCCATAGGAAAAGTGTTTTTTAGTTGTGCTAATAACTTTGGCGTTTGACAAAACTTTATGAAATGTTCAAAACTAGTTTTCAACCCAATTCCAAAACAATAGGGTAGTAATGGTATAGGAATAGCACCTCCCATTGGTATATGATATTATGAGGAAAATTATACTGAGCACAAATCTTTATGCATGGTGCTAACCAGGTATCATGTACCCTACTACCAAAGGTACAAACCACAATAGGCCTAGAAGGCCCACTGTCTGTAGCAATCACAAATGAAGATATCCCAGCACACAAAGTAGAAGTCCAGCAAATAAAATTCCATAGTATAAGGTTTGTGAAACAAAGTCCACGTATATGGATTTATTAAAACATGAAGAATTTACTAGTCCACAGTCTATACAACAGCTGCTCACAGTTCCTATAACAGCCAACACCTGTTTTGTCACGATAAGTGACTTTTTCAAGGGTGTAAGTGCAAAATCACAATCCAAAAGTATCCAAACATGGATAATAGGTATAACATCACAGGATTCCTCATGGATAATCATAGAGCACAATAAGATGAGAAACCGGGAACCTGTGAATTATAAAAGAATGCAGGATTTAAATAAAAAAGATAGCATACTGTGGCATACCAGAGTGAAAGAAAAGAGAAGGAAAATATCTAATAACTTCTACTGTAGCCATTTCACAGGAACTGAGTCTTCCACCAAAAACCTGTAAATATGAATGAAAGTAAAAAAACAGCCATTGTTGCACCATCAACCCATTGGTGAAGTCAAGTGAAGTAGCTGACAGAGGAGTCATGTGAGGTTAAGTAAGAAAAGTATAAATAGTAAATATTAACCCAATGGTAGTCAACTGAGTTGCAAAAACACAATAAAAAGTATAAAGAATCCCCAAAATCAAGGTATGGAGAAAAGAAAATCATAATCAATATAGAGTAATAGGGAGCCCAAATAGGAGCTTGATATTAAATATTATGTCAAAAGACCAACCTAAACTAGTCAGAACTTTTCCATTCCAAGATAAAAAAAACTTAAAGCAATGTAAGCCCTGGATTGTGGGTTGAAAAACCTTAGGTAATATGTTTGACCCAAAGTAGATGGCCAAGCTATATGAATACAAAAAAAACAATGAATAAAGTGAAACATAACATGATTGAAAGAAAATAAAATGGAGCTTACACAAAGTAACTACCAGGGAAGACAATTTCAACCAAACACCCTCAACAGAAGTGGAGTCCACAAGCACAATAAATTTCAGATGTGGGGGGCACGTGGCCAAGATGGTGGCATGAGCAAACATGCCTCTAGGGTTCTCTGCAGTCTGGGCATGAAAAGAGGGACTTAGCGAGACCAGGAGCATCGGCAGACACCCCACAAACGGCAAAAACAAGGGCTGATGAGGGGGTGTTGTTGAGGAGGCGATCCTAATAGCGGGCGCAGCCTGAAGAGGAGCCCACTGGGCCAACGGCGGAGCGCAGATAAAAAGGAGGGATAGCGACCTACAAATGGCAGAGGCCCTAGCGCTCCCCGTCAGGATCCAGGAGGATGGCAGGGACGGAGTGGCCTCCCAGATAGCAGAGTGCCTGCACCCGGGGCCCGGCACTGGAGGTGAGTGATACAGAGCTGCCGGTGGGGGGCCACGCTGGATATCAAGGGCGCTGGCAGCAGGGGAGTGAGCCCGAGGCTGGAGCAGGATCCACGCCCGCGCTTGGGAGGTGCTGGCCATGGACTGTGAACAGGGCCAGAGGGGCCGCGTGGCCTTGCAGATGATGGCAGAAACACATGAGACCATCACCTAAAGAGCAAACACCAGAATGACAAGCGGTCCTAGATAGTATCGCCTCTGGCACCAATACTTAGACACTGAGAGATAACACTCATCATGAAGGATAGGTCCTGTAGCTAAATTTTGAGTTCTGTTCTGCTGTGCTGCGACAACTAGTCCTGGAGCGGTGGAGCCTGCAAGCAGTTTAACCACACCTCACTGAACGCCCTTGAGCCCAGATTGACCCCCTCCCCATGGGTCACCTCGAACAGGGGACTTTGTGACTTGTTTGGTCGTGCACCTGTTGTGCTATACTGTTAAATGCTTTACTTTCCTCTCTCTCTCAACATAGAAAGAACCATATAATCTGGTGAACCCAAAACATAGGCATGCTATTGAACATCACCCCCCACACCCCTCCACCTATAACACACCAGTGCCACTCACCTCCCCTATCTCTAAGCACACTTGACACTTAAATGTCTGAGCCCCAATGTCCGTGGCCTCTATAATCCTGTGAAATGGCTGGCAATCCTCGCCCTACTTGAGCGCACAGAGAGCCATAACTTATTATTACAAGAATCAGACACTCTTGTTGAAATATGTCTATCGAATGCGCTTCAAATGATTCCCTCAAAAGTATTGGCCGTCTGCACACATGAAACACATTGGAGTGGCAATCCTTGTCTCAAAAGCATTTCCGTGGAAATTCCTCACCAAAATACACAAGATAAGCACAGATATCTGGCGTATAGAGTGTGAGTAGAATAATTCCACTTTACATTAGCGACAGTCTATGCCACAAATATGCACCAAGAAGCATTCATCACACAAGCCCTTACCCCAGCATTGACTACCCCCGACACTGCGATCCTTGTGGGAGGCGATCTTAACTGAGTCATGGACAATGACCTAGACTGGTTGGGACATAGATAGGGTGGGAAAAGTGTTCTCTCCCCAGCAGGGCTTCAGTGGCTTCAGGACTGTGGCTTTACAGACATATGGCTGGAAGTGACCCCGAACTCTCGGGACTACACCTTCTACTCAGCAGCAATGAAAACATACACCCGCATAGACTACTTTCTAGCCTCCTCATCTTTTTGAGCTCACATTACAGAGATGACCTTCAAGCCCAGATCCTTATCAGACCACGCACCCCTTACATTAACAGCCCAACTTGATCCAAGCCATTTTCGGTCTCCTAGCTGGAGATTCCGGGACACCATAGCACGATGGAAGCTTTGAGACGATCGATAAAGATGACCTTAACCAAAATGATAAGGACTCTGCCTCCTTGCTGACTATCTGGGATGCCCTTAACTCAGTAGTGCGGGGGGGAGGTGATTTCCATATCTGCAGCAGAGCATAAAACTCAGAAAGAGCGACAACTTCAGCTTCTGCAGAAAGTGGCGGAATGGAAGCACATTCACAAATGCATGTAGGCCCCCAGAGTCTGAAGTGAGTTGGAAAGAACACGTCTCCAACTGAGGTGTTTAGATTGGGATTGAGCAGAATATGGCATTGTAAGACTAAAACTTAAATATTACATTGGGGGCAACCTCTGCGGTAAGCTTCTAACCCATAAACTAAGGGCTCGTGTCCAAGCCAATACCATCAGAATGGTATGCTCCCCGCTTTGGGAATGGTGTGTACAGATTCCTAAATTGTGGCTACTTTCCACAAATTCTACCAAGCTTCATATATGACCGACATCTCTATTAACACTGACCCCTCCCCATACATATATAACTATGCCCTTGTTCGCTCCCACCAGACGACGCAACCTTCCTCGATAAGCCAATCCAAGTATATGGCGTGGTCTTGGCTATTTCACGACTGAAAGCTGGGAAGTCATCGGGCCCAGATGGCTACACCCCACTCTTCTATAAAATCTTCTGCTCAGAGCTAGCACTGATACTCACAAGACTATTCAATTCGTTATCAGAGACCAACTCCCTTCCTGATAGCATGCTTGACGTGACAATTAGTGTAATCCCGAAACCGGGCAAAGACCCAGGGGATTGTAGCTCCCAGTGGCCCATCTCGCTTCTTAATATAGACGCGAAACTGTTCACTGGCATCTTGGCGCATCGCCTAAATCCTTTCATGCAGGGCTTGTGGACCCAGACCAGGCAGACTTTATCCTGCATCGGCAATGTGGTGACAACACAAAACAACTCATGCATCTGATAAATTAGACACATAGATCGTAGAGAGAGGCGCTGCTGCTGTCTATAAAGCTTGAAAAAGGTGTTTGATAGGGTCCACTGGCACTAACTATTCAAAGCATTAGAACGCTATAGCCTCAGGTCTACATTTCTGAGCTGGAAAAAAGGTGTCTACAAAGAGCCCAAGGCAGCTGTCTGGGTTCATGGCATGTCATCCCAGCCTTTTCACGATCCGGCGAGGGACGAGACAGGGATGACCCCTCTCCCCACTTCTATTCACCCTCTACATGGAACCCCCGGCCCAACGAATATGTACAAACCCCACCATAACTGGCATTAAATTTGGGGCTGACCACCATCTTATTAGTCTCTATGGAGAAGACGTGATACTAGCCCTGTCTGATCCACTGGTCTCACTGCCAGCCCTCGCCGCAGCTCTACAGGAGTTTGGGAATGTTTTGGGACTTAGAGTGAATATGCAAAAAGCCCAAATCCCGAACCTCCTGGTTACCCCCCACTCACGAAGAAAAGCTTTGCTCATGGTTCCCCTAAATATGGACTTCCTCTCTCATCCCCTACCTAGGTATTGAACTAGCAAAAATGTCTGCAACAACTGCCAATAGAACCTATGCTGCCCTCTCTAAAGCTGTGATAGCAGATCTGGAAACCTGGAGCAAACATAAGCTATCATGAAAGGGCAGAGTGGCAGCGATTAAAATGACAATCCTACAACGCATTCTATAAATTTTTCAAATGATCCCCCCGCCGACTAAATCACTAAACCCACTGCAATCAGCAATCCTAAAATTTATATGGGGCCGGAAACCTTTGCGTATACCTAAGCAAACCCTAAATCTTCCCAAGAATAAAGGGGGGCTAGCGGTCTTATGCCTTTTGAAATACTCTCCAGAAACCCAAATATGATTCATAATAGAATGGAGTTGCCCATACTCCAAAAAGCATTGGTGCTTTATGGATCAAGCAGACACGGGGTCCCATATTTGGAAGGAACCTTGGTTACCACACAAACATAGGGCCATGGGACAATACTGTTCCCCCACCACTAGCATGACACTTGATGTCTGGGACTCAGTCGTTATTAAAAGCAGACTTACATCCTTCCAATCTCCCATGACACCGATCTGCGCTAATCCAGACTTTGCCCCTGGCCTGAATCCTGAGCGCTTTCACAGATAGCAGGCCTGATGATGCAAGAGAGTAGGGAGCTTATTTGATTTACATGGCATTATTCCTTTCGATCACCTGCAAGAAGACTATGGGCTTACAGAGGCAGACAGAATGACATATCTACAGGTTAGACTCTGGGGGCCAGATGTAGCAAAATGCTAATTTGCGACTTGCAAATTGTGAGTCCCTGCGACTCGCAATTTGCAACTCGCAAATTGGTATGCAGTACGGTGTCTCAGACACTGACTGCGACTCGCTATCGGGTCGCAATGACCCACCTCATTAATATTCATGAGGTGGGTCGCTAATTGCGGCCCCATAGCGAGTTTAGGCACTCGCAAACATGGAGGCCTGCTGTCGTCAGCAGACCTCCATGTTCGTGACTGCTTTAAATAAAGCAGTTTTTTTTTTTTTAAGTGTAGCCCGTTTTCCTTAAAGGAAAACGAGCTGCACTTAAAAAAAAAAAAGAAACCTTTAGTTTCGGGTTTTTTTCAGGGCAGGTAGTGGTCCCTTGGACCACTACTTACCCTGAAAAAATATTTGTGGGTCCATTCACAAAGTGGAAGGGGTCCCATGGGGATCCCTTCCAATTTGCGAGTGGGTTACCATCCACTTGAAGTGGATGGTAACTGCGACACCATTTGCGACCGCATATGCGGTCGCAAATGGTATTGCATACCACTCAGAATCGCAAATAGGAAGGGAACACACCTTCCTATTTGCGATTCGGAAATGCATATTGCGAGTCGGTACCGACTCGCAATATGCATTTCTGCATTGGGAAACGCGAATAGCGAGTCGCAAACGGCAATTTTTGCCGTTTGCGACTCGCTATTTGTTTCCTGCATCTGGCCCTGGGTGCTTTAGCCGACAGTCAGACCCCTAGTAGCGAGACCACTCACAGCATTCGAAAAATGGTTAACACTTAAATAGGGTGATAAGCGATTGATCTCTGAACTATACACACATCTAACTGTCATAGCACAGGTACACAAAACTAAGGGACAACGAAGGTGGGAGGCTGAGATAAGGAGAGTACTGACAGAAGAGGAATGGGGAGACATGCAATATAGGTCTCACCATACCGCCTAGAATGTGTCAGGCACAGACATAGCCTACAAAATTGCCTCATATTGGCATTATACCCCAGCGCGAGTCCACGCACAGAACCCTTCCAAAACAGAGGCCTGCTGGAGATGGTGTGGTAACACGGGCACACTATTACACTTACTATTGCATTGCCCCAAGCTGAAGAGATACTGGAGTAGCATCTTAGACGAAATACACAAAGCATTCTACACAGAGATCCCTAGACTGCTGACATATGTTATACTCAGCTTATCTAACCCATTTACCTTTTCTTTACGATCACTCAGAGGTCGTCAGATGACTCTCACCCTTTATGATGCCCATCAGACTATACTGTCATACTGGTGCAAGGATAGAGTCACAAACCACTTGTCTTCGCTACATAAACTATGGTACTTGCTGGGGATGGAGAAACTCTTCCTAGCAGCGGAGCAGTGAACAGCAGACGGTACCACCCTATGGGCACTCTTTATACAAATCCTGTCTGCAGAATTCACTGAAACCACACGCCCTACATACCTAGAAGTCCTACGATTGCTGGGGTAGAACATGGGACTAGTACCTCACCTCCAAAGCTACATACCTATCTGCTGATTGTGAGGAGGCTTGACAATCTCTCCAATTAGCACACAGGAATATTGATTAGGCGTTGAACAATTATGGGCAAAATGGGGAGGACACCAGTTTTACTTTGTGTTGTTTTACTGTACGTTATTTCAAATACAGTGCTCATTCTGATTGGTTACGCTGCTGGCCTCAAGTGTATGGCATCAAAGCTGTGTTACATTTATCCTCAGTACTACTGTCACTGCTGGTCTGAAAGGTTGTAGGCATATAGCCGTGTTCATTTTTCTGAACCTAAAAAAGCAAATAAACAGAATTGATCCATAAACTTCAGATGTGCAACAGCAGACTTCCAATCGATACCCCAAAGAAGTATATAAAAAACTAATTAGAAAAGTCATAAGAATATATACATGGTACCAAAGTGTTTCATACGATATACATAGTAAAACATACCAACTGGGTCTGCAAAAACGGACGAATGTTAGCGGTCAAGACTGGCACCAGGTAAGTACCCCAAATAACAGGTTTAACAGATGAGCTCCTATCAAAGGAAAAAATTTAAGTTAATGGATTGCCTAAGGTAAACACCAAAAACTCCTCAATTGTTAAGTAAATTGTCCCATGAATACAAGCTGGGTAACTCTCATAGTACCAATCAGTTAAAAAGTGTCAAATAACAAGATCTCCCTAAAATATTGAACAATTGAGATACAAGTTTAGTTTCCAAAGTTCAAATTTATTTTAATGTAATTTAAGGAACTCACAGAGTAAAGATATTATAGATTTCAAAACTTATAAAATTAACAAATTCTGTAGAAGACAAATGGGCCTCAACCATCTTTGACGGTCTTTTAAGAGTGCCAGGCAGGCAAAAAGGACGTGGTTCAAATCTTGAATCCCATTTTGGCATAGATCACATTCAGCAGAGCTTCTATATCATTTAGCATTAATGAGATTTAAAGGAAGCAAACCCATCCTCGATAAGCTCCAAAAAGTCTCACCCCATGGCATTATATATGC
This sequence comes from Pleurodeles waltl, assembly GCF_031143425.1. Lineage (NCBI taxonomy): Eukaryota > Metazoa > Chordata > Amphibia > Caudata > Salamandridae > Pleurodeles > Pleurodeles waltl. Next base: position 269,688,100 of record NC_090446.1, read on the forward strand.
TCCAGCATATATAATGTTGTGCTCTGTTTGCTGAAATGGAATCTATAATACTTTGAAATCCCCTTTTTTTGAGGCACGTTTCTCTATACAGGCGAAAACGTAGCTCTCACGAGGCCTGTTTTAGGCTGGCCTTCAATTGAGACACAGATAAAGTCAAAACGAAGTCTGGGTCTAATTGAAGTTGTGTGACAGCATGAGAGAGACTTCTGTAGTTAAGGGCAAGATGAGGATACAGAGTCTTAAAAAGTATCACATAAGACATCATGTTGGCACTCCAAGTCGCACAAGGGATCGATACACCATTCTTTAAACGAAAGCAACAATTGCTCCCAAAAACAAACCCATCAAAAGGTAGTGTAAAAAAATGTTTCATTGTTACCGACCCTTTATACCAATCGGAAGAGAAGGTAAAGGAAACAAAAATTAGTTAAAGGGAAAAAAGGAAAAAGGGAAACAGAAGGAGTAAAAAGAAAGTCACCACCACAACTGTTGCAAGTGTCAACGATATCTCTCTGCTGACCCATACAGCTCTGTCAGTGAACATTCACCATCCTAATTTAGTATGCAGCAATGTCAACATGATGCACAGATATGAAATGTTAATTAACACGATCATGGATAAGAATCATCTCATATTGCAAAATTAGGTGCAAATGTAGACATAAGAACAGCTTTACATTTTCCCCAGGGAGGTAGCAGTCCCCGGGGCCATAGGAGGCCACCAGAGCCCCCGCATTAATTTAAGTATATTTACCCCAAAGATGTGGTGCTCCCCAGGGCTGCAGGGGGCTACACAGCCCCTGCATTAATTTAACAACGTTTGCCCCCCGGGAGGTGGTAGGCCCTGGGGTGCGGGCAAGATTACATAATCTGTAATGCCTTGGGAAGTTGCCAGTCCCCAGGGGTTTTCATAAGCCCTCAGAAGTGGGCCCTTGCGCCCCCTTCCTATATTTTGGCAAAGCCCCTGGGACATGACCTACCCAGGTGCAAAATGAAAAGAAATTGTGGGAGTCCACGCTTTCTATTTAAAAAAATAAAATAAAATAATGGCAGAATTTGTGAATAGCTGCGATTTTTGCTGTGATTTATTTTAAAAAATGCTTTTAAGACCTGAGGGGAGTCCCAAGGGGATCTTTGCATCAAGGCTAGGGAATACGGAATAGGGTAACAGTACTGTGCCTCTTTTTCTTTTTTTATGTTTTTTTTTACACTCTGCTGAAGCAGAGTCTCAAAATGGCTGCTAACACTTCCTGGTTGGACTGTTGGCAGCCAATCAGATCTCTGCACAAAATCAGTAGTACACCCCTGCATTTGGATTTCCTTTAATTTCTCCTACGTTATGAAACGGATTTACACCAAATGTTTAAAAAGCTCATCTGGGACCAAAAGCTAAATTACTGCAGAATTTGGTGCCATTCTGTCCAGCGGTTCGGGCTGCAGGCGTGTCTAAACAGTCTATGAGAATTAACATGGGAAACTCACTTTTTTGGACCACGTCATTTTTCTCTGCCCCACTTGATGGATCACCCTTAAACTCCCCATGCCCAACAACATTCTTGGGTGCCCTTCTTTTCGAAAATGTCATGAAGATTCGTCGAACAGTGCCAAAGATATAAGCAAGTCAAAAAAACGCTCTTTCATTGGAAACTAGGTCCTAACTATAACAGCCCACTTGCCAGTCCTGCTCCAGATCTACGACATCTTGCCGCTCGGTGTGGGAGACCCCAGTGCAGTGAAGCATGCTGCCCCTCACTCTTCCAGCACAAGTTCTGTTCAACCAGGAAATATCCTTGCTGGGTACACTGACACCTGCTGTTAACATGAGGGGGAGGTGGTGCTGCGTGACAAACACCACAAAGCCACTTCCTTCTCCCAAATACTGTTACATAGAGCAGAACCTTTACACTGACTTCATGTGTTTCTGAAAACTCCTTGGGTGCAGTGCGTGGCTCTGCCATAACTGATGGGGGATGGGTGGGTGACAACAAAAACGAAAACAGACATGCAGCGGGAAAAAAGGAAAAATAAAAAACGGTAACAGGAAAACTACACAAAAAGTGCAAATAAAGTCTGAACAATTTAGAGGGATGGAGATGGACAGGAATTTATGGAATGGAGCTGGTTAGAATGGGGAACCCAAGGGACACTGCTAGTAGGGAGCTAGTCAGGAGCAAGCTAGAGCCAGAGTGCCACGAACTAACCAAAATATCCATGCACAATGTCACACATCATGTTGTTTCACTGTATTTTTTTCAAAGCAAGAATGCGTCTTCGTGTCATTTTTTTACACGAGGTAGCTGAATTTCGTTTGATTTTGTGTATTTTTCTTTACGCTACTGACAATTACGGAAATTTCGCACACCCTCAATGATAGGCCATTGCACATTACTCCAATGTCCTATTGGGCCGAGCCTGTGTTACAGAAAAAAACACAAATAAATAACTTCCCAAACGGCAAATAAATATTTAAGCCACAAAGTGGCCTTGATTAGGTGTCATGGACATGAAGGGAAAATTATTTATTTATGTATTATTGCTGCCACCACATACCACCCATAGTAAAAAAAAAAAAAACAGTAATAAGCATTTGAACCATGAATATTTGAACACCACTGTCAACAATGGTAAATTCATAAATCGTTGATATTTCAAAATGCATTGGGGGATGCAGGTGATATGTGTAGACAAAATAATTGACACAGCACATTCCAAATTGGCAGAAAGACAACAAAAATGTACTATAGAGAGAAAATATATTAAACTCACTTTTTCAAAATCACTGACTGACACATTCGACCTCCGTGTGGAATTTGGATCAGATATGGGTCTACCGCCTGGCGCTTTTCTTCAGAAATTCAGAATTCTGTGTTTCTGACTGTCCGTCAGCGGCAGACGGTCGGCCGCAGCTATCAGTACGCCCTGGGTTTTACACTTTGTCTTCGACTCGTAGGCGGCAATGTTTGCCCATTTTTTTTTCAAAATGTCACGGATCGGCAGGTTAATGATGGGTGTAGAGGAGATATGAATGGAAAATACATCAATTTCCCCGCGAGTTGCCTGCTATCGGTTTGTGTTTACGCGGTGTAGTCATTGTCAGCAGTTTGTTTTTCAAGAATTCGTAAAATCTCTCTCCTTGGTAGGGAAACAAATACCTCATGATTATGCCATCACTTCTAAGTGACCTGGGTGTACTGATTGTCAGAGTGAATTATACGGTACTGATTGGGCGGAGATTGACTGCAGCTGCACAGTAACTTGCTGCTTGTTATGATGACTGCGTCATCCCGGGGCACATTCTGCCTTTCATCGTTTCTTCTGGTCCCCTAACTGTGGTCAGGTGACAGATTCTCTATTATTCGAAGGTAAATAGCAGATGTTTTTTTCTTGCTATACAGATAAGCTGTTTCACTGAAAATCTGTACAGAAGGTAAAAGGAGATATCTTGTGACAGCAGCATTCAAAGGGCATTTTGTTCTTTTGACATTTTGCTTTTGCAGCCGAATGTGGATGTAAAGTCAGATAAGGTGAACCGCCAAAACAATTTATCTGGCTCCATGCACAAGGACGCAGGGGCCGTGTATTAGGAAGCTCTCACTTATTCAATATCTCGACACTTAGGATTAGTTGAGTTACAAATGAATACCACTGAGGCCTATAAAAACGCAAGAAATTTGGTCATTGTACAGTATTACCATTCTCCTGACTTAACAGCTTAACTGCTGAGGCGTTTCCACCCCAGTGCAAAATACTTTTCCGGCTATTTGGGGGTCTTTGCGCCTAGGCCTCTATGGTTTTTCCACACATAAGACATCCATGCCTTTTTTCACAACATCATGGGTATTCTAATCGTACACAGGGTTTCTGGATTACGCTGGAGGGGACCTACAAAGTAACCAAAATGTAGCTAAACTTTGGGGTTTCAGGGAAAAATAGGAAAAAATGCTCCATAAAAAGTGTCTCTTTTTTCCAAAAATAGAATCAGTGAAAGGTTTGCTATACTAACATCTGCGCAGTATTTTGGAACATGCAGATCTGTATTAAAAAAATGCAAAGTTTTGGCATGTTTTAAAGAGTTAGCCCATTTCCCTAATATTTATAATTTTAAACTGCTTCCAGTTTGTAGTGGGAACAAGTGGGAAACTCACAGGAGATATCAGAAAACTATGCATTTCTGAAAAGTAGACAACATTCGGAATTCAACACTGAGTAGTTTCTGTAGATCCCTCAAGGTTTTATCAAAGAAAAAAAACTGTTGAAATAAATAAAAAGAAACATGAATAGGATAAAACAGCCATTTTTGAGACATTTTCATCTGTAAATTGTTGTCACAATAGCCGATTTACGAAACCAAAATACCGGAACTTCTGCTGGACTTTTCTGGTCGCAGGAATACAGTATATATGGTTTGTAGACTCACCAAGAACCTAAAATACCCAGAGCCAACTACTACAATGTTTTTTCATTATCTACAGAGTATAGAGCAATTCATATGTGTGAGAAATTGGGTTGGTGGTTGACTGGGGTATGACCCTTGGTCAAGCAGCAGCCACAATCCCTTGCAGAGTGAACCACAAAAAGACACTAATTTAACCCGTGCTTAACCCTGGGTACCTTGGCACAAAAAGCAGTCAGGCTAAACTGAGAGGCAATGTGTTAAGTATTTATGCAGTACACAAAACAGTAACACAGTGAAAACACAACACAATAAAAATATCAAGCCAATTTAGAAAAATAGAGACCATTTTAATAATTTATTTGACAACAAAACCATCAAAATCCAGTTAATAGAACCAGAGTTATTCATTTTTAAACTTTTGAGTGTAAAATAGCACTTAAAAACAAAAAGCACCAACCGGGATCATCCGGTCTCAGTAGACCAGGGCAAAGTCAAAAGTTAAGACCAACTGCAATGGAGTGCAGGTCGGATACACAAAGTGAATTCAGCCTGGTCAGTGCTTACAGTCGGACTTAAAAATGTTTTTTAAGAAAAAGTCTCTGAGAAGGTAGATATTCAGCAGGGCAACCCTGCAGGAGTGTCCGAGGAGGAAGCAACATCGTCGGATAGCTATGGAGTGAACCCGCAGCAAACAGTTTTACCTTGAGACTGTCGACATGGAAGTAAAAAATGTCCTGCAGGATGAGGCAGAAGGCTGTAGCCAAAGACAATTCCACAGGGTCAGATACTCCATTCGCGAGGAGCCACTGAAGAGAATTTGCAGCTGCAGAGACAAACTTAGCATGAGAAGCCACAAAGTTAATCTGACCGGCAATGCACTTTGGGTGGACAGTTGAGCAGGTTGGTCACGGTCTTCTCCTGGTTCTCAGATTACTTTTGAGTTCTCACTTTCGAAAATCTTTAATACGACACCCAAGATCCAGGTGTGGCTGCAGACCTCTAGGGGGTTCAGGACTAACACAGGCTCCAGGTGCAGGTTTCAGATGGTGGGAGCCTGTTATACCCCTGTGGTTCAGAACAGGAGACCAGCTGAACTAGTCCTTGAAGTCACTTCTGAAGACTTGTGTACAGATGGTGATAAAGGGCTCTACAGCAGGGCTGGATTTTGAAGGCTCTAGGCAACAAATCAGTCTTTCCAGGTACATCAACAGTCTGGCAGAGTGCATAGCAGGTCACAACAGCCAGCAGTCCTCGGAGAGTTCTTGGGCAGGTCCAGTACTGAACTGAGGAACAGGTCTGAGAGCCCTACTTTTATACCCTGATGCTTTGCTCCTAGAAGCTGGGAGAAGTTTCCAGAAGAGTTCTCTGAAGTTCCAGGAATTTCCTTCCCCCGTGCCCTTACTTCTAGCTCTCTGCACTGACAATGCAGAATAACTGACTCTCAAGCCTTGCTAATCAATGTTCATGTCTTAATCAAGCATGTGGGTCCTTTTTTAAGTTTACGCTAAGGGTGGGTAGTAAACCCTTTTTACCACTCCTTCAGATTCATAAGATTAAGGCCCTCATTTTGACTTTGGTGGTAAAAACCACCTACCGCCACGGCCGCAGCTGCCAAATGACCATCGGGGCGGCTACCAGTTTGAGGTGATCCTATTCCAAGAAACCTGGGCGCAGGAGTTGTGTACTGTGGATGGCTATGAGTGTTATATAATCCCTGTTACCCCTTCCCCTGGTCATAGAGCACGGAGGGGGGTCTAGCCACCCAGCTCTGTATTTCTGTACACCCAAGGGTCATACAGGTCCCATTTGTTCATAAAGTGATCCAGATATTGTGGGTTGTTTTTTTCCAAGATTTTCATTTTTTCCTAGTGAATTTTAATAACTCGATATATGACTTGGGCTGTCAGATCGAGACCTTATTCCAAGCACTGTCCATTTTGGAGGCTAGGTCAGATTCAAAGATGGGTTGTTTCAATGTTCTCCTAGCTGGAGATTTTAACACTAAATTGGGCATGACCCCCACCATTTTAGACCATTTTGAACCAGGTGCCATTGTCCTGTGTCTCAAGGCTCCTGATTCAAGAGGAAGGCAGCTGCTCAATGCTCTTGGGCAGGGTGGCCTCTGTACATTTCATGGAACTGGTGGGAAATCCTTCTCTTAGTAGGCCCATGTTTGTTAGGTGGGGAAAGGGATCACTACCAATTATATATTCACCTCAAAAGAGTGCCTTTTTAATAGTGGACAGGTACGTGACTCACCCTATAGTGACCATAATGCTATTGATGTGTGGATGGTAATGCCAGCTGTCGATTCCCCGGCTGGTGTCATAGGATTGATCCCAAAAGATCAGGGCATGAGGCTTGGATGGCATAGTATCCTGATTCCTATTTTGAAGGAAATTTAAGTTTGGTCAACCCTAAATATGTTTTTAAGTTCACTACTAACGTGTGAGGCCCCTTCTGTTGTTGTTCTGACTGACTTTCAGAGATAAACAACACTATCATATCTATTATGTCAGATTTATCTGGGCCTCCCACAATTCCTTTAGCTGGCTGATCCTACAAAAATTGTAGAGTGGCAATGAAGCACCTACATAACAACTCTAAGGCTAATCTCGCAGATCAGCAACTTGTCAGGCTACCCAGGACTGCCTCTAAAGAACATGTTGGAAACAGGAAGCAACTTCTTAAGGAAGAAATGTGGGAGAAGTTACTGAGCACTTGCAAACTGGGTAATGCAAGGGTGTTTTGGCACAGAGTTAATGGTAAACCAGCCTATCAAACCTCTCCCAATGATATAGCAACTAACATCCCCTCCCTTAAATGGGTGGCTCATTTTAAGAAGGTATATTTATTGGGTGTAGGCGCTCCTCTGATTGAGGATGAAGACTCGCCACCATTCCCACTGGGTATACATTTTGGAATGGAAGAGGTTCACTTGGCCGTCATGGGTAGTCCTTCAAATAAAGCACCAGGGCCTGATGAGGTCCATATGGACCTCTAAAAGAGGAAAATCTGTCTCTGGGAACCATTACTGATGAATGTTTTTAAATGCTGCTGCTCAAACTATAACCCTTAATTCTAGGAAATCTGCGTTTATCATCCCGGTTTGTAAAAAGGGATATAAGCAGGACACAGGTTGCTACTGCCAAATCTCTCTACTTGATTAGGCTGTTAAGATTGTGGGGCATATAATTTTGCACTGCATTGAAGAATGGGTTCAAGGTAACAATGTCCTTTTCCCAGCTCAGTATGGTTTCAGAGAGGGTAGGGGGACAATGGGGCAGTGCCTGAACCTAAATCTGTTAGTGGGAAAATATGTGGCAGCAAAAAGGGATCAATTTACTTTGCCTTTATGGATTTGAGTTGCATGTTTGACAGGTTAAATTTCTCAAAGCTCTGGAGCATTTTAGAGAGTCTTAGGCTGTCACAACCGCTGATTAACTTACTCTGTGCCCTACACATAGGTATTAATGGTTCAGTCAGCTTTGGCAGTGTGAGAGGAGTGTTCTGACTCCTTCACTTTGTATAGGGGAGTCAAGCAAGGGTGTGTTCTGGTGCCGATTTCATTTTTGCTATATATAAACGTGCTGAATCCCTTTTTGGTTACCAATGGTAAAGATATGCAGAGGATTAAGTCCACCTCGGTGCTTTCTCTACTATTCGCAGATGATGCAGTGTTACTTTCTCACACACTTAGGCCCTCATTACAACATTGGCGGTAAAAGCTGCTTACCGCCTTGCAGAAGACTGCCAACACACCGCCGCCACAGCGGAATTCTGCCACGGTCATTATGACCCACTGCTCGGAATCCGCCAAAATTGAGACACCCACACAAGTCCGCCACACCAAAGGTCAGTGATAAACTGGCGAAAACAAAACCTCCACCGTCACGCCAACAGAAATACGCCCACACTATCACGACCCACGAATCTACGTGGCAGTCTTTCAACCGTGGTATTCCATTGGCGGTACACACCGCCGCACTCAAAATACACACATATTTACAAAACACTGCCACATTGGACAATTCTAAATACACACACCTGATACACATACACACACTACTCCCACACACCATTACAATATAAAACACACACCACATCACCCACAAACCCCTACGACCAAAAAACCAAAAGAAAGTCAGAGAGAGACACTACAAACTACTACCAAGCATCCACAGGCACACAATACCATCACCCACATAACTTCCACGCACCTCACACAACACACCACTAAATATCATCCCACTTATGACTACACACACCACCCCACACATCACCCACACCACCCCATGGCACGGCGAAGACACCCCAGGTTCTCTGAGGAGGAGATCAGGGTCATGGTGGAGGAAATCGTCCGGGTAGAGCCACAGCCATTTGGATCACAGGTGCAGCACACCTCCATAGCTAGGAAGATTAAGCTATGGCGAAGAATAGTGGACAGGGTTAACGCAGTAGGACAGCACCCAAGAAACAGGGATGACATCAGGAAGAGGTGGAACGACCTACGGGGGAAGGTGCGTTCCGTGGTCTCAAGACACCACCTTGCGGTTCAGCGGACTGGCAGCGGACCCCCACCTTCTCCCCCACAACTAACAACATGGGAGGAGCAGGTCTTGGCGATTCTGCATCCTGAGGGCCTCGCAGGAGTAGATGGAGGAAGGGACTCTGGTAAGGCAATGAGTTACTACTATATCCCCCACCCTACCTGCATGCCATCACATACCCCCACCCTCGCCCTCACCCCCATCACTCCAACTCCTCACAAATGTCCCAATATCACAAACCACACATCCCAACACCAAGCCCTGCATGCAACAACAAAGCATGGACACCCATCACCAAAGCATGGCCACTGTACATACCCATACACCCCCCTAAACCACCATCACACATGGTCCCACACAGGAATGCAAGCACTCGGGTACACAATCACCCACCCATTGCACACCATGGCACATACAGATGCAATAAACATATTTTTATACCCCTGCACGACCCCTACCCAATGTCACCGGACAGGAGGGTCCACACATGTCCACACCACCAACAGAAGAGGCCTGCAGTGATGACAGCAGCTCTGTCAAACTGGATCTAGATGGCCAGCCCGGCCCATCTGGGACCTCGGGACAGTCGGTTCCCCTCACACAGTCACAGAGCTTCCCCCCTCTGAAAACACCAGCACAGCACCCACCCAGCAGGCCCATGCCTCTGTCTCCAGGACACGTCAATCAGCAGTGTGCCCAGATTAACCCACCACCACAAACAACAGGGACCCGGGGGCAGTGGCAGTGGGCACACGATCCAGGGGACAGAGGCCCAGGAGCACAGGGGAACTGGGAGGGCTGCTGTGTGACAAGGGGAAGACAGGCCCAGGGAACCCACTCTCCACGAGGCCCTCTCCAACATCATGGGAGCCTACCACCATTCCCAGGAGACAATGGAAATGGTACTGGCCAAGTTTCAGGACACCCAGCGGCTGCAGGAGGAACAGTATTTGGGCTTCAGGGAGGAACTCAGATCCATCAATTCCACCCTGGGCACCATCATAGGGGTGCTGAAGGAAGTCCTCAACACCAAGAGGGACACTGTGGCACAACAAGGGGCCCCTGACACTAGCCTGGACGATGAACTGCTCACCACCTCCGCCGGCGCTAGTGGACAGGAGGGACCGCCACAGGACCACCAGACCAGAACACCACCCCCTGCAGAGGGGGAACCACCCCGAAAACGTTCCCTGAGATCCAGGACAAAGAGAGAGAACGATGCCAAGACCCCGCCAAGAAATGAGACCACCCTGATTGTCATCCTTCTGTCCCACCTTGTCACCCTGTCCATCCTCAAACTGCCCCAGCTCCACTTCCTATGCCCATTTGGGCAATGCACCTGTGAGACAAATAGAATGGACTCTGCCATGGACATTCCTCCACTATCACCCCTCACCATTTTACAGCACCCTCCAATATTGAGCACTTAAATAAACACCCTTAAAGCACAAAACAATCTGGAGTCTGTCTGTGATTTCGAAATAGTGTATTAGCAATTACAGAGTCAAAATGTTCTTTCAATTGTAATGTCAACATACCTATGTCACACAGCTCTAGTCCATGAGGAAACAAAGCAGAAGTCACACAGTGGAACCCACATCTGTGATATCGTAAGGGAAAGTGACAACTCAGTGACCATACACTGGGTGAAAACGACAGACAGTAGAGAGGTAGTAGTGTTAAAGTACATGTAGTAGGCAGGTTTGTATTCTTACCTGTGTCTCACTGGAAGTACTGCAGGATCACAGAGTTCCTGTTGTCGATGTCCTCTTCTTCTGCTTTCTCGTCTTCACTGTCAACAGGCTCCACAGCTGCCACAACACCTCCATCTGGACCAGCCTCTGGCAGAAAAGGCACCTGTCGTCGCAAAGCTAAGTTGTGAAGCATACAGCAGGCCACGATGATCTGGCACACCTTCTTTGGTGAGTAGAATAGGGATCCACCTGTCATATGGAGGCACCTGAACCTGGCCTTCAGGAGGCTGAAGGTCCGCTCTATAATCCTCCGAGTTCGCCCATGCGTCTCATTGTAGCATTCCTCTGCCCTTGTCCTGGGATTCCTCACTGGGGTCAGTAGCCATGACAGGTTGGGGTAACCAGAGCCACCTGCAAATGGCGAGGGACAACTGTTAGACACACACTAACCTGTAGGGATATCGCGAGACCCAGACAACCATTCCCACTGACTTGCTTCCAGGTGCTCACCTAATAGCCACACACAGTGCCTCTGGAGTTGCCCCATCACATAAGGGATGATGCTATTCCGCAGGTTGTAAGCGTCATGCATTGAGCCAGGGAATTTGGCATTCACATGGGAGATGTACTGGTCTGCCAAACAAACCATCTGCACATTCATCAAATGATAACTCTTCCGATTTCTGTAGACCTGTTCACTCCTGCGGGGGGTACCAAAGCCACATGTGTCCCATCAATGGCACCTATGATGTTGGGGATATGTCCTAGGGCATAGAAATCACCTTTCACTGTAGGCAAATCCTCCACCTGAGGGAAAACGATGTAGCTCCGCATGTGTTTCAGCAGGGCAGACAACACTCTGGACTACACGTTGGAAAACATAGGCTGGGATATCCCTGATGCTATGGCCACTGTTGTTTGAAAAGACCCACTTGCCAGGAAAGGGAGTACTGACATCACATGTACTAGAGGGGGGATTCCTGTGGGATGGCAGATAGCTGTCATCAGGTCTGGCTCCAACTGGGCACACAGTTCCAGGATTGTGGCACGATCAAGCCTGTAGGTGATGATCACATGTCTTTCCTCCATTGTCGACAGGTCCACCAGAGGTCTGTACACCGGAAGATGCCACCATCTCCTCACATGTCCCAGCGGACGGTGCCTATGAAGGACAACAGCGAGCATAGAGTCAACCAACTCAGAGGAACGTACCCATAGCTTACACCGAACACGATTCATAATCCGAAATTTGCATGTATGAGTGTTGATGCAAGGCCTAGGTATATGTGACGCAGTTAAAAATTAAGCCACGTGGGACCCTGAAATGGCAGCTGCCTGACCTGTAAAGTGGGACAATGGGATGTGAGGTAACTGCGCTGGCGTTGTACATCGTAGCGGTAGGCGGTCGAAGACCGCAACGCAATTCTGCATTGGTTAACATTGGACCCTATGGGTCCCAGGAGCCAATGACGATGTACACCGGCGGTGATGGTACGCACCGCCGTGGACGTGACTGCCATTTTCTATCTGTTCAATCACTCAATACCTGATCTTCAACAGGAGAGGACCTTCACTGCAAGTGCTGCTGTGACCTCAGTCTGGAAGAGACAATGGCTCGTGCATCTGGGGAAAGGGCCCCTGCCTTCACATCAGAGGAGTTGGAGAAACTAGTGGATGGGGTCCTCCCCCAGTACACGCTACTCTACCGTCCTCCAGACAAACAGGTAAGTACACTGGGAGCATGCTGTATGGGCTATGCCTGTGTGGAGTGGGGTGGATGAAAGATGGGGGGGAGATTGAGGCGTGCATGAAACGACGGTGAGTCCATGTGCTACATGGCAAGGGTAGGGATGGGGGCCAATGACTGTGATGGTGCAGTTGGTAATAACTTTTGTTTTTCCCCTGTACAATTCATGTAGGTCAGTGCCCACCAGAGGAAGGACATCTGGCGTGCCATCGCCAAGGACGTCCGGACCCTGGGGATCTATCACAGACAGAGTACCCACTGCCGTAAGAGATGGGAGGACATTCGCTGCTGGAGCAAGAAGATGGCGGAGGCCCAGCTGGGGATAGCCTCCCAACGTGGGAGGGGTGCACGTCGCACCATGACCCCCCTGATGTTCAGGATCCTGGCGGTGGCGTACCGGGAGTTGGATGAGCGCTTGAGGACATCACAGCAGCCACAAGGGGGTGAGTACACTCTCATTAAGCTGATTCAACGCGCAGTGGAGGTGTCTGGGTGGGGGAGGAAGCTGTGGGTTTCCCTAGGCCAGGGCGAGTGTGCTAGTTAGGTCCCCTTCTTCTGGCAGACCCAGTGGCACCCCACCCCTCCTGAGTACAGTGCCAACCACACCTAGTCAGGCTCCTGTGACATCCATGTGTGCAGAAGTCGGCCATAGCCTTGTAGGCCATGTCCTAGGGATTGAACAGTGGACCCCAAGTGTGCGGCGTAGTGCAGGGGGCTTCTGTGTCTGTCGTGTCTGCCAACGGTAGCGGTAATGCATGCACTCAACAAGTCTTTCTTCTGTCGCCCCCCTTTTTGTGGTCTCCCTGTTCTTGTGTGCATTAGCATCATCAGGCGGAGGAGCAGTGGCACCGGAGCAGGAGGGAGCTGCATCCCACATGGCCCTGGAGGGTGACACTATGGAGTCTGAATTCACCAGTGGGACGGAGGGCGAGGGGAGCTCCACGGCGGGGACAGGAGCTGACACCAGTGATACGGACTCGTCCTCTGGTGGGAGCTCCCTTGTGGTGGCGGCCACATCTGTGCCTCCTGCATCTACAGGTACAGCCGCCACCCCACCTACCAGCACCGCCCTCCCAGCAGCCCCTCAGCCTTTGCCCCGTGCCCGCTCACCGAGGAGGGTGGGCATCACCTTTGCCCCAGGCACCTCAGGCCCTGCCCCAGTCTTCCCTGCTGCCCTCATTGAGGAGGCCATTGACCTCCTCAGGTCCCTCACTGTTGGGCAGTCTACCATTTTGAATGCCATCCAGGGTGTAGAGAGGCAGTTGCAACAAACAAATGCATTCCTGGAGGGCATTCATTCTGGTCAAGCAGCCCTTCAGCGAGCTTTTCAGACTCTGGCCTCAACACTGATGGCAGATATTGTCCGTCTCTAGCCTCCCCCCTCCAACTTCCTACACCCAGACCCACACCCCTGTACCTCAGCCTACCCCAAGCACACCATCAGACCAGCATGCACACACCTCAACACACAAGGGAAGCTCTGGCAAACATAAGCACCACAAATCCCACAGGCACTCACGAAAGCATCACACACATGTAGACACACCAACATCCACTGCCTCCACTGTGTCTCCCTCCTCCTCATCTCCCTCCTCCCTCCCAGTCTCGTCTCCACTCACACCTGCATGCACTACTTCTACAGCCACTACTTCCATCACCAGCACACACACCACCACACCCCGCTCACATGCAGTCACCACCCCCACTACCATTCACACGTCCCCTGTGTCCTCTCCCAGTGTGTCTGTGACGCCACCTCCCAAGATACACAAACGCAGGCACACACCCACCAAACAGCCATCCACCTCACGACAGCCTCCAGCGCATGCACCTTCACCCAAAGTCACAAATGTACACCTCCTACAACCACAACCTCTTCCTCCACTCCCAAACCCCCTCCAGCTACCCGTCCCAGTGTTCCCAAGAAACTTTTCCTGTCCACCCTTGACCTCTTTCCCTCACCTCCCCCACCCCGTCAGTCTCCTAGGGCCCAACTCTCCAGTTCCCAACCTAGCACCTCAGCCACAACATCTCTGAGACCATTGGTGCCAGTAGTCACCGGATTCTGGAGTGCACCAGGCAACAGGACAGCCAGTGTGGCAAGGAGCCACAGCACGGACAGTCCCCCACCTGTCAAGCATCAAAAGTTGGCCAGAGCCCGGCGGGAGAGGGGAAAGACTCCAGCCACCAAAGCCGCTCCCAGGGGTACAGGTGGGAGTGTGGAGTCAGCTGCAACACCTTCCAAGGTGGGGAAGGGGCACAAGAAACCCGGCAAGTCTGGGAAGAGCATCACAGCGGAGAAGACCGCCATCATCCCCGCTGCCCAGGAGGCCACCGCCATCACCCCCGCTGGCCAGGAGACCACCGCCATCAGCCCCCCCTGGGCCAGACAGGACCTCCAGCACCAGCCCCGCTGGGCCAGACAGGACCACAAGCACCATCCCCGCTGGCCCAGACAGGACCGTCAGCACCAGGACCGCCAGCACCAGGACCGCCAGCACCAGCCCGCTGGCCCAGACAGGACCGCCAGCAGCGGAGTCACTGCCAAGGACCCCGCCGCAACAAGCACCGCTGAACAGGACACCCCCGCCACAAGCACCGCTGAACAGGACACCGTCGCCACAAGCACCGCTGAACAGGACACCGCCGCCACAAGTACCGATGAACAGGACACTGCCACCACAAGCACCGTTGCCAAGGACACCCCCGCCACAAGCACATCAGGACACCACCGCCACAAGCACCGCTGCCAAGGACACCCCCGCCACAAGCACCGCTGAACAGGACACCGCAATCACAAGCACTGCTGGCCCATGAGGGCCAAGGGCACTGTTGCTATAGAGTCCGTAACAAGCATGATGAAGCACTCTGGGGACAAAGACCCCTCCAGAACCAGTGGAGAGATACATCCACTACCTCTGTCCTTGGCAGGATGAAGCACTCTGGGCACAAAGCCCCCTCCAGAACCAGTGGAGAGATACATCCACTACCTCTGTCCTTGGCAGGATGAAGCACTCTGGGCACAAAGCCCCCTCCAGAACCAGTGGAGAAAGGCATCCACTCACACAATCCTTGGCAGGATGAAGCACTCTGGGCACAAAGCCCCCTCCAGAACCAGTGGAGAAAGACATCCACTACTTCTGTCCTTGGCAGGATGAAGCACTCTGGGCACAAAGCCCCCTCCAGAACCAGTGGAGAGATACATCCACTACCTCTGTCCTTGGCAGGATGAAGCACTCTGAGCACAAAGCCCCCTCCAGAACCAGTGGAGACTGTTATCCACTTGTGAGACTGTGGCCATGCAGTCCCCAGGATTGAACAGTGGGCAACCCACCCACTGTAGAGACTTGAGAGACTGTGGCTTTGCACTCCCCAGGATTGAACTGTGGGCAACCCACCCACTGTAGAAACTTGAGAGACTGTGGCTTTGCACTCCCCAGGATTGAACAGTGGGCATGGGGCCCCCTCGTGGATTTGGCATTGTGCACTCAACCGGCCGAGGTGCCCCCCCTTTTCCTTCCCCCTGAGGTGCCTGTTTTATTGCTATCTGATGCCCCTGCAGTGTTCTCTCCATCATGTTCGGGTATTGAGTGTGGGCCTCGCCCATGCCGTGTGGGCCCAGTGTTCCACGAACTTCAATGGAGCAATACCTGGCCTACTATCTTGGTGTATATATTTGTTTATAGTGTATATATATTTTAGCGTACTGGATTTTAATATATTACAGTGCTTACACTCATTTCCTTTTGTCTTTGCATTCTTCGGGGGGCTTTGGGGGGTGTAGCTGTAATGTAGCAACATGTATTAGTGTGTGTGTTGTAGTGGGTGAGGGTGAGGGTGGGGGTGGGGGTGTTGCGTGTGTGTGTCCCTGGTTTTTCCCTCCCCCCTCGCCTGTATCGTAGGAGCAGTACTCACCGTGGCCTTTGCCGCCAGCGTTTGTGCTCCTGGTAGAGGAGCAAGAAGATAAGGGCAGGGAAAATGTGAAGCTCTGGTTCCATGGCGTCCTGGTTCCTCGTGGGGTGTGTAGAGGTGAGCGTTTTCCCTTCGAAGTCCTTTCTCCGCCGTGTTTTTGTTCGTGGTGAATCGGCCCCGGAAAAGGTGGCGGATTGGTAGGTTGTGATACTTTGGGCGGTACATTGTCCTCTGCCTGTCTGTTGGCGGTGACCACCATGCTGTTTGTTTGTACCGCCGTGGTGGTCGGAGTGTTAAAGTGGATGTCTTTGTTGGCAGTTTCTGCCATAGTCGTAATTCCATTTTTTTTTTCCGCCAGCCTTACCGCTTTAACACCGTCCTCCAGGGTTGTAATGACCACCTTAATGTTTTAAAACATCTGGTGGACTTGTTTGATAATTTCATGGGGAAGCTGGAGTTATTTCAAAGACTCATTTTATTGTTCATGGGAAGTGACTTTCTAAGCTCAGACCAATCCCCATCAAAGTGCAGGTTGTTACAAAGGTGGCCTCATTTCCTTACTTGGGGGTGACATCTGATCAGCAGAATAACTGGCTCTCAAGGCTTGCTAATTAATGTTCATGTCTTAATCAAGCATGTGGGTCCCTTTTTAGGTTTATGCTAAGGGTAGGTAATAAACCCTTTTTACCACTCCTTCAGATTCATAAGATTAAGACCCTCATTTTGACTTTGGCAGTAAAAAACGCCTACCGCCACGGCCACAGCTGCCAAATGACCATCGGCGCGGCTACCAGCCATCCGCTGTATTATGACCACAGATGGATTTCTGCCACAAAAAAGGCGGAAATCCGGCTGTGACCATGCCGGCGGATGGCGTGAGGTGGCACTGCTGCCACCAGCAGCGCCATGCCAGTAGACCACCGCCAGCCATATTATGACCAATAATACTGCCTGGCGGTGTTCTGCTGGCAGGCGCTGCTGGTGGCAGCAGAGCCCTGTCCCGTCTCCTGCCGGTGGACCCCCTGAACACAGGTAAGTCGGGTCTCTGACAGGGGAGTGGGGTGGGGGATGCTGTGTGTCTGTGTGTGTGGGGGTGTGTGAATGTTCGTGTGTGCGTGGATGCGTGTGTGTTGAGTGATGAATGCGTGTGTGCATGTATGGAGGTGTGAGTGCGTGTATGTTGTGTTATGTGAATGCATGCCTGCATGTATGTTTGAAAGTGTGTGCGGATGTGTGCGTGATTGGATGAATGCATGCGTTGATGCATGTGGGAATGGGTGTAGGTTTGCATGTGTGTGTGTGAAGCTGGTGTCAATGTAGGGGAACTGTGGGGGGGCTTCAGAGAGGTAGGGGATGTGAAGGGGCTAATTGGAGAGGGGGGGAAACCCCTATCAGTGACAGAGAAGGAATTCCCTGTCATTGACAGTGCCTACTGCCATGGTTTTCGTGGCGGTAAGAGAGCCACGGAAACCATGGTGGTTGGCGGGGTCATAATCCTGAAGGTGGAACAATGACGGCCACCGGGCTGGAGATGGATTTCTCCAGCCCGGCTGCTGTTACCACTGTGGCGGTCGGAGTGGTACGCCAATGTCATAATATGGCGGTAAGTATCGCCAGCCTGTTGGCAGTACTTACCGCCATATTAACGCTGACCGCCGGGGTCGTAACGACCCCCTAAATGTCTCTCAGTATCACTATAGTGCTGCTATTTGAGGATATCGTAACTGGCAGGCCATTCAACTGGAAGAAAATCGATTTTGCAGAAGGTTGTTGGGCTTGGGGCCTTCTAGTTCTATTCTTTTTATACATGACAAGTTGTATCTCAACCATGTTGAAGAACGTGCTTAAATTGCCCTGTTGCTTTTGTGGATGACTCTCTGGAGTGGTGAACACACTGCCTTCAATAGGGTGATAATTGAGGATTGTCTTGGTTGTGACCAAGGACTCAGATTCCTGGGGTTAGATTATATTAGCAGTATTACATTTTCCCTAGGGCATCCTGAGTTGTTTTTTAGCCTGCAGCTGATAACCAAGGCTGACAAAAAGCTAGTTAAGGAGCACTTTTTTCAGCAGGTTAGAGAACGCAGAGAGAACTTGGCCTTGGGATATCCATAAATGAGAGCCTTCTTGCTTTTGGAATTTAACGCCCGCCCTGAAGCATATCTTTCCTTTGTCATAAATCTGTGGGAGAGATCGCTCCTTCTGAGGTTTAGTCTGTGTGCTATTCGGGTTAAACTTTGCTTTCCTCAGGACAGTAAGAGCTGTCTTCCATTAAGGTTTGCCCTTGTGATGGTTGCTCGCCCCAGACCCTAGAGCACTTGCTTTTGTTTTTTGGGTATTATGATCCTCCAAGAAAGAGATATTTGTTGCTGGTCCTTAAAGGAAGGGTTTTTGTCAACTTTGACCTGCCTTTCTTTATCTTCAATTGTTAAATGATTATACTGTGGCCACTGTGGTTTATTTCTTCCTAAAGAGTACCCTTTATTGGAACAAAGTGATGAATTATGCGTTTTCAATATACATTTTGGTGCCTCATCCATTGAGCATAGCTATGAATGTCATAATTCCTTTATTATTTATAAATTGAAGTTTTAGGATTTTTTAGATTTTTTGTGCTGAGATCATTTTATTGTATTATGAGTGTGTTATTTATGTGGTTGTATTCTTTTATGATTATACTTATAATTGAAATAAAGATACTCATTCTTTCATTTATAATGCTTGACTCTGAAAGGGCATGTGATCTAGTGAGCTGGGATGCTTTATTTTTTATACTGCTTAAGTTTGGATTCCCAGATCCAATAGTTTGGATGCTCCATAACTTATATCAGGGTGCTGAGGCTAGTGTTATTGTTAATGCAAGAGAAGTTGATCTAGTAAAGACCCGTCAAGGGTCCCCTAAATGTTGCCTATGCTTTATTTCTCAAGCCCTGGGCATCAAGAATTCGGAGCACCGATCCTGCCCAGCCCCCCTGAGGGGTATGTCCAACATTAAGTTGTTCGCTGATGTCATCGTCCTCTATTTGAAAGTCAATAGAAAACTGTCAAATATGCTATTGGTCCACTCCAGGAGTATACAAAGGTAGGGGGGATAAGATTAACCCCAGTAAGACTGAGTCCCTTCTGTTTAAAGCTCCATCAACTGTTTTACTCCCAAACTTTCAGGATCAGTTTATTCTCTGTTCCTGGTTCGGCATTTGGGGATTGTTGTAACCAATAAGTACTCTGACGTATTCGATCTGACCTACAGAGCTATGCTAGTTAAAGTTAGAACTTTACTGGCTAGATGGGTGCTTCGTCCATTAACGTTAGGGGGGAGAGTATATCGTTACAATGTCGATTTTGACTGCTATTTCTCCTCCTTTTTTCAAGTTAAGGACATAAAATGTAATGCGTTTTTTTTCAAGAATTAGCTTCCCTTTATATTTAATTTATCTGGAATAGTAAATCCTCCTGGGTGAAGTACGTGCTTTATCAGTTGGGTAAAGAACAAGGGGGGCTGGTGTTACCTGATTTTTTTCATATTACCGGGCTGCGTGGCTTGACATTACATTTCATAGGGAAAAGATCTTGGAAGTTGGCATTGATTGAGCTCCCTGTTTTTCAGAAGATGCCCAGGCTTCTGAAAAGTACGAGGTACAAGGTGTTCACAGATTCAGAGAGTATGCTAAAGCTTTTGTTTAAAGCCTGGCAAGTGCAGGCCTACCATAGGTTCATTCGGTTATTTGTAATGTTGTAGTCCTGCAGAACTCTAGAGCCGTGCTTAGTTTTTGGCTCTCGCGGGGGTGTCGTGTACTGAGTGTTTCTTTTTTTGCAATAGGCTGATAACCTGGGAAGAGCTGCAGCAGCGTGCAGGGACCCAGTGCCTTTGCTTCTGGTATTAATTTTTGTAGATCTCCAGATTTATGTCAAATATTTGCCTGGCAACTAGTTTTACGGCCGAGTGAATGGGAGCATATTTCAGCGGTTGGGCACAAATCTCTTAGAGCTGCAAACTCTAAAAGGATGGGGTTCTTATCAAGGTGGCTGACTCACTATACTTCTTATGCAATGCACAAAATATTTCCGGGCATTCCACATCAGTTCTGTAGGTGTTCTCAAGATGACAGAGGAAACTGGTTTCATGTTCTTTCCTTTGTCCTAAGTTAGTTTCCTTTTTGCAAGAGGTTTTTCGAAGTTTTGGTCAGTGCCAGAACCCACGCTAGTTTTATTTTAGGTGTCCCAAGGTACTTGAAAACTGGGTGTGCAAGCACAATATTTTGTCCGCTGTGGATGTCGGTTAAGCGTATTGGTCGATTTTGCCCTGCACGGAGGGCTCAGGTGGTTTGTGTTTTGCCCAGAAGGAGGCACATCCAGAAGCAGCGGGGGCTAGTCCTCCATGACATTCGTAGCTCCGGCAGACCAATATCTCTGGCTCTGCTCTTCATTCAGTCAGGGAATCAGAAAGGAGATGTCGCGGGCAAGGTGTTCAACCAGCTCGCTCCCTCACCTCCTCTGCTTTGGGGCATCTGCCACCACCCCTCCTGGGTAATATATCTCCTCTGCTTCGCCCCAGCCGCTGAGCCCACAGTATGCCAAAGGGATGGAGGAGGGGATTGGGGGCCCCGATTGAGTCTCACTGCACTTCACCAAGCCTCAACCCGACCAAGGCAGGACAGTGATCACCTTCCAGCTAGTCCCTGCACCATCCTAGGCCACCAGGGTCTTCGGAGCCATGGCCCAAGAATGGCCACCAGGTATTCTGTAGCCCTTCTCTGCAACTGAGGCGGTCCACAGCAGAGGGTTGTGAGTCAGGGGGACTGCAGGTTCTTACATTCCCCAAGCAGGAGGTGCCCACTTGGTTGCCAGTCAACTTTGCAGGTGGGTCAGGAAGAGCAATAGATCACCACAGCGGAGGAGGCTACAAGGTCTAGGCGCATTCCAAACCTGGAGTTGAATATTTACAATTTGTTAGTTTTAGTTAGCCCTTTTCAGAGGGTTAGCATACTGTTTGTCAACTGTACTGTACTTTGGTACACATTTGTAAAGTCATGGCTGGATTGCTGATGGTTGTCCGTTTATTTACCATACAGAAGGCCTCAACTGTTTGTGGTTATAAGGCAATATTGAAAGCTATGGGATTGATCATTTCTAAAGAGATTTTACAGCAGATAGTGTAGGGCTGGTGTGTTTCTTTATGAGACATTACAATTGTAGTAGGCCTGACTGGCTTTTTGTGAGAAATGTTTGTTGAGGGCCCATGCTCAGCTCCTGCGGCAGTGCGACCTTACTGTTGCTCTCTGGACACAACCCTCTGTCCCGACATCCAGGCCATATCCTGGAGTCTTCCATGGCCCAATGAAGTCTCTGATCCCAGAGCAATTTCTCTAATGCCTGGGGGGAGGTGGGAGGAACCACCAGGGTGTGTGTGTGCTGGTTCAGTTACCTGGGCCCTAAAGGTCTGTCACCATCATGGCCCAGTCTGGCCGCCGAGTTCTAGCACTCACTTCACCTCCTACACTGCCGGCAGGTACCTCCAGGCCAAGTTGCCACGGCCAGCAGCACTTGGGTAGCAGCCTGTGCTGGTAGCCACCCCTGTGAACTGACCTTCAATGGGGAGCCACAGGTAGTGATGTCAGTGCACTCTTCTGCACTGCCCACATGAGAGCTCCCCTTGATCCCTGGGGGTTCAACCAGGCAACCCAAGGTGTGGTCTCTAGCAGCCAGTACCAGACTACAATGCCTTGGGATCACTCGTCGTGGGAGATCTCGGTTTGGCCGCCTCTCAGGGGACAACAGCAGATCATGGATGTGACCCTCAAGCCTTTTTTCACTCAGTGCTCATTTTTGCAGCTCGGCAACATGTTTTCTGGATGAATTAGGGCAGATAAGGTTTGGGGCACCTGGAGCTCAGCTAGAAAGCAACCGCCATATTGCACGGTCAGTCCAATCCCCTTGTATGGCATAATTTACAACATGTCGGCACACTTAAGCCAGGATAAGAAGGACACTCAGGACAGTACATTAGACTCTCCCTTCATACCCCTCTTATGTCACAGATTCTGCATCTTTGACAAGCAAAGTCTTTTTTACCTGTATTATGGCAAGCTTTCAGTGTAGAAACAACCTCCACCACTCAACGCTAGAAACACTTACCTTCTAAACTGAAATAAGGCTACCTCTTACAGACTGCAGAAACTTTACATAACTCATCTAGGATTCTGGAGAACGATCTTTGAAAACAATGTAAGCATTGAAAGATGCTAAATGAAATAAATGAACAACAACTTCTTGTACTAGATATAGGACTTTTGAGCAGCACTGTGAGGCTCCAACCTTTGTTCTACTCTATCTACATCTCCCATGTGCTTGTAGTCCAGAATGCACACAGCTTTGCTCCTATTAGAAACCTGACCCCAAAACAGTCCCAGGTGCAGTACTTTCAATATGAATAGTTGTGAACATGTGGATATCTCTTTTAGCTGAACATTTCACAGCAAGACATTCATTACAACACAAAGCACTGCTCTGTCCCCTTTCAGGCATTTTTACACACAAGCTCTTTAGGATAATGTTTATGGTTAGAGCGGATTGTGCCACATGCCAAATGCCAAAAAATTGAACACTTGTGTAGAAATTGTCCATGTATAAATGATGACCTTTGTGAAAGAGTGCTCTGGCAAGTACCAGCACAGTTTTCTCACTAACTCTGAAAGTGGGAGGACCACCAGGGTGCAGCCTCTTTAAGAATCCCTCCCCGTGTTCACCCTGAAACTATATGCATATTCAGCGGCACTTTCACACAGCATATACAGTTTAATACCATAATGGGCTCCCTTGCTGGGAATGTATTGTCTGAAACCCAAACAGTCCTTGAAGAAGATCAGAGACTCTTCCGCAGATACATGTTTCAGTGGTACATAGATCTCTGAGAAACGATCTACGAAATGTTCAAGGACAGGCTCAATCTTGAAAAGACGGTCAGAATCAGGGTGATGTTCCGGCAATGCTGTAGTGTTAGAAATGGGGTTTTTGGTTGGCAGTCAGGTTACCCTCTGTCCAAGCAAGAACCCTCACTCTAGTCAGGGTAAGTCACAAACAATCCAAATTATCCTGTGACCACCCTCCTGTAGCTTGGCACGAGCAGTCAGGCTTAACTTAGAAGGCAATGTGTAAAGCATATGTGCAATAAATCATACAATAACATAATATAGCACCATAAAAATACACCACACAGTGTTTAGAAAAATATATAATATTTATCTGGGTATTAGCAGGTCAAAACGATCAAAGATGCCATATAAATTTGTAAAGATATCACTAAAAAGTGATATAAAGGGCCTCATTCTGACCCTGGTGGTCCTAAACCGCCAGGGCCGCGGGCAACGGAAGCACCGCCAACAGGCTGGCGGTGCTTCAGTGCCCATTCACCGCCGCGGTCAGAAAAGGGGATCCAGCGGTTTCCCGCCGGAATACCCCTGGCAGGGCTGAACCTCCATGGCGGCGCTTCAAGCAGCGCCGCCATGGGGATTCCGACCCCCTTCCCGCCAGCCTGTTTCTGGCGGTTTTGACCGCCAGGAACAGGATGGCGGGAACGGGTGTCGTGGGACCCCTGGGGGCCCCTGCACTGCCCATGCCACTGGCATGGGCAGTGCAGGGGCCCCCTAACCAGGCCCCAGCATGATTTTCACTGTCTGCATAGCAGACAGTGAAAATCGCGACGGTGCAACTGCACCCGTCGCACCCCTGCAACACCGCCGGCTCCATTTGGAGCCGGCCTCTGTGTTGCAGGGCCTTTCCCGCTGGGCCGGCGGGCGCTCCTTTGGCGGGCACCCGCCGGCCCAGCGGGAAGCCAGAATGGCCTCCGCGGTCTTTTGACCGCGGAGCGGCCAAATGGCGGTGACCGCATGGCGGTAAGAATGACTTCCAAAGTGTCTTAAGTCTTTAAAAAGCAAACAAAGGTGGTCATTCTGACCTCGGCGGTCTTTCTTCCAGACCGCCGAGGCCGGGGGAGGCCGAATACAGCCATTGCCGGCGGTATCCATGCCTCCCTATTCCGACATTTCCGCTGGCCCGGCGGCAATGTTGATGTGCAGCGGGTGCAGTTGCACCCGTCGCGCATTTCACTGCCTGAAATGCGCGACGGGGCTACGCCTGGGGGCCCCTGCACTGCCCATGCCAAGGGTCGGAATGACCCCCAAAGTCTCTTTCAAGCACAAAGTACCTGGTTTGGAGTGGAAAATCTCCGCAGAGGGCCGCAGAAGAGGAGATGCGTGGGAAAATGGTGTGTGCGTCGGTTACGCCCCTTCACACACGGACTTGCGTTGTTATTTTTTACGCGGGGAGACGTGCGTCGTTCTACGGGAGGAAAAATGGTGTGTGCGTCGGTTGCGCCCCTTCACACACGGACTTGCATCGTTATTTTTCACTCGGGGAAGGTGTGCGTCGTTTTCCAGCATGCAGACCGTCTCCTACTATGGATCGCAGGATTACCAGATGTTCCAGGGTCTGTGTGTGGATTCTTCGGCTTGTTTTCCGGCTGCGCGTCGTTCAGCGAATCTGTGCATGGAATTTTCTCTCTCACAGCAGGCGTCGCGTCGATTTCCTCTCTGGATGTCGGGCGGCGTTGTCCATGCAAGGCTGTGCGTCAAACTTCCGGCCGACCCGTAGGCGTCGCGTCGAGCAGTGTCGGTGTGCGGCGATTTTCTCGCCGCGGAGCAAGCTGTGTGTCGAAATGTTCGGCGCACGAAGAGTCCAAATGAAAAAGAGAAGTCTTTTTGGTCGTGAGACTTCAGGGAACAGGAGGCAAGCTCTATCCAAGCCCTTGGAGAGCACTTTTGCAGCCAGACAAGAGTTCAGCAAGGCAGCAGGCCAACAGCAAGGCAGCAGTCCTTTGTAGAAAGCAGACAGGTGAGTCCTTTGAGCAGCCAGGCAGTTCTTCTTGGCAGGATGTAGTTTCTGGGTCAGGTTTCTTCTCCAGCAAGTGTCTGAGGTGGTAGGGCAGAGGCCCTGTTTTATACCTAAATGTGCCTTTGAAGTGGGGGAGACTTCAAAGAGTGGCTTAGAAATGCACCAGGTCCCCTTTCAGTTCAATCCTGTCTGCCAGGGTCCCAGTATGGGGTGTGGCAGTCCTTTGTGTCAGAGCAGGCCCTCCACACTCCCAGCCCAGTAAGACCCATTCAAAATGCAGATGTATGCAAGTGAGGCTGAGTACCCTGTGTTTGGGGTGTGTCTGAGTGAATGCACAAGGAGCTGTCAACTAAACCTAGCCAGACGTGGATTGTAAGGCACAGAAAGATTTAAGTGCAGAGAAATGCTCACTTTCTAAAAGTGGCATTTCTAAAATAGTAATATTAAATCCAACTTCACCAGTCAGCAGGTTTTTGTATTACCATTCTGGCCATACTAAATATGACCTTCCTACTCCCTTCAGATCAGCAGCTGCCACTTCACCAATGTATGAGGGCAGCCCCAATGTTAGCCTATGAAGGGAGCAGGCCTCTCAGTAGTGAAAAAACGAATTTATGAGTTTTACACTACCAGGACATATAAACTACACAGGTGCATGTCCTGCCTTTTACCCACACAGCACCCTGCTCTAGGGGCCTAGGGCACACATTAGGGGTGACTTATATGTAGAAAAAGGGGAGTTCTAGGCTTGGCAAGTACTTTTAAATGCCAAGTCGAAGTGGCAGTGAAACTGCACACACAGGCCTTGCAATGGCAGGCCCGAGACAACGTTAAGGGGCTACTGAAGTGGGTGGCACAACCAGTGCTGCAGGCCCACTAGTAGCCTTTAATATACAGGCCCAAGGCACATATAGTGCACTCTACTAGGGACTTACAAGTAAATTAAATAGCCAATCATGGATAAACCAATCAATAGAACAATTTACACAGAGCATATGCACTTTAGCACTGGTTCGCAGTGGTAAAGTGCCCAGAGTTCAAAAGCCAACAACAACAGGTCAGAAAAAATAGGAGGAAGGAGGCAAAAAGTTTGGGACTGACCCTGTCAAAAAGAGCCAGGTCCAATATGTAGCATTATCCAAAAAATGCAGCATTCACTGCAGAAGCAAATACTGATCTTGACTTATAGTTGCTGGAAACATAGCAGTTGCCATCAAGGGACTGGTAAACCAATAGAAAGACAGTTGTGGCTTATTTATCAATCCCGCAGAACTGCTTAATCTCATGGATATTTGTGGGAGCCCACTGGATAGCTCTAGAGTAGGTCTTAAGTGTAAAAATGTTCTGGATATATATTGATCTGCTCAACAATATCATCCAAAATCCATCATCAAAAAACAATTATAAGAAATTGATAGGCAAAATTTTTTATGTATTAACTGTACATTCTGAAAGACCACTACAGACAAAACAGGCTGCACCATGTTTGTGGCAACCTAGGGTTCAGCACTTCCAAACGGAAACCTTCTAGGCCCTGGCTGCAATCCAGCTTGCTCTTGCTGTCCCATCCAGCATACTACTGTCCTCCTCTAAAAAAGGCACTTTACCAGCTCCAATAGTAAATATCATCAAATAATTCCTCTGAAACAGAAAATTCACTTCCAGAATCTTTCACTCGGTCCTGTGCTTCAGATTAAGGGGGTTATTACAACTTTGGAGGAGGTGTTAATCCGTCCCAAAAGTGACGGTAAAGTGACGGATATACCACCAGCCGTATTACGAGTCCATTATATCCTATGGAAATCATAATACGGCTGGTGGTATATCCGTCACTTTACTGTCACTTTTGGGACGGATTAACACCTGCTCCAAAGTTGTGATAACCCCCTAAGAGTCCGCCTCAAACCATGTTCAGAGGAAGATTTACAAAGCAAACCTACAACCTGCTGGGTGGTCAGCTTGCAGGCAACCATAATAGTTGCTTATGAAACTTACACAACAAACAAGACAACAATAAACAACACTGTGTCAAGTTAGAACTCCACAAACTCAGCTGTATCAAACTAAATATAAATAGTGATATATAAAATCTGGGAAAAAACAAGGCACACAGTGAACTTTATACTCTAAAAAGAAACCTCTCACTTACAACCGACAGCTAGACTGAAGATCAACTGCACCTAGTCTGCACAAACACATCAAGCACCAAATATATCCTGTAGGAGGTTGACTCTCTATGTAGTGTGCAAAGCTAGGCACACGGTGCAGAGGGTCCAGGCAAACACACTTTGGTTTCCAGAGACAAAAATTAGATCACCTAATGCTCTAATTCTTGAGGTAGCTTGGTCAAGTAATTAGGCTAATCTTGAAGTGCGAAGCATTTGTTGTACTCGCAATGTAATCATGTGACCCACACACTCAAAGGAATAACTCAAGACCAATTTAAAATACTTCAGATTTTTATATAATTTTTAAGACCAAGATTACCAAAATTGGTTAAGTACTTTTTAAGATATGGATTTTTGAAGTCTCAATAAATGCAGTCTTTCTGCGCGTAATTACGTCCAATAGGAATCGCTAAGCAGTCATTTAAAAAAATGCATATAAAATCACACAGTAGCTTTAGCAAGTTCCACTTTTGCAGGTTGGTCGAGGTCTTTAGTGGGCACACTATGCCAGTCGGAGAAGTTCAGGCGGCTCCCGGTTCCGACGGGAGCAGTGCTGGAAAGTCTCTTGGAGCTGGTGCAGGGCCACTGAGTGGGACCACTTGGAAAAGGTCTGTTCTTGCAGCTTTAAAGGTGGTGCCTTGGGGTCCACTTGGGTTGTCCAGGTCGCAAGGGGTAAGGAACCCTTAGGGCACAGCTGGTTCCTCGTTACAGGGTGCTGGACTGCCAGGTGCAGGGTGAGTTGGTGATCCAAGGGCTGTGTGCAAAGGTGCCTCTCAAGTGTGGAGGTAAGTCACTATCAGGGTCACTTGCAGGACAAAGGGGGCACTCTGGTGGGAGGTCCAGAGTGTTCCTGAAGTCCCTTGACTGGGGCTGACTCCTGGTCTAGTGTCGGCTCTGAGGAGCTGGTTTGCTTCGAGTTCGATGTCCACTGACCAGTACCCAGGTTACTAAGACAGTCCGGCTAATGGAGGGTGCCGTGCCCCCAAACTTGGCACAGTTGCGGAGTTTGTCCTGTTGGTTGTCAGTGTGTCATTGAGTCTGGCTGCTTCTTCTGGTTCAGGAGATATCAGCAGGTCAGTGAAGTGCCCCTCACTGGGTTGCTGGTTCTTGGTTTGTCACAGAGTGATACCTCCACCCTGTAGGGAGATCTTGGGTGCTTTGAGAAGCCTGGAGGTCCTCTGGGTTTCTTGAGGTCAGTGCAGTGTCCAGCTCCTCCGAGCAGCAAATGTCGAGTCCTGGTAGCAGCAGGCAGGGTTTGGCGCATTTTTCTTGTGCAGCAGGTCCACTGTTTCCGTGCCTTGGTTCTTCTTTGGACTGGTCTTTTTTGTCCTTTCGAATTGGATTCCTTGGTCTAGGGATACCCACTAAATACTGAATTTAGTGGGCATTTTAGGGGAGGTCCTGGTAGTGTCCAATGGGTCTTACCTTCGGGTAGCTACATCCACTATAGTGACCACTTCCTGTGGCAAGGGTCACTCCCCTAAACCTAATTGGCCATTTTCCTTCCATCTAGGATGCAGGAAACTGAAATTGAGGGCCCACCTTGCAGGCAACACTGTAGGGGTGGTGCATTCCAGGTGAGGCCACTCCTACTACCCTTTGTGAGATTTCCCCCTTTTGCTCCTGCCGAAAGTGGGGGATTGCCAAGGGGGAGGCCAGCTGCTGCTAGCAGCAGGCTTGGAGGTCGAGTTTAAAGGGTGGTAAGCGATTTGAAGCTCACCGGCAGGACAGTGCACATTCCTGAGGGCGGGGGTGTTAGCTCCTCCACCCAGGAAGGGCATTGTCTTACAAACCGGAGAGACAGGGCTTTCCATAGGGTTTGTATTTTGGCTGTCTGGAGGTGGCAGCTGGATAGTACCAGTCAACAACCATGCCAGGATAGTTAGCTTTTGCAGGCGGTACCTCTAAGGTGAACCCTGGGTGCATTTAGGGATAAATCCAATACTGCCACCAGTTTCGATTTATAATTCGGAGTTGTTTGATACCAAAAAAAATCAGAATGGCCATCATGTAGCTGGGGAACTCATGTTTACCAGTGACTAGCACATGTATTGAATTGACTGATCTGTTCATTCACTATGTCCCTGGTTTAGCAAAGACATAGTGGGGGGATATTGCTCATGCATAGAATATTGAAGACCCTGCTGTAGGGCTGTAAGGCCTGCCAAAGGGGTGTCTTACCCATAGTAAGTGCAGTGTATGGTGGACAGCGCACACAGCTAGTCTGCCATGGCAAGTTTGTGTTTTAGGTTTGCACCAGGAAACTCAGCCTGCAATGGCAGTGCTGGGTGCATCTATATGCATGGCCCTAGAGGGTGGCACAATCAGTGATGCTGTCCTCAGGGGCCTACCCTTAGTACTCCATGCCCTAGGTACATAGATACCCCCTTACTAGGGACTTGTAGTGGTAGCTAAGAGTGTATCCAATTGTGCCAATGCATCACAACAGATTTAGGGAAAGAGCTCTGGCCCAGGGAACCTGGTTAGCAGGGGCCATTAGCTCTACAAGTTCTATGACACATAAACATCAGGCAAAAAGTGGGGGGACAACCATGTCAAAAAGAGGCCTTCTCTCACATATCCCAGTAGAAAAGAAAACACACAAGATAACATAATACAGATCTTGCCCAAATCCAAATGTGAATTTGAAAACAAATACATCCTAAGCTAAATATGATATGATTATTACAACCATTCAAAAAACATTCAATCAGGGCAATGATACTCATCTGAAGTAACCAGTACAAAAAAGGTTCCTTACCAGATATATGCAACTAAACAAAATGCAGACCTGCCAGTGTCAAAACGTAAAGCATGAGTCATCACTGAGGAAATTAAAAAAGAAAAGTGCAAATGATTAAATAGAACAGTTAATATTATCAAATGTGAAAACAGTTAACATTATAAAACACTAGGAAATCTGCCCCTAGGAGCAGATTGGAAAAACAGATTTCGGATCTGCCCCCAAGGGGGTAAAAAAGCAAAGGCAAGAAATTGGCACCCCAGAAGGGAGTGACCCTTACACCAGCCATCAGCCAAACACAAGTCAAACACCAGTTTAGATACACTGCCACGAAATGCAAGCCAGACTCATCTCCAGTTAGAAGCCAGTCAAACCACTTTGCAGAAGCTCAAAAACAAAGCAAAAACCCCAGTTTTAACACAACATCAGCCACCCTTGCCCAAGGTGTCATTTCCCAACACCATAAGCAATACACTCACTGTGTCTTGTGAGTTTTCACCCCCCTCTGGGGGCAGATTGGCCTACAACATGGCTGTTCCGACCCCCCAGAGGGGCTAGAAAGTGGCCAAAACGTGTTTTCAGAAATGTGGAGAGGCCCATGCTCAAGGAACCACTCAAAACATGAATTAATAGTACAGAGGGCCATATTGGCCTACAAAATGGCCAATCTGCTCCCAGGGGGGTGGAAAACAGATAAAGCATGTGCCCAAAGATTGGAGAGTAACCCTTGCCCAAGGGGCAGCTCCCCCCAACAGAAAGTCATCCCTGGTCTCTAGTGGGTGAATTCCTGCAGCATGATCACAGTCCCATCCACAAGCCTGCAGTAGAAATGCACTACAGACATACACTGGGGGAAAGTAAAAACGTTTTCCTTTCCCCCAGTATCTCTCTGCCCCGCTGATCCATCCTGGGAGCAAGACCTTATCATGATATATGGTTATGTTGGAAGCAAATTACTTCCACCGTGTCCTCTGAACCTTTTGATGATGTCAGCAGATTGTTGGGGGAAGGGTCAGGAGTGGCAGTGGAAGTGCTTCTGCTGCCATCCCTGGTCAGGGTATGAGGAGGGATGGCCTGCCAGAGGAGTGCCAGCGCTTCCCCTCGGGTGGAGCTAGGACATGATGAACATGTCCTCAACATCTGAGTGCTAGTGCTGAAGGCGCGTCCAACACGTCCTTAGCATCCAATTTAAAGTAAATTACTGATAATGATATTTGGTAAACATTGCAGTACTTTTATTGGTACTAATGATTGTGTTTATCGATTCCAGTGAAATTATGGTACTTTCTAACTTGTGAGTAGTGTTCCAGGTGACATCTTGACAAAGCCACAAGGCCTACTTGTCTTATACATTCTGATGTCATGCCTGTTTGACAAAGCCAACCAGCCTATTCTATTTCAAATCACACCCCATTATATTGTGATGTTGCTTCTTGTATAGTTGGGGGTGTTATAATTATCATGATCCTATAGTAGTCAACTGTAATTGCAGAATATCACCAAAGGTATTTCCACCTACCTTATGTGCAAATTTGAAATTGAATGCATAGTATTATAGTGTGAGTGACAAATATACTTTTCCTTTTTCAAATAAAAAACACTGACTGACAATGACTTATTGAGTGTTGGTATTGTGTGCCACTGGACACAGATTACTAGCCCACACCACCCTCACTGAGTGAGCCCTGGACTGTTCTTTTTTGCTAAATTAACAGAGTCAAGTGCTACAATGGGGTGCTTGGTTACCAGTAAGGGCACTATTGTGGACCTATTACTTGCCCAGGCCTTACACCCTGCACAACTAATAAACTAATTTCTTACAGATGTTTTTTCCTGCACTACACAAATGTGTGTTCTACCCCTGGAAATTTCCACTTGTGTATATGAGAGAAACCTGTTTTTGTTCGGAAGGAAACATATTTTCTAGTGAAAGCCCTTTGCAGAAACCCTGTTTAAATATGAGAATGTTCACTATATTATGATAACGCAGAAAAGAAGGTCTAACATATATTCATATATCATATAATCAAAATCGTATAAGGTAGTGTGATTTTAGCAAAGAAAAATAATGTACGTGGGAAATTGAGCCCCCGGAGTAGTTCGCCACTATTATAAACGAGCTTAATTAATCATGACGAATAGGAAATGTAGTAATCCGTCATAATTGCAAATGTATTCTATGATTTTCTTGTCAAAACTGTCATATGCTTAGCTTAAATTTAGTAGGGGCTTTGGCCTAGTCGCCTGGTCTCAAATTTAAATGCGTGGTTTTTACTTGCATTAATAAAGATAGTATTTTACTTTAAAGGTTGTATTTTTCCAGTAGAGATGACTAATACTTTTATCTCAAGGTTTCGTGCTAGGCTGGTTTCATCCCTTTTTAGCAAGGTCAGACTCTGCAGGTGAGGACAATAAAAGTACTGATACCGGAATAATTGGCAAACTTTGTTGCAACTTGTGTTCCAAGGCTCCAAGGACAATGTATGCATAAATGAGTACTAGGAGAAAGACACTTTTCATTGGTCAAATTGAAGCCACCCTATGAACCCTCCAATGGAAGACCCTGAACAATTTGGAATGTTTCTTACTTAAACCCACCGGACAAAGAGAAGTCAGCCATTTTCCTCGATGCCATTTTGAAGCCCGATTCAAGACGCCATCTTAGACGACATCTTGATGCCTTTCTCTATTCCAGAGAAAGAGACTTTGAAATTCTCACCCTAGAGACTTTAACTTTAATTTTGCCCCGTCCTGTCCATGTAGTAACTTTTGCCCCATTCTCCTTGCTGCCGCAAGGAAACTTGCCCTTAACTTTGCCCCTCTGAAATCTGCCCCATGCTGATCGGACCGATACCTGAAGGACGAAGACTTTTCTTGAATGCTGATTGTATTTGGTAAATATGAAAGGATAATTGTATTATGCATTGTGTTTTCCTTCCTAGGTACCAACTGCTTATTTTGATAGGGCCCAAGCTAGAAGTTTTCTAAATTTGTGTGGACTAAATTCGTTTTGCATGAAGCCCCACATGCCAATGCTAATTAGAGGCTAATCGAGGTATTCATCTGATGCACCATGCTAAATTGGAATCTTGTTATGCTGACCGATGTATGAAATTAGTCAAATTCAATTGCTTATATTAGTGATTTGCATTGCTAAAACCGAGTGCATTATAATTCAGATATTGCGTAGATTGCGTTTCTTCCGCCGTTATGGACAGCTAGTAATGTTCGTATACATATATCATTTGATTTTGAGACTCACTTATATGATGCTAGCTTTTGTTAATATAGGGAAATAAATTCATTAACTTCAAATAAACTGGTGTGGTTATTCATGACTGAAAGGTCATGGCGCGTCAAAATACAGATTGTTATTGATTCCTAATGTGTTTATTGATTATTAATTGATTATTGGTTATTGATTATAATTAGTTATCAATGATTGATTTGAGAGATCCGACTATTCTTGGATGAGGAGAGCCCGACTAGGTTAAAAGGTCCACCGACATCCAGCGTGTCCGAGTACAAGTAATTTATAAGGACTGGATGAGCTGGATCAGTAGATGGTAGCAGAGATTGATGGTTCGGCGCTTTGGGACCCCATTCGAACAATAGGCTGAGTCAAGTTAGAATTTTCTTTGATAAAACAAGTTGGAGAGATGATGATGCCCTAAGTCCCCAATGACTTTCCCGGAATCTCGGAGCTTGCGAATGGAGGAAATGGAGGTGTGAGAATGTTTTCGGCGTTTCTAGTGACGGTATGAATGAAGTTAGGGTTTCACGCTTGCACAGCTTATGTCGCAGATGAAATTGTGAAGTTTGGGAGGATTTTAGGAGGTTGCGAACTCCAGTTGAAATTTTAGAGGAGTGATACTCCAAAGTGTGAGAGTAGGGAAGTCGTCGAACTTCACATGTGTGTAGCGCTTTGTGCAGGAAAAATTGTCCACGTGGTTGTTGATGTTGAGAGGGGCCCTGCGAGGTCAAGAGACTCCGGAGTATGTTGAAAAGTGTATGAGACACTTGATTGATGTTGTAATCTGTTCGGTTTAATAGGTTGATTGGGCGTGGTCCACGAGTCAGTACGAATGTTGAGGAATGAAAGAAAATTTTGACTTTGAGATTTGACGAATTCTAAGGTGCGCTAGAATAGTTCATTGATCAGTTGAGAGTAAAGTTTGCAGGTCAAATTTTGCTTGCGAAAGTGGGAAACCGAGAAAGATGGAATAACTGCAGAGGCTAGTGAAAAATCCCTAAGGTTTCTGAAGCGATTGTATTACCTTTCCTGTAGTAAACCGACAGATTTGTTTTCTTCTTTTTGGTTAGTGCTCGCGATATATTGCAGAAATTAGTTTTGAGTGAAGCTGAATGAAGGAGGACAAGCCGCGGGACTTTGTCAGCCGCAGTGTGTGGGTGTGACGTCACTAGGAGCCGCGCTGGGATAGGTTGGTTGGTGAGAAGGGTCGCGCACAGATTGGACGCAGTCCATGGAGCGCAATTGGTGAGGAAAGGCAAGCAAAGAGTATTCCGGGAATTAAAGTCGCTTATTGATTACATTTTTTCAGGAAAAATAAAAGACGGAAAGATAAAAATTTTCAAAGCATTTAAGAGTGCCTTGAGGGGAGATGTATATATTAAAGCAAATGTAGGAGAAGAAACACTGCCCTGAGGGTACGCCAGCTTACATTGTGATCGAAGAAAAGGGTGTTGCACCATGTCTTTGGTTAAAGCAATGGTGTAAATTAACAGAAAAGCATGGAAGTGTAGCGTTCCCTATCCATGGGTCGTTTAATTTGAGAGTTTTGGAGAATCTAAGATTCGCGCTATACAACATGAAAGTACCTCCATGACCAGCACAATTTGAAGCGTGAGCAATTTGGGAGCTAATGGCTAGAAATCAACAACAAAATAAATTTGAGACAAGAGTGAGAAAAGTAGAAAAGACACTAGCGGATGCTAGTTGGGATAGTACTCAAAAGGTTTGGAGATCAGACGTATTGCAGGGAATTAAATTGTTTCCAGCAATTACTGACGAGGCAGAGACGGAAGGAAGGAAAGCTACCTATAAAACAAACAGGAGTCAGTCCAGAGATAAAGAAAACAACAGAAATCCGAAAAGGTCAGATGAGTCAGACGATAAGGAGTTCATTATGCAATTGTTAAATGACCGCCCGCCACCATATGTGGAAAGCGAAAATGGCCCAAGCACCAGTACTGCCCCTCCAGAACCAGTACAGGGTAATGTAACACCGAATTTGAGAATATCACAGAGGCAGACCAGTTCCAATATGCCTTTCTCACCACAAATTCAGAGAATATATCCTGACGTGCCTAAATTGAAACCTGTCAATGATTATCAACCGCTGGTTCAAAGGCGCTGTTGCGATGAGCATAATTTGGAAATGACTTCTAGGTTAATGGCGCAGGGAGGACAGAATTATCAAAGACCGACATTGATTCAAGCCGAATCAACACAAATTTTGATGCCTCAAAAGCAGATGCAAGAAGCGCCGAGGTACATTCAAACAGCAGAAAACCAGTTAGACATGCCAGCAATAATGAACCATAATGTGGGAATTAACAAGCCACGGAATTCGGGGAACAGACAGAATCCAGATGCAATATCTCTGCCTATCACTGTAGGTCCGCCAGTACCATTGTACATACAGGCAAAGCCGAATGTATGCGACCAAGAGGTAATGACACAAAATGAGACAGGAAGGAGATGCTTAGAAAATACCCAAGAAACGACTCCGGTAGGTACACTGCTAAATAGATCTGGGTCCTTGTTGGAATTTAGTCCAATTCCAGCTTGTGCTCCGTCAACTGTGGTATGGTCAGGTCCACCACTAATAGTACCGCTAACTTCAAAAACAGAAACGTTACAGACACCATCAGTAGCAGTCGATGTAAGTGCTACATTGATGGGACTGAACGCGCAACAGTTGACACAATGGTTGAACAGCCTGAACTCCCCACAGAGTACACCCAGGGGAAAAGGAGAAGAATATTTGAATAAAATAAGATTGGGCATGGAAGCAGACGAACTAGTAAAGGGAACAATGGGTCTGAACAGGTTAGAATCATACACAGAAGAAGAGCTGAAATACATGTGCCCTAGGATTACAAGAGAAGTAAGCAGCATACATAAGAGGTTACAAGAAATTGCAGACAGAAACGAGATCGATATAGGTAAGACCAAACACTTGAGCAGAAGTTACAGGTTAGACTTTGAGACAAAGGATTTTGAACACATGAGATCTGCAGGGATGAAAACACACATTAAAGAGATACTGCAAAGTGTGCAGGTCTGGAGATGTTCAGACAAGTGGGAGAGCAGGTGGGTTAAGAAAAAGGACAAAAAGAAAGAAAGTACCCCAGATCGGAACGAAAAAGCACAACAGAATGACGATCTAATAACCATGTTGCCAATGAGAGAAACAGCAGGGGGAAAACTTGTACACGTACCGTGGCACAGGTGCATCCTTTACGGATGATTTCCCTAAATTAAGAGAGAAACCAGTCGAATGGTATCAACAAACAGGTAGATTTGTGAAACTCGCAAAATGTCTTTGGGAAGACCTGAACACTTTAATCGAAATTGTGGTTCCAGCAGATTTGTGGGAAGATTGTAAGAGGGCTGTAGGTTGGCCAACAAGTGAACCAGGAAGAGACAGAGACACAGGTGCACCATCGCCTACGGTAATGAGTTTGTACCATAAAGTGATGGAACATTTGAAAACAAAGGTTGCGTCGAAAAATGTAGATTGGCAGAGAATTGACAGAACAGCACAAGAAGTTAAAGAGTCGATACATGCATACTATGAGAGATTGTTGAAAGTGTTTAAAAATTACAGTGGTACGGAAACGATTGAGGCAAAGGACATGCTCCACTTTGTGTTCAGATTTGGGGAAGGGTTGAGACCCGAAATCAGTCAGATTATTAAAATGCATTTGATTTGTTGGCAGTCAAAGTCGATCGATGAGGTGTTGAATTATGCAAAATTCTGCAGTGATGAGATTGAGACAAAGCAGAAAAGGTTGAAGGAAAAAGTGATGGTAATGCAGCTTAGAGCAGCTCAGACAGGTTTGCAAGGTTTCCAACAACAGTTGCCACAGCAGCAACAACAGGGAAATGCTGTGTTTCAGCCACAAATGAGAGGCAGAGGCCGAGGAGGTTTTGTGAATAATAGTCCTGATTTAAATACTGTCATGGTTCCGAATGGTATACAGGCAGTGAAGAAGGTGATGCCATGTCACACGTGCGGAATCGTCGGGCATTGGAAGCGGGAGTGCCCAATGATGGTGCAGGAAGGTGTAGGTCAGCAAAACAATGATGTCAATTCATTTCAGAATATGAGAGGACCGAAATTGAGAGGTCCAAATCCAAATTTTCAAAATAATATGAATCAGATGCAGGGTTTACAACCCATACAACCACAGCAGGTGCAAATGCCCCATGTACAAAAGGCACAGTTGCAGCCAATGCAACAGCAGTTTCCCATGGTACCTAATCAGCAAGTGCAAATACCCTAAGCGCCAATGAATCAGCAACAGGTAATGCTTCCTCAGCAGGTCACGGGTCAAGGAGTGAATCAAAAGGACACAGTACACCAATTCCCCTTACACAGTGAGAATGGAATAAACAATGAATGGGAGAGTGAAAGTTCAGATGAGGAGGGAAATTGTATGCTTGCAGCATCTTTGGAAGTTGATCAAAAGGGACCGTATGTGGAAGGGAGAATTATGGGTCACAGAGTTTCATTCTTGGTTGACACAGGAGCTACACGGTCTACAGTCAGAAGTATCGAAGTACCAAATTTGCCACTTTCAGCGAGAACGGTTCAAGTAGTAGGAGTAGCAAATAGGTATCTGACAAAACCAATAACAGATTCAGTGCAAGTCAGAATTGGTAACTATCAAGGGTCGCATAAATTTGTGGTGCGTGACTTGAGTCCAATATCCCTGTTAGGGAGAGACTTAGGGGGTCATTCCAACACTGGTGGTCGGTGTTAAAGCGGCGGCCAACCCGCCAACAGGCAGGCGGTAATAAAAATGGGATTCTGACCCTGGCGGGAACCGCCAACACAGGCTGCCACTTTAACACTCCGACCGCCACGGCAGGACAAACAAACAGCGCGGCGGTCACCGCCAACAGACAGGCGGCAGACAATGTACCGCCCACACTATCACGACCCACCAATCTGCCACCTTTTCCGGGGCGGGCGCCCCGGCGATAAAAACACAGCGGAAACAGACTACGAACGGGAAAACGCTCACCTATACACACTCCACGAGGAATCTGGACAGCATGGAACCCGAATTAAACATCCTACCAGCCATTGTCTTCCTGCTCCTCTACCAGGAGCACGAACGCCGGCGCAGAAGACAACGGTGAGTACTGCACCTACGACACAGGGGAGGGGGGAGGAAAAAAGGTTACG
Source organism: Pleurodeles waltl (assembly GCF_031143425.1). Lineage (NCBI taxonomy): Eukaryota > Metazoa > Chordata > Amphibia > Caudata > Salamandridae > Pleurodeles > Pleurodeles waltl. The sequence goes on from NC_090446.1 coordinate 269,726,640, forward strand.
GGCACACACACAGGCGACACCCCCACCCCCACCCTCACCCCCCAATCCCTACACACCAATGCAGAGCAACAAGTCAGAGTGACACCCCCCAAACCCACTAGAATAATGCAAAGACAAAATAAAATGTTCATTAAAATTGAAGTATATTAAAGCATATTTGAACTTAAGTGAAATATGAAATTTATCAAATAAATATATTACAACATGAACAATCTATACAAAGTCCAAAAGTCCGGCATATTTTGGCTACATTCCATTGTTCGTGGGCCAATGTGCATAAACACATGGGCAAAGCCCACACACGAGACCCGATTCCATTGGAGAGAACACTGCTGGGGCATCAGATAATAAAAACACAGGCACCTCAGGGGGAATGGAAGGGGGGGCACCTCAGCCACATGAGTCCACGACGCCAGATCCACGAGGGGCCTCCATGCCCACTGTACCATCCTGAGGAGTGCAAAGCCACAGTCTCTCAAGTCTCTACAGTGGGTGGATTGCCCATTGTACCATCCTGGGGAGTGCAAAGCCACAGTCTCTCAAGTCTCTACAGTGGGTGGATTGCCCATTGTACCATCCTGGGGAGTGCAAAGCCACAGTATCTCAAGTCTCTACAGTGGGTGGATTGCCCACTGTACCATCCGGGGGAGTGCAAAGCCACAGTCCATCAGGTGGATTACAGACTCCACTGGTTATGGAGGAGGCATGTTGGCCAGAGTGCTTCGTGAAGCCCTGCCCGACACAGATCCGGCCCTGCCAATGGGCCAACAGTGCTTGAGATGAAGGGCCAAGCGGAGCGGTGCAGAGACGGCGGTGCCCAGCGGAGCGGTGCTTGAGATGAAGGGCCCAGCGGAGCGGTGCAGAGACGGCAGTGCCCAGCGGAGCGGTGCTTGAGATGAAGGGCCCAGCGGAGCAGTGCTTGAGATGAAGGGCCAAGCAGAGCGGTGCTTGAGATGAAGGGCCCAGCGGAGCGGTGCAGAGACGGCGGTGCCCAGCGGAGCGGTGCTTGAGATGAAGGGCCCAGCGGAGCGGTGCTTGAGATGAAGGGCCAAGCGGAGCGGTGCTTGACATGAAGGGCCCAGCGGAGCGGTGCAGAGACGGCGGTGCCAAGCGGAGCAGTGCTTGAGATGAAGGGCCCAGCGGAGCGGTGCAGAGACGGCCGTGCCCAGCGGAGCAGTGCTAGAGATGAAGGGCCCAGCGGAGCGGTGCAGAGACGGCGGTGCCCAGCGGAGCGGTGCTTGAGATGAAGGGCCTAGCGGAGCGGTGCTTGAGATGAAGGGCCAAGCGGAGCGGTGCTTGAGATGAAGGGCCCAGCGGAGCGGTGCAGAGACGGCGGTGCCCAGCGGAGCGGTGCTTGAGATGAAGGGCCCAGCGGAGCGGTGCTTGAGATGAAGGGCCAAGCGGAGCGGTGCTTGAGATGAAGGGCCCAGCGGAGCGGTGCAGAGACGGCGGTGCCAAGCGGAGCGGTGCTTCAGATGAAGGGCCCAGCGGAGCGGTGCAGAGACAGCGGTGCCCAGCGGAGCGGTGCACACATAGGTGTGCCCAGGCCATGGATAGCTGTACTTAGCACCCTACAGAGGTGGGGGGTGGGGGCACAGGGCCATGCCAAACGGAGGGGCCTAGCCTACAGAAACCGCCCTGGCCTAGAGATAGCCACAGCCCTCCTCCCCCACCCAGACACCTCCACTGTGCGCTAATATAGCAGAATGTGCTGATACTCACCCCCTTGTGTCTACTGTGATGTCCTCACGCACCCATCCAAATCGGGGTAGGCCACCGCCAGGATCCGGGACATCAGGGGGGTCAATTGCCGTGTGGCACCCCTCCTAGGTTGGGAGGCCATCCCCAGCAGAGCCTCGGCGGTCTTTCTGCTCCCGCGGCGGATGTCCTCCCACCTCTTGCGGCAGTGGGTGCCCCGTCTGTTGTGGACCCCCAGGGCCCGGACGTCCTTGGCGATGGCACGCCAAATGTCGATCTTCTGATGGGCGCTGACCTATGTGACATGTACAGGGTGGAAAAAGAAATATCATCACTTTTCTGCTTGGTCGATGTGAGTGGCCACCCCTCCCCAACCTTGCCATGTGGCACATGCTCTCATCTGTCGTGCGTTGCACTCCTCATTCGCTCCCCTCCCCACCATCTTACATCCACCCCACTCAACACAGGCATAGCCCATACTACGTGCTCCCTGTGTACTCACCTGTTGGTCTGGAGGACCGTAGAGTAGCGCATACTGGGGGAGGACCCCATCAACAAGTTTCTCCAATTCCTCAGATGTGAAGGCAGGGGCCCTTCCCCAGTCACAGCAGCCATTGTATCTTCCAGACCGAGGTCACAGCAGCACTTGCAGTATAGGTCCTCTCCTGTGGATGATCAGGCCTCGAGTGATTAAGCAGTTAGAAAATGGCGGTCACGCCCGCGGCGGTGCGTACCGCGGCAGTGCGTACCGCGACCGCCGGCACACATCGTCATTCGCTCCTGAGACCCATAGGGTTCAATGTTAACCAATGCTGCTATGCGCCGCGGTCTTCGACCGCCTACCGCCACGGTGTGACACGCCAGCGCATTGACCTCACATCCCATTGTCACACTTTACAGGTCAGGCAGCCGCCATTTCAAGGGCCCACATGGCTTAATTTCTACTGCGTCGCACAGGCCTAGGCCTTGTATTGCCACTCATACAAGCCATTCAATGCATAGCGAATCGTGTACTGTGCAAGCTGTGGTTACGTACCTGTGGGTTGCTTGACTCTGTGCTCCATGTTGTCCTTCCTAGGCACCGTCCGCTGGGACTTGCGAGGAGATGGAGGAATCCTCCCGTGTACGGACCGCTGGTGGACCTGGCGACAATGGAAGAAAGACATGTCATACTGACATACAGACTTGACCGAGCCACTATACAGGAACTGTGTGCCCAGCTGGAGCCAGACCTGATGTCACCCATCCGCCAACCCACAGGGATTCCCCCACTGGTGCAGGTTCTGTCAGTGCTCCATTTTTTGGCAAGTGGATCATTCCAAACAACAGTGGCCATATCATCTGGGATGTCTCAGCCTATGTTTTCTAAGGTTTTGTCCAGAGTGTTGTCTGCCCTGATGAAATACATGCAGAGCTACATTGTTTTCCCTGAGGTGGGCGATTTGGCTACAGTGAAGGGTGATTTCTATGCCCTTGGACATATCCCCAACATCATTGGTGCCATTGATGGGACCCATGTGGCTTTGGTTCCCCCCAGTGGAAGTGAGCAGGTGTACAGGAACAGAAAAAGTTATCATTCGATGAATGTCCAGGTGGTCTGTTTGGCTGACCAGTACATCTCCCATGTAAATGCCAAGTTCCCTGGGTCAGTGCATGATACGTACATCATGCGAAACAGCAGCATCCCTTATGTGATGGAACAGCTATAGAGACACCGTGTGTGGCTAATAGGTGACTCTGGTTACCCCAACCTGTCGTGGCTACTTACCCCAGTGAGGAATCCCAGGACAAGGGCAGAGGAATGCTACAATGAGGCCCATGGGCGAACTAGGAGGATTATAGAAAGAACCTTCGGCCTCCTGAAGGCCAGGTTTAGGTGCCTGTATATGACAGGTGGATCCCTAATGTACTCACCAAAGAAGGTGTGCCAGATCATCGTGGCCTGCTGTATGCTTCACAACCTGGCTTTGCGACGCCAGGTGCCTTTCCTGCAGGAGGATGGTCCAGATGGTGGTGTTGTAGCAGCTGTGGAGCCTGTGGAGAGTGAAGAGGAGGAAGACGACGGGGACGACACAGACAACAGGGACACAGTGATACAACAGTATTTTCAGTAGCACACAGGAACAAATCAACCACGCCATTTTACATTTACTTAAAGTCTCCTGCCTCTCTACTGTCTGAGTTCCCCCCCAGTTCCTGTTAACTGAGTTGTGACTTTCCCTTCCGTTTTCAGAGCTGTGGGCCCCACTGCGTGATCTCTGCTTTGTTTGCCCATGGACTACAGCTGTGTGACAGTGGTATGTTGTCATCACAATGTAACTGAACATTTTTGCACCGTTATGTCTAATACATTTGTTCAAAATACAAGCAGACTCCAGATTTTTTAAGTGCAATAAGTGATTTAATTAAAGTGCTACATTTAGGAACATGATTGTAAAACGGTGATGGGTGATGGTGGAGTAATGTCCATGGCAGAGTCCAGTTCTCAGTCTCACAGATGCATTGTCCATATGCCTGTGGAAGGATGGAGCAGGGGCAGTTCAAGGTTGGACAGGGTGACAATGTGGGACAGTGGGATGACATCAGGGGGTATCGTTTGCTGGCAGGGGTCTTGGCATCCTACTCTGTCTTCTTGTGAGATCTCAGGTTCCGCTTGCGGGGTTCTTCTTCTTCTGCAGGAGGTGGGGTTCTGGTGGCCTGTCGTTGTGTGGGGGCCTCCTGTCCACTAGCGCCGGCGGAGGTGGTAGGCTGTTCCTGGTCCAGGCTAGTGACAGGGGCCCTTTGTGGTGCGACATGGTCCCGCAATGTGGTGACTATCTGGTTAAGGGCCACGACGATGGTCCCCATTGCGGAACTAATGTTCCTCAGTTCCTCTCTGAACCCCATGAACTGTTCCTCCTGCAGTACCTGGATCTCCTGGAACCTGGCCAGTACCGTAGCCATCGTCTCCTGGGAGTGGTGGTATGCTCCCATGATGGAGGAGAGGGCCTCTTGGAGAGTCGGTTCCCTGGGCCTGTCCCCCCCCTGTCGCACCGCAGCCCTCCCAGTTCCCCTGTTTCCCTGGGCCTCTGTCCCCTGGACGGTGTGCCCACTACCACTGCCCCCAGGTCCCTGTTGTTGTTGGGGTGGTGGGTCAACCTGGGTGCCCTGTAGTGGTGGACACACCGCTGATTGACGTGTCCTGGAGACAGAGACATGGGCCCGCTGGGTGGGAGCTGTGCTGGTGTTCCCAGAGGGGGTTAGGTCAGGTGTAGCCTGTGGCTGTCTGTGGGGAACCGACTGTCCCGAGGTCCCCGATGGGCCAGGCTGGTCATCTGGGTCCAGGGAGACAGAGCTGCTGTCGTCACTGGGGGACTCTTCTGGGGGTGGGATGGACATCTCTGGACCCTCCGTGGCGGTGTGGTGGCGTTCGGGTCCTGCAGGGGTATAGGAGTATGGTTATTGCTTCTGTGTGTGGCATTTCGTGTAATGGGTGGGTGGCCGTGTACCCCAATGCTGGCATTCCCTTGTGGGGGCTTTTTTGACGGTGTCTTGTGGGGGTGATGGGTGTGTGCAGTGGGCATGCTTTGGGGATGGGTGTCCATGCTTTGGGGACGCATGCAGGGCTAGGTATTGGGATGGGTGGGATGTGATGGTGAGGCATTTGCAACGAGTTGGTGTGATGGGGGTGGGTGTGAGGGTGGGGGTATGATTTGGCATGCAGGTGGGGTGGGGGGAATGAAGTAGTGGAGATTTGCCTTACCAGAGTCCATTCCTCCGCCTACTCCTGCGAGGCCCTCAGGATGCAGGATGTGCAAGACATCCTTCTCCCATGCTGTGAATTCTGGGGGAGTATGTGGGGGTCCGCCGCCAGTCCGCTGTACCACGATGTTGTGCCTTGATTCCATGGAACGCACCTTCCCCCGTAGGTCGTTCCACCGCTTCCTGATGTCGTCCCGATTGCATGGATGCTGTCCCACAGCGTTGACCCTGTCCACTATTCTGCTCCATAGCTCCATCTTCCTGGCAATGGTGGTGTGCTGCACCTGTGCCCCAAAGAGCTGGGGCTCTACACAAACTATTTCCTCCACCATGACCCTGAGTTCTGCGTCAGAGAACCTGGGGTGTCTTTGGGGTGCCATGGGGTGGTGTGGATGAGGTGAGGGGTGGTGTATGTGTTGTAGAGTGTCGTGAGTGTGGTGGTGTATGGTGTTTTGTGCGTGGAAATTGTGTGGGTGATGTTGTGATTTGCCTCTGTGTGATGGTCTACTCTATGCTGTGCTGTCTCTCTCTGTCCTTCTGTCGCAATTGTGGTCGTAAGGGTTTGTGGGTGTTGTGGGAGTGTGTTTTATATTTAATTGGGTGTGTGGGAGTGGTGTGTGTATGTGTCTCAGGTGTGTATATTTTGATTTGTCCAATGTGGTAGTGTTTTCTAAAGGAGTGTGTATTTTGAGCGCGGCGGTGTGTACCGCCAATGGAATACCACCGTTGAAAGACCGCTGCGGGGATTTGTGGGTTGGAATGGTATGGGCGTATTTCTGTTGGCGTGACGGTGGAGGTTTGGTCATCGCCAGTTTCCCGCTGACCTTTGGTGTGGCGGACTTTTGTTGGTGTCGGGTTTTTGGCGGTTTGCCAGTTGCGGGTCAGAATGACCGTGGCGGTTTACCGCGACCGCGGCAGTGTTATGGCGGTCTTCTGACCTGCGGTAAGCGCCTTTTACCGCCGAGGTCGGAATGACCCCCTTACTGTGCAAATTGGGATGCTCAATTATGTGCTCAAATGATGGAATTAAAATTCAGACAAACAGTGATGAGGAAGAAGAGGACAGTTTAGGAGGGGACGAAGTGGAAACTGTCGACGAAGAGTATCCCCTGATTACTCTTTATTCGATGCTCACTGAAGCAGATATTCCTTCTGAGTTACAGGAAACAGTTGGAAAGGAAGTGTGAGACATGACAGGGGAAGAAGTAGGCTTGGTTAAAGGAGCAGAACCAGTGAAAGTGACCGTAAAACCCAATGCAAATTTTCCCCAGACACCGCAATACCATGTGTCACAAGACACCCTCATGAAAGTCGCCCAACTCATTGATGAGTTCGTGAAACAGGGGGTACTGAAAGAAGTGTTAAGTAGTCCATGTAATTCACCAATCATGGGACTAATAAAACCGAGTGGAAAGGTCCGGGTTGTTCAGGATTTGAGGAAAATAAATGACATAATAGTCAAATGTTGTCCCATAGTACCAAATCCAGCATTGATAATGTTTCAAATTCCCTGTGATGCAGAGTGGTTCTCAGTCATCGACTTGTCACAAGCATTCTTTTCTGTGCCTCTTTATGAGGACAGCCAATTTCTCTTTTGCTTCAAATTCCTGGACAGAGTCTACAGTTGGTGTCGAATTCCTCAAGGGTTTTCGGAGTCACCATCAATATTCAATCAGATTCTAAAGAAAGATTTGGAATCATTGGAATTGCCTTTTGAATCAACCTTGGTACAGTATATTGATGATTTACTGATCGCATCCAAGACAGAAAATGACTGTACAGTTGACACTATTGCCCTATTGAACCACTTGGGAAGGAACAGACACAAAGGGGGTTATTACAACTTTGGAGGAGGTGTTAATCCGTCCCAAAAGTGACTGTAAAGTGACGGATATACCACCAGCCGTATTACGAGTCCATTATATCCTATGGAACTCGTAATACGGCTGGTGGTATATCCGTCACTTTACCGTCACTTTTGGGACAGATTAACACCTCCTCCAAAGTTGTAATAACCCCCAAAGTGTCTCCTTCAAATTTACAGTTCTGCCAGAAGAAAGTGAAATATTTGGGTCACCAAATAGAGAAAGGGTCGAGAAGAATATTGAAAGAGAGAGTAACAAATGTACTTCAAATGAGTCCACCCAAAACGAGGAGGGAGGTGAGAAAGTTTTTGGGAATGGTGAGCTACTGTCGCCAAAGGTTCCCTAATTTCTCAGCTCTAGCCAAACCTTTGCTGAAACTGACCCAGAGAGAAGCACTGGATGAAATAGTGTTGAAAAGAGATTAAATGGATGCTTTTATTGAATTAAAGGAATGCATGTGCAGAGCTCCAGCTTTAGGTATGCCTGATTACACAAAGCCTTTTACATTGTTTTGTCATGAACGTGATGCATGTTCCTTGTCTGTCTTGGTGGTGGCGTAAACAGACCAGTAGCATATTTTTCAGCTACTTTGGATCCAGTCGCAGCAGCCGTACCGGGATGTTTGCGTGCTGTAGCAGCAGTTGGTATCAGCCTAAATCAGAGTGAAGGAATAGTGATGGGACATCCTTTAAAAGTCATGGTCCCCCACTCAGTCGAAATACTTTTGACACGTTCCCCAACACAGCACATGAAAGGTACTAGGCTTACAAGGTACGAGACAAAAATTCTGGGTTCACCTAATGCGCAGCTGAAAAGGTGCACTACTTTGAATCCAGCAACCTTGTTTCCCAGTGAAAATGTTGAAATTGAGAACGCTGAAGACATCGAGCACAACTGTCTTCAGGTGACTAAATTTTGTACAAAGCCAAGACCTGATATCAAAGACACCCCACTGGAAGAAAATGATCAAATTATTTTTGTTGATGGTTCATGTTTAAGAGATGCACTAGGAATATTGAAAGCAGGATATGCTGTGTGTACAATAACAGGTGTTCTGGAAGCATCTTGGCTTCAAGGAGTTTACTCTGCACAGGTAGCGGAACTAGTAGCCCTTACTAGAGCTTGCCAACTTTCTGCGTTAATGAAAGTTACCATTTACACTGACAGTCAGTACGGATTTGGAATAGTGCATGACTTTGGACAACTGTGGTCACAGAGGGGTTTCATGACCTCTTCGGGTCACCAGTGAAAAATGGTGAAAGAATAAGAGAACTGTTACACGCTATCCAGTTGCCAGGGGAAGTGGCAGTGGTAAAATGCAGTGCACCCTCGAAATCACAGGACTTCGTTTCTCTGGGAAATGGATATGCAGATCAAGTCACAAGGTTTTGCGCATTGAACTGTATATTGCTCAGAGACAAATGGAACTTGATAAATGAGCCAGAACTTGAACAAAGTGAAGCCTTCGCTCTAAAGGTTGTAGATACGATTGATGAATTGAAATCCCTACAAAATAATGTCAGTAAGGACGAGAAACTCTCATAGAGTAAATTACAATGCATTAAGAAACCAGATGATTTGTGGGTTTCAAGTGAAGGGAAATTGGTTCTGCCAGAAAGTCTTTTAACGCAATTGGCCAGACTGTATAATGGACAAGCCCATCTTGGAAGGGATGCCATGATTAGGCTATTCAAAATTGATTGGTTTAATCCCAAATTACGTCAAGTTGCTAAAGCAGTTTGCCATTGTTGCGTCATTTGCCAACAAATGAACGCTGTACTGCCATTTGATGGAGTTTGTTTTGACCAATGACTTTGTGTTTCACCACCGCGCATATTAGTTGCTCAATGTTCACATTGTATGTTTTGTTCAGTTTAGCCGCCTATGGGCTTTGACATTGCATTAGCCATTACTTTCTGTATTCAGTTTAGCCGCCTATGGGCTTTGACATTGCATTAGTCATTACATTCTGTATTCTGCCTATTGGCTTTGACATGCTGTATTCAGTCTAGCCGCCTATTGGCTTTGACATTGCATGCCTATTGACTTTGACATGCTATTAGATATTCTGCCTATTGGCTTTGACATGATATCATATATTACATTTTGTATTCAGCTCCGCTGCCTATTGGCTTTGACATGATATTATACATTGCATTTTATATTCAGCTCAGCTGCCTATTGGCTTTGACATGATATTATACATTGCATTTTGTATTCAGCTTAGATGCTTATTGGCTTTGACATGACACTAGACATTGCATTTGATATTTAGGTTAGCTGCCCATTGCCTTTAACGTGGAGTTAGACATTGCAGTTGAGAATCCAAGCTGTATTTTTCCAAGCTGTGTTTTTGCACCAGATGAACCAAGATGTTTTTCTCACAGTAGACTAGACCTGATAAGAGAGGGTACATGGGTGTTGTTTTTCTTCGCTTGAGCTTGGGAACAGGAGTAGTCTTGGAGACCTGGCCAGTCTCCAAAAGGCTTGCTCAGTTTCCCAGGTCTGAGAGGAGGGGGCACACCTTGGTAACGAATGTAACAGGCTGCAGAGAGTCAGATTCGAATCTGCCGGACCTCGTGCTGGAGCTTGGCGCCAGCTGCCAGCAATCCCGTGTGGGTAGATGAATCTCTTTCTCGCGGCTGACAGGGGTCATCAGCTTGCAGACCTTAGAAAGATGAAGCTGTAGATAATTTCCCACACGGTGAAGTATTTGTTTTGCTTTGCATTCAATATCTTATAAATATAACCTGCTGTGTATATTGCAAACTGATATATTTTGTTTGATTAACGCGGACTTGAAAGCTACTAATTCGTCATACATAAAAATTGTGGTTGGGGAAGAATTAACAACAATAAAAGTCTTCTTTGACCTCACAAGTGCATTTCTAGTGTGTTATGTTAGTGCTTTAAAAACTAGATAAGAGGAAAGCACTACAAACGCAGGGAAGGGAACAGTAGTAAATTTGAGTCACATTGGAAGAGCGGGGGGGCCATGCGACAGGATGCAAATGGATTTCATTGAGATGCCTGTGCATGGAGGCTTGAAATATGTGTTGGTGATTGTGTGCATTTTTAGTCACTGGATTGAAGCATACCCTACAAGTAGGAATGACAGCCTTACAGTTGCCAAATTACTCTTGAGAGAACTAATAATACGTTTCAGATTCCTGATCTCTTTAGAATCAGATTGGGGAAGTCACTTCAATAACGAAGTAATCAAATTGCTGTGTGCAGCGCTGAACATTGAGCAAAAGTTGCATTGTAGCTATCGCCCTGAAGCATCAGGACTAGTGGAGCAAATGAATGGTACATTGAAATCGAGGATGGCGAAAATATGCGCATCCACAAACTTGAAATGGCCTGACACACTGCCCTTGGTGTTAATGTCAATGAGAAACACACCTGATAGAAAAACTGGACTGTCGCCGCATGAAATCCTCATGGGCAGAGCCATGAGACTTCCAGCAGTTCCTGCAAATGCTCTTGTAAATATTACCGATGATATGGTATTGGACTACTGCAAAGGTCTAGCTGATGTGGTACTCTCTTTTTCTCACCAGGTGGAGGCAACCACCTTGCCACCGATTCAAGGTCCAGGACACGACCTGAAAGCAGGTGACTGGGTCGTGATCAAGAAACACGTGAGGAAGTCGTGTCTGGAACCCCTTTGGAAAGGACCTTTCCAAGTGATTCTGACAACTACCACCGCTATGAAGTGTGCGGGAGTTCACAACTGGATTCACGCCAGTCACACGAAAAGGGTGACGTTTCCCACAGAAGAGGAAGTTGAAGCGCTGAAATTACCAGTGACTGACAAGAGAGAACCAGGCACCGAGACAGGACAAAGAGAACCTGGAGGCGAACAGGCAGAAATAGAGGAAGGGGAGATATTTTCTGAAGACGAAACAGCTGATCCATTTGAGGAGAACCGAGGAGAAACATCAGAAAGTGACGAAGATCCTGAGGGTGACAAAGAGCCTGCGACAGGTGAAGAAGCAGGAAAGCCTGATCAGAGGAGGGCTTTCCCAGAAGCAGACGATACAGGAAAAGAAAAAGAACACCTGATTGTCCTCCTAGGGGGAGAAAAGGAGGCGGGACAGGGTAAAATCATTCAACCTCTTCCAGAACCGGTTGCAGGTCCATCAGGTGAAAACAGTGCGAAACGGAGACAAAGCATATCGCCAGTGAAATTAAGGACTAAAGAAATATTAAACGAAAGTGAAGGGCCAAAGTTGAAAGAGAAAAGAAAAGAAGTGTCTGTCGCAATAACAACACCAAGTGAAGAGAAAGACCCAGCCAAGGAACAGGGCACCAGCGAGAGAGAATCAAAAGGAGATGCAAAATTGAAAAGGAAAAGAATACAGAGCAGAAAATATTCTGGTCCAGAGTGGGCATACTTAGCCACTAACGATTGGTCAGACGAATTCCTATCTCTCAGCCTTGAGAACGGAGAAGCAGAACGTCACTTTGGCACTTGAGAAGTGAAATTCCATGAACATTACCGAATAAGACATTGACAACCTGATTGACTTTTGAACTGGATAAGACATTGCTAACTTGATTGACTTTTGAAACCGATCTTGAGACAAAGCTGCTAACCGATAAGAGTCTAAGCTGCTAAAGAAAACCGTTTGAACGTTGAACTCGTTCAGCTGTATATATATATATATGTGGAAATCTGATTTGATAAAGTGTCTTCAACTTTCTGATTCTATATAGATCATGCCAGTCAATAATACAAAGGGACATAAAATGAAGTGTTGTAAATACATATGTATAGGCTTAATAACTGCATTTGTACTAAAAATTATAGCAATAGTTCTTGGAATGCATGGAAAGAATAAAAGAGACGTGAATGATGCTTCTACTTCTAAACCTACTACTACTGAACTAACTCCTCAACGGAAACTCGAACAAGACGAGAAATATTTGCTTGATAAGAAGGAACTTTCCTCAAACGTTTTCTATCACTTGCTGAATGCGTATGTTGAGACAATGGATGCGAAAGATTGTTATGTGTGCACACAAATACCTACCTCAGTAAAGGAAGGAGGGACATTTTATAGCATGCCTCTTACGTATGGAATTTCATGTACTGTAGTTTATTAATGACCTGAGTTTATGGCCAAGAGTATATTCACTACTTTTATTCCAATTATGATGTTGTATTTGCATATATCCCCATAATAGAGCTCCTGAGTAAAACAGCAAGAGATTATTATATAAAGTTAGTTAGGGGCTTCTTTGAGCCCCTGTCACCTTTTCACACAGCTCACGCTCACAGAGAAAACCTTACATGCTTGCTTTCACCGATAGAGAAAAGCTTTTTAGATCACACTGACAATAGGAGGAAGGAGGGGAAGGAGAAAATAGAAAGGGAATTACACAAGAGGACATCTGTAGTTAATTATGCTTTTGCCGCGATAAAGACACAAGGGAAAATAGCTTTAGATGCAATACACGTAGGGAGGCTCTGTGTATATAGACCTAAATCATATTATGACACGATCTTTTGGGAACGAGTGAATGTAAACATACGTTTTTGTTTCAAGATAAGTGGACGTTCATTCTGAATGGACAAGACCCAGTTATTCCAGGGGTAAATTATATTTGTGGACTTAACGCCTATTATCGTCTTCTAAAGGGATGGTATGGGAGATATTATTTGGGAATAGTAATTCCAAAGATTTATCAAATAGACGACTTCAAGAAATTCCCAAAGCTGTCTGAATCACATCATGTTCAGAAAAGGGAGACAGCTTCTGGTGTGGTAGGAGATATATTTGGAGTGACAATTCCTTCAGTAGGGGTCATATTGAATTCAATTAAAATTCGAAAGTTGTCTGCTATTGGGGATAACATGTTGACAAAATTCTCAGGAGCTATAATCCTGATGGATGCTGAACTTGCTGCAGAAAGAGCTATGACTCTTCAAAATCGGCTTGCTATAGACATTCTTTTAGCAAAGGATGGCGGCGTTTGCAAAATGATTGGTGCACGTCACTGTTGTTCTTATATTCCAGACAACAGCGGGCAAATTAGAAAAATTATTACAAATTTAACTAACAAAAGTACGGATTTGAAGGAATTGAAGGAACCAAGAGTATGGGAAAAGGTTGGAAAAGGATTTGCTTCCGTGGGAAAATGGCTCAGCAACATTTGGAATGGATTGTTACTGAAAATAGTAAAAGGAATATTAATAGTATTAATTTGTTTATTAGGTATTTGGGGAATATGGAAAGCTATTAAAATATTGAAAACAAGAAACAAAAGGAGAAAAGAAGAGAAAGAACAAAATAAGATGGTAGAAATATACAGAGAAAAATCAAAGGGAACCAAAAGAAAGAGGGAATTGACTGAAATACCAAATTACTAAAACAGAATTTTAATGGAATAAAATTTGTGGTGGAAGATTTGATGTGATGACATAATTAGTCATCAGAGGAGAGATTGATGACGCAGAAAAGAAGGTCTAACATATATTCATATATCATATAATCAACATCGTATAAGGTAGTGTGATTTTAGCAAAGAAAAATAATGTACGTGGGAAATTGTGCCCATGTAGTAGTTTGCCACTATTATAAACGAGCTTAATTAATCATGACGAATAGGAAATGTAGTAATCCGTCATAACTGCAAATGTAATCTATGATTTTCTTGTCAAAACTGTCATATGCTTAGCTTAAATTTAGTAGGGGCTTTGGCCTAGTCGCCTGGTCTCAAATTTAAATGCGTGGTTTTTACTTGCATTAATAAAGATAGTATTTTACTTTAAAGGTTGTATTTTTCCAGTAGAGATGACTAATACTTTTATCTCAAGGTTTCGTGCTAGGCTGGTTTCATCCCTTTTTAGCAAGGTCAGACTCTGCAGGTGAGGACAATAAAAGTACTGATACCGGAATAATTGGCAAACTTTGTTGCAACTTGTGTTCCAAGGCTCCAAGGACAATGTATGCATAAATGAGTACTAGGAGAAAGACACTTTTCATTGGTCAAATTGAAGCCACCCTATGAACCCTCCAATGGAAGACCCTGAACAATTTGGAATGTTTCTTACTTAAACCCACCGGACAAAGAGAAGTCAGCCATTTTCCTCGATGCCATTTTGAAGCCCGATTCAAGACGCCATCTTAGACGACATCTTGATGCCTTTCTCTATTCCAGAGAAAGAGACTTTGAAATTCTCACCCTAGAGACTTTAAATTTAATTTTGCCCCGTCCTGTCCATGTAGTAACTTTTGCCCCATTCTCCTTACTGCCGCAAGGAAACTTGCCCTTAACTTTGCCCCTCTGAAATCTGCCCCATGCTGATCGAACCGATACCTGAAGGACGAAGACTTTTCTTGAAGGCTGATTGTATTTGGTAAATATGAAATGATAATTGTATTATGCATTGTGTTTTCCTTCCTAGGTACCAACTGCTTATTTATATAGGGCCCAAGCTAGAAGTTTTCTAAATTTGTGTGGACTAAATTCGTTTTGCATGAAGCTCCACATGCCAATGCTAATTAGAGGCTAGTCGAGGTATTCATCTGATGCACCATGCTAAATTGAAATCTTGTTATGCTGACCGATGTATGAAATTAGTCAAATTCAATTGCTTATATTAGTGATTTGCATTGCTATAACCGAGTGCATTATAATTCAGATATTGCGTAGATTGCGTTTCTTCCGCCATTATGGACAGCTAGTAATGTTCGTATACATATATCATTTGATTTTGAGACTCACTTATATCATGCTAGCTTTGTTAATATAGGGAAATAAATTCATTAACTTCAAATAAACTGGTGTGGTTATTCATGACTGAAAGGTCATGGTGCGTCAAAATACAGATTGTTATTGATTCCTAATGTGTTGATTGATTATTAATTGATTATTGGTTATTGATTATAATTAGTTATCGATGATTGATTTGAGAGATCTGGCTGTTCTTGGATGAGGAGAGCCCGACTCGGTTAAAAGGTCCACCGACCTCCAGCGTGTCCGAGTACAAGTAATTTATAAGGACTGGACGCGCTATCAATTACCATCACGAAAACGCATTTGCTCATGCCTTTTATAAGAGCAAATTTGTGTTCTTTTGGAGAATGAGAAACTGACTAAGTCGGGAAGCTTCTCAAGAGCTTTAATAAAAGTGAAAGATTATGTTGTCTGGAGATTCGCTTGTTGAAAATGGAACGGCGCTAACTGTTTAAACGGAAGGATATCACCTCGCTGAAAATTGATCAGTATTTGCAGCTAAAAAGAAGATTGACAAAGGAAATTAAAAAAAGGGCTACTTCTACTACAATGCTACAGGTGCTTAATGAAGGAAGACATATGTGATACCATATGTGCTTTGCCTGACCTTTACTACAATCTATGTTTAAGCTAGTATAGGGAATTGATTAGCCACAAGGGTTTATGTGGGTTCACCTACTTTTACAAGTTGCACTACTAAGTATTGTTCAGAATGCCATCCAGAATCCTACCTCTCACTCAAAACATATGATTGAAGCACTTCTGCCAAGCTTTCCGATTTGCTTCATTCTTAAGTGCACCTTACAGATATAAATCTCTACCAGTATTAATTCTGTATATCCCCCTAAAGTGCATAATTGCACACCTAAATCAAACTTAGGTATGACAATCCTGTTCCTTTCCACATTAAAGAAATAAGACATTGGGGCACATTTAGATGCCCCTGGTGCCATGGGAGCGTCACTTTTTGTGACGCTATGGTGGCGCTGTGCACTGTGCCATATTTACAAGGCAGCGCTATGCCACTTTTTGTGGCTTAACGCCGCCTAATAAATGTGGGCCCCTCTGATGCAGTTTTCTGCTGCAGAGGGGGTTGCTATGGGTGTTGCTGTGGGCGTTCCACTACAACAACCATTGCTTTTGAAGCTGCCCCAGATTTACAAAGAATGATAAATCTGAGGTAGTTCCAAAAACTAACGCCACTCCAGGGATGCATGTTGCAACAAGAAGAAATACTTTTATTTCCCCTTGTTTGTGGTTTTTCCATGTATACTGCATTCTGCAGCTCACATAGAAAGAGCAAAACACTATTCATGATTGTGTGCAGGAAGGTGTCCCTCCCTGCACATAAACAATCATCCAATAATGACGATTTGCTACTTCTATATGTGCTGCCAAACCGTCATTGTAGATTGTTTATGTGCAGTAAGGGACACCTTCCTGCACAGAAACAACATTCCTTTCAACGCAGGATGCCTGCATTGGAGCTGGCAGCTAAATTTAGCAGCAGTGCTAGGGGAAACACAGAGGTGCACCGTGTTTGTAAATACAGTGCATACCTTTGTTTCTGACACAGTACATCAAATGTTTTGCAAGGTATGGAAGACTGTTTTGATTTGAGCTTGCTGCAGGATATGTTTGTTTTAATACCATGGAAAACAAAATTAAAACAAGCCCAGCAGACCATAAAACAGGTCCACAAACTACCAAAAAAAGCGACCACCACACTGACCTATCAGATCAGCCCACCGGGCCCTCCCTGGTTGTCCTACAGGCCAGTCTGCTACTGCTAATAACTAAGTATCTCTTGCATCAAGAAACGCCCAATACTTAATCTATGTCTTTACCGCTGTTTAGCATCTACAATAAAAAAAAACAATGTTGTCTGTTAAATCCGATGTGCAGTGCTTTCTTTGCAAAGTGCAGGGGTCCAAAGTTTTTCTCATGAATGTCCCTCCGCCCCTCCCCCCCCACTGAAGGATATTCAATTTGCTGGCTCCTTGGCCTGTCTAATTTCGATTCCGCCTCCTACCTCCTTCTTCTACAATCCTCCGCTTCCTCCTTATCCCATGCTTGTAGTTTACTTTTGATCTTGACTTTCCCTCCTTGTCACTGCCCTCCTGTCATTCTCTTTCTCCTTTTCTGCCTTTCTCTATCCTCTTCGGGTTCAAAGTCTTATGATGAAAATTCCACACAAAAAGAATGCCGGTGCCCTGCACCTGCAACCACCTGCACAAATTAAGCGCCGAACATGTCTTGCTGCCAAATTATCCATATTCTGATAGCACAAATGTCCACGGGGTAAAAAAACACCCACCTACTTGACATTAATTGGTTTGTCCTCTGTCAGAGCAAGCGCAAGGGTCAAGAAAGGAACGCTCCAGATTGGCATGTACTGGCAGGGCACCTTTGAGAAGCCTTTAATATAGTTGTCTGCAAAGCACCTGATTAGTACAAAATGAAAGGTCTCAGGTTCCGATCCTGCCAACCTGGCACCCTTTTCAAAATTCGAAAAAGAAATTGCAGCAAGCTTGTCGCGTAGTCGGTGACAGCACTAAATATATACTCTGAATAGTAAACATTGAATAGCAAGCCATGCGGAAAATAGCAATTTTTTGGCAGAGCTGCCAAGGCCTCCCTGATTCATTCCACCCTTGAACTGGCGATCCTTTCATCATCTCGACATCCTTTCCATCTTATGCGAGACGGAATCAGTGTACCTTGGCAACATCCAGCGGAAACGACCAAAAACATTTTCTGTCAGAAGTTCTTTCGTTTATTTCAATATTTTCTGTTAACCCAGAATTCTCTCTCTTTAAGGATGCCATGTTGGAAGTTGAAAAGAAGAGCAAAATATACTTTGATTCCCCCCCAAAAACTGTTTCAAATTATAGGTTCAAAAGCATTCCCTAAAGTAATGATCTAACTATGTGTTTGTTCTTGGATTTCAAAGAGTTATTTTGCACATAGAAGGACTTTCAGAGCCTTTACCTTTGGTCCCTGACCACAACAAAGTATTCTGGTATTTGTTGCTTCGAGGCTGGCGTGAATCTTGATCGACAATCGTTCAAACACAACTTGCAGCAATAAAATGGGACAGATTCATCAAAAATGTAATGCGGCAAAGTGACATAATTTGATGCAAAGTCTTGATGAAGTATTTACTTTCTAGCTCAAAATGTTTTGGAAAGTTCTCCTTAAAGTACCAGAAGTATTCCCATCTGCTCCTTTGCTTCAAGAGGCATTCTTTGAGTTAGACTTGGGCATGTCAGCGCTACCGCCCACGTATTCTGGAGCAAAGCCAGGGGTTGCCATACCTGTCTTTGCATAAAAAAACACATCCTTGGGTCAGGCACTAAGTAAGAGAAAAGTATTTATTTCTCCTTCCCTTATACACATGGCATGTGTGCTGCTATGTAAAGTAAATGTGAAATATATTAAAGTTCGTCTAAGCAATGGCTTTTGTTCTAGAAGAATGCCCTTCCAGTGCAAAATATATGATTGATATCATGAACACATCTTTAAACATGAGTGGTAGTAGGTAGCCTATTTGAGCATTAGTGCAGCGGAAGAGAGAAGCAACAAACAATATTTAGTAAATAGGTCTCTGCACTTCTCGGTCAATCAATGCAACATAGCACAGCAACTTTAAAAGTTCCAGAAAAGAGAGATGCACAAGCTGTGGAAAAAGCACTTTTGGGGCCAGATGTAAGAAAAAATCAAATTGCGACTTGCAATTTGCGAGTCTGTGCGACTCGCAAATTGCAAGTCGCAATTTGACATGCAGAAAGGTGTCTCAGACACCTTCTGCAACTCGCAATGGGGTCGCAAAGACCCACCTCATAAATATTTATGAGGTGGGTCGCAGTTTGCGACCCCATTGCGAGTATAGGCACTCGCTAACATGGAGGCCTGCTGACGTCAGCAGGCCTCCATGTTAGCGACCTGCCTTTTAAATAAAGTTTTTTTTTTTTTTTGAAGTGCAGCCCGTTTTCCTCACAGGAAAACGAGCTGCATTTCAAAAACATCCGAAACCTTTTGTTTCGGTTTTTTCAGGGCAGGGAGTGATCCCTTGGACCACTCCCTGCCCTGAAAAAATAATTTGGGGTCCATTCACAAAGGGGAAGGGGTCCCATGGGGACCCCTTCCCGTTTGCGAGTGGGTTACCATCCACTTCAAGTGGATGGTAACTGCGACTCCATTTGCGACCGCGTACGCGGTCGCAAATGGAGTTGCATACCACTCCGACTCGCAAATAGGAAGGGAACACCCCTTCCTATTTGCGAGTCGCAAATGCATATTGCGAGTCGGTAACGACTCGCAATATGCATTTGTGCATTGCAAACCCACGTTTGCGAGTCGCAAACGGCGATTTTCGCCGTTTGCGACTCGCAAAAGGGTTGCTACATCTGGCCCTTGGTTACTTACCATAGTGTACTACGAGAGAAGAAAAAATATGAACAGGGAAATGCAGCTGCATTATAAGTCACAGGGTAAACATGGGTTTTTAGTAATGCTGCTAGATGGCATTGCAGTGGGATTACTGGAAAATTACAACGTTTAGATCTGGATGGGGAATAACCTACTGCATCCAGCATAACCTGCTCGTTTAGCACATTTCTCTTGTATTCTGGGTTGATTTATAGTCATATATTATCCATGATATTTTACCAGGTGGCAAATGAAACTGAAAAAACATATGGTATTACCAGCTGCAGTGTTACTAAACATGGTTATCAGTTAAGTGGTAAATGTTGTAACCATGAGCAGTATTATTTCCACAAACACGTGGAAATACCTCTCCGCACAACTCATAATGAAGCTCCTAATGGAAAACAGTACTCATTGGAAGAAAAAGATTTAGGACCTCTGATTTAATGAGGAGGAGCTACATTTGGCTGAGAACCATTAATTGGTGGAATCTGCACACCATAGGATTAGTTGAGTGGACAATATGTCAGCTGTTGGATCGCCTCCACTGGGTTTAGCTTTTTCTTCAGCACTTGCAGAAATGTACACTCCCAAGAGCTCTTGTCAGGCTTGAGAAGGAAACAAATACACAGAAAATAGCCATAGATTTCCGAATGGCGACCCATATTTTACAACATGAACTCACTCTTGTTGTGTAGCTATTTTAGCCATGTTTTAGACATGTTATTTTAGCGAACTAGGCCTGCCGTTGTGCACTTTTGCCCAGTTACATTTTATTCAGCATCGCTTTATTTTTCTAGCATTTGCGGTGTTGTTTTATTTTCTCTATTTTTTTCCTTTGCCTAGGAAAGCATCACGTTCTTAGCATTGCACTCTGTGCTTTCTTTAAGGCTGCAGTCAGACAGGGTTGCTGGCAAAAGTGGTATGCTGGCACTCCAACATTCATAGAAACATTCACATTCTTATGTGGGGACCTTTTCCTAGAAAATCAACTGTTTTATTAAAAAAAATACTTCTTTGTCCCATACACGTTAGAGGGAGATTCCAGCCAGATGACCGCGACTGTATGCTGATTTATGAATATCTTCACTACAGCTTCCTGCTGAGACTGCTGAACCCCTGGCATACATGGGGACAGTGTCTCTTTAGACAACAGGCTTCCTTGCTCAGGTATGGGGGATGATGTCTACCCAGGGGGGAAACCTGATGGGCAGATTAGGGCTTATCATGCTGTGCTCTTACATAGCTAAGGTAGGAAATATATCTATCACTCCTAGAAACAGTATGGTGGGCTTGTTTTTGTGTTTCACACTCCTAGTCACCTTTTTGCTTTTAGTGTGTTTTATCTTCCTAGTTATTGCAATCCATGCCATTTTATCTAAGGTGTTGTTACTTCAATAAACCCTTATTGAACTATACACTGCTTTTGTTTGTCTTTGCATGTGTGAGACTAATGTAACTGAGAGAAAGGGCTGAGATCTGATCGACCACGATTTCCCTGAGGAGTCTTTCCTGTCATGCGCCCAGTTGCCACAATCATCCCTGCTCATGGGAGAGATGAGATGCTGCTAATTAGTGGGAAAACCCGGATTAGGCTGACAGGTATCACATGGTGTGGAATTGTACTCAGTACTCCACAATTCAGATGATTCTGCCACCCCAAATCTAGTAGCCTCATTAGGATAATGAGAACCTATGCAACACTCTTACATCCAGCATACAACAAACCTCCTTACTCGAATGATTCCTATCAGTTATTCAATGGGTCAAGTTACATTACCAAGTCTAAAATTTTAAACACTGCTTTCATTGAAAATCTAGCTTCTGACTCAAAGGTGCGCTTCAATATTGCCAAAGAAGTCTTCTTTGATCCCCAAATGTTCCTCTGAATGATTGAAGAATGTTGAACATTCAGACGAAAAATACTGATGCCGGCACCCAATTCAAAAAACATTTTTTCTGTAGTAATTGTGTATTTATCATGGAAATCCAGGCTTGACTTACAAACAAATTAGAAGTGAGTCAGACTTAAACAATTTGTCATGTTGTTTGCCAATTTCTGGGAGCACTCACTCAGTGTGGGCTGACGCCTCTTGACTTTTTGCCAATTTATTTTTAGCCCTAAACATTTATACATGCTACTTTTTAATTGGACATTTTTATTTCTTTTCATCAGTACATTTTTCATACTCCATGATGAAGTGTGAGAGTTAGGCAAGATTATTGTATTCAGATGTAAGAGATGTTGAGAACTTGATGCTTGATTTGTTTGTTTAAGGTGAGCAATTGTGTAACTCTTGAAAAGGCGTGTTAGTTTACCAGAAATATGTTGATGTATTGATGGATTCTTCTAGAGTGAAAACCACATTGAGGACATTGATAAAGAATCTCAAAAGAAAAATGGCACAAAATTGTTTATGACTGAAAATAAATTGCCTAAAGGAATCAAGAGGCAGAAGTTCAAATTGAGTGTTTGCCACTTTTATGGCTTATAGCTGAAATAAAGTTATATATGATGATGATGATGAGTGTTTGCCACCAAGAATAGCTGACATGTCCCTGACACAGTGTCTGAATGTAACTACTACCAATATGAGATCAGTTTGATGAACATAGAACTGAAAAGATGTGTATATATATATCCACTGTGCACTACGCCACTCCACTCTACTCTCTTGTGGTGTTGAATGTCATTTAGTTAAGCGCTGTTAGGTGGAGTGTCATAAAGTATAATGGAGGACAGTGCCTTAGAGTTTAGTGACGTAGAGTCTAGTATTGTACGACTGAATGGAGTGTAGTGGAGTACAGTGGAGTGGTGTAGAGTACAGTGGAGTAAAGTGTTATACAGTGGAATAGAGTGTTGTGTCGTATAGTGGATGGGGTATCATAGAGTGGATGGTGTGTTGGATAGTGGAGGGGCGTGTTGTACAGTAAAGTTGAATGTCATAAAGTGGAGTGTCATTGACTGCAGTGTGGTGGAGTCTGTGGTTGTAGATTGGAGTGTTGTTGAGTACAGTGTCATACAGTGGCATTGAGTGGAACACAGTGTTGTACAATGATGTGTAGAATGGAGTTTAGTGGAGTGCAATGGAGTGCAGTGCTATATAGTTCAGTGTTGTAAAGTGCACAGTAAGGTGGCGGAGAGCATCATACACTGCAGTGTCTTATAGTGGAGTGCTGTAGAGTGATAAGTCATATAGTGGACTGTGGCACAGTGTTGTAGAGGGATGTAGAGTGTCATACAGTGGAGTGCTGTATCAAATAGTGGAGTGGCATGTCATAGAGAGGAGTGGATTAGTGTGTCCCACAGTGTCATACAGTATACTACAGTGGTACAGAGTGA
Organism: Pleurodeles waltl; assembly: GCF_031143425.1. Lineage (NCBI taxonomy): Eukaryota > Metazoa > Chordata > Amphibia > Caudata > Salamandridae > Pleurodeles > Pleurodeles waltl. The sequence goes on from NC_090446.1 coordinate 269,749,467, forward strand.
ATAGGCATAGTGTGGAGTAGAGTGTCAGAGTGGAATACAGTGCAGTAGAGTCTTGTAGAGTTGAGTTGCATAGAGCACAGTGGAAAGTGGAGCAGTGCAGAGTGGTTTCTTGTACAGTGGCATAGACAGACGTAAAGTGTCATGCAGTGGAGTATAGTGGAGTTGAGTGGAGTGGTAGAGCGTTCAGTTGGTTAAAATGTCATAAATTGGAGTGGCGTCTCGTAGAGTGGAGTGCTGTGCTGTAGACTGTTAGTAAGTTTCGTAGAGAGGAATAGAGTGTTGTATAGTGGAGCATATTGGCATAGAGTGGAGTACAGAGTCATACAGTGGTGTGCGGTGTAATAGAGTGGACTTGTAAAGAGTAGACGGCTCTACAGCGAAGAGGCTAGAGTGGAGTGTCATATAGTGGTCTAGAGTGGGGTAAAAGGTAATATAGTAGAGTCAAGTGAAGTGGCATAGTGTATAGTGGAATAAAGCATTATAGAGTTGAGTGGCATGTTCTACAGTACAGTGCCATGAAGTGGAGTAGCATGGAGTGTCTTAGCATACACTGCAGTTAAGTGTCATAGAGAGGAGTGTCATGTTGTACAGTGGAGTGGAGCAGAGTGGAGTGGCATAGAGAGGAGTACAGGGTTGTAGAGTGGAGTGAGTTAGAGTGCAGTAAAGTGTGGTAGAGTGTGGTAGACTGGAGTTGCACAGAGTCTGTAGAGTTGAATAGCTTAAAGTGTCTTTGAGTGGAGTGGCGTTTAGTGGAGTTCAGTGGAGTAGAGTGAAGTAGTGTGTTAAAGAGTAAATTGTTGCAGAGTGTCTTAGATGGAGTTGCATAGATTATCATAGACTGTAATAGAGTGGCATAGCATGGACTATGGTGTTGTACAGTGACATAGCCCGGACAACAGTTTTGTACAGGGGAGTAGCATCCGGTGCAATAGAGTGAAGAGGCATAAAGTGTTGTAGAGTGAAGTAGAGGATCGCAGAGTGGAATACACTTGAGTGGCATAGACTGGAGTGGGGTAGAGTGGAGTGGCATACCCTGTTGTGTCGTAGAATATTGTATCATAGAATATTGTGGAGTGGAATGGAGTGGCGTAATCGAGAAGAGTGGATAAGTGTACAGTGGAGTGTCCTAGACTGGAGTGGTGTACAGTGGTGTGGGCTGGAGTGCAATAGCATATAGTGTGGTATGGTAGAGTGGCGTCTAATACAGTGGAGTGGCATAGAGTGGAATAGCATAAAGAAGACTAGCGTGGAGTGGAGTAGCCTACACTGCAAGAGCCTAGAGTGGAGTGGCATAGAGTCAAGTGAGGTAGAATGGAATAGCATAGAGTGGATTGGCATGGAGTGGAGTTGTGTACAGTGGAATAGCTGAAAGTGGACGGTTGTAGAGTAAAATAGCAGAGAGTAGAGTGGTGTAGAGTGCAGTGGCATAGAGTTGAGTGGCATACAGGAGAATAGCATAGAGTGGAGTGATGTAGAGTGGAGTGGCGTACAGTGGAATTCTCCCAGAGTGGAATGGCAGACAGAGAGTAAAATGGTGTAGAGTGGAGTAGAGAACTGTGGAATGAGGTGAAGTCGAATGGTGCAGACTAGACTGGCATAGAGTGGAGTGACAGAGAGTGGAGTGGTGTGCAGTAGAATAGCATATAGTGGAGCGGTGTATAGTAGAGTGGCATACAGTGTAATAGTGTAGAGTGCTGTAGTGTTGAGTGTAGTAGGGTACATTGAAGTGGCATACGGAGGAAGAGCATAGCGAAGTGCTGTACAGTGTAATAGCATACAGCAGAATGTCAAAGAGTGTAGTGACTTAAAATTGAGTCATATATAGTGGAGTGGCATATAATAGAAAAGCATACAGTTGAGTAGAGTACAGTGGAGGCATGTAGAGTGAAGTGCCATGCAGTGGAATAGCATACAAGGGAGTGGCATAGAGTGGAATAAAGTAAGGTTTAGTGTTGCACATTGGAGGTATGTATAGTGAAATAATGCAGAGTGGAATGGCACATAGTGGAGGGTCACAGAGTGCAGTGGCATTGACTAGAGTGTCATAGAATGGAGTGGCATAGAGTGTAGTAGTGTAAAGTGGAATGGTTTAGAGGGGAGTTGCATAGAGTGGAGTGGGGTAGAGTGGAGTGGTGTGTAATGGATTTTCGTACAGTGAAGTTGTGGATAGAGGAATGATGTAGAGTGGAGTGGCAGACAGTGTAATTGCATATAGTGGAGTGGCATGAAGTGAAGTGGCATAGAGTGGACTGGGACAGAATGGAGAATGATACTGGAAACAGGCGTAGCCTGAAAGTGGGTGAACCAATGTTGGTGTATTGTGGCAGGAATATGCATTATAAGGTGTAAATGTTAATTTTTAGTAGGATGTTCAAATAGTGTCTTAAAAGTTATGTGTCAAAATACTTAGTTATATCTTGTGCTGCGGTATACTGCCATAACTTGTTGGACCTGGCCCTTTTTACAGGGTCAGCCCCAATCTTTTTGCCTCCTTCCTCCTTTTTTTTCTGACCTGTTTTTGTGGGCTTTAGGACTCTGGGCCCTAACCAGTGCTTAAGTGCATATGCTATCTGTGTAAAGTGTATGTTTGATTGGTTTATTCCTGATTGGCATAACTGATTTACTCGTAAGTCCCTAGTAAAGTGCACTAGTGGCGCCTAGGGCCTATAAATCAAATACTACTAGTGTGCCTGCAGCACTGATTGTGCCTTCCACTTGAGTAGCCCTGTAATCTTCTCCCAGACCTGCCACTTCAGTGTCAGTGTGTTCAGTTTTAACCTGCCAATTCGACTTCGCAAGTGTACCCACTTGCCAGGCCTAAACATTCCCTTTTTAACATGTAAGGCACCCCTAAGGTAGGCCCCAGGTAGCCCCATGAGCAGGGTGCAGCGCATGTTAAAGGTGGGACATGTACTTATGTGTTTTGCATGTCCTGACAGTGAAATAATGCCAATTTCGTGTTTCACTGTTGGAAGGCCTATCTCTCTCATAGGTTAACACGGGGCTGCCTTTAAATGTCATTAAAGTGCATATTCCCTTTCGGAGCAGATGGAAATATGGAGTTTAGGGTCTCTGAGTTCACAATTCAAAAATGCATCTTTTAGTGAAGTTGTTTTTTAGATTATGTGTTTGAAAAAAGGCATTTTCTTGTGTAAACCATTCTGTGGCTCTGCCTGTTTGTGGATTCAGGGTCTGGGTCAGTTTGATAGTTGGGCTGTTTGCAACTGGCTCTTGCCAGTGACTCAAAGGGGCTGGGGTATAGCCCACATATCCTGATGAGCCATCTGTGCTGGAAGGGAGGGGAGGAGTGGTCACTCACAACTGAATCGGCTGTGCCTGCCCTTAAACAATGCAGTCTCCAACCCCCTGGTGTGTGGCTGGGCCCTGGCCTGGACAAGAAAGGATCTTACAAATACTTGAGTTTTTACTTTGAAGTTTACCAACTTCAAAGGCAGAAAGGGCTATACGTATTGGACCCAGAACACCAGACTTTAGATTACTTCAAGGATTCAAGAGGAACCTCTGCCTGGAGAAGAGCTGAACAGCTGACAAAAAGTGCTGCCCTGACCTGTGACTGTGCTGTGTTGGGCTGTCCTGCAGTTGCTGCGTCTGCCTGTACAAGGGGACAGAGACTGGACTTTGTTGCACTCCTGCTTGAGAAGTGACTGCAAGGGCTTGGAATAGAACTTGCCTCCTCTATTGAAGCCTCAAGGACAGCAAAGGCTTCACCAACCAAACCTGAGTCTACTTGCTGTGAACTCTAGCTTGCCAGAGGGTGCCATTCCTGGACCTCTGGAAGTGAATTCCTGGAGACAAACCAGTCTAATGAAGCCGTACGACGCCGTGCGACTTCGCAAAAGATGTCGCTGCCAGGAACTGCAACACCACTTGCCCTGAGGCCGTGGATCTTGCTGAATGTGATGAATCCGTCAACCCTGTGAGCTGATGCCACTACCCCCGAAGCCGCGATGCCGCCTGCATCGAGGCCTTGGACCTCGTTGAAGTACGACGACCCTGTAGACCTTGGGTTGCTGCAGCTGCTGATCCCACCTGACTTTGCTGACAGCAGAGTGTCATAACTCCAACGTCCGTGACTATCTGACACCATTGCAGCACCTGTGGTCCTGTGACGTCATCGCAACCTTTTGAGGTTGCCCCGCAGTATCGTGACTCTGCCGGACTTCGCATCTTAAGGAACCAGAGGGTCCGACTCCGTATCTGATGCCGCTTCACCTCCACCGCCCTGTACTGATGACCCAACGCTGGTGTGTGATGGCACTGTTCTCCTGCCTTGTGGCACCGGAACTTACACCGCATCGGACTCAGCGACGCTGCTCTCCCCGACTCCAGGCACCGGCCTGTTTTGTACTTGTTTCTTAAGGTGCTGTACCTGGGGGTCGAACTACTCTGTGAACGGCGCCATTGGCGTGGCATTGTAGGAAACGACTCTGTCACGACGCCACATAATACCAACTTTCAGTATATGTGCCTCAAGGCACTGTTTTCTTGCTTTTAAGTGCTAAATTCATATTTTTAACTATATATTGTGGAATTTTATCGTAGTTGGTCTTGTTTACTTAGATGAAGTAATAACTATTTTTCTAAACCTGTGTTGTGTCATTTTTGTAGTGGTTCACTGTATTACTGTGTGTGCTTGTACAAATACTTAACACATTGTCTCCGAGTTTAGCCTGCCTTCTCTTGCCAAGCTACCAAGACGGTGAGCGGGGGTTAACTGAGTGTGATTCTCCTTTATCCTGACTAGACTAAGGGTCCTTGCTTGGACAGGGGGTAACCTGACTGCCAACCCAAGACTCCATTTCTAACATTGGTGATCAGTGGTGAGGATTTGAACTTGTATTGTACTTGACATACAGTGATTAAGTGTATACTAATATTTTCAGTGCAGACCATTACGTGACCACACACAGATTTCCCTTTTTGTCATCTGGGATCCTCCTAGATACATTGTTGATACTTGGACTCTGGTTTTGGTTGCACCTGTGAAGCCTTTGCAGAATGGGAGTCAAATTTTGCCACTTGGAGATCTATTCAAAGAGGGAGCTAAAGGTTTTCTCCAAGGAAAGGGGGCTGGCTGTGAAGAGATGGTCCCAAAAGTTGGTTCTTGAGACAGCCGGGCTTCAGTATGAGATAGTACACTGGGAAGCAAACATACTAGATGATTCTGAGGCGGAGGAGGACTACACTGAGGAGGAGGGTGGTGGCCCTGAAAGGAGAACTGAAAGAGAGGAAGGGCTCTTAGCTTAAGAGCAGAGGCTGAGAGAGCTAGATGAAGAGCTTGAGAGGGCTGAGGCAGGGAGAGCCTTAGCCCAGGGAAAAAAATGTTCAGTGCTGATGAAGAAGTGTCCATGCCCAGATACTTGAGGCCCAACCTAGAGTAGGAGGTGTTCACACAGCAGGAGGTTCCGGGGTATGAGGTAGCTCCAGTGGTGCGCAGGGTCCCTGAGGTGGATTGGGGAACTGGCAAGGGGACTCATATTTCTTATAGTGGGAGGTACACTCTACTGGTTCAGGTGAGAGTGACAGGGAGAGGAGTTCCCCCCAGGTAGAAGTCCTGGTTATGGCGTGTGAGTGACAGCCATTTCCTTTTACTGTGAAAAATTTTAAGGTGTTGTGGAAAGTAAAAAAAGCTTTATAAAGGGCATCAGGAAGGCAGGCTGTCCCCATATATTGAGAGAGGGAGTTTCTAAGAGATAAATCCAGTGAAGATGATGACTGTATGTTGTTTTCAACAAATTTTAATGATCTTGCGAGACTCTTACGGGATTGTAAATAGTAAAAATGAGATCAGTTCACAATACATTTCAATAGTTAGACTGGATAGTGTGGTGCTTGTTTTTGAGAGAAATTGTGTTACGAATTTAGTACTGAAATGAGTAGATGATTTATTCTTATTTAAAAAAAAAAAATGATCTAGCAAGCATCTTGCGAGCTTAGCATGGAAAATTACTGGGCCTGTCATCAGGTGTTTTATTATACTGCGAGAGTCTCATGAGATCGTATGGGGAGAAGTAAAAAATCAAGTTCAGTTATTTAGTAATATAGTTTGGAAACTTTGTTGTGAAGTGTCAGTAAATGAACTAATGTTGGTAAACATTCATGTTTACAAAGTGAAAAGCTGTTTGGTAAGGTGTAGATGTGTGAATGTAGCTATTGAGAAGTCCACATTACAATGTAGAGAGATGTGATCGCAGATTGCAGATTGTGTTAAAAATGAAGGGCCATATTTACAAGAAAGTGGGGCATCAACTTTGCTGCATCACTTTTCTTGCGCCCTCCCCTGTGACCCCCAAAGTCACCATGTGTGAGCCGTATTTATAATACGGCACACGTTAAGACAAGGTGTCAAAGTTTTTTGATGATATTGTAGTACTTTGCAGGATTAGAGCTACAAATGGTGGCACTAACTCTGCAAAGTAAAGGAAGGCCTATTGAAAGTAAAAACGTGTACATTTCAAGCCTGCCTTAAGCAGGCATTAAAAATTAAGCTAAAAATGCTGAGTCAAATGTAAATTTCACTGCATCATTTTTAAGGGCCTCCCTGCATACATTATGCCTGGCACAGGTGTAATTTTGGGCAAGGGGATTACAAAGTGGCGCAATGCATACGTTGCACCAGTTTGTAAACATGGCAAAGGAGAAAGGCCTCCTTAATGCCACATTAGTGTAAAAAAACAACCCTGATGTGGCACTAAGAGGCGCTAGGGCCTTGTAAATCTGCCCCAAAGTGTTTAAACTATATATACTTGTAGTACTCTTGCTCTCTTTCCTTAAATTTCAAAAAAGCTCTACTGTTCGTATGAACCTTAAAGTATATATATATTAGCCCTATGAGATTTGTGAGTGGTGATTTTACTATTTCTAGAGTGAAACAGAGTGGTGAGTGTTAGCAAAGGTGTGTCAAAATGATTCTCTTACTTTAGAAACTGAAATGGAAGTAGAGTTCATGGCAAGTTGTAATTTAATTGCGAAAACATGAAAATAAGTTGAGGGTGGGGAAATTTTAGGAGATAGAAATAACAATTTACTGGTGCAATAGATATAAATATGTGATGTGATGTGATTGTGGGTGAAAAGTGTAGTAAAGATTAGACACTATAGTGATGTATAACTGTTGTCAATTATTGATCAGTATGTCATTTTTATCTTTTTTGTCAATTAGTTTTTTCTAGAAGGAAAATGGAAACTTGTGTATGGGGAAATAATATCTGCTTATAGAAGCAGCAACAAAGAGCCCCGTTAAGACAAGCTGGATCATTATCTTGATCAAGCCCAGTGTAACCAGATTGAAAAGATGTGAAATCACATGAAAGCTCTGCAGTTCAGCTGCACGAATCAACTGTGTCCTAGCTAGTCTTTGTCAACTCCTTTAAAAAAACTATACAAATATCAAACTTTGCTGCAATGTCTTTGCTAGCTGGTCCAACTGACACACCAAAGATTATTTTCCAGGCTGAGATGACTGAGATGGTGCAACTACACCAGGCTGCTTATTATAACCTGATGAAAACATTATAACATAGTAAAGTTGTTTGTTTTGTTTGTTTGTTTTAAAGTTGTTGATATAGTTTGTCAATGTAGTTGTTGTTATAGTTTTGTAATGTTCTTAAATTGTTTTGTTTTGTTTTGTTGTAATAAAAATGTATAAAGTTACTTTTAATTTCTTTTCTTGGTACTTATTACACATTTCAGTTATATTATGGTATTGCAATACTGAGTAATACTGGCAGTTTCATCTTCAGGAACTGCAAATATGTTGCTGCATGTAAATGTATCTATATGGTACTAAGGTAATCTTTTACGCTACAGAGAATTAGTATTGGAGAAGCAAATTATTTTGCTATGCAGCTATGGTAACTTGTCATCCAACAGTGATGTGTTCCTACAGCCATTAGTTGTTGTGCGTGCTATAGTATAGGAAAATCTTTATACTCCAATACACACTGCTTTTAGCTGATGTGCACACCTTATTACATATGGGTATTGCCATTGGGAGACATCTGAAACACAGGTAAGTATATCCCCACAATGAAAGATGGACATGAGTTATCCAAGACACAGTCATGAACAGAGAAGATGCTCCATTTTGTAATCTACTTTGGACATTCATCAGCATGTAGACAAGTGTGTGCAAAGAGAAGAGTTTCTAAAGACAGCCCACTTTGCACTAATGGTACTCACAGAAGATGTCTCACCTGAGAGGGCAGAGTGTTTTCATATCATAGTCTCTATAGTTGTTATGCAAGGCAGACTTTTGAGCAGCAAGGTAATTTCAGCCATATATGTGTAAATCTGACTTGGGAGAGCTGTGACCATAAAGGTAAGCCACTTTTCACACTATAATTTGCACAAGCATTATACAAGAGACAGGTCACAGGAGAGAGGCCAGTCTTTCCTCACACTATATACTGCAGTCTTATCATGCAATAGACTTAAGTCACAAAACAGGGTAGTTTCTCTCCACAGTCTACTATGCATACCTGTTAGCATGAGAAGAGGACTGAGTAGAGAGATGCATTGTTCTCAAACCATACTATAGCCATCTATTACCCTAGTGAGCAGATGTGTTAGCAGAGAGGTGACCCCCTTCCCAGACAGCAAGACATATCACTTTTGTTCTAAGGAGAGGTGTGAGCACAGAGACCACTGATTCAATATACCTATATAGGTGTTGGTGCAGAAGACAATGTTACTCTACATACTACTGTATATATTGTTATGCTATGGAGAGCTGTTAGTGGACAGTCAAATCCATTCCCACACACTAATATATATGGTTATTTGCCTGGGGGGAGCCCTCAGTGGGAAGGCAAGCACTTGTTATACTTACTATGGAATAGTGAGGTCTTATATGTGAGGTGAGTACCTTCCCCACCCTACTATGCATATTGCTGAGCCTGGGGAAAGGTGTAACTGGAGAGATGGTGTCTCTTTACACCCTATTCTACACATTGGTTACCTTCAAGGAAGGTCTCAGTGGAGAGGCCAGTCTTTCTGCATAGTCTAGTAGTGGGGATTATAAGAGATAAGTATGGTAATGAAGGAAAATTTAATTTCTTCCTCTAAAGTCATTTTGCTATCATGCTACCATTTGTGTAAAAAAGTGGTAGCGAAACTCTGATGCATATAAATTATACATATTACAACAGGATATGTTCAGTTAGAATGCAAACTCCATTATTAAAGTACACTCTTGCGAGACGCTCACAAGCATAAAGCAGCAAACACTGCCCCCTCAGAGTGGACATGGAGGACCATGTCCCTGCTCTCGCAAGAGGCTTGAGAGAGTCACCCATGCTATGGGTGAGTGTCAAAGCCCAGCTCACCTGAGTCCTTGTTCAGTTCTGATGGAGGTTGAAGACAATCCAACCCCACCCTGAAACTGCTTGTTCCAGCACACTAGTTTTTAAAACAGTGCACTAAGAACAGAAGCTCAAGGGAAGGGGGGAAGTGGATAAAATAAAATAAAGAGACAACACCGTTTTTGCGTTTTCACTGTTGAAGTGCTGCACAAATCTGCAGCCCTCTCTGACTTCTGTAGAAACTGGTGCCTAATGAAACATAAACAAAGAACAGATAAGTACAACCTATTCCTAACTGGGTTCCTGACTATCCCTTTATTTATTAGAAATGTTCTTCTAAAAGTACCTCTTGGATCCTGGTCTCTAGTTTCCAGGTTTGGAATGTGTTACTGCTCTGGGATGTGCTTTCTATTACTCTAAAGCTTCTAAAACATTAAACAAATACCGTTATCAGAATTACCAATATCAAACATTCATCTTAATATAACTAAAGCCTAAATTCCCAATAGCAGACTCACTTTTCCCAAATTTCCAGAATCTTTTATAAAACCAATACTGTACTTTTACGTCAAAATACAGCATGTAATTTGTGCAAGTCCTTGATTTACTGTTTGCCTTGCTGTTAATGGTTTCCACGGTTCGATTCTTAAAAGTTCCATAAAAAATGTTTGCTTCACAAAGTTCCACAAAGTATTCTTGTAACAAAGAGTTTGAATCACAATGTTCGTGGAAGGTATCTTGTTTCCAGAAATTGTTGTCAAAGTTCTTTCAGGTAATAAAAGTTTTGCACTTACTTGTTGCTGGCAAGAGATACTGATCAGTCTAACCTTGTCTTCTTTCTCTTTTGCAGGTTGCTTGTAGGAGAGAGGCTGAGGCAAGGAGGAACCGGAAACCGGAAGAAGGAAGAGCCAGCAGCTGCGCCCATTGAAGCCAATGAAAGTCTGTAGAGAGCAGGAGTGCCAGCGCCGAGGGATCTGTCCTCAGGTAAGCGGGAGGTAGACGAGCACAAGCACTGGGTGAGGCTCGGGGGCTGCCTTTTATAGACAGGGCTGGGTGTGGTCCTCACATGCTGCACATGTTCTTGAAAGGTGTGCAGAGCTGGGTGTGGTTTGAAGAGCTGGGTGTGGTCCTCACATGCTGCACATGTTCTTGAAAGGTGTGCAGAGTTTCAGTTATTATGCAAATGAGTTAAATTAACACATGGCCTAGAGAGGAGTGTTTTAAAGAAGTCTTGGTAAAAGCAAGGCCCAATGTGTAAACCAAACATCACATTAAACAACATACACAGAAGCCTAGGGGGGGGGGGGAAGGTGAGATAACAAGAAAGGCTTTCAATAGTAAGTTTAAAAGGGAGCTATTACAGAACCCACTAGTGCAGTGAGAGGGGACATGCTCTTTGCTGTGCACAAACCCTAACAGTTGCCCCCCTCAAAGGCCCTCCTACAGGACAGGGTTTTCCTGGATTTTTTAAATAAAACCGTCTAATCAGCTGTGGGGTATGTACATATGATGCTGGTTCCCATAAATTCTCAGATTCATCATATCCTTTCCATTCTACTAAATAAAACAGACGTCCACTAATTCTTTTTGAGTCTTTTATGCTTTTCACTTCATATTCTAGATTTCCCTTAATTGGTATGGGTGGAGGTGGTGGTTCAGGTCGGGTTTTTGGATTGTACGGCTTAAGCAAGGACACATGGAATGTAGTATATACTGGATATTCTTTTGGTAAATCTAATTTTACTGTTACCGGGTTTACTATGGCAGTTATACTAAAGGGTCCAATGAAACGTGGTTGCAGCTTTCGGGATCCCTCTATGTTTAGGTTCTTTGTGGGGAGCCATACCTTGTCACCGATTTTATACATTGGGGCCTCAGATCTGTGTTTGTCTGCTTGTCTTTTCATGCTTTCCTTGTACTTTAATAAATGTTTCCTGGCTTTGTCTTGTATGTCACCTAACCTTGTTAGTCTATCCGTTACTGTAGGTAACAGAGAATCTTCTAACAAAATGGGTATAGCTCTTGGATGATACCCCTGCAAGAAATAGAATGGTGAGCAAAGTAGAGCTGAATGCTCAGTATTATTATAAACAAACTCCGCTACAGGGAGATCTTCCAACCATTCACTAGAATAATCAGCCAATAAACAACGTAGCGTTTGAAGTAAGGTTTGGTTCAGTCGTTCAGTCTGTCCATCTGTCTCTGGGTGGAAAGCAGTGGATAATGCCACATCTATTTTCAGTTTTGTACATAATTTTTTCCAAAATTTTGAGTTGAACTGGCTCCCTCGGTCTGACACCACTTTGCTTGGCAAACCATGTAAACGCACAATTTCCCTTATAAAAATATCGGCAAATTCTGCCGCCGTGGGTAATTTCCGTAATGGTACAAAATGTGCCATTTTAGATAAAAAATCCACTATAACCAACACTGTTGTGAAAGATTTTACAGGTGGTAAACCTACAATAAAGTCTACGCTCACAGTGTGCCAAGGTTGCTTGGGTGTTGGCATTGGTATTAACAAGCCGTCAGGGGCCTTATGAGAAGATTTATGTCTTGCACAAATTGGACAGGTAGTGACAAATTGCTTAATGTCCTTTCTTATAGTGTCCCACCAAAAGTGTTTTTGCACATTTTCCAGGGTTTTTACCCAACCAGGATGACCTGCTAACGGTGAGGCGTGATGCCAAATTATCACCTGTGTTTGTAATTCAGAGGTGGGCACTAACAGCATGTTGTCGTGATACAATAAACCTCGTTGTATTGTGTTATGGGAATCCTTTAACCAATCCTGAGGTGCTATTTGCATGTGTGCATTATATAGATCTGTGATGAAATCCTTCTGTTGTACTGGTGCCAAAAACTTTTGGGGAGGAATAATGGGTTCTCCTATTTTATCTTGTTTCATGTCTGAAGTATGTCCGTATCTAGATAACACATCAGATTGAATTTGTTGTGCACCTGGTCTATAGGTTATTACAAAGTCAAATGTGCTAAAAAAATTTAACCAGCGCATCTGACGTGGTGTTAGTGCTTTAAGTGATCCAAAAAACTGTAGGTTCCGATGGTCAGAAAAGATTGTAACTGGGTACTTGGCTCCCATTAAATGGTGCCTCCATTCTGAAAAGGCTACTTTGATAGCTAGTAGTTCCCTTTCAGCCACAGTGTAATTTTGTTCAGCTGGTAATAACTTTTTGGAATAGAAGGCTATAGGATGTAACTGGCCATCTACTGCATCTCGTTGAGAGAGAACTCCTCCTAAAGCTACTTGTGAAGCATCCGCTTCAACAAAAAAAGGCAAGTCAGGATCAGGATGTTTCAGAATTGGGGCTGAAGTGAACTTTTGTTTTAGGAGTTGAAAGGCGTGTGCCCCCTCATCAGTCCAAAGAAATCGTTGCCCTTTCCACAACATGGTAGTTATTGGGGCCGCAATGTCTGCAAAATGTGCCATAAACCTCCTATAAAAATTGGTGAAACCCAGAAATTTCTGAATATCTTTTACAGAGGATGGTTCTGGCCAATCAGCAATAGCACTGATTTTCTTTACATCCATAGTTATTCCTTGAGGTGACAGGCAGTATCCTAAAAAGTCCACCTTGCTGACTTTCAAAGTACACTTTTCTAACTTAGCAAAAAGATGATTTTCTTTTAACTTTGATAATACTGCACGAACATGTTGGGTATGTTCTTCTGAGTTCTTAGAGTAAATGAGGATGTCGTCTATGTATACTATGACACAAACGTCCAGGAATTCGTGTAGGACCTCATTTATAAAGAACTGAAAGGCCGCAGGGGCATTACATAACCCAAAGGGCATTACTGTGTACTCAAATAAACCAAACTTTGTCTTGAAAGCTGTCTTCCACTCATCCCCCTCTTTTACTCGGACCAGGTGGTAAGCTCCCCGCAGATCTAGTTTAGTGTATACAGTAGAGTGTCTTAATTGATCCAACAACACAGGTATTAGAGGAAGAGGATATTTATTCTTTATTGTAGCCTTATTTAGTCCTCTATAATCGATACACGCGCGCAGGGATTTATCCGGCTTCGGGATGAAAAAGAGTGGAGATGACACCGGAGATGTGGAATGACGGATGAACCCAGACTGTAGTAGGTCATCTAGGTAGGTTCTTAAGTATTTGGTTTCTTCGTCAGTCAAAGCATATACTCTGTTATTAGGTAAAGGGGCCCCTGGGATAAGATCTATACGACAGCCATAAGACCTATGTGGGGGCAGCACACTAGCCTTTACTGGATCAAAGACGTCTTTAAAGTCAGAATATTCAGGAGGGAGACTTGGTTCATCTTGTATAACACTAGCACAGTGTAATACTGTGCTCTGTTCTGTACCTGCTTCTTGATAGCAATTGGTTCTACAGAAAGAGGAATCCAAAGTAACATTTCTATTCACCCAATCAATTTTTGGGTTATGAGTTGTTAACCAGGGTACCCCGAGAATCAAACCAAAATTAGGAGTATCTATCAGATCAAAGCTAATCACCTCTGTGTGCCCGTTCTGACAGACCATAACAAGTGGACTTGTTTGTTTTGTGATTAATCCAGAGGTCAATTCTGACCCATCCACTGCACATACTGCTTCTGGACAAGGCTTTAGGCACATAGGAAGTCCTAAGTTTTCAGCTAACTTATTATCCACAAAATTTCCTGTCGCGCCTGAGTCCAGTAGGACAGGGAGAGAATGCCTCACTTGGGTAGTAACAATTAAAACGACCTGAATTATGAAATGTCTAGGTATGTGCGGTACCATGAAGGCTGCAGCATTAGAGGTTTGATTAAGATGTTTTCTCGAACAAGTAGCCTCTCCCCTTGTCGAGCTTAATCGTTTCCCGATTCAGTTGAGGAGGTGGAGGAAACAACACCCTTTCGTGGATTTTTAGGCTTTACTGGACATTCTCTGGCAAAGTGACCTGCCCTTCCACAATATAAACATAATTGAAGTTTTCTCCTTCTTTCTTTTTCCTCTGATGTGAGTGGACCTCTGAGTGTCCCTATTTGCATAGGCTCAGGTTCAGGGAGTTTATTATCTGGGTCTTTCTTCTCGTGTCTAATAAAAGTTAACCATGATTCCAGTTTGTATTTATCTCCCTTTCTTTCTCCTAGTCTATGTTCTAATTTCACAACTAAATCTACAAAGTCCGAATAGTCTTCTGGCAAATCAACGATATGAGCCAGCGCGTCTTTTAACTCGTCTCTCAAACCTTTATAGAAAAGGGAGACACGCTTTTCTTCTGGCCACTGTGTCTCGGTGAGTAAACGATAAAAACTAGTGAGATAGGTCAATAAATCCTTGTTACCTTGTTTAAGATTTAAAAGCTCATTATCACTTGCCTGCATGAAAGTGTGTTTTGCAAAAAGGCTGGTCATGGTACGTTTAAATTGATTCCAATTATGGAGGATGGGATCATCTCTCTCCACGAAAGGAATTGACCAATTGGCTGCTGTGCCACCCAAATAAGACAAGACGAATGCCACTTTCGTAGCATCAGTAGGGAACTGTTGTGGCTTACAAACGAAGTGTAATTGACATTGATTGATAAAAACATGGAATTTGTTACTATCTCCATGAAAACGTTCAGGTGCTGCTAAGGGCACAGCATTAGGAAAATTAACAGTGACCTCAACTGGGGGAGGCAAAGTTGTATGTTTTGATGGCGCCCCTGTCTCTGAGGAGGTTTTAAACAAAGGCGTAAAAGCTGTGTTCCACTGAGATACCCTAAATTTATACCTGCTTAAATCCTGTTTTAAAGAGGTATTCTCCATCTTTAATCTCTCTATTTCCTCTTGTATATGTTGCAAGATGCCAGACACTGATTCATTATGAGCCAAGTCCTCATTTAGGGCCTGCGCCATATCCGTGACGTCAATGCCCTCTATTTCTTCCCCGATATTCATCGTCCACCAGAACGGATTTTTTTTTTTTTTTTAAGGCTTGTGCTTCTGTCAAAGCCCAGCTCACCAGAGTCCTTGTTCAGTTCTGATGGAGGTTGAAGACAATCCGACCCCACCCTGAAACTGCTTGTTCCAGCACACTAGTTTTTAAAACAGTGCACTAAGAACAGAAGCTCAAGGGAAGGGGGGAAGTGGATAAAATAAAATAAAGAGACAACACCGTTTTTGCGTTTCCACTGTTGAAGTGCTGCACAAATCTGCGGCCCTCTCTGACTTCTGTAGAAACTGGTGCCTAATGAAACATAAACAAAGAACAGATAAGTACAACCTATTCCTAACTGGGTTCTTGACTATCCCTTTATTTATTAGAAATTTTCATCTAAAAGTACCTCTTGGATCCTGGTCTCTAGTTTCCAGGTTTGGAATGTGTTACTGCTCTGGGATGTGCTTTCTATTACTCTAAAGCTTCTAAAACATTAAACAAATACCGTTATCAGAATTACCAATATCAAACATTCATCTTAATATAACTAAAGCCTAAATTCCCAATAGCAGACTCACTTTTCCCAAATTTCCAGAATCTTTTATAAAACCAATACTGTACTTTTACGTCAAAATACAGCATGTAATTTGTGCAAGTCCTTGATTTACTGTTTGCCTTGCTGTTAATGGTTTCCACGGTTCGATTCTTAAAAGTTCCATAAAAAATGTTTGCTTCACAAAGTTCCGCAAAGTATTCTTGTAACAAAGAGTTTGAATCACAATGTTCGTGGAAGGTATCTTGTTTCCAGAAATTGTTGTCAAAGTTCTTTCAGGTAATAAAAGTTTTGCACTTACTTGTTGCTGGCAAGAGATACTGATCAGTCTAACCTTGTCTTCTTTCTCTTTTGCAGGTTGCTTGTAGGAGAGAGGCTGAGGCAAGGAGGAACCGGAAACCGGAAGAAGGAAGAGCCAGCAGCTGCGCCCATTGAAGCCAATGAAAGTCTGTAGAGAGCAGGAGTGCCAGCGCCGAGGGATCTGTCCTCAGGTAAGCGGGAGGTAGACGAGCACAAGCACTGGGTGAGGCTCGGGGGCTGCCTTTTATAGACAGGGCTGGGTGTGGTCCTCACATGCTGCACATGTTCTTGAAAGGTGTGCAGAGCTGGGTGTGGTTTGAAGAGCTGGGTGTGGTCCTCACATGCTGCACATGTTCTTGAAAGGTGTGCAGAGTTTCAGTTATTATGCAAATGAGTTAAATTAACACATGGCCTAGAGAGGAGTGTTTTAAAGAAGCCTTGGTAAAAGCAAGGCCCAATGTGTAAACCAAACAGCACATTAAACAACATACACAGAAGCCTAGGGGGGGGGGGGAAGGTGAGATAACAAGAAAGGCTTTCAATTGTAAGTTTAAAAGGGAGCTATTACAGAACCCACTAGTGCAGTGAGAGGGGACATGCTCTTTGCTGTGCACAAACCCTAACAGTGAGAGCATCATGGCTCTTGTGAGTGTTTCGAGAGAGTCATCAAGAAGAAAACATTCATCATGAAAGTAAAGGGTAGGTATGAAAATAGCTTTTTAATTAACAATTTTAACAACTGGATTGTTAGTGTTTTTTAACATTTGTAATGTTTTGATTTTTTTTAAATGGTACGGCAAAAACATGAAACTGGGAGTAAACAAAAAAAATCTCCTTCAAAACAAAGAGGACAAAACAAGAGGAAAAAAAGGTTATAAAAAATAGTGCCTAGGTGTGCATTTATGATCCTGGAAAAGCCTGTCCTGTGCAGCCCTGCTTATCTCAGAAGAAAAAAAATCGGTTTGCATAAGCAGCAAAAAAAGGCTTAGTTCAGATATGCAGGGTTGTTATCTGCTTGAGCGCTAGGTACCTGGGCCTACACCCTGTCACCAGGTTGAAGAGGTGTGGACATCCTGCAAAATTATCAAACTCTGCAGCCAGGGCTAACTCACAAGCAAGATGTTCAGGGTGATTGGCCCGCAAATGTCACCACATCCGAGTAGCACTTGTGCTGTATTGTTTGTTCTTGCTACCCCTGCTGAACTCCTTTTTGCATATTTACAAAACACATCTTTTTTCACCAGGCCTAATTCTAAACAATCTCCACGCCAAGGACTCCTTGGGTGGCTGAGGGGGCTGAGTTACAGGGACCGGAGTAAGCAGTGGCGTAACAAAACTTGAGGGGGTCCCCTGCAAATTACATGGAGGGCCTCCTCAAATAGTTGAGGAACTGAATACAATGCAGGCACTTTACTGTGTCAGTATAGTTATTGCCAGAAGGGGGTGACATGGATTGGTTATCTAGACGGAGGATGTGGCATTGCTTACTAATAGTTAGTTGCGCAAATGTTGTTATTTGGCATGTACAGAGCAAAAAAAGTACATTTCACAAGACCACCTCATGACATGATCCTGGAAGACACACAGCAATGAGCACTTTCCTAGGTTTTTTTAATTTGGATTGTGGCAGCATTCAGGTGCTGAGTGTCAGAGGTGTGCCTTCTGGTCTCAATGACAGGGGCATGTTTTTTTTTCATTCTTAATGTGTTAGCTAGAGACAGGCTTTATGTGCCCTGTGCATGTGTATCCTTTGGAATTTTTGTACCAAGGAAAGAAGGCCAATGTTACCAGTGTTTGGATTGGATGACATGTGCTGATTTTCCCTACAAAGGTCTTATCAATTACATGTTCCCAGGCTTTCACTGTTCACTTTCCTAGCCAGCTTCCTGGCCAAGTCAGGAGCTCTCAGGCCAGGGGATCACTGCCATGCACAGTGTTTGAGGGGACCCCCTTGGAGCATGGGGCCTTGCCCCCGCATTACAGGGGCTACAGGGGCTATTGTTACACCACTGTGAGTAGGGTTCTCATCTGAATCAGAGGATGACATTCTGGTCACAGAAAATCGGCAAAGTCAGAGAATTAGCCAAAAAGGTCTAACCACAGCAAATCCCAATAGTCAAAGAAAGCAATAAGGAAGGAACATTTCTTTGCTACATTAAGATATCCATATGAACCAATCACAAATCCATCCTTGGGATTTCTTTCCTCTCCTGGGTGAATTGCAGGTATCTTGTGAGTCTCTCACAAGACTGTAAAAATAGAGACCTTTCTTTATATCTGAAATGCAACAATACACCAGCTGTTTTTCTACTGTAAACAACAGTTCTCATGTCTTACTTTTGTCAGAACTACAAAAATACATTCTGAACTTGACTTTAAATGTACAATCTCACAAGTGGGTTGTGAGATCCAGACAGGAAGTACAGCATCCTCGTAGTCGACGCTGGGAATTATGTGTTTGTTTCAAGTGATTGGCGACAGCTGTACGTTTGCAAAATAATATTTATACAATATACATACTGTACTGACTTTATTATTAGAGATTATCATTCAATAATAACTGACCAAGGGAAAAATAACTGTACAAAGGATTAGAATTAAATGTATAACTGTATGATCTCATGAGTCTCCTGAAAATCTCCAGTGAGAGCGATCACGAACCTTAAAAAAATGGATGTACTTATTTTACAGTAAATTATGTACATGGCTTACAGTAAAGGGAAAATTGATCAGTGTCTTTTTGAAATATAGATATGATGTTCATGTAAAGACAGATACAAAGATTAAGAAAACTAAGCTGGGAATATTTCTAAATATGTTAGCTGCAACAACTAAAAAGGTGAACATTCCCAGCGCAAATATTGTTGGAGTAGTTAGTTTCTATGTATCTAAACATATATATATATTTTTTTTTAAACCTTCAAATTCACTGAAAAAAACAAAGGTTAAAGTAACATTACAGGAATGAGTAATAAAAATAGGTACTTTCAATTTAAAAAAAATACAAATTTACTGAAAGAACTAAGGGAAAAATAGCTTTGTAGTTAGGTGAATTTCTTGGAAACAACATTAATATTTTGAATTTAAAAAAATGTAGATTCACAAGTTATAGATTCACCAGTTATAGATATGACATGATTGACATTATTAACTATAAATGTTTTTTATATATATATATATATATAAATTACCTACTGGGCCGGTCGGAATACTTAGGACTTAGTTTCCATAGAAAAAGTGTTTTTGACTCGCCTCTATCTTTGGAACAATATGGAGTCTTCACAACATTTCCCAAAAGGAGTGTCCTCTGTGATGTTGTTGTGGATGGAAAGTTTTGAGGTGATCCGTCAAGCGGGAGCCAATTAAAAGGAGGGGTTAAAAAAAAGTGTGTTTCCCATGTTAATTCCCATAGAGTCTTTAGACACGCCTAAAGCCTGTATCGCTGAACTGAATTACACCAAATTTGGCAGAAAGGTGGCTCTTGGTCTGGAGATCATGCTTTGTGTTATTTGATATAAATCCTTTCAGTAGTTTACGAGTTATTAAAGTAAATCCAAATTTGTATATTTGAGCAGAGCCTCAGCACCAATCTCATGGTGAGACCTGATTGTCTGCCTGCACTTCAACCAGGAAGTGCTGGCAGCCACCTTTGGACCAATATACATGAAAGCACCCCATCTGTAAATTCACACTATGTGAGTCAGCCATATGGGAATGAAGTCTAACATTCTCAGTAAAACATGTACTTCCAACAAGCTCAGCCTGTCAGTTGATTCCCTTGTGTCCTACTGCAGCCTCCCAGAGTGTTCTAAAGAACAACTATAGCACTAACAGTCTTACTTATGACACAATTGTGGCACACCTGAAGCCATCTTGATCGAAACAAACTGGTAAAATGTAAAACATTTAATTTAGAAATGAACAAAATGAAAGGGTTCATTTTATCATCAAAATTATGGTTAGTGTTGTAGAAAGAAAAACTAGGACAAGTTTAAGTGAGTTCTCATATATCTTACTTTTTTATTTCAATAAAATATTATGACATGCGGACTGAAACATGCAATTTCAACACCAGCAGAAGACTGCCAGTTAAATGCCTGGTGATCAGAAGCTTACAGTGTTCTAATGAAGAACTAGAGTGCTGATATTTTGATTTATGCCAAAAATGTGGCACATCTGAGTGCCATCTTGATGGAATTGAAGTGGAACACTGAAAGCATTTTCTATTGAGGATACTACAGTAAATGAGGAGATTATGGAGCTTCGTAACAAATAAGTATCCCAAGATGGCCACCAGGGTAAAAAGAAACTAAGGCCCTCATTACAACACTGGCGGTCGGTGACAAAGTGGCGGTAATACCACCAACAAGCTGGCGGTAATTACTGCCAAATTATGACCATGGCGGTGAGAACTCCCATAGACAACCACTTTACCATCCCAACCGCCAGGGTGTATAAACAGCCACCACAGCGGAACCCGCTTACAGCCAGGCGGAAGCCAATGTCTTGCCCACCATATTATGAGACAGGAACTGCCACATTTTCTGGGGTGGTACCAACGACATCAAAAGCTTGGCAGAAACAGAACACAGAAGGGAAATGACTCACCTTTGGGACCACGCTGCCATGGAGCCTGAACTTCAGATCTTCCCAATTATATTCTATGTCCTGCTCCACCACGAACACCAACGACGGCAAAGACGATCACGGTGACTACAGCCGGTAGTGCTTCTGCTGCTTGTGGGGGGAGGCTCCAGCCCAACCCCTGCAGCCTCGGATGGCTGCCCACTTGTTGTGGTTGTGCTGCTGCTGGTGGTGGGGGGAGGCTCCAGCCCATCCCCTGCAGCCTCAGATGGCTGCACGACCATGGTTGGTGGTGGGGACTCCGACTGAGTTCCTGCACCAGGCCCCTTGTCCTTCCTGTCTGCTGGTGCAAGCCCCTAGCCCTTCCTGGCAGCAGCTGGGGATAGCTCCTTGGTCTTCTTGGCAGCAGCTGGTGATGGCTCCTTGCCTTTCAGGGCAGCACTTGAGGCAGGCTCCTTGCCATTCCTGGCAACAGATAAGGGATGGCTCCTTACCCTTCCAGGCAGCACTTGGGGCAGGCACCCTTTCCTTGAGGCTGCCTGTTACTCTGGATCCTTTCCCACCACGAGTGGGTGTGGAGACTACTGGGCCCGTGGACTGTGTGGCTGAGGTGCTTGCCTGGGTTATTGCCCCCCTGGCCCGACGTGAAGGACAGGGGGTGGAGAGGTAGGGGAGAGGTCAATTGTGGAGAGGAAAATCTGCTTAGGGACGTTATGGCGGGGAGAAGGTTTGGTAGTGGAGGAAGAGGGAGTGGTTGTGGAAGGTATCATTCTGCTGTGTTTGGGTGCAGGTGCACAGGCTGGATACTGTTGTGAGGTGGATGGCTATTGGGTGTCTGAGTGCTTTCGTTTGTGTACCTTGGGAAGGGGAGGCAGATGGCTGTTGTGGTGGTGTCTGCCAGTGAGGTGTGTATTCTGTTTGGTGTGCTGGTGATGCTGTCAGTGGATGATGGTGTAGTGCATGCAGGTGTGAGTGTATGTGCAAATGGGAGGGAGACGGAGGAGGAAGAGGGGGACACAGTGGAGGCAGTGGATGATGGTATGTCTGTATTTGGATGGTGTTTGTGTGAGTTCCTGTGGGATGAAGTGTGGTGCTTGTGTTTGCCTGTGCCACTCTTGTGTGTTTTGCTGTGTGCATGCTCGTCTCCCTGTGTGCTTGGGATAGTTTGGGGTTGAGGGGAATGGAATTGTGAAGAGGAAGTTGGAGGGGGAGGGTGGAAACAGGGACAATTGCTGTCATCAGAGAGGGGCCAGAGCCTGGACTGGCCAAGCCAGTGTGAATGCCCTCCAGGAATGCATTGGTCTGTTGCATTTGGGCTGCCAGCTCCTGGATGGCCTTCAAAATGGTTGACTGCCCTACAGAGATGGATATCAGGAGGTCAATAGCCTCCTCACTCAGGGCAGCGGGGCACACTGGGGAAGGGCCTGAGGTGCCTGGGGCAAAGGAGATGCCCACCCACCTGGGTGAGCGGGCATGGGCAACTCACTGAGTGGAGCTGGGAGGGTGGTGTTTGTACGGGGGGGCAGCTGAACCTGTAGCTGGGGTGGTCACAGAAGTGTTCACCACCACCAGGGATCTCCCATCAAAAGAGGTATCTGTGTCAGAACTGTCCCATCCAGTCTCCGCCGTGGTGCTCCCCTTGCCCTCCCTCCCACTTGTGCCCTTAGCATCGGTGGACTCTGCCTCCTGGGTCCTGTGGGATGCAGCATCCTCTGTCGCCAGTGCCTCTGCTCCTCTGCCAGATGATGCTAATGCACATAAGGACAGGGAGACAAAACAAGAAAGGGGGGGAAAAGACAAAGGATACACTGGGTTAATGGCTTCACCAACACCACTGTTGGTGTACACACCACCCTCACACACAGGGAACAGCCGTACACACTATGCAATGCACTACCAGTAATAATGCTGGCCTCCTCAACATCAGGAGGGGCATACACCCCAAACTGCAGCCCACCTGGTACCCACACAGCCCGGACCAGTAGTGGATGCCTACAAGCTAGGTAGCAGGAATATCACTTCATAACCCTGCCCAACATGGGACCTACTCTGCAATATCAGGCTTGGCCTAGGGGGACCCACTGACACACATCCCTTACCCTGGTACCCCCCTACCATGCGTAATTTGTAATTATGGGCACTGTACTCACCCCATTCTGGCTGCTGTGAGGCCCTCAAGCGCCAAACCAGCTCCGGATAGGCCGCTGCCAGTATGCAGGCCATCAGAGGGGTCAGGGTTTGACGGGCACCTCTTCTGTGTTGGGAATCCATCCCCAGCTGCGCCTCCACCATCTTCTGTGCCCAGCGTCTCAGGTCCTCCCACCGTTTCCGACAGTGGGTGCTCTGCCTGCCGTAGACCACCAGTGTCCGCACGTCCTTTGCGATGGCCACCACATACCCTTTTTTAGATGGGCTCTGACCTGCAGAGAAATACACACAGGGAAAGGTATTAGTCAGACTGTCCTGCCTGTTGCACTCATAGCCCACCATACCCCTTCACATTGCCATTTGCACACACAGGGCCCAGCAAGCAAGCTGCCCGCCGCTCATGGGCATCCACCAACCCATCTACACAAGGCCTTCACTCACACCACTCCATGCATTCATGCCACATGCATCGTGCTCACAGTGTACTCACCTGTTGGTCTGGAGGCCCATACAGCAGTCAGTACTGGGGTAGGATCCCATCCACCAGTCTCTCCAACTCCGACGAGGTGAAGGCAGGGGCCCTTTCCCCAGTCACACCAGCCATGGTAGGTTCCAGGCACAGGTCACAGCAGCACATGCAGTGTAGGTCCTCTACTGTTGAAGGTCAGGTAGCAAGTGAGTGATCAGATAGAAAATGGTGGTCACGTCCATGGCGGTGCATACTGTCACTGCTGGCATACATCACCATTGGCCACTGTACCCATAGGGGGCAATATTACTCAATGAGGTGTTGCACGGCAGTTCCCGACCGCCTCCCGCAACAGCACACAACATCACTTCCACCTGTCCCTCCACACAGGACAGGCAGATGCCATTTCAGGGGGTGGGCTGGCCCTGGACAATATTTGCATCACAGTTCACAATTGGACATACAGGGCAAATGCCACTAACACATTAAAAATTAACATCATGCATAGTACTTTTGTGGCTACGATGTACAGTTTGTGCCTGGCTCCTCACTCTCTTGCCCCCTAGATTGCTACCGCTGCGGATGAATAGGAGTTGGAGACATACTCCCTTGTACAGACCCCTGGTGGGCTTGGCAATAATGGAGGACAGGCACATTATCCTCACCTATAGACTTCACAGGGCCACAATTACCGAGCTGCGTGCCCAATTGGAACCTGACCTAATATCTGCTATCCGTCAGCCCACTGGGATCCCCCCTCCTGTGCAAGTCCTAACTGTGCTCCATCTCTTTCGCAACTGTTTCTTTCCAAGTTACAGTGGGCTTGGCAGCAGGAATGTCACAGCCAATGTACTCAATAGTGCTGACCAGAGTGTTGTCTGCCCTGATTAAACACATGTGCAGCTACATTGTTTTCCCCCAGGTGGAGGATTGGCCACAGTGAAGGCTGACTTCTATGCAATGAGACATATCCCCAACATAATTGGGGCAATTGATGGAACACATATTACATTTGTCAAAGGAAAAATTAACAGGTGTTCAGAAATCAAAAGAGTTTTCACTCCATGAATGTACAGATGGTGTGCCTGGCGGACCAGTACATCTCCAATGTCAATGCTAAGTATCCTGGGTCGGTGCAAGGTGCCTTTATCCTGAGGAATAGCAGCATCCCAAATGTGATGGCCCAACTATAGAAGCACAGGGTGTAGCTAATAGGTGAGCCCTGGTCCCCACCCAGTATATGTTGGTGTATGGGTATGGGGTGGGCCATTTGGGATAGTGTGAGGCTAAATGTTGTCCCTCGATATTTGCAGGTGACTCTGGTAACCCAAACCTATCATGGCTACTGACCCATGTGAGGAATCCCAGGACAAGGGCAGAAGAACGTTACAATGAGGCACATGGGCGAAAGGACATTTGGCCTCCTGAAGGCCAGGTTTCAGTGCCTCCAACTAAAAGGTGAATCCCTGTGCTACTCACCCAAGAAGGTCTGCCAGATAATCGTGGCATGTTGCATGTCGCACAACCTTGCCTTGAGACGCCATGTGCCTTTTCTGCAGGAGGAGGAGGCTGGAGATGGCTGTGTGGCAGCAGTGGAACCTGTAGACAGTGAGGATGAAGAGGCAGAGGATGAGGACAACAGAACTACAGTGATTTGCCAATACTTCCAATGACACAGAGGTAAAGCAGTGTTACTTCATATTTCATTGACTTTTTTTGTTTATCTTTGTCACTGCCATGCTGTTATTTCCCACTTCTATGCCCACTCACTGTACCCTTTGGCAACTTATTTTTGCAGATGTTGGAGCACCACTATCGCTCCCAGTGTGATCACGGCAGCCAACTACAGGTCTTTCCTATGTGAATATTACTGTACAGTTGAATTGTAATGTTTGAACCCTGTTAAAAGAATACATACTTAAATCATTTGGCATACTCCATACTTGTATTTATTTAAAGGGTATTTATTGAAGTGATAAGAAGGATTGGGGTAAGTGTATTGGGATGGGGTGATGATGGAGGAAAGTCCAGGGTATAGTTCCAGTCTATTTGTAGCACAGATGCATTGTCCATGGGGACATAGGAAGGGGAGGAAAGGCAATTCAAGGTGGACAGGGTGACTGAGTGGGGCACAAGGGTGACAATCAGGAGAGTCTCATTTCCTGGCGGGAGTATTGGCAATAGTCTTTGGCTTCTGCCTGGATCACAGGGAATGTTTGCATGGTGGTTCTCCTTCTACAGAGGGAGGGGTGCTGGTGGCTGTTGGTCCTGTGGCAGGGCCTCCTGTCAACTAGCTGCAGCGGAGGTGGAAGGCAGTTCAGATGTCTGGCTAGTGGCAGGGGCCCGCTGTTGTAAGACTGCCTCCCTCATAATGTTGGCCATGTCTGCCAGCACCCCTGCTATGGAGAACAGGGTGGTGTTAATGGCCTGCAAGTCCTCCCTGATCCCCTGGTACTGTGCTCCTGCAGATGTGGCCCAGTGTATCCTGGGAATGTTGGTATGCTCCCAGGATCTCAGTGAGTGCCACCTGGAGAGGCGGTTCCCTGGGCCTGTCCTCCCCCTGGCACACAGCAGTATTCACAGTGTCCCTGTTGTCCTGTGCCTCTGTCCCCTGAACCATGTGCTCACTGCCACTGACCCCAGGTCCCTGATTCTCTTGGGTTTGAGATATGGACTGGGGTCCCTGTAGTGGTGGACACACTGCTGATTGACGTGTCCTGGGGACAGAGGTATGGGTACGCTGGGTGGGTGCTGTGGTGGTGTTTCCTGAGGGGGGAGGCTCTGTGGTGGTGTGTGACTGTGCCTGGGTAACTGACTGTCCAGAGGTCCCTGATGGGCCAGGTTGGTCATCCAGATCCAGGCGACCAGTGTTGCTGTCATCACTGTGGGCCTCTTCTGTGGAGGGACTGGATAGTGCTGGCACCTCTTCTCCGCTGACATTGGCTGGGGTACCTTTGGGGATGTAAATGCAGTGTCATTGTTTCTGTGTGTAACGTATTGTACATCAGTGGGTTGCCCTCTTTGGTTGTATTCGCCCTGGCAGCTTTCACTTTTGTACGTTGGTGTATGGTGGGATGTATAGTTCTCTCTAGTGGCCATGCTTCAGTGATAGGTGTCCATGCAGGGCTGTGAGTGGTGTCCATGCATTGGTGGTGCATGCAGGGCTTGGCATGGGGATCAGTGATATGTGATGGTGGGGTGTGTGGGGGTGGTGGAGTAATGGGAGTGAGGGTGAGGGTATGTGATGGCGTGCAGGTAGGGGGGTGATAGTAATAGAGAGTTGACTTACCAGAGTCCAGTCCTCCTGCTGCTCCTGCCAGGCCCTGCATGATTGCCAAGACTTGCTTCTCCCGTGTTGTTAGTTGTGGGGGAGGAGGTTGGGGTCCACGGCCAGTCCTCTGTACAGCGAGTTGGTGTCTTGCTGCAATGGAATGTACCTTCCCCCGTAGGTCGTTCCACCTCTTCCTGATGTCATCCCTTGTTCTCGGCTGCTGTCCCACAGCGTTGACCCTGTCCACGATCCTCCACCATAGCTCCATCTTTCTAGCAATGGATATCTGCTTCACCTGTGCTCCAAATAGCTGTGCCTCTACCCTGATGATTTCCTCCACCATGACCCTTAGCTCTTCCTATGAAAATCTGGGGTGTCTTTGTGGTGCCATGGGTGTTGTGTGAGTTGTGTGGGTGAGGGTGTGTAGGGTGATGTGTTGGGGTATGTGATGTAAGGTGCGTGGGTGGTGTATAGGTGATGGTGGTGTGTGGCTTTGGTCTTGTCTGTGGTCGTGGTGCCTGTCTTGTGCCAATGGTTTGTAGTAAAGGGTTGTGGGTACTGTGGGTGTGTGTTTTATAGTGGTGCGGGTGTGGTGTGTGTATGTGTGTCAGGTGTGTGTAGTTTGAATTGTACAATGTGGTGTTGTTTTGTTTGAGTGTGTGTATTTTGAGGGCGGTGGTATGTACCGCCAATGGTTTACTGCCATTGAATGTCCACCGTGGTGATTCGTGCGTCATAATGTGGTGGGCGTAGTTCTGTTGGCGTAACGGTGTGGGTTTTGATACTGCCAGTTTATCATTGACCTTTGGTGTAGCTGATTTGTGTGTGTGGCAAAATAGTGACGGATTGGTGAGTGCGTGTCATAATATGGTGAATGGATATCTGCCTCCGCGGTGGTATGTTGGCGGCAGTCAGCGTGGCGGTAAGTGGGATTTACAGTCAATGTCAGAATGAGGGCCTAAATGTAGTACACATAGAACCCAATGTAGCCCAAGTATAGGCCAATGACAGAATTGTGCAAAACACTTATTTTTCTAGTTTGTTCGCAGTTTTATATGACACAGACCTGACCCTAAGGTACTGGAGTGCTTTACATGAGCATCAGTTACGTTACGCAAGGACACATTAATTTTGGTACATAGAGATATCAACTAATTTATAAGTGTTTTATTGCTATTTGAGATCTCAGAAAATAAGTCTGCATTTTTTTAGTTCTTCAGAGCACTGTTCATAATTTCTATAGGAATAAGACCCTCTCATTTTTATAATTTCTAAAGGAAATGGTTCAGGTATTAAAATTGTGATTACATCAAGGTGACATAAGGTGTGCCAAACCTTTATAATAAATATAGAATGCTAGCAATCTAGTTGTTCATTAGAATACTGTGGGGAGGAAGAGGTCATGATCCCAGACTCAGATAATGAGGGTAGGGAGGAGGGTGCAAAGGCAACAAGTTGACCATGCTGGGCCGGCGGAAGGGGCAGTATAAAGGAAGATGGATGGCAGGTGAAAGGGGAGCATGGACAACAAACTAAACATGCAGGGCAGCCAAGAGAGGCTGTGGCAAACAAAACATACCAATGAGGGCAGAAGTAGGAGGCAGTGGGAGTACATGTCAAGAGACCCGATTCAGGCAGGAGACTCCGGATGTTTTTAAGCCCAAAAGGGCTGTAATTTATCTGCCTCCTGCCTAAAATCTCCCCTTTTTCAAAGTAAGTCCATGCGGAAAATCAATTCCATAGGCTTATATTTCAAAATCTTCCACTTACCAGGGACTAAATATTGGCAGGTATGGTACATTGCATCATGTAGTGCAGGAGGAATGGGGTAGGGACAATGACTCAGATACCAGAGGGAGATGGGCAAGGTCTCCAGACTGACCTTACAGGATAATGGTCAGGTGCTGCAGCAGTACAAACCACCACACTTGGCAAGTGAGACAGTTGTGCAGCACAACTGACCATGGAAAGCAATTGGGAGGGTACAGGGCCATGTGCTTGTACAACCGTGACTAGAGGGAAAGAAGCAAGAGCAGCAAGCTGACCATACTGGAGAGACAGTTGCAGCACAACAGACCATGAAGGGCAGGAGGGAATGGACAGCAGCAGCCCTTTGGACTATGCAGGGCAGGAGGGAGGGTCCTGATGCATGGACTCAGACAACATAGGGTAGGGAAGAGGTAGTTGGGGTATCAAGCTAACTGTTCAGGCAGGCGGGAAGGGCAATGGCAGAACAATAGCCCCACATGGCTGTAATGAGGTAGCAGGGGACAATAGAAGGCAAGGAGGAGGGGGACAGGATCAGCAAGCTTGGGTGGGAGCAGCGCAATGCCAGGCCAGGCCCTGCGGCCAAAATCCCCCCACTGTACATTGCGATCACCATTTTACTTAATGTTATAAAAAAACTCAGAAATTCACTGGAAAAAAAAGATATATATCCAATTAATAGAACAAAGGTTACAGGACTTTATAGTTAAGCTCACATTTTAAACACACAAAACCATAGAAATTTACCTGTTATAGTTAAAGTTATTTCAAGCAACTAAACTTGTGCCCTATGTTAACTATATCGTGCATCACCACGATGCATATTTTTTTATGAATAATTTTACAACAAATATTACAGTGACATTATCAATGAGGTTATAAAAAGGTGTGAGTTATATTTACCTTAAGGCACCTGCTAAGGGGTCAGGGTATCTCTACCATGGCCCTTTTTATTTTATTTGTACTTTTTTTTCAGGAATTTGGCTCAAACCAAGTCCCAAGATGGCTGCCAATACATCCTGGTTTGAAGTGTTGGCAGCCAATCAGAGCTGTGCATTTCCATGCACAAGCTTGTCTTTATTCGCGAATACTTCGCGACCAGAGATATACAGATTTGAATTTCCCTAAATTTCTTAAAAACTACTTAATGGATTTACTCCAAAAACGTGATCTGCATACTGACAGATAGCTTTCTGGCAAATTAGGTGTAATTCCGTCCAGTGGTTCGGGCTGTAGTTGTGTCTAAAAAATGCTATGGAAATTAACACAACAAAAGCAACCTATTTTCAACCCCCTTTTTCTCACCCCCCTCCCTTGACAGATCATCCTGAAACTTTAAATGCGCAACAAGAATCACTGTGACACTTTGTTTGGAAGATTTTGTTGAGATTCATCAAACAATGCCAAAGATATAGGCAAGTCAAAAATGCTTTTCCTATATAAGCTAGGTTCTAACTATAACCACCTAGTGGCAAGCACCACTACGTAATAAATAAATAAATATGAATATATATACATAAATATACATTTATATGTATTAAGATCCACAATGCTATGACTGTGTGCCCTGAAGCGTTAGTGGTGCCGCTCCACGCTTGCAAGCGCTTTCATATGCTCACTTCTCTCCGTCCTTAATTTAAGAATGAAGATCGGCGTTCCGACAGTGATTCTAGTATGTTTATTTTCCAGAAGCTTACGAGTACAAACAAACAAACTAACGCATTTCAGCTCGCTAGAGGTTTAATCTGCGTTCCATACCGTTACTGTCACTCTACCATTTCCTTGTTACATTCATTGAAGCTGACGAGGGACTTGCTTTATATATATATTCATATATATATATATATATATATATATATATATATATATATATAAACACACACACACATATATAAACACACATATATATATATATATATATATATATATATATATATATATATATATATATATATTTCTCCTTTTGTTTCTTCCCTTGGGAAAAAAACACCTCTTTCACTTGATGTCCTCAAATCCAATTTATTGATCATGAGCATGCTGTGACTCCAGAAACTCATAGGGTGTTTGTTTTGACAAAATAAACTGGATTTGAGGACATCAAGTGAAAGAGGCGTTTTTTTCCAAAGGGCAGAAACAAAAGGAGGTTTTATGGGGTTCGCGACCCCGCTTCTGTCTGCCGTGAGGGTGCTGATTCATGAGATCAAGTAATATATATATGTATATATAAACACACACACATATATATATCTGCCGGTTGCCGAATGGTAGGTATAGTTTCTATAGAAAAAAAGTTTTTTTGGTTTACCAATAACTTTGGCACCGTCTGACGAATCTTCAGGAACATTTCAAAAAAGCCCCATCCACCTCAGCTACTTCCTGGATAGCGTTGGGGTAATTCATCCAGTAGAGGCCAAGAAAAAGGTTGGTCTCAAAATGCATTTTCGCCAATCATTTTGCCATGGGAAATTAGACACAGATACAACCAAAATGCCTGAACAGGACTACACCAAATTGAGCAAAAAGCAAGTCTTGGTCCAGAAAGTATGCTTTTTGTGATTTGGTGTAAATTGGTTTAGTAGTTTATGCGAATTTAAGGCTCTAAAACTACACACCATAGAGGATCCACAGCAGATCCAAAATGGATCAGCGGATCCATGCCCTGAACCTCACTCTGATTGGCTAGCCGCAACCTGAAGAAAAAGTTGCAACTGCCATTTTATGAGTCAGGGACTCTGACCTTGAGTACTAAAAACAAAACAAGATATCAGGGAGAAGGGTAGGGGCATCCTGATCTACTGGATCTTGTGGGGTGTCCCAGAAGAACCCCCACCAATTGTTTTAACTAAATGTTTTTTAGGTGAGTTCTGTGGATCTGCAGATCTATGCAGCTGACCGGTGGGACACCCAAGGGGCTTTGTGGTGGAACTGCATATTTGGAGCAAATCCCCAGGGCTTTAGCTGTGGTTGACGAAGTGGATCCATGCATTGAAAGAACCTCCCCCCCAAAAAAAGCAGGGTTGTGCACATGCAGGGGTTTGAATGTATATACCTGGGCCCATCCCCATGCAGTGTAAGGTGATCAACATTTTACTTTACGTTAAATAAATTTGAAGTTCACTAATGAAAACAAAGTTTAAAATTGCTTTATATTTAGAAATTGTAATTATATCTTACTTTATATTAGAAAAATTAGAAAATTACTAAAAAAAACAAAGGGCATAGGGTGTTATAATTAGTGGACATTGTCAGTTAAAATATACTATTTAAAATGAACAAAACCACAGAAATGCACCAGTTATAGTTATCTCAAGTAATTATAACTTGTTTCAAATCACAGAGTCCAGTGTTGCAAGTCGAGAGTCGTTATGTGTAATGTTGCACAGTACAGTAGATGATGTTGTAATGTCTATTGTCCTCGACTGGAGTATTGTAGATTGGAATGATGTGGAGTAGAGTAGAGTGTAATTGCATATTGTACAGTGTAGTAAACTGTTGTATAGTGTAGTGTCATTGTGTCTCATATAGTGGAGTCAAGTATCATAGACTGAAGCAGCAAATTATCCAGTGGAATTGTATGTCGAACAGTAGAGCAGAGTGTCATAGGTTGTCATAGAGTGGAGTAGACTATTTTAGAGTGAAGTAGGGTGATGTAGAATGTCAGAGAGTGGAGTATCGTCAAGTGGAGTGTCAGAGTACCTTGGAGGAGAATGTCATAGAGGGGAGTG
This sequence comes from Pleurodeles waltl, assembly GCF_031143425.1. Lineage (NCBI taxonomy): Eukaryota > Metazoa > Chordata > Amphibia > Caudata > Salamandridae > Pleurodeles > Pleurodeles waltl. The sequence goes on from NC_090446.1 coordinate 269,781,500, forward strand.
CTGTCTCATATAGTGGTGTACCATAGAGAGAAGCTGAATGGTGTGTCGTCGAGAGTCATATGGTGTAGCATGGAGGTGTACAGTGGATGGGCATAGAGTGGAGTAGAGTGGCATAGAGTGGAGTACATTGTTGTAGAATGGAGTTGCATATAGTAGAGTAGAGTTAAGGACAGTGAAGCGGCATAGAACAGTTTATAGTGCGGTGGAGTAGAGTAGGATAAAATGTAGGAGTGGAGTATAGTGGAGCAGAGCAGATTGGAGTTAGGAAGTGAGACTAGAGTAAAGTGTCATAGAGTAGAGTGGCATGTCACAGACTATAGTGGTAGGAGTGCAGTAGAGGGGAGTGCCATTGCATGCAGTTGAGTAGTGTCATAAATTGGAGTATCTTTTTGTACAGTAGAGTGTAGTGGGGTGTCTTGCATTATTGGAAAGTGATGTAGACTGCAGTGGATTAGAGTGGCATACATTCTAGTTGCTTTTTGTAGAGTGGAGGAGTATACACCAAAGTACAGTTATGTGTGTTGCACAATGTATTGGCCCACAGTGTTATAGAGTGCAATGCCATTGAGTGGCATCGAGTGTGTGGCGTACAGTGAAGTAGTGGAGTAGAAAGAAGTACTGTGTCTGAGTAGAGTGGAGTAAAGTAGTTTGCAGTGGCATACAAAGAGTTGCATACAGTGTCGCATAGTGGACTTGGTGTATAGTAGAATAGAGTGGAGTAGAGTGTTGTACAGTAGTATACAGTATAATACAGTGTTGTACTGTGGAGTGAAGGGGTATAGACAGAAGTAAACTGGCAGAGAACAGCATACAGTGTAGTAGAGTGTTGCAGAGTGGAGTTGCATAGAGAACAGTAGTGTGTGAAACAGTGGAGCTGTGTAGAGTGGACTGTTGTATAGTAGCATAGAGTAAGGTAAAGTCTTGTACAGTGGAGTAGACTAAAGCACAATAGAGTGTAATGGTGTGTCATAGAGTAGAGTGGCATGGAGTGGAGTGTACTGGCATAGAGTATACAGTTAACTGTTATAAACTGGAGTGGGCTTCTTATACAATTGAGTGGAGTCCTGTGTCATGTAGAAAAGTGTTATATAGTAGAAGAGTGTTGTTCATTGAAGTGTATGGGCATAGAGTAGAGTGTAGAGTTGTACAGTGAAGTGTACAGTGATAGAAATGACTAGAATGTCACAGAGTGGCATGAAGTGTGGCAGATGTTATATAGTGGTGTTATAGAGGGTGGAGGAGAGTGTCTTACAATGGAGCATACACTGTAGTTGCATAGAATGGATTACCATAAAGTAGAGTATCACAGTAGAATAGTGTACAGTGGAATATTGTACAGTGGAGTGGAGCAGAGTGGAGTGGCATAGAGGTGAATAGCATAGATGGGTGTGGTATAAAGTAGAGTGGCGTAGAGTGGAGTAAGGTACAGTGGATTAGCATAGAATGGGGTGGCATACATTGAAGTGGCATAGTGTAATGTTGAGGAAACTTATAAATTGGAGTGACGTCTCATCCAGTAGAGTGGTGTGCTATGTCATACAGTGTTGAAAACTGTCATAGAGTGGAGTAGAGTGTTGTACAGTAGAGGTTACAGGTATGAGTTGAATTAAAATGTGGACAGTGGAGTAACATACAGTAGAGTGTCATAAAGTGTAAACGTGTAGAGTGAAGTAGCATAAATTGGAGTGGTGTACAGTGGAGTGGGGTAGAATGTAAAAGTGAATAGTATTGTAGCATACAGTGAAGTCGTGTATAGGGTAATACTGTATAGTTTACTATCATACAGTGGAATGGTGTATAGTGAAGAAGTGGTTTAGACTGGAGTGGTGTATTGTGGGAAGGGGTAGAGTAGGATCTCATACAGTGGAGTGGCATTGCAGAGGGGTAAAGAATAAAGTAGTGTACAGTGTACTAGTGTAGTATGGAGCAGCGGACAGAGGAATAGCATAGAGTGCATTGACGTAAAGTAGAATGGCGTAGAGTAGATTGGAGTACAATGGAGTGGTGTAGACAAGAGTAATGTACAGTGGGGTCAAGTAAAAAAGCATATGTTGGATTGACTTAGAATGGAGTGGTGTTCAATTGATTAGCTTTAAATAGAGTGGTGTAGAGTGGAGTGGTATATACCAGTGTGGCATAGAATGGAGGAGTAGCATATAGTGGAGTGGCATACTTTGGAATAGCATAGAGTGGAGTGGTGTACAGTGCAGTGGTATAGGTGGGACTAGAGTATAGTACAATAGCATACAGTGCAGTGGTGTACAGTGGAGTGATGTAGACTGGAATGGCAAGAGCTAGAACAAAGTAGAGTGTAAACACATGCAGTGGATTGCCATCCAATGGAATAGCTTAGAATGGAGTTGAGTAGAGTGGAGTTGCATATACTGGAGTGGCATTGAGTGGAGTAGCATACAGCGGAGTGGCATATAGTGGAATAGGGTAGAGTGGAATAGCCTATATTGGCATAGTGTATAGCAGAGTGGCACACAGTACAGTGGTATACACTGAAGAAGCATAGTTGCCTATAGTTTAATATTGCACACTGGAGCGGCATAGAGTGGAGTTGTGTAGAGTGCAATAGTGTAAAGTAGAGTGGCATAGAGCGGAGTGTTGTACAGTGGAGTGGCAGAGATTGTAATAGAGTATAGTGGAGTAGAGTACAGTGGAGTGTTGTATAATGGAGCGGAGTAGACTGCAGAGGTGTACAGTGGCATGAGGTAGAGTGTTATAGCATACAGTGGAGTGCCATTCACAGGAGTGAGGTCCAATCGAATACCGTAGAATGAAGTGGTGTAGAGTGGAGTGCCATACACTGGAGTGTTGTAGAGTTGAGTATTATAAGGCACATGGTGGAATAGCATAGAGTGGAGTGACATTCACTGGAATGTTGTAGAGTGGAATAGCCCATACTTAAGTAGCTTACAGCGGAGTGGTATACAGTGGAGTTGTGTACATCGAAGAGACGTACAGTGGAGTTGCATACAGTGTAAAAACGTAGATTGGACTGGTGTAGAGTGGAGTTGTGTGCAACGTAATAGCATAGAGTGCAGTGGCATAGTGTGACTGTTGTACAGTGAAGTGGTGTAGATTGTAATAGTGTGTAGTGGAGTAGTATACAGTAGAGTAGCATATAATGGAGCGGTGTAGACTAGAGTGGCATACAGTGATGTTGGGTAGAGTGTAATAGCATACAGTGGAGTGCTGTACATTGGAGTGGGGTTGAATAGAATAATATAGAATGAAGTAATGTAGAGTGGAGTGTCGTACACTGGAGTGATGTAGAGTAAAGTAGTATACAGTAGAGTGGCATACGATGGAAAAGCATACAGTGGAGTGTTGTAGAGTCGGGGGCAGACAGTGAAACCGAGTAGAGTGGGTTAGGCATACAGTGGAGAGACATAGACTGAAGTGATGTACATTGGTGCAGCGCACAGTGTAATTGTGAATAGTAGCATAGAGTGGAATCTCATACAATGGAGAGGCGTAGAGTGAAGTGGTATACAGTGGAATAGCTTACATTGGAGTCGTTACAGTGGCATGGAATATGGATGTATGTGAAATTTAGCAGCAATGTAGATTATGGTGTGTAGAGTAACGCAAAACAGCAAATTGTGCTGCCTTGTGTTTTTCAAGATTTACCAGTCAATGCAGGGCCACGCGTGGTGGCCTTGCATTCCTTTGTAAATCTTACTCAAGTATTACATTGCCCATGTGACAGTATGAGTGACGCAAGGGTACCAAAATCGAATAATACAGCTAGCCCTTAGTTATATTGTGGGCCAGGGTATACTATGATAACTTTGCAGTATACCGTGGTACATGGCGATGACCAGCCAGTAAATAATTGGGTAAAGGCTGTTTTGTTGAGAATGAAAAGGCAACCATATTTCTTTACTACAATTTGGATGTGCTCAGTGTTAGGGTCTTAGAAATACGGAAGTAGTAGTTCCCTACCTATTAACACTTTGTTAAAGAGGTAATAGGTAGGGAAATACATATATTTTTACATAACTTTACTGCCATGTACAACAGTAGTTTCACAGAATTTAGTGAAATTCTGTGAAAGTACCTCAGTGGCGAATGTCACTGTTTAAATGCCTTATAACTTAAAATATATATTTTTTAACTAATACTAGGGCTCTCGCCATGTACAGCTAATTACCCCACATAGTACATCATTCATGACATCTTAAATGGCATCATTGATGCTGTCAGGCAAAATTTGCAAGAAAATTATTGACGAGAAAAATTGGCATGAGGGCGCTAGTTATAGTTACCTTAGGGCATGAGTTAAAGTTACTTGAAATAACTCTAACTATAAGAGCTGAATTTGCATGGCTTTGTTTGTGTAAATTCAGAACTAAAACATCCCTAGAACTTTTGGGTTTTTTCAGTGAATTTCTAATGTTTTTTAAATGCTAATTCCTAACTGTAAGGTCCCTGTATCATTTATTTTTTTCTGTTAAATATATATATATATATATAGATATATTGCCACCTCCCTGGGGTTTTGATGGAATATAATGCAGGGGGGGCATACAGCACCCTGCTGCACTGGAGATGGGAACCTCCCTGTGGCTCAAATTAAATGTAATACAGGGGGGACCTGGCCTCCGGCAGCACCAAGAATGGCCACCTCCCCGGGCTCACATTAAATGAAAGATAGGGGGCTGTCTGGCCCCCCGGCAGCCTGTGGGACCACCACCTCCCTGGGGCTAAAATATATAAAGGAGGGGGGGTCCGTTTTGGACCCCTGGGAACCACCATATCTCTGGGGCAAATTCAATGTTGGAGAAGGGCCGGACGCCCACCTCGAGGAGCCAATAGTGGCCCTGGGGCTTGCCACCGCCCGGGCCGGCTTCAGCTATGTCCGAGGATGCCCACCCCTGGGACATAAGCAAACAAAGTCCGCTTTCTGACAGCGTTTTAGTTATGCTCACATTTCACATGTACAACACCAGTGAAATTCACCAGTTATAGTTACGTCTTCTAACTATAACTTGCACCCTCATACTGCACTGCTTATAACCGCACATATTACATCTCTCATGACATTGTCATTGACATCACTGATGACATCACTGATGACATCTCAAATTACATCACTGATGACATCACCCACAAAAAAACTCAGACACCCACTCATACTTCTATACAAACAATTGTACATCCACAAACACAACTACTCACATACTCATTCAAAGACCCATAAGACTAAGGACACACACTCACTTACTAACACAGACTCTAACACGACTCACTCCCCTATACATTACTAAGTTAGCTATTCATACACTTACATAGCTACTCAAACACCCATATAGCCACTCAGACACCAACTCATATACCTGTACAACCACTCACAAAAACAAATAACATTCCCACACAGCCACTAATATAACGACTCACTCACCCATACAAGCAGTAACACATCCACACACTCAGCTACCTAATCACAGACACAGCCACTCACTCCCCGATACAGACACTTACGCACAAAGTAAACACTGTGGTGGTTGCATTAACATATAGGGGGTCATTACAACATTGGTGGTAAAAGGCGCTTACCACCATGCAGAAGACCGCCAAAACACCGCAGCGGAATTCCACCACTGCTATTATGACCCACATCTCGGAATCTGCCGAAATTCATACACCCACACAAGACCGCCACCCCAAAGGTCAGTGATAAACTGGCGAAAACAAAACCTCCACCGTCACGCCAACAGAAACAAGCCCATGCTATCACGACCCACGAATCCAAGCGGCGGTCTTTCAACCGCGGCATTCCATTGGCGGTACACACCGCCGCGCTCAAAATGCACACACATATCCAAAACACCGCCACATTGGACAATTCAAAATACACACACCTGATACACATACACACACCACTTCCACACACCCATTGCAATATAAAACACACACCCACATAACCACCTCTTGTCACGCCAAAGACACCCCAGGTTTCCGGAGGAGGAGCTCAGGGTCATGGTGGAGGAAATCCTACGGGTAGAGCCACAGCTATTTGGCTCACAGGTGCAGCACACATCCATAGCCAGGGAGATGGAGCTATGGCAAAGAATCGTGGACAGGGTCAACGCTGTGGGACAGCATCCAAGAAATCGGGAGGACATCAGGAAGAGGTGGAACGTCCTACGGGGGAAGGTGCGTTCAGTGGTCTCCAGGCACAACATCGCGGTACAGCGGACTGGCGGCGGACCCCCACCTCCTCCCGCACAACTAACAACATGGGAGGAGCAAGTCTTGACCATTATGCATCCTGAGGGCCTCGGAGGAGTCGGAATGGAATGGACACTGGTAAGTTAAATCTCAACTATCATACCCCCCACCCTACCTGCATGCCATCACACACCCCGCCCTCACCCCCTCCCCTATCACTCCAACTCCTCACTAATGTACTCATAACACAAACCACACATCCCAACACCAAGCCCTGCATGACACAACAAAGCATGGTCACCCATCACTAAAGCATGCTCACTGCACATACCCATAACAACCCCCTAACCATCATGACACAAGCCCCCACACATGAATGCTTGCACTGGGGTAGACGGTCACCCACCCATTGCACACCATGACACACACACATGCAATAATCATGCTTTTATACCCCTGCAGGACCACTACGGAACATCACCACACCGGAGGGTCCAGACAATTTCACTCCACCCACAGAAGAGGCCCACAGTGACGACAACAGCTCTGCCCTACTGGATCCTGATGACCAGCCCGGACCATCAGGGGTCTCGGGACAGTCGGTTCCCCTCACACAGGCACAGCCCAACACTGACCTTCCGCCCTCTGGTAACACCAGCACAGCACCCAACCAGCGGGCCCATACCTCCGTCCCCAGGACACGTCAATCAGCTGTGTGTCCACCACTACAGGGATCCCAGGATAACCCACCACCCCAGCAACAACAGGGACCTGGGGGCAGTGGTAGTGGGCACACGGTCCAGGGGATGGAGGCACAGGAACACAGGGGAACTGGGAGGGCTGCTGTGCAACAGGGGGCGGACAGGCCAAGGGAACCCACTCTCCACGAGGCCCTCTCCTCCATCATGGGAGCATACCACCACTCCCAGGAGACGATGGCGACGACCCTGGACAAGTTTCAGGAGACCCAGCGCCTGCAGGACGAACTGTATATGGGGTTCAGGGAGGAGCTCAGAACCATCAGCTCTGCCCTGGGCACCATCGTAGGGGTGCTGAAGGACATACAAAAGACCATGAGGGACACCGTAGCACTCCAAGGGGCCCCTGACACTAGCATGGACGATGAACTGCCCACCACCTCCACCGGCACTAGTGGACAGGACGCCCCGCCACAGGACCACCACACCAGCACACCACCCCCTGCTGATGGAGAACCACCCTACAAGCGGTCCCTGAGATCCAGGAACAGGACAGAGCAAGATGGCAAGACCCCACCAGGAAATGAGAGCACCCTGATTGTCCTCCCCCTGTCCCACTTTGTTACCCTGTCCCGATTGGAACTGCCCCAGCTCCACTTCCTATGCCCATATGGGCAATGCACATATGAGACTAATAGACTGGACTCTGCCATGGACATTCCTCCACCGTCCCCCATCACCATATCACTACCCCACTCCATTTTTGAGCACTGCAATAAACACCCTTGAACCACTAAACAATCTGGAGTCAGTCTGTGATTTGGTATATATATATAATCAATCACAGTGTCAACATGCTTTCCATTTTTATAGCCAACATACCTATGTCACACATCACAAGTCCTTGAAGGATGCAAGAAGATGACACACGTTGCTAACCACACCTGTGAAACCGTAATGGAAAGGTACAACTCAGTGAACAAATACTGCTATGAAATGACAGACAGGATAGAGGTAGAACTGTGAAAGTGAATGTAATGGTAAAAAGATAACTGTTCTCACCTGTGTGTCACTGGAAATATTGCCGTATGACTGACTCCCTGTTGTCTATGTCTTCTTCCTCAGCGTCCTCCTCATCACTGTCCACAGGCTCCACAGCTGCCACAACACAGCCATTTGGACCATCCTCCTGCAGAAAAGGCACCTGGCGTCGCAAAGCAAGATTGTGAAGCATCGAGCAGGCGATGATGATCTGGCACACCTTCCTTGGTGAGTAGAATAGGGAACCACCTGTCATATGGAGGCACCTGAATCTGGCCTTCAGGAGGCCGAAGGTGCGTTCGATCACCCTCCTAGTCCGCCCATGGGCCTCATTGTAGTGTTCCTCTGGCCGGGTCCTGGGATTCCTCACTGGGGTCAATAGCCAGGACAGGTTGGGGTAACCAGAGTCCTCCAATAGCCACACACGGTGCCTCTGTAGTTGACCCATCATATAAGGGATGCTGCTATTGCGCAGGATGTAGGCGTCATGCACTGAGCCAGGGAACATAGCATTTACCTTCGAGATCTACTGGTCTGCCAAACATACCATCTGTACATTCATTGAATGATAACTCTTCCAGTTCCTGTACACCTGTTCACTCCTGTGGGGGGGACCAGAGCTACATGGGTTCCATCAATAACACCTATGATGTTGGGGATATGTCCAAGGGCATAGAAGTCACCTTTCACTGTTGGCAAATCCTGCACCTGAGGGAAAACGATGTAGCTCCTTACATGTTTCAGCAGGGCAGACAACACTCTGGACAACACGTTGGAAAACATAGGCTGGGACATCCCTGATGCCATGGCCACTGTTGTCTGAAACGATCCACTTGCAAGGAAATGGAGCACTGACAGCACCTGCACTTGAGGGGGGATTCCTGTGGGCTGGGGGATTGGTGACATCAGGCCTGGCTCCAACTGGGTACACAGTTCCTGGATTGTGACATGGTCAAACCTGTAGGTGATGAGTAAATGTCGCTCCTCCATTGTCAACAGGTCCACCAGCGGTCGGTACACCAGAGGATTCTGCCATCTTCTCAAATGTCCAAGCTGACGGTGCCTAGGAAGGACAACAGAGTCAACAAAATCCCAGGTATGTACCCACGGATACACAGAACCCGACACCAAAGACAAAAATCTTCATGTATGTGTGTCGACTGTAGGCCTAGGTATGTGTGACGCAGTTGAACATTAAGCCATGTGGCCCCCTGAAATGGCGGCTGCCTGACCTCTAAAATGGGACAGTGGGATGTGAGGTAACTGCGCTGGTGTTGTACACTGTCACAGTAGGCGGGCGAAGACCGCGGCGCAAAGCTGCATTGGTTAACATTGGAACCTATGGGTCCCAGGAGCCAATGATGAAGTGCGCCAGCGGTGATGAGACGCACCGCCGCGGACGTCACCGCCGCGGACGTGACCGCCATTTGTTATCTGTTCAATCACTTGATACCTGATCTTCGACAGGAGAGGACCTACACTGCAAGTGCTGCTGTGACCTCGGTCTGGAAGAGACAATGGCTGCTGTGTCTGGGGAAAGGGCCCCTGCCTTCACTGCTCAGGAGTTGGAAAAGCTCGTGGACGGGGTCCTCCCCCAGTACATTCTACTCTACGGTCCTCCAGACCAACAGGTAAGTACACAGGGAGCACGTTGTATGGGCTATGCCTGGGTGGAGAGTGCTGGTTGTAAGAGGGAAGGGGGCAGAGTGCAGTGAACATGAAGGACTGTGAATGCATGTGCCACATGGCGAGGGCAGGGATGGGGGCCAGTCACTTTGACGGTGCTCTTGCTAATTACTTCTCTTCTTCCCCTGTGCATGTCATGTAGGTCAGCGCCCACCAGAAGAAGGATATTTGGAGTGCCATCGCCAAAGACGTACGGACCCTGGGGGTCCACCAGAGACGGGGCACCCACTGCCGGAAAAGATGGGAGGACATTCGCCGCTGGAGCAAGAAGACGGCGGAGGCTCAGCTGGGGATGGCCTCCCAACGTGGGAGGGGTGCCCATCGCACCATGACCCCCCTGATGTTACGGATCCTGGCGGTGGCCTACCGTGAGTTGGATGGGCGCTTGAGGGCATCTCAGCAGACACAAGGGGGTGAGTACACAATCATTCTGGGGACTTTGCGCGCAGTTGAGGGGTCTAGGTGTGGGAGGAGGGCTGTGGAATTCCCTAGACCAGGGCGACTTCCATAGGCTAGGCCCCTCCGTAATGCAGGCCATGTGGCACACCACCCCACCGCAGTAGAGTGCCAAGTACAGGTATACATGCCCCTGTGGCATCCATGTGTGCAGATGTCCACCATAGCCATGTAGGCCAGATTCCAGGAATTGCATCTGTAGAGGCCAGGAGCACGGCGTAGTGCAGGGGGCTGCTGTGTCTGTATTGTCCGCCAACGGTAGCGGTATGCCATGCACTCAACCTGTCTTTCTTCTGTCGTCCCCCCCCCTTTTTGTGCTCTCCCTGTTCTTTTGTGCATCAGCATCATCAGGTGGAGGTACAGTGGCACCGGAGCACGAGGGAGCTGCATCCCACATGGCCATGGAGGGCCACACCACGGACTCAGAATGCACCAGTGGCACGGAGGGTGAGGGGAGCTTCACGTTGGGCACCGGACCCCCAAACAGCGACACAGACTCGTCTGCCGATGGGAGCTCCCTTGTGGTGGCGGCACCATCGGTGCCCCACACTTCTACAGGTACAGCCGCCACCTCCCCTACCAGCACCGCCCTCCCAGCAGCCCCTCAGCGTTCGCCCCGTGCCCGCTCACCCAGGAGGGTGGGCATCACCTTCGCCCCAGGCACCTCAGGCCCTGCCCCTGTCACCCCTGCTGCCCTCAGTAAGGAGGCCGTTGACCTCCTCAGGTCACTCACTGTTGGGCAGTCTACCATTGTGAATGCCATCCAGGGTGTAGAAAGGGAGTTGCAACACGGTAATGCATTCCTGGAGGGCATTCATTCTGGTCAGGCAGCCCTTAATCGAACCCTGCAATCTCTGGCCTCAGCACTGATGGCAGCCATTGTCCCTGTGTCTAGCCTCCCCCCTCCAACTTCCTCCACCTAGACCCAATCCCCTGTACCGCCAGCCTATCCCAAGCACACCAACAGACAAGCATGCACACACCTCAACACACAAAAGTAGCTCAAGCAAACATAGGCACCACACATCCCACAGGCACTCACACAAGCATCACACACATACAGACACACCAACATCCACTGCCTCCACTGTGTCCCTCTCCTCATCGTCTCCCTCCTCCCTCCCAGTGTCATCTACACTCTCACCTGCATGCACTACATCTACAGGCACTAGGACCCGCACCAGAACACCCAGCACCACACCCGCTCACCTGCACTCACCACCCCCACTCCCATTTACACGTCCCCTGTGTCCTCTCCCAGTGTGTCTGTGACGCCCCCTCCCAAAGTACACAAACGTGGGCACCCACACACCCAACATCCATCCACCTCACAACAGCCTCCAGTACCTGGACCTGCACCCAAAACACCTAAAGTGACACCTCCTACAACCACCTCCTCTTCCTCCACTCCCAGACCCCCTCTAGCTACCCATCCCAGTGTTCGTCAGAAACTCTCACTCAGCAACGTTGACCTCTTTGCCCCCATCCCCACCCCTCCAATTCACAAGTCCAGTAGAAGCACCTCAGCCAAAAAGACTCCTGTACCAGTGGTGCGTGTTCAAGGTGTGTGGAGTGCACCGGCCACCAGGGCAGGCAGTGTGACATGGAGCCAAAGCACTGCCAGTCCACCCCCTGTAAAGCACCCAAAGTTGGAAAGTGGCCGACGGGACAGGTTGAAGACTCCTGGCGGCAAAACTGGTCACAAGGGTCCCAGGGGGATTGCAGAATCAGCTGTGACTCCTCCAAAGATGGTGAAGGGCCGGAGTAAGTCTGCACAGCCTGGTGAGAGCATCACGGCGGAGAAGGGCGCCATCCTCCCTGGCGGCCGGGACACCACCGTCAGCACCGTCGTCACTGGTCAGGAGACCACCGCCAGAGTCATTGCCCAGGAGGGCACGAGTATCGTCACTGGTCAGGAGACCACCGCCAGAGTCATTGCCCAGGAGGGCACGAGTATCGTCACTGCCGCCAGAGTCATTGCCCAGGAGGGCACGAGTATCGTCACTGGTCAGGAGACCACCATCAGAGTCAGTGCCCAGGAGGGCACGAGTATCGTCACTGGTCAGGAGACCACCGCCAGTCAGTGCCCAGGAGGGCACGAGTATCGTCACTGGTCAGGAGACCACCGCCCAGGAGGGCTCGAGTATCGTCACTGGTCAGGAGACCACCGCCAGAGTCAGTGCCCAGGAGGGCCCCGGCTGCCACAGCCCCGCTGGAAAATGAGGGACCGTCATGCCACACACCAATGCACAGATCAGAGACCGCCATGGCAAAGCCCCGCTGAACAAGGGAATCACCGCCATGGTGAAGACCGCTGAACAGGGCACAGCACCGCTGAACAGGGAAGAGAACCGCTGAACAGATCAGAGACCGCCATGGCATAGCACTGCTGAACAAGGAAACACCGCGACATCAAGCATCGTTATCCCATGTACAGCTGGGACTGTGACAGTACAGGAACCGTCACGGGGAGCTAAATGCAGTGTGGGCACCATTCCCCCTCCAGAACCGTTGGAGACTGTTATCCACTTGAGAGACTGTGGCTTTGCGCTCCCCAGGATGGAACAGTGGGCAAACCACCCACTGTATAGACTTGAGAGACTGTGGCTTTGCACTCCCGGGGATGGTACAGTGGGCAAACCACCCACTGTAGAGACTTGAGAGACTGTGGCTTTGCACTCCCCAGAATGGTACAGTGGGCAACCCACCCACTGTAGAGACTTGAGAGACTGTGCCTTTGCACTCCCAGGATGGTACAGTGGGCAACCCACCCACTGTAGAGACTTGAGAGACTGTGGCTTTGCACTCCCAGGATGGTCCAGTGGGCAACCCACCCACTGTAGCGACTTGAGAGACTGTGGCTTTGCACTCCCCAGGATACATCAATGGGCATGGAGCCCCGTCGTGGATCTGGCGTGGTGCTGTAATCCGGCTGAGGTGCCCCCCTCTTCCCTTCCCCCTGAGGTGCCTGTTGTATTTCTATCTGATGCTCCAGCATTGTTCTCTCCGTTTGTGGACAGGTATCGTGTGTGGGCCTCGCCCATGCTTTTTTGGCCCAGTGGTGCACGGACATTGATATGTGCATACCTGCACTGCTTCTCGTAATGTATATTCTTTTGAATGTGTATATATTTATCTGTATATATTTGGTACCTGTATTTTGATACATTACAATTTTTTGACTGATTTCCTTTGGTCTTTGCATTCTTCTGGGGGGGTTGTGGGTTTTTACTGTGATGTTTTGACATGCATAGCTGTGTGTGTTATAATGTGCGAGGGTAGGGGTGGCGGTGGGTGTTTTGCGTTTGTGTGTCCCTGACTTTTGCCTCCCTCCTCCCCTATGTCGTAGGTGCAGTACTCACCGTTGTCTTCGGCGCTGGTATTCATAAATGAGCAGGAAGACAAGGGCAGGTAGGATTTGTAATTTTGGCTCTATGGTGTCCTCCTTCCTCGTGGGATGTGTAGAAGGTGAGCGTTTTCCCATTGCAAAAGCTGTTTCCGCTGTGTTTTTATCCACGGTGAATCTGCCCCGGAAAAGGTGGCGGATTGGCGGGTTGTGATACTGTGGGCGGTATATTGTCTTCCGCCTGTCTGTTGGCGGTGACCGCTGCGCTGCTTGTCTGTACCGCCGTGGCGGTCGGAGTGTTAAAGTGGCTGTCTATGTTGCCGGTCTCCGCCACGGTCATAATTCCCTTTTTTTGTCCGCTGGCCTGTTTGTGGTATTAATGCATCTTTAACACCGTCCGCCAGGGTTGTAATGACCCCCATAGTAATGAAAATTACTACACTCTAAAAAAAAACAGAGACTTTATAGTTAGGAAATAGATTTTTTTTTAAACATAGAAATACACTTAAAAAACCAAAGGTTATAGGGACGTTATAGTTAGGCTCACATTTGAAACATACGAAACCGTGGAAATTCACCAGTTATAGTTAGAGTTACCTCAAGTAACTGTAGCTTGTGCCAAAAGGTAGCTAGATATCGCGCCCTCGCCAAGCACTACTAATTACCCCACAAATTAGGGCACTCATGCCATACTTCATAACATCATTGATAATATCAATGTAATATTTGCAGCAAAACTTTGGATTAAAAACTCTGCATGGTGGGGGCGGACGTAATAGTTACCTAAGGACACAAAGTAACTCACCTGTACAACAACTACCACACCCAGTCACTCACCCGTAAAAATCACTGACACACCCAGTCACTCATCCATGCAGATACTAATGCACCAAATCACTTACTGATACAGTTACTCACACATCCACTTACTCTCCCATACAGTCACTGAAACAGCCTGTCACATATGCATAGTCACTCATACATCCACTCAGTCACCCATATAGTCAATTACTCACTCACCGATACAGTCACTAACACACCCATGCACTCATCCATTCAACCACTCACATACCTACTCACTCATCCATGCAGCAACTCATTCACCCGCTCACTCACCAGTGCAGACACTGACACAGAAAGGTGGTCATTCTGACTTCAGCAGTCTTCACCGAAGACTGCTATGTAAGTGGGTGCCAAAAGACCCCCAGTGTTAGCGGTCTGAAGACTGCCGTATTATGGGTCACCAGCACAACACCGCCAAAAATTGATCAAAAAATTGACACTGTCGGCTTGAAGGGCGGTGTAAAAGAGGGGTCTGCACCACCAGCACCGCCGTGCCGAGGACATCCCGCACGGCAAATCTCGATCACAAATCAGCAATGTGGTCTTAGCACGGGGGCAATCCATTGGTGGTCCGTACTGCCACAGAAAAAAAGCTCCTCCGCCAGAACACTGCACCACATTGGACAATACCAATACTCCACACCTGATACACATACACACACCTGACCACAGCACTACAAAACACACCCCCACACATACCCAAAACCCTTTGCACCAAGAAAGTTTTACATAGCAAGGCAAGAGTACACTGACAGAAGGCAATGTAACTAGATATCCTCGGCACTATCACACTGAACACGCATCACACAACTCGCAAAATCAAGAGAAACACAACGCACACATCACCACTGCACACAAACACCACAAACCACACGCCCATCCTATCTCCTCAACTCACACCAAGAAACAGCACACCTAGCAACCCTGCACAACACACACTCCACCACCCACAATACAACCACCATGGCACCACAAAAAAAAACATGATTCAGAGACAAGGAGCTGAGGGTCATGGTCAGAGTGGAGCCACAACAGTTTGGAGCACAGGTCCAGCAGACATCCATAGCCTGGAAAACTGACTTATGTCAGAGGATCGTTGTCAGGGTGAACGCTGTGGGAAACCATCAATGCACAATGGAGGACATTAAGAAGAGGTGGAACGACATCGGGGGAAGGTACGGACTATGGCGTCCAGGCACCAAATCGCCATCATGAGGACTGGTGGAGGGCCCCTTCCACCTCCTCCAGAATTATCATTGTGGGAGGAGAAGGTCTTGGCCATCCTACACCCAGAGTGGCTGACGGAAATACCTAGTGGACTGGACACTTTAAGTCAACTATACTCCCGGCCACATGTACCCCGCTCAGCATGTACCCCCACCACCCTCTCACCCCTCACACCACCCTAATGTGTACAAACCCACCATGGACCCAATACCCACCCATGCCACAGCTCCCTACTAACACCATTCCCTCAGAGGCCCACCTAGTGCATGGATACTGCACACTGCAGCAAGTATTACAACTACCACAATGCAACACTCTCTACCTTGCATGCCTGCTAAATCTACTTCACATCTCAGCACCTGCATATAAAACCATGTCACCCCCTTCACCAACAAGTAATTGGAATGCACATCAGTACATGGTAATGACAGAAGCAAGACCAATACCAACTATTGACCAAAATAGGACCATTGCAACATTCCACTGATGGAAACACAAGCAGTAGTCTAGTAGCCGTCAATGCCATCACTGCCCTTCAAATCCAGACAATGATGGCATACAGCTATGTGTATCACTTGTACAATACCATCATGTGACACAATACCTATCATTCCACAGGTCTTCCAAGTGCTGCCACTCAGCAGAGGATGCCAGAGACAGAAACCCAGGTCTGGCTGGAAGAAGGTTTAATAGAGTAGGAATCCCCTGGATGTCTGGATAGGGATGATGTACCTGGCTCATCAGGCATATGTGGCCAGTCCACCACCACCAGCCTCACCCTGTATACAACTGAAATCACCTCCCCTGTGGCATCCATTGCACAGCAGAGCCCACTTTCCCAAACCTGTGTCCCAAGGTCACATCAAACATCAGTGTGCCCCACAGGACAGGGGCATGACTCAACATTGCAATCCCACGACAATGACGGTCCTGGTGTCAGTGGGAGGGGGCACACTGCACCAGGGGCACAGGCACAGGGGGCAAGGGCCAGTGGGAGGGCGTTCATGGACCAAAGGACAAGGCAGCAACAGAACACGTCTGCCCAGGAGGCCGCCTCTAGAGTCCAGGGAGCATTCCAACAATCCCAGGACAAGATGGGCCAGATACTCACCACCTTGAAGGGGACCCAAAGGCTGCAGGGGGAATACCACCAGGAGACCATGCAGCACTGGCATGTACTCTATTCTACCATGGTATCCATGTTAGGGAAGTTCAAGGAACTCACCACCATCCTGCGTACATCATCCACCCAACAGCAGGCCCCATTCAGTAGTCACACAACACTGCCCTCTACATCCGCACCTGCTACTGGAATGGAGGCCCAGCAGGGTGACCCACAGGCCCCTAGCACCCCTACCCCTGCAGCTGAGGGACCCCCCATAAAAGAGGTTGGCCATCCAGACATCCTGCAGGACCCTAGGCAAAAACCAATCCCCCCACCAGGAAGTGATCCCTCTCCTGGACTGTCACCCTTGTGTGCCACTGTTACACCCTGTTGGCTGTCCAATGCCAAGTTCCCATCATCCCCAAGCTAATGGATACAAGACCTGTGAAGCATACAGCTGGACCACCCACTCTGATCTTCACCTAAACCAAACACCCACTCCTCTGGGCTGCGATGTAAAACACTCAATAAACACCAATTTGCACAAGTCCTGGTGCATGTGTCTTCATTTTTTAAAGTTGCATTTCTGTTTACAAGCAACAATCAAATACACATATTGGCACTACAAGAATGTCAAAGTGACAAATGTATTGGGAATTTCCAGCAGGTGTGTAAGTACATACATATTGCCATGGATGTCAACAGGCATATCAGTAATAAGATTGCAAACAGACATGTTTCCTGAAGAGGGAAAATGACATGGAATTAGGCTCAATGTTTTAAGGCATGTACTCCATGTTCATACATCAGCAGTAAAAGAACACAAATACAGGATGATTGCCCCAGCAGCTATGATACCACATATGTAAGGGCCTGCATTGTCACTCACACACATGTGTAGGAAAGTAAAGATTTCACATTGGTGACATCCTCTACCGCTCACCTCCTTGAATAGTCAGGAACAGGTAGTTGCCACACAGCAGCTGACAATGCAGCCTGATAGGCCTACACAGCAGGACAAAACTGATAAGTCGCCTTACATTTACCCAAACAGTCAGACTGAGGTTCCATAACCTTTGGTACAACCATAATGATGTTCCATTATGGCACCAGCATTTCACACATGTCATTGGCAGCAATGCATTTCCACTACCCCTCATGGTAAGTCAGCTACCTTTCAGGGTCGGAAACTAAGATGGAAGGCAATAGCCTACACACACACCTTGATGCATGCAAAATCTGACTACAGACTAGCTTTAACAATACATAGTCCAAGTGCATGACATACAAATCACACATACCTGTTTCTCATCAAAAGTAGTGATGAATCAGGTCAGCCCTGTTGTCATGTGCCTCATCCTCACCTGCTCCTCCTCAGTATCAGAGTCACCGGTATCAACCACTGCTCCTGCATCAATGGCCCCCTCCTCCAAAAGTGGGATGTGCCTTCTGATGGCCAGATTATGGAGCATGTAGCATGTAACAACCATCTTGCAGACTTTCCCTGGTCGGAATTGTAGGACACCATCGGACACATGGAGGCAACAAAATCTAGCTTTCAAGAGGCCGAATGTCCTCTCAATCACCCGCCTCGTCCAACCATGTGCCTCATTGTACCTGCTCTCCCCTCCTGTAGTTGACGGTCTAACAGGTGTCAGGAGCCAGGGCAGGTTGGGGTATCCGGAGTCACCTGCGTGGAAAAGGAGATATGACAATAGGTAACAATGCTAGGCAAAGTGCACACTGTGTAGGGAGGGATATCAAACATCTGACATGGAGAGCAGTACACATACCTATTAGCCAGGCCCTTTCTTCCCGAAGCTGTAACATCAATGCAGGGACACTGCTGTTCCTCAGGGTGTAGGAATCATGTACCCATCTAGGGAAATTCACTGTTACATGTATTATGTCATCTGCAAGACACACCACTTGAACATTGAGCGAATATGTAATCTTCCGGTTTCTGTAGACCTGTTCATTGGCCCTCAGAGGTACCAAGGCAATGTGAGTCCTTTCAATGGCCCCTTTTACATGTGGGACATGTGATATATTGTACAAGGCTGCTTTAACAGTGGTAAATTCAGCACATTGTGGGGACCTTATGTACCTATTCACATGCTTGAGTAGGGCATCCAGCACATCCTGCAACACCTTATTGAACTTGGGCTGTGACATCCCTGCAGCAATCCCACATTCCCGTGCAACAAGATACTGGGCAGAAAATGTAGGACTGCCAACACCTGGACTGTTGGGGGGATGGTATGAGGATTTCTCAAAGCCAGCAGGAGGTCTGGCTCCAACTGGGCGACCAGTTCCCTGATGGACACATGGTTCAGTCGATAGGTCAGGATGATGTGACGTTCTTCCATGGTTTCAAGATGTACTTGGGTCTGGTAAATTGGTGCATTCTTCATCACTCCATTTTGGCGGTATCTAGCCAGGGAGACAAACAACAATCTTGGCACCTCTCACAATGTTGTGAGCCAAGTATGACATTCGACAATCATGAACAATTGGTCATGTAAGTTGGCTGTCATGTTGTGGAAAGACACATTACTCCACACTCCATTGCTAGCCAGACAAGGTTACATAATCTCTGTGACAAGGAATGTGTGCAGGACATTTAAACATAGACTTCCCATGTGTTCCACCATAAGGATTATCAATACAGACAAAAGTAGTGACAAGTGTGGTGATGTCACCTGACACCCACTACATATGTGATTACTCACAAAATGGAACCTACATGAATATGTTTGTGACAATATGCAGGTAATGACGCAGTGCGAACCCAGAACAGTCATGTAACGTAGTAAAATGGCATCCCACTGTCCTGTATGCATTGGACAGATTCAATCAGGGGCAGTCGTCATGGCGGAAGGCGGTCGAAACCGCCTTGCAACTCCTCATTGGTTAACATTGATGTCTATGGGAAACTAGGACCAATGACGATCACCGCCGACGCTGACTGTCATGACCGCTGCGATCATAACCTCCATTTTGTATGGGCAAGCTCACTTGACGGCTGGCATTCGATAAAGGAAGACCTCCACTTCATGTGCTGCTGTGTCCTGAATCTTGGAGCAACAATGGCACACACTGCAGAGGAGAGGGCCCCAGCATTCACAGCTGAGGAGCTGGATAAACTGGTGGAAGAGGTCCTACCCCTGTATAAATGGTTGTCTGGGGCTCCAGGGCTACAGGTCAGTACAATGTCCTTTGTCCCACATTTTGGGTGGTTTTTGACGGCGAATGTCTGTGCACATTGACATTCGATGACTGATTTGGGGTTTTGCATGCACATTATGCGTGTGGTGTGCGGTATTTTGGCAATATGCATGGGCTGTGCATGGTATGTGTCCCCAAAGGTTGCAGCTCTATTAGTATAATTTACACCATGTCCTCAATTTTCAGAAGGTTTCCCATGAAGGTCAACGCCCACCAGAAAAAGGGTTGTGGAGAGACACCGCCAAGGAAGTGCGGACCCTGGGGGTCCATAGCCGGCAGATCACCCACTGCAGGAAGGACCTGAGACCCTGGGCCAGGAAGACTGCAGAGGCCCAGCTGGGGAAGGCCTCCCAACATTGAAGGGGTGCCCATCGGACCCTGACCCCCCTAATGGCCCGCATACTGGCTGTGGCCTACCCAGAGTTGGATGGACATTAGAGGGCAGCACAGCAGCCACAAGGGGGTAAGTGTAGGCTGTTAGGTGACTTCTGCTTGGTTGTCTACTGTGACCCTCACTGGACTAAGGATTTAGGTGGTCAAATGAAATGGTGCACAGTCCTGTTTGTCACATCAATCATGTTGGAGTGTGACATGTTAGCTATGTCGAGCCATGCAGGAACAGATGTGGTGGTACAGTAACATACATTCTACTGTACATATGGGTAACTCAAATGTTCAGGCATTTTACTGGCTTCATACTCCACCTCTGCATATACTGTAGTAGTCCAAAGTGATCTTGTAGCCTCTGTATTTGTGTTTTGACAGGTATGTTTAGTTAACATTGAAATTGATTTAACCTAAAAATCAATGGACATCTGTGCCGAATGTAGTCTACAAATACCGGCCATTTAGTTTGTGTGCACAGTTCCTCTGAGGTCAGATTTGTTTCATCCTGTCATGACTGACATCTGGTTGGGTATGTTAATGGGTTAAATTGTTGAATTAGTCAATTAGCCAGTTGACAGGCATGTAGGACATTCAATCAGGTATCTAGACTGCAGGGATAAGGTAATCAGTGATAAGTTAGGATATGGCTTGCAGGACTCAATTGTTCATGACTGCAAAATTAGCTCTTGTTTTCCCGACGGGAAAATGTGTGTATTGTTTGTATGTGAAGTGTATATGTTGGTTTTTACCATTTCCTCCCTTTCTTTTTTTCCCACCCTCCTTTTCCCTCCAACTCTGTCTATGTGTGCATTAGCATCATCTGGCAAAGGTGGAAGGGCAACGATAAAAGGTGATGCAGCAGCCCATGGGACCCAGGAGGTTGGCACCAGCAAAGCCAATAGGACCAGTGATACTCAGGGCGAGGGGAGCACCACGGGGGAGACAGGAGCTACTACTACATCTGATTCATATTCCTCCTCGGATGGCAGCTCCATTTTGGAGGCAGACCCATCTGGGACTACTCCAGCACCATAACTGTCTGCCACCCCCTTACTATCACCACCCTCCCTGGGCTCCCAACCCAGTTGCTCATGCCCACTCACCCAGGAGTTTGGGTGTCTCCTTCACCACAGGCACCTCTGCCCCAGTCAGCCCTGCTGTCCTCAATGAGGAGGCTATTGACCTCCTGAGGTCCATCTCTGTGGGGCAGACAACAATCGTGAATGCCATCCAGGGACTGGCATCCTAGATGCAGCAGTCCAGTGCCTACCTGGAAGTCATTCACTGTGCCTTGTCTGGTCTACAGAGATCATTTCAGGCTCTGGCCTCCTCGTTGATGGTAGCCAGTGTCCCTTCATTTTCCATCCCACCTCCAGCTACCTGTTCCCACTCCACAATCCCTGTCCCTTCACCCATCCAGGACACACCTACAGACCAGCATACACCCACTACAAAAGACAAGGTGTGCAAGGACAAACATAAGCACCACAAATGAACCCACAGGCATGCACACAAACAACACACATCTGCATATATAACAACAGACACTTCCCACACTGCCTCCCTTACAGTCACATCACCACTCACACGTTGCAGCACCACATCATCACATACTGGTCCTGCTAGCATTCCTATCTTACCCTCCATCACCACAAAAGCAGGCTCACTGACATCCACACCACACACCACATCAGCACTCACCACGACCACCTTCTCTGCCACCTGCAGCACATCCCCCTCACTTGCACACACCACCCCAACATTCACTCACATGTCTTCCATTCCCTCTCCCTGCATCTCTACCTCCTCCTACCAAGGTATGCACCCGCACCCTCTCATCCACCCAACATACATCCACCACACACATGCACACATTGCACACATCATCATCCACCTACAGCACACCAACACGTCACATGAACACTTCCTCCTCCTCCACTCCCATCCCTCATTCATGTGACCACCCCGTTTACCTAAAAAAGCCTTCCTTGCCGCCCTTGACCTCTTCACCTACTTCTCTCCCACCCCGTGTTGACCCTAAACGTCATGTCCCCATGCCCCTCCCATGCTCTTCCACCCCCGTTCCTCTAGTGTGCCTCTGGCATTTCCCTTGCTCCTCTACCCAGCAAAACGTCTACCCCTCCCATCGCCAAAGTCTCACCTCCCAAGACAAAACAGAGACACCCCCTTCCAAATCCAAGTCACCCCCACCACCACCAACCACAAACCCCTGAGGTGCCTGCATGGCCAAATGATGGCCCTTTGATGTGGAGGCCTATTTGCTGTCAGAAGTCAAGTTGGGGCCATGATATGTGGACTATGTGTCCTGCAGTTCTGCAAGTTGGACTTGCCATTTGGCACATTTTGTATATAGTTTAATTTAATTTCATGGTTCCCAATACATCTGCCCACACTGCTGTGGTTGGCAAGATGAGATGCTTGTCCTGGTTTCCTTCTTCATGGTGGTGTAACATCTGTGTGCAACAGTGTGTGAGGTCTGTGTATGGGTTGTGTCTGTCTTGTTGCATGCACTGGGTAGATCGGTTGTGCCACGTGCATGTTGTTATGTGTCTGACTGCTTGCTTGTGGGATTGTATGGGGTATTGTGTACGTCCGTGTGTATCGTGCTACATCTTTGGATTTCTTTGTATGTTGGTTGTACTTGATGTGTCACCTGTGTCATTGTTTGGATGTGCGTTCACTGCTATTGATTGTGTCATTGCTACATACAGTTTTTGGTATGTGTGGATGTGTGGTGTTTCACAATGTGCCTGCCTATGACTGCGTTGAAGTGTGTGTGCTCTAGTTGTCGTTGTGTGATTATGGGGTGTTGTGTATGGATGTGTATGACTGTGTTGGTGGTATTTGTGTGCATTGTGCTGTATAGTTGGCACGTATCTGCTTGGCTTTGTGTGTGGATTGGGTACTTGGCTTTTACGTGTTTTGTGTGTGCTTGTATGTGTGTGTATATGTGTGTGCTGGTACAGTACGTTTGTATGCATTTGCGTGGCCTTCGGGAGTGTGTGTTATGTGTGGGTGTGAGTCACTGCCATTTCCTCCACTATGTGCTAGGTGTACGTATGGTTGTCATCTTCATTGTTGCCGCTGGCCATGAAGGTGTATGGCGAGATACAATGCTGGGAGGACTTGCAGTTCGTTTGTCATGGCGGCCGCGGATGCGTCTGTGTACCTGGAGGTGAGTGGCTCCTTTTGTAGTCTCTGTTTCCGCCAAGAATTTCATCGTGGTCAGCATGCTCCAGATAGCCTGGCGGTCTGGTGACTCATAATATAGCGGGCTGGACATTGGTTCCCGCCAGCCTGAAGATGGCTACCGCCACCGGCTGCTGCTCATTGGCAGTGGCAGTACTGGCAGTAAGTTGTATGTGTTGTGTTGGGTTCACTGCCTTACACGTTATATGGCGGCCCCCACTGCCACCCTGGCAGCAGTCTCACCACCACCGCCAGCGCGGCAGTCCAGTTACTGCCAAACTCGAAATGACCACTGGAGTGACTAACCAATACAGCCACTCACACATCCACTCAGTCTGCCATAAAGTCCTTGACACATCCACACACTTATGTATAAACCCACTGATACATCCACTCACTCACCGTACACTTACTGACTCACCCACTCACTCACTGATACAGTCACAAAGACACTCACCCATACAAGCACACACATGCTTGTACAGCCACTCATACTCCCACTCACACATCCATACAATCACTTACAGTCACTGGATGATGTCATCAGTTATATCATCAGTGATATCATTTGAGAGGTCTTCAGTGATGTCACTGACGATGTCATGAGTGATGTAAGATGTGAGTTCATATGCAGTGCATTACAGGTCACAAGTTATAGTTAGCTGAGGTAACTGTAACTGGTGAAGTTCACTGGTTTTGTACGTGTGAAATGTGAGCCTAATTATAATGTCCCCAGTGCCATCAGGGCTGGGGACATTAGTGGCTCCATGAGGGGGGCTTAATGAACCCCCTACAACATTTGCAAAGACCTGGGGAGGTGGTGATTGCTGCGGTTAATGGGGGTCCCAAAGCGACTCACTTTCTGTTTTTTTAAATATTTGCCCTGGGGAGGTGGTGATCCCCAGGGCAGTGTGGGGGGTGGCGTCAAACCTCCCCTGAAAATTAATTACATTGTGTCCCGGGGGTGGTGATTCTCGGGGCAGTGAAAAGGGGAATGCGCCCCTACATATTTGATCACAGCCCTGGGGAGGTGTTGGTCCCCAGGACATGGGGGCACGCAGCCCCCCACATATTATTATAGTAATGCCCTGGGGAAGTGGTGGTCTCCGGGAAAGCAGGGGGGCATGCACCCCCGCATATTTAATCAAAGCCCTGGGGAGGTGGTGGTCCCCAGGGCAGCGGGGGGGGGGTCACACGGCTCCCCGCATATTATTATGGTAATACCCTGGGAGGTGGTGGCCCTGGGGCAGTGGGAGGCACGTGACCCTCCACATATTTAATCAAAGCCCTGGGGAGGTGGTGGTCCCCAGGGCAGGGGGAGGGGGCTAGAGGACCCTAACTTTTTTTAACAAATGTCCCCAGAACATGGCCCACCCAGGGGCTTTATAGTAAAGAGGAGCAGGCTTGAGAGTGCATACATCAGAGTTTTAGTGGGTACATCAGTGTGTGTGCGGGTTTGTGAGTGGGTGCTTGATGGTCTCAGTGGGTCTGTGAGTGGGTGTGTGTCAGTCTGAGTAAGTCTGTGAGTGGTGCATAACTGAGTGGGTCTGTGAGTGGGTGCATGAGGGTCTGACTGGGCCTGTGAGTGGGTGCACATGGGTCTGAGTGAGTCTTTGAGTGGGTGTGTGAGTGTCTGAGTGGGTCTTCGAGTGGGTGCATAAGTATCTGAGTGGGTGTGTGAGTGAGAGAAGATTGAAATAGAGAGAGAAAGAAAGAGAGGGAGAGGGAGAGAGATAGAGGTAGAGTGTTTTTTAGGCTGTGATTTATGACATATTTAGAATGAGATATTTCTGGAAAAATTCAAAAATAAATATGTATTTGTAATTTAAACAGAGTAAGATGACCTTTCATTTTGAGCCTTAATGATCTATAGCTATATAAAAAGAGAGAAATGAAACCCAGCTAGACTCAAACCCTCAATCCTCAGTGTGAAGGTCTGTGACCTTCACACTGAGCTATTCATTTTTTTTCCTGCCCTTTTTATAGCCCTTTATGGGCTATACGGGATCTCAATGGAGCCCTAAAGGGCTCCTTCGTGGTTCCTTCCTGCTTTTTTAATTAGAAAAACAAGCCCTTTATGGGCTATCTGGGACCGTAGGGGAAGCCTCAAGGCTTCGTCTGCGTTCCTATGCTTCTGCAAGCAAGGAACTGCTTTAGCAGCATCTTTGTGCTTGCTAAAGCAAACCTTTCATACGCACACCTGCATGCAGGGGACAGAGATGAAAGGACCGTTTTTTTTACAGCAGGACCTGTTTAACAGGTCCTACTGTCATACACCAGAGTGTTTGCTGTGGCTTGGCTGAAGCTTCAAAGCAGCAGACAAGCCACAGCAAACAGCTATGTATCAGGGTTGGGCACCCCGGGACAGAGCAGGAGCCGGCCCTAGGTGGTGGCAGTCCTCAGTGCCATCTGTAGCTCCTCGAGGGGGACCGCGTGCCCCCTCAACTATGTAGAAGCCCTGGCGAGGTGGTGATCCCCGGAGCTAAGTGGGGCCACGTGACCCCCCCATACTATTAAAATATAGCCCCGGGGGGAGGTGGTGGTCCCCATGGCACAGGGGTGCAATGCGGTCAGTTTAAATTAGCCCCAGAAGGTGGTGATCCATAGGGCATGGGAGGCCATGAGGCCATGCTGCACACTATTAAGATATAGCCCGTGGGAGGTGGTGGTCCCTGGGACTGTGGGGAGTCGGTTGGGCCTCCCAGGCCAGTTTAATTTAGCCCTGAGGAGGTGGTGATCCTCAGGATGCGGGGGCTGGGCCCCCTGCACATAATTTCTACTTCACCCATGGAGATGGTGGTTCCTGGGGCTACGGGGGCCAGACCTCGACTGCCAAGTCCCAAGATGGCTGCCAGCACTTCTTAGTTGAAGTGTTGACAGCCAATCAGATCTCAGCATGAGATCGGTAGAGATTGCAACTCATTTG
Source organism: Pleurodeles waltl (assembly GCF_031143425.1). Lineage (NCBI taxonomy): Eukaryota > Metazoa > Chordata > Amphibia > Caudata > Salamandridae > Pleurodeles > Pleurodeles waltl. The sequence continues at coordinate 269,807,836 of NC_090446.1, forward strand.
TGTCCTTATATATACACATTTTTCCCCTTTATTTTCTCAAAACCTACTGAACAGATTTACACCAAAACAAATAAGGTCGCTTTCTGGTCTACGACCTACCATTCTGCTAAATTTGATGTAATTCTCTTGTGGTTTTGGCGCTATCGCTGTTCAAAATCCCTATTGAAAAATTAATGGTTAAAATGATTTTTGGGACCTTCCCCCCATGTTTCTTGGCCCCTCCCAGACGGATAATTCCAAATCTTTCCAGACCTCAGCTGTCATGACTGGCAAATTTTGGGGGAAAGTTTCACGAAGAGTTGCCAAAGATATAGGCAAGTAAACAAGTGCTTTTTATATAGAAACTAGAGGGCATTTTTATACTCTGTTTGCGCCAGATTTGCGCTATTTCTTTAGGCAAATCCGGGGCAAACTTAACTCCATATTTATATTTTGGTGCGAGCCATGTCTAGTGCCAAAATATTGGAGTCAAAGTAATTTTTGGCCTGTGGAAAACTACCTTGCGTCAATGAGATGCAAGGTAGACGTTCCGGGGCAAAAAATGACTCTAAGGCTCTAGTGCCTTATTTATCCTCCTGTGCAAAAATCACACACAGGGGAGGGAGGGCTCAAAACATGGTGCAAAGCTTGCTTTGCACCACTTTTTAAACGCCTGGGTCAGGGCAGGCATTAGGGGACCTGTTGGCCTAATTTCACAGTGGAACACCATGGAATAAGCCCACAAGTGCCCTCCCCAGGCCCCAGGGACACCCCCACCCACACCAGAGGGACAGCGGAGGATGGGGGACCCCATCCCAGGTAAGAATAGGCAAGTACAGGTAAGTATATTGTTTTTTTTAAGTGCCATTGGGGGCCCTGAAATGTGCCCCGTACATGGCACAGGGTGCAATGGCCATGCCCAGGGGACTCTGGTCCCCTGTGCTGGCCATTGGGGTGGTGGGCATGACTTCTGTCTTTTCTAAGACAGGAGTCATGTGGTGTGGATGGTTTTGCATCAGAAAATGACGCTAGGCAGGTTAGAGTAATTTTTCTTTACTCTAACCTGCCTAAAGTCATTTTTTGGTGCAAAACCCCTTTCTTCCATACCACCAACCCCACCCAGCTAACGTGATTTTTTTTTACGCTAGCCTACCCTTTGCACCGGCTTGCACCATTCCATAAATATGGTGCCCAGCTGGTGGACAGAAATGATGCAAGCCAGTGCTAAACTTTTTAGTGCAAAACTGGGTTGGTGCAGTTTTGCACCAAAAAGTATAAATCAGGGCCCTGGTCCTAACTGTGAATACCAATATATATATATTCACACTGAAAACAAATTCAATTAATTTCTTAACAAAAAGCTAGAGAGTCAATAAAAAAGCACAAAGGTTACATTCTAGTTAGGTTACAATTTCAGCTGAAACATACTGTTTTAAAACTAGCAAAACCGCAGAAATTTACCAATTGTAGTTAACTCAGGTAACTGTAAATCACGACCCTGGCATTCACAGTGTTCTCATTAATGATGTAATTTGAGATGTTGCCCTAATGCTATTTATGGTGTCAAAGAATATTTCATGAATTGTGTAATATGTGAAGTAATTAGCAGTGCACTGTGAGGGCACGAGTTGGGCAGGGCCTGTGTCCAACCTTCAGTTGGTACCCAACCCCACTCTCGCTGTTGCTAAATTTTGTTTAGTTATACTACATAGCTTTACAATGTCTGAACAGTTCAGTGCAATGGTTACTTTTCCAGTCCCTGTTGGTGTATGTCTGTTCATAAAACAAGCACTACACATAAATTAAGATCTATTATTGCCCAATTAGTGTGGATTACATGCTTATTTACTTTTGAGATTCATCTGTGGTTAACGTGGATTCATAACGGCTATCTGTTAGGAGTTATATGTTGTTTACTAGTAAAAACCTTTGTAATTTGGCCCTTTGGTCTCACAGACACACTTTCTTTTATTAATTTTAGTAATCATTTGCAGTTGAAAACTCTTGTCACTCCTCAAGCAAATCCTGCTCTTTCTAGCAAACTCTCTCTCGTCTTATAAATACAAATATCTTGCTACTCTTCCAAAGTACTGAAGTTTTCCAGTTCACTTGGTATTTAAAAATCTTGTAGTTACAACTCAAATGCAGAACGTTAGATTATAACTATAGCAGTACTGTGCAGAAAATAAATTATGTCTGTGTATTCACCAGAAGGACAGCTGAAATACTATGCTACAGCAGTACTCTTTCCATGCAGCTTATAAACTGATTATTAAATCATAAATAAGGAAGAGATCACATGATTTCTGGTTGCACCATAGTTTTGATTACTGAATTGTGTTTACAACAATTAATGGATCCACAGCACAATTGAGTCAACCATGCTGGAGTGGTGACTACAAAAGAAAAGAAACAGTAGCTCTTCACATGAAATCCATAACAGAAGTTAGATAGATTGTTTGGCATCATACTTGATTAACCCCTTTGCTGCCAGGCCTTTTCCCCCTCAGGTGCCAAGCCTTTTTTTGGCTATTTGGGGAAGTGCGTGATTAGGCCCTCATAATTTTTTGTCCACATAAGCTACCCACGCGAAATTTACATCTTTTTTTTTCCCCCCAAATCCTAGGCATTCTAGAGGTCCCCATACTTTGTGGGTTCACCTTAGGGAGACCAATAAATTAGCCAAAATACAGTAAAAAAATTATTTCTTTAAAAATAAATGGGAAAAAGGGCTGCAGAAGAAGGTTTGTGTTTTATTCCCTTAAAATGGCATCAACAAATGGTTTATGATGCTAAAATCAACATATTCCCAGCTTTCAGGAACAGGCAGACTTGAATCAGAAAACCCCGTGTTTCAACACAATTTTGGCCTTTTACTGGGACATACCCCATTATCACTATTTTTTGTGCTTTCACCCTCCTTCCAGTTAGTGACAGAAATGTGGGTGGAACCAATGCTGGATCCTATAAGGTAAACATTTCTGAAAAGTAGACAAAATTCTGAATTCAGCAAGGGGGAATATGTATAGATCCTGCAAGGGTTTCATACAGAAAATAACAGCTGAAATAAAAAAATATTGAAATTGAGGTGAAAACAACAGCCATTTTTCTCGTCGTTTTTCTCTGTAACTTTTTCCTGTGATGTCCGATTTTTGAAAGCAATATACCATTACGTATGCTGGACTCTTCTGGTTGCTGGGATATATAGGGCTTGTAGGTTTATCAAGACCCCAGGTACCCAGAGCCAATAAGTGAGCTGCACCTTGCAATGGGGTTTCATTCTATACTGGCTATACAGCAAATCATTTGCTGAAATATAAAGAGTGAAAAATAGGTATCAAGAAAACATTTGTATTTCCTAAATGGGCACAAGATAAGGTGTTAAGAAGGAGTGGTTATTTTCACATCTCTGAATTCCGGGGTGCCCATGCTAGCATGTGAATTACAGGGCATTTCTCAAATAGACGTCTTTTTTACACACTGTCTTAAATTTGGAAGGAAAACAATGTAGAGATAGACAAGGAGCAATAACACTTGTTTTGCTATTCTGTGTTCCCCCAAGTCTCCTGATAAAAATGGTACCTCACTTGCGTGGGTAGGCCTAATGCTCGCAACAGTAAATGCAACATGGACACATCACATTGTTACATTGAAATCTGATGTGTTTTTTGCAAAGTGCCTAGCTGTAGATTTTGGCCTCTAGCTCAGCCAACACCTGGGGAAAATAACCAAACCTGTGCATTTTTGCGAACTAGACATCTAGGGGAATCCAAGATGGGGTGACTTGTGGGGCTCTCACCAGGTTCTGTTACCCAACATCCTTTGCAAACCATAAAATTTGGCCAAAAAAACACTTTTTCCTCACATTTCGGTGACAGAAAGTTCTGGAATTTGAGAGGAGACACAAATTTCCATCCAACCAGCAGCCTCCCAAGTCACTCAATAAAAGTGGTACCTCACTTGTGTGGGTAGGCCTAGTGCCCGCGAAAGGAAATGCCCCAAAACACTATCTGACACATCAAAATTATCAAATACAAAACTACCTGTTTTTGCGGGGGCACCTGTGTTTTTGGTCCTGGGCTCAGCAGCCATACAGGGAAACCTACCAAACCTAGACATTTCTGAAAACTAGACACCTGAGGGAGTCCAGGGAGGTGTGACTTGCGTGGATCCCTCAGTGTTTTCTTATCCCCTCAGTCTACCGGTAAAAATGATACCTCACTTGTGTAGGTGGGCCAAGTGCCTGTGACAGGGAAGAGCCAAAAACATGTTGAAACTGAGGGGGAACTAAAGTGGGTCCAAAAGGGCAGCTGGAAAAAAAACATTTTTAGGTTGACAAGTAGGACAGAATCTTTATCGGTATAGATGAGACAATGCTGGGTGGTAGGAACTTTGTGGATTCCTGCAGATTCCGGAAGGTTCCATCACAAAAAATTGGGGAAAAAATGTGTGTTTTCCAGAAAAGTTGGAGGTTTGCAGGGCATTGTGGGTAAGAAAATGGTGTGGGGTGGCTGTGAAGCACACCACCCTGGACTCACTCAGATGTTTAATTTTCAGATGTGTCTAGGTCTTGTGGATTTTTCTACATGGCAGGGTCCCAAAGCCCAAAAAGTGCAGCCCTCAACATTCCAAGTGGGACGATATTGAGAGTTAGCCAAGCTCTCATGGCCTAAATGTAAAACCAAAACCCAACATAATCAAATGTTCTCTTGCTTGCCGTGGGATAAGATGTTTTAGTGTGCGGGGGAGAGCTGAAAGACTGTTACCCCCTTCAGTTGGGGTAGGGGCATAACCAGGCCCATACTGGTTGGTAGCCACCACCCCACTATTTTTTGTTTATGTTAATTCCCTGGCATCTAGTAGACTTTCTGCCCCCCCGGGTGTGGATCAGGGGTAATTGCCCTATCTATCCACTGGGGTGGAGGTAGGACTATACCCCCACCCTCTTATTTTGGAAAACAAATCTTCCCTGGTCTTTGGTGGGCTTTCTGTCCCCCTTGTGGGAAGATGGGCTTTCCTAAAATAGGCTGATCTGCCCCCATGAGCCTCCCCCAACACTGCCAGCTCCAGCTTGCCAACAGTAATGTGCCCCCAAGGAGCGACCAAGGAGCGACCCTTGCCCAAGGGGTTGCCCCACCAAACAAAGCATACACACACAGCAATCCCTGGTGCCTCAGTGGTTTCTGCTCCCCTTGGGGGCAGATAGGCCTAATAGAAATAGGCCGACCTGCCCCCACGGGGGCTGAAACGGCCTAAAAACAATTTCCCCTTGGGGACCGACCCCTGCCAAAGGGGTCGCTCCCCTTATCAATATAAATGAATAAAAAATCCCTGGTGTCTAGTGACTTCTGCCCCCCTTGGGGGCAGATTGGCCTAATTAAAATAGGCCAATCTGCCTTCAGGGGGGCAAAAAAGGCCTAGTAAACAAATTGCCTCCTGGCCAGCTACCCTTGCCTAAGGGGTCGCCATCCCTTTTTTTAAAAATCCCTGGTGTCTAGTGGCTTTTGCCCCCTTGGGGGCAGATCAGCCTAATTAATATAGGCCAATCTGTCCCCAGGGGCAGAAAATGCCTAGTAAACACAAATTTCCCCCGTGGAGCGACACTTGCCCTAAGGGTTCGCTCCCCTTATCAATATAAATAAAAAATAAAAAAACATCTCTGGAGCCTAATGGCTTTTGCACCCCCTGGGGGCAGAAAAGGCCTAATAAAAAAATTGCCCCCCCCCCGGGAGAGACCCTTGCCTAAGGGGTCACCCTCCCTTATAAATATATATATTTTTTAAAATCCCTGGTGTCTAGTGGCTAGCCTAATTAATATAGGCCAATCTGCCCCCAGGGGACAGAAAATGCCTGGTAAACAAATTGCCCCCGTGGAGCGACACTTGCCCTAAGGGTTCGCTCCCCTTATCAATATGAATAAAAAATAAAAAAAACATCCTTGGAGCCTAATGGCTTGGCACCCCTTGGGGGAAGTTCGGCCAAATTAATATAGGCCGATCTGCCCCCGGGGGGCAAAAAAGGCCTAATAAAAAAACTGCCCCCTGCGGGGCGACCCTTGCCCAAGAGGTCGCCCTCTCTTATCAAAATAAATTGCGCCTGGTGGGGTGGTATCTGGGTGAGGGGTGGGGGCCCTGTGGGTGCCCCTAGCCCAGGCCTAGCATTGCAGGGTAGGTCCGATGTTGGGCAGGGTTCTGATGTGAAAGTACTCCAACCAAGCTAGTAGGCATTCACTACTGGGCAGTGGTCTGTGGGTCTCAGGTATGCTGCAATTGGCATTCGGTGTCCCTATCCATGGGCTGGTGACTAGCATTGTGACTGATCATGCATTGTCTAGTGCTTAGGGGTGTTCCCTGTGTGTGAATGTGTCGTGTATGCCAACACTGGTGCTGTTGGCGCCATTGACCAAGTGCATCCTTTGTCACTTCCCACACCCTTTTTGTTTTGTCACCCTGTCCTTATGTGCATTACTATCATCTGGCGGAGGAGCAGAGGCACTGGCGATGGAGGGAGCTGCATCCCACAGGACCCAGGAGGCCGAATCCACCGACGGTGAGTGCCCCAGTGGGACAGGGGGTGAGGGGAGCACCACAGCGGAGACAGGAGGGGAGGGTTTTGGACACAGATACCTCCTCTGATGGGAGCTCCCTGGTGGTGGCGGATACTTCTGTGACCACCGCAGGTACAGGTACAGCCGCCACCCCGTACCAGCACCGCCCTTCATACAACCCCTCAGCGAGTTTCCCGTGCCCCCTCACCCAGGAGGGTGGCATCTCCTTCGCCCCAGGCACCTCAGGCCCTGCCCCCACGAGCCCTGCTGCCCTGAGTGAGGAGGCTATTGACCTCCTACTATCCATCTCTGTTGGGCAGTCATCCATTGTGAATGCCATCCAGGGGCTGGCTGCCCAAATGGAACAGACTAATGCATTCCTGGAGGGAATTCACACTGGCTTGGTGGCCCAACATAGATCAATCCAGGCTCTGGCCTCCATTTTGATGGCAGCCATTGTCCCTGTTTCCAGCCTCCCCTCCAACTTCCTCTTCCCAATCCCATTCCCCTCAACCTCAACCTATCCCACGCACATAGGCAGACAAGCATGCACACAGGACAACACACGAGTGGACATGGCAAACACAAACACCACACTTTATCCTACAGGCACTCACATAAACACCATCTAGAAGCAGACAGACCAACATCCACTGCCTCCACTGTGGCCCCCTCCTCCTCATCCACCTCCTTCCCAGTTATGTCTCCACTCACACCTGCATGCACTACATCCACTACCACCATCACCAGCACACCTAACAGTACACACCCCTCACTGGCAGTCACCACCCCCACATCCATGCAAACGTTCCCTGTGTCCTCTGCCACTGTGTCTGTCCCCCCCTCTTCCCAAAGTACACAAACACAAGCACTTAGACACCCAAAAGCCATCCTCCTCACAACAGCATCCAGCCCATGCACCTGCACCCAAACACAGCAGACAGACACCTCCTACCACCGCTCCCTCTTCCTCCACTCCCAACTATCTCCCTCTTTCCGCCCCAATGTCCCTAAGAAGCTTTTCCTCTCCACCAGTGACCTCTTCCCTACGCCTCCCCCATCCCTCATGTCTGGCCAGGGCGGTCAAAACCCAGGCAAGCACCTCAGCCACCCAGTCCACGGGCACAGTAGTGTCCCCAACTACTCCAGGTGGGAAAGAATCCCGGCCACCAGCCAGCCAGACGGACAGGGTGCCAGCCCCAAGTGCATCAAGGAATGGCAAGGAGTGAACCCCAGGTGCAGGAAGAAAGGGCAAGGAGGCAGCCCCAGCTGCAGGACGGAAGGGCAAGGAGACAGTCCCAGCTGCAGAACGGAAGGGCAAGGAGGCATCCCCAGCTGCAGGACGGAAGGGCAAGGAGGCAGACCCAGTTGCAGGAAGGAGGGGCAGGGGGCCTGCAACAGCAGGCATTAGAGACAAGGGGCCTGGTGAAGGGACTCAGTCAGAGCCCCCTCCTCCAACTATGGTGGTGCAGCCGTCCGAGGCTGCAGGGGATGGGCAGGAGCCTCCCCACACCACTGCCAGCACCGCCACCAGCAGCAGCAGCCCCAGTAGCAGCCGTCTGAGGCTACAGGGGATGGGCTGGAGCCTCCCCCAACACTGCCAGCTCCACCAGCAGCACCACCTCTGCCACCACTGAGCAGCCGTCACCGCCGACGGACAGTGTATAGTCCTGCATCCATGGGCTGTTGTGCGGCCTGGCCCCTGCAAGTCCTGGGGGCCTGACACCCAGGTGAGAGACTGTGACCTTGCACTCCCCAAGATCTACATCACAGGACACAATGCCCCCTCCAGAGCCAGTGGAGAAGCCATCCACCCACCCCATCCTCCACAGGATGACGCTCACTGGGCATAATGCCCCCTCTAGAACCAGTGGAGAAGCCATCCACTCACCCCATCCTACACAGGATGGAGCTCACTGGGCACAATGCCCCCTCCAGAACCAGTGAAGAAGCCATCCAGAGAATGTGGCCTTGCACTCTCCAGGACCAAGCACAGGGGATGTTGCCCCCTCCAGAGCAAGTGTGCGAGTCACCCACTTGAGAGACTGTGGCCTTGCACTCCCCTGGACAAGTCAGTGGGCAAGTCATCCACTTGAGAGACTGTGGTCTTGCACTCCCTAGGACAGAGTGATGGGCATGTTGCCCCCTCCAGGACCAGTGGCATTGTAACATCTTACGGCTGAGGTGCCCCCCATTTCCGGTCCCCTTGAGGTGCCTGGCTATTTTTGACCTGATGCCCCTGCAGTGTTCTCTCTGTGTTGTTGCAGGAGTGGGGTGGGGCCTTGGACTATGTGATGTGGCCCTGTGGCCCACGGACATTGGGGATTGGGCAGTGTCCCTACATTAGTTAATATGTATATACTTGTTGATTTAGATGCGCATATTTATACTGTTTTATCTTATTACACTCATTTTAATCAATTCATTTTGTCCTTGCATTATTCCTGAGGGGTACGGGGTGAATATGTAATGTTATTGCAACTGGTTATGTATATGGTGTTGAGGGTGGGGGTGTTGCATGTGTGTGTCACTCTCTTTTTCCTCCACCCTTCCCCTGTGTGCTAGGCGGCAGTACTCACCATGGTTGTCTTCACCGGCGTTGATGTTCATAGTGGAGCAGAACATTGAAAAGCATGGGGAACATATGCAACTCAGGCTCCATGGTGGCGTGGTTCTTCCTTGAGTCTCCAGAGATGAGTCATTTTCCTTCTGTGCAGTGTTTCCTCCAGGCTTTTGATGTCGTTGGTACCGCCCCAGAAAAGGTGGCACATTGGTGTTTCATAAAACGGTGTGCGAACATTGTCTTCCATCTGGCTGTAGGCAGTTACTGCTGTGGTGCCTGCTGATTTCGCCCTGTTGGTCAATGTGTTGAAGTGGCTGTCTGTCAGAGCGGTTTCCGCCCTGGTCATTATTTCATATTTATTACCTCCGGCCTGTTGGCGGTATTACCACCACTATATCACCGAACACCAGGGTTGTAATGAGGGCCAATATCTGCACATAGAAGTGGACCTCATAGGAAGTGCACCCATTTCACCACCACTACTCGTTTTTTTCTCTGCATATCAATTGTGGGGAGGTGCACTCCTATTCTCTAAAAATTATTTAACATGGCGCTCTTTGAGGATGATAGGGATAAGTTGGCAGCAGAACTTTTCTCTATGAAAATGACAGTGGTTCAGGAGACAAACCCTGTACAGGAAGAGCTTAAGCAGAAATTCATGAGATTGGAACAACTTAGGAAACAAGAACTTTCAAAATGGTGGGATGCCACCACCCTTAAAAGATACTTAGAACTAAAACAGATTCCTTGTGGGCTGCGGGTTATGATTTTTCCATTGTTTGATGACCTTGACACTGACCTCCTAGGAAGGGAGGAATTGATTCTTTCTTCCTCTTTTGGCATGATTAATATTTTGATCATACATGCTGAGAGAAGAAGGGAGTCACTACTATTAGATATATTTAAAGTAGAACAAGATATTAAGAACCTAAACTTACCATAGGCTACTGAGAAGAATTGCAAAATTCTGAAGGGCATTCTTGCTGCACACCAGTTATATATCAAAGAAAAGCAACTCAAGAAAAACTTAGAAGGGATGACAATGATTATTGTAACAGCAGGGTATTCACTTTTTCTCGTTAATGTGATGAAATTAAAGTATTGGGACATTTGCAGACAGATTCCAGGGGAGGGAATTCTAACACTGCCTCAGCGAGTGTAACTGATGTTTCTAGCATTTCCAGTGGAAGCAGCAAAGCACTAGACAGTGCTTCAGGGATATGTGACCTAATGTCAGGGGGCACACCTACATCTTTTTTAGAAGAGTTAGTACGTTTCAGACAGGGACAAAGATTGAATTACAACAAATCAGAGGGAAACGTCAAAAGACAAGACTAGGCAGGAAGGGGAGGCACAACAAACATAGGGGAAAGGATTGTAACAAGATCAGTGACTGCAATCAGAGGAACTGATGGCAACTTCTAATACTTTGTGTGATGTACCAGACACTGTTAATGATGATGTGCAAATTATCAAACTGTCCAACTGGCAACTCATGGGTGAACAAATAAAGGTACTTCGTATGGGGCTAGGTTTTTCTCCTAATTCATCTCCTGATTATGCCCAAATACATGTTGACCTATTTAAATTTGTACGGCGATTGAAACCCAAAATCCACTTTGAAGAGCAATCTACACACTCAATTCCTTCTACATCCTCTGTACCAGCCAGCAATAGAATCATTAGAGACATCTGGGACATTCACTTATTATTCCACTAAAAATGTGCATGTCTGTTCTCACCTCCACTCTTTCTGCGAGGGATGCCACCTTGTTCGAACACACAGAAATGTTGATTGACCTCACCAGACTGGTCTTGGAACATAATGTATTCTTATATGATAGCAAGTGGTACAAGCAGATACATGGTAGGCATGGGAGCCACATTTTCACCCTCATACGCCAAACTGTATTTTTTTTTTCATTTAAAAAAAAAAAAAATTTATTAACATTTTGCTGTTGTACAAACTAAGGGCCTGATTCTAACTTTGGAGGACGGTGTTAAACCGTCCCAAAAGTGGCGGATATACCACCTACCGTATTACGAGTTCCATAGGATATAATGGACTCGTAATACGGTAGGTGGTATATCCGCCACTTTTTCAAAGTTAGAATCAGGCCCTTAGTCATTTTAGGCATTGGCAAAACGTTTATCGTGTTCATGGGTGTTAGTAATCATTCTCCTTGCACATATTCTTAAGACTGATATTTAACTTACTATATCTTGATAACGTTAGTGCACCTTGGGGTCCCCAGTGTTTGCATGTATAAGTATGGTCTAACATGATGGCTTCTGTCACACACCTTTACTTTCATTTCCCTACATAACAGTCTTAATCTAATATCAAGCAACATTAACATGATGGTGCCTCGGTTCCTTACAAATCTATTTGTTGAGGAGTGTAGTTCCGCTGAGGTAGTCTGGCCCCCACCCGGACCCCGACAATCCTTTCATGTATGCAGGGTCACCTAGTTGACACCCTGCTACTCTCTAGCTCCCCTCTAAGTATCCTTCCCTTGTTCTACAACTCCTGTCTGCCTCTTAGTGATCTCCTAGTCTCGTGGCACATCATCCGTGTTATGTAATATGGCATCAGGTTCCACTCTCCCACTGCCGGTTCTGCCTGACTAATGTGTCAGTTCATTCCCCCCACATCACTTCCTTCTCCCATCACTACACGTCTCCACTCTGTCAGCACCTCTTCCCAAGCCGGGGCAATTGGTGTCTGACGCAGGCCCCTCGCTTCTTCACCCTTCAGGACCTGTAGTTCAGGCACAGCCCATCTCGATACGTCTCGCCTCCATTCAGTCATGACAGGGCGCCTAGGTGACTTCCAACCCATATCGATTAGTCTCCTAAATAGTACTAGTGCAAGATCCAAGAAGCGCTCCTTTACCTTCCCAATTGTTAATCCTGCTTTCAGGCCTAATAGGCACATAGTCGGGGTCTGAGGTATAGCCACTCCCAACAGCCTTTTCAGGTCATTCGTCACTGTCCCCCATCACATCTGAACCTCTGGGCAGTGCCAGACCGTATGATCAAGGTTTGCATCAGCGTAGTCGCATTTGGGATATACCTTAGGAACATCTCCATATATGTGGGGTAAGAAATGTTCTGTGTGTACAGTTAAACTGAATATATCTCAACTGCGTGTTCCTCGAGACTACCCTTGGATATGCCAACATCTTCCTCCACTCTGTGTCCGACAGCTCCCTAGCCAGGGTCCCTTCCCATCTACCTCTCAGAGGTCGTAGCTGATCTAATGTGTCTTCAATTTGAGTTCTGTACAGTTTAGTGATTAGGTGGGTGTCTTCACCCAACGTCAACAGGAGGTGTAGTACCCGGTGTGTGGCAGGCTCCGCATTAATCGTATCCCAGTGGTCCCTTAAGTTGTAAATTAGTCTCTGTTACAGGAGGAACTGTCCCCTTAGGACCCCTCTATTGTCCACTAGCTCAGCAAAGGATCTCAGCACCCCCTCACTAAACAGATCTCTGATCATCTCCACCCCGGCCTTCATCCACGCCCCCAGCCCAGTGTCCACCCGGTTCCCCTCCGTCGTCTTTATCTTGAGTATGGACAGTGGTAATGCAGGAGAGTAGGCCTTCCCCACCCCAACTTGCTGTGAACACATCTTCCAGCAGGCTAAGGCCACCATCGTGAGCATGCTCTTTTCCTGGGGATCCACCTTACGGCCCACCATATCTGATATGATCTCTTCCGCTCCCATTTCTCTTTTCGCAGTACACCTATCTAGGCATCCCCCTCCTGCGAACCATCTAGAGGTCCACTCTAATTGGCATGCTAAATAATAGAGTTTGAAGTCTGGGACGCCGAGTCCTCCCTCAATGGGTGGACTATATAAAATTGAGAGTGCTGAACGGCGTCGGCCTCCGTCCCATACCAGGTCTCTGAGTAAGGAGTTCAAATCCCTGAACCATGACGAGGGGATCTGTACAGGTAAATTAGTGAAGTAGTAACGGAGGCGTTGTAACATAATCATTTTGGCCAACGATATCCTGGGCATTATGGATAGTTTCAGTGACCGCCAGAACCGAACGGAGGATCTAAGGGAGATGAGCGCCCTATCGATGTTCCCATCTCGTAAGTCCCTAAGGGCGTGAAATACCTGTATACCCAGGTACTTAAAAGTATTAGGTGCCCATACCACGTCCTCCGGGAATGTATGGGGCTGATTGCAGACCGCTGTCATCTGGAAGACGAAAGTTTTGCCCCTATTGAGGCGTAAGCCCGAAAGACCTCCAAAGTGATCTAGAGCTTGTAAGGCCCAAGCGAGCCCAGGTTCCCCATTTCTGAGGTAGATTAGGATATTGTCGGCATAGAGTGAGATGATATGCCCAGTCCGACCCCACACCACCCCCCTACCCACACCTTCCATTCGAAGGTGAGCCGCTAATGGTTCAATGGCCAGGGCAAATAATAGCGGCGACAGCGGGCATCCCTGCCTAGTGCCCCTTTATATGGGGTAGGGGTTTGAGATTGTTTTGCCCGTCCTCACTCTCGCCTGTGGGGTTGCGTAGAGAAGATCCACCCACTTAACCCATCCAGCCCCCAACCCCATCCTTAACATCACCATCCCCAGGTAGTCCCAGCGGATCGAATCAAAGGCTTTCTCAAAGTCTATTGCAAGTAGCATCCCGGTTGGAGGTTTCTCTGCACATTGCATTTGTGGAATAGCAAAGAGGCGTCTAAGATTCAGCGATGTGCTACGGTTCGGGACAAACCCATTTTGATCTGCGTGTACTAGTGTGGGTATATGTTGAAGCAGGTGGTTGGCTAGTATCTTACTAAGAATTTTGAAGTCACTGTTCAACATTGAGAGTGGTCGGAAATCGGTGACAGACGCTTCACCCGATTTCAACCTGGGTAGAGGGACCACCAGCGCTTCTCTGAGCGAGTCTGGAAGCAGGCCCCGGCGTGATGCCTCCGCATAAAGGTCCACCAGCTGAGGGACCAGTAGCTTCGAGTACCTCTTTTAAGAGTCCATTGGCAGACCGTCAGTGGCGAGTGTTTTCCCTGGGGCCAGCTGCGAGACGGCATCCAGTACATCCTCCGTAGTCACCGGCCCCCCTAGGCCTTCGCCATCCTCACTGGTCAGGGTCGGTAGTGGGAGCGGAAGTAAGAAACACTCCAGGTGATCCTCATCAAGTTCACCTGGGTCCCTGTACAGGAAAGTGTAATATTCTTTAAAGGCATCATTTATGGGGCCTGGTTTAAATCTGTGTTCGCCTTTCATATCACGTACGCTCACTATGGGCGCTCCCTCCCCTCCCCTCCCAGTCTCACCAGTCATGTCAGCATCCTACCAGATCTACCCTCCTCAGCCTGTACTGAGGCTAAATGTCTCTGCATGCAATGGCAGCGGAGTTGTTCTTCCATCTGTGAGTGGGATTTCCTCACCTGTTCGTACTCCTCTTGCTCCTGTGTTCCTCTATGTCCACTTTTTTCCCCTTCGTGTATAGTTTTCTCTAGCGTTATCAGTTCTCTCTCTAATGTGCGTCTTGCCCGACTGTCTGTCCTATACTATAACCTCTTGTAGCCACTTTAAGTGCTTCCCATTCCATATGTCTGGAGGAGGCTGACCCCTTGTTAATGTTGATGTGATCGGTTGAGTAGGAGCGAAGTGCCCCTCTGAATGCCTGGTCCTCCATTGCAGTCGGTGACATTCTCCACAGTGGTATGGGGGGCCTGTCCTCAGCTGCTCTCCATGTTAATAACAATGGGTTATGATCCGATATAGTGCGCCCCAGATTGTACACCAAACTATATATGGGGCATTTCGAGAAACACCATCTATGGTCATCCTGCCCTCATGAACTAACAAACCACATCTTGTATTGGGGCAGATACATCAATAAGATCATTATAATTTGGACGGGGGTACCAAAAATTTTGAACTACTATGTAATCATCTCAATTGTAATAAGTTTATTATACGATTCACCCAACACTTCAATGTGAAACAAATAGAGTTTCTTGATCTCACCCTGTATAATGAGAATTCTAAAATCATGTCTAGACTATAGAAAATCTACTGCATGCAATTCTGTCATACATGCATGTAGTGCACATCCATCTACTCAGATTAATGCTATACCATTAGAAGAAATGACTAGATTACAACAGAATTGTAGCAATGCCCACATATTTGTACAGGAAGTGGCTGTAGTCGAACAACGTTTCCAACAAAGGGGGTACTCCTGCCTAGTTGTATCTAAAGCTAAAACTAGGATTATGATCACTCCACGGTTATCCCTCTTCACCCATGGGACTGGCAAACGGTCCAAAAATAGAAATACGATCACCAGATATAATGCACAGAGCTCTGCAATATACCGCATCTTCAAAAGCCGCTGGAATTTGCTGCTATTAGATAAGACTTTGCACAAATTTGCTAACATCAGACCTCAGATTACATTCAGTCATGGAACTACACTAAGAAATAGTCTGTCCTAGCTACGTTGGTTCAAACACATGTGGCCAGCCTAATAACCGGTTACCACCCTCCCAACCCGTTGGATTCTTCAGGTGTACATGTTGTAACGTTTGCCAATTTGCTATGGATAAGCTGGTCGATTTTTCATACATTTCTGTACATGTATACCATATGCAGCAGTTCATTAACAGTAACAGCAAATTCACAGTGTATTATATCGTCTGTCAATGTGGTTTGATCTAGGTGGTTTGATCTATGTGGGCAGTACTATTTGCCCGCTAAAGGAACGTATCCAGGAACACATCAGTTCAGTTAGAAAAAACAAACCTAACTATTTCTTGGCAACCCACTGTAACTCTGTGCATGCTGGTTCAGAGGTGATAGACATTAGAATCCATGGTATTACATGTATTACTAAAGATGTAAGAGGTGGTGACATGGTTGCCAAACTTAGAAAGAGTGAAGCTAAATGGATCATTAAAATACGTGCAGTGGACATAGGTCTCAACATGGACAAAGAATTGCATGTGTTTTTGTGAGCATACCACACATGGCTGGTCTAATGTATGTAACAACATGTTAAACTCCTAGGTAGGTTGCCAATGTAAGACAAACTTTGCTTGGTGATGCCTCCTTAAGATGTTGTACAATATTAGTTACCAACAACTCATGTCTGTTTTTTTAACATTTACAACTCGTCAGGTGAATCTGCTAGGATGTCAGTGGAATTTTATACTCTTTTTAACATTACCTTTTGATGACTAACTATACTGTGTTTAATCATGAATAGTCATGCTTGTGTCTCAAACCCCCTTTTTGGGTCCTCCCGCTATCTATGTTTGTGTTCATATTACCGCACACCATGCACGCCACTAACATCTTCATCACTCGGCATGGCACTGACACCTATTTGTATTTTGAATAGCATTTGTAGTCCTTCTGGCCCCATCTTGACCACTACTATGGTCTACCATCCACTACTAGCCACTATCACTGGGGACATCCCACTTTGCATTTACTAGTTTTGCACTGCAGAGCTCACTGTGTGTTGCTTCCACTATTGGGACAGCTCATCCATCTATCATTGTGCTTTTTTGGCGTTTTCCACATCTTCATGTCTCTGAGAATTTAATACGGAGCCATTTTTGTTCCAACTCCATCTCTTTGATTATGTTATTTTATCCCAAGGGAGTTTTCTCCTTCCTCTTGGTACATGTTGCAAGACAGCCGTCATACTTTGGTATACAATGTGGGATTAATCTTGCCCACGTTTTGTATTTACGAGCCATCATACCAACCTGTGCCGCAGCCATAGCTTTTCTGGATGCCAACTTTTTTTTCTGCAGACAAAGATTTCAATTCCTTTGTTTATATACATATCACAGCGATTACCCTGTCTGCCTTGTCTGCATTTATACTCCTCTTTGTTACGGCTCGTTTCTTTACTTGAAATGTTCAAAGATGGCCATCATATCCCTTGAGCTTTACTCTGGCCAGTCGTGTCCGTCTTCTGTCCTCACAGGGCATATACGCGCTCTGTGTGGCATCCACACACTCTTTGGACACCAAATTTTTACTGTTCTGCGGACTTAAGGTAAGCGGACTTCAAGTTTCTCACTTATTCTTTTCATGTTAAATAGCATAGCAGTTATCCTGTCCGATATGTTCATTATATTCCCCCGTCTGTTGCAGTGTGTTTTCTGCTTACTTTCACTAGCTTTCATGTTTTTTTTTGGCAATATGCTCATAGTCTGGGATCACATTTCTCATTCTCGGAGGCTTACCATATGAAGCCGTTTCGTACACATGCAAGCATTTCAACTGATTAGGGACTGTTGGTGGTGCGCATGACATTTTTCACTTTCTGAGGAACTGCTGGTTACAGTTCTTCAGTGTTGTCCGTTCTGCCTTGGTGTATGTTTACCTTGCTGTTTACCCTCTGTTTGGACCTCCATTCACATGGAGGACTGTTTGGCCACAGCATGGTTTCTACCCTGGTAGTTGGGATACATTTTTGCAACCTGGGTACTTTTTGCCCTTTTCCCACATTTTTAGCACAAGGCCCCTTTTTCTTAGCGCATAACCATCACAATTTTTTAGCCGTTATTATATTCATCTTACCTGAGCTTTTCCTCTTCTGCCTTCCCGGTAGGTTCTAGACTTATCATGAACATTGCTGCATCAGGGACTACCATTTGCCTTTGCTGCATGAATTAGTGACTGGTTTTCCTCTCTTCCTCTTGTTGCATTTTGTAATAGTGAGGTGAGTGGTTTTCCTGTTCACTTACACATATCCCTCATTATAACTCTGGGGGTCATTTCAACCCTGGCGGTACAGGAACGCCAGGGCTGAAACAACGGTAGCACCGCCAACAGGCTGGCAGTGCTTCCCTGGACATTACGACCGCGGCGGGAGCGCCTCAGTCGCACCGCCAGGGCCATTTGGCCCCGGCGGTAGTAATTGGCCAGGGCAGCGCTGCCCAGGGGATTATGAGTCCCCCTACCGCCAGCCTTTTCCTGGTGGATTAAACCGCCAGGAAAAGGCTGGCAGTACGGGAAGTCGTGGGGCCCCTGGCACAGGCAGTGCAGGGGCCCCCTGACAGGGCCCCATGCGGCTTTTCACTGTCTGCTATGCTGACAGTGAAAAGCGCGACGGGTGCAACTGCACCCGTCGCACGGCCGCAACACCGCCGGCTCCATTTGGAGGTGGCTCCTATGTTGCGGCCGAGATCCCCGCTGGGCCGGTGGGCAGAAACCAGGTTTCCGTCCGCCAGCCCAGCAGGGATCTCCTAATGACCGCGGGGGTGTGGCCGCATTGGCGGCCGCACGGTGGTCAGATCTTGGCGGGCAGCTGTAGCCGCCCGCCAAGGTCATAATGAGGGCCTCTGTCTTCCGTTACTTACAGTGGTGTCATATGTTTTGTTTTAGACATTGGAGTGCTCTTACCAAAGGGCACAATGATGCTATCATGACTCATACTTCCTTTACTTAACTAGGTACGGCATTTTATTACATTTTTCTTGACTCTCTGGTTTGGTGGATTGCAACATTGCGCAGAAACCATCTTAATGACTAGCAGCACCTTCCACGGATTACTTCTGTCGACTAACTCCACTCACTTTGGTTTGGGCAGACCAAGTCCATCTGTGCATTTTCTATTTATCTGACAGAAGATGGGTTGAATCGCACATTTGTGCATTTGACATGCACATTTTCCCTTTTTTGTTTTCACACCTCTCACTGGTATTATTTTCTGTCATGAATCAATTGGATGTTTTACAATCACTTGGCTCCATTTTTTTGTTTCTAGGGGTGCTCTACCCTCTGCCCCCTCCTTTCAATGGACACACACCTAGATACAATTTTCCACATTTGGAATTTTTATGCTGTCATCCTCAATACTTGTATATTGGGGTTGTTATACATGTTTCTATGTATTCTACAGCCTTGAAAAAGTCACAAGTATGACAAAACACGTGTTGGTTGTGAGTGTGGAACCAGGCTTATCTTGCCACATTGATGTCCATACCTACAAATAAATGAAGCCTACTGCAACCAAACTCATCTGGACTTGTTGATTATGAGCTAGTTGGTAGTGCTGCAGTATCTTTAAGAATAGATGTGGAATGAATTGCTCTTGGGAGTGTTTCACTCTAGCCGAGGTTTAATTTAAGATATTTAATCTAGGCCACTGCTTAATCTATACTTCTCAAATATTTCCTCCTCTTTCTGGTCAAAAATAGGAATGTAAACTCTACAAATGTGCTCCAGTCTCCTCCTCCATTGTTGCAAATGTGCCTGTATCATCATCCTCCCCACTATGTCATTGTGTCATTGAGACTGTGTAAAATGCAGATGCATTCTGGGGCTACTTATATAGCTTGCAACCAGTCACCACCTGTGGCATTCTGTAACTAGTCACAATTGGTGAATGCTTTGTACATTGAAATAGTGAATTGCCATTAGGTAGTCACAAATTATGATTTCTGAATTTGAAGTCACAATTTCACTGATTTACTAAATATTCAAATCCCTAAAATTGCAAAGCAAATGATTTTATTTACATTAAAAAAGTATTGTTTGTTGTCGCAAATGACCTCATTTGTGATTTGCATCATTTGTGGGCACAAAAAATGGTTCGTACATCTAGCCCCATGTTCTCCCTGCCCACTGAAGTAGGAGCATAAGTGGGAGAAAGGCTAGCCAGCCAGCACAGAAATGGCCTCTCCTGCTCTTTAGAAATTTACAACTCTCAGCCTGAGCACCCCATATTGAACCACGTGGGTCTATTTACATACTTCTTCTCTGTGATGTCCAATGGAGGGACAGGGTCATCATCAACATAATTTTTTTAAGTGTTGTGAAGGTGCCAGAAGAATGACAGCAGCCCCCAGAAGTTATCACAGAAGTCAACTCTATGTTTTCTCAGGCATTGTATCCATAATCTCCAGGACAGGTTCAGCATTTATTCAAAGCACTCTCACAGATGAAGCTTTTGTTCTCAAGCTCTGAGGTGTCAGCACCCTTTGAGTGTTGGTCCCATGACTGCATTCTGTGGCCTGTAGTCACTATAGACTTTGACATGTAGTTATGATATTTTCCAATGAAAATGCTTTATTTACATTTTTGCTGATCAACAGTGCAATGCATATATATATGTATAATAATGAGTACTGTTTAATACAAATGCGATTGCCAATGATGGTGTATTGACAAAGAAATATAAAATGTGGCTGTTGTACTAAGGTGGTTACCCCTTGAAAAAGCCAGCAGGCCTGCCTTTTATACATAAATGTCATGACCCCTTGACAATGGCTTTAGGCATGCCATATAAATAATGACAACACCCCTTAAAGTTTGATGTTTCATCTGATATTAGTGGTATTGGCTGTGTGCATTGTGATTCTGGGGTTCAGGACCCACTAGGGGTGAAATGTGATATTGTAGTGTTACCAAACGTACTTCAATGCACCTGAATGCATATATTTACAATTGAATGTGCATTATTTAGTACGGTGTGTCTAATTTTCTTAAAATAAAAAGCACTGACTGGACAATAATTCATTGAGTGTTACGTTTCAGTGAATTTAGATTTCTAGCCCACACCACCTCCCTGAGTAGGTCGTGGACTTCAGGTGCTACAATAGGGTACTTGGTTCCCAATTCCCAGTAAAAAAAGACAACTGCAGACTTATCACGTGCCCAGGACTCACATCCTTTGCAACTAATACCCTAATTTTAGATAGATAGATAGATAGATAGATAGATAGATAGATAGATAGATAGATAGATAGATAGATAGATAGATAGATAGATAGATAGGTAGGTAGATAGATACTTGGCAAGGTGAGAGACATTTATTCATCACAAGATTTTTCATTCTGAAACACTGTAATGCAATTACAAACCATGCATTTATGTCAAAGTCCAAATCAGGTCAATAGGCACCACAGTGGTTAAAGTCAAGATTCTGCTCTATATTAACATTTTTAAATGTTACAGCACTTTTATCAGCTCTCCAGAACTGATTGCACATATTTCTGCAGTGAGTCCAGGTCACTCGGAAGACATTTAGGGCCGTATTTATACTCCGTTTGCGCCGAATTTGCGTCGTTTTTTTCGACGCAAATTCGACGCTAAACTAACGCCAACTAACGCCATATTTATACTATGGCGTTAGAGGCGAATAGCGCCAAAGTTCCCGGAATGTGCGTCATTTTTTAGCGTGAACCCCTTCCTTGCGTTAATGATATGCAAGGGAGGCGTTCCCGTCTAAAAAATGACTCCCAGGCCTTTACGTGGTATTTATACTCCCGGGCAAAAGAGACGCCCGGGAGTGGGCGTGGCTAAAAACGGCGCATTTGCGCCGCTTTTTAACGCCTGGGTCAGGCATGGCGTTAAGGGACAAGTGGGCTCAAAATGAGCCCAGAGTGCCCTCCCCTGCCCCCAGGGACCCCCCCTGCCACCCTTGCCCACCCCAGGAGGACACCCAAGGCTGGAGGGACCCACCCCAGGGACATTCAGGTAAGTATTTTTTTATTTTTTTTTAATAATTTTTTTTGGCATAGGGGGGCCTGATTTGTGCCCCCCTACATGCCACTATGCCCAATGACCATGCCCAGGGGACAGAAGTCCCCTGGGCATGGCCATTGGGCAAGGGGGCATGACTCCTATCTTTACAATGATAGGAGTCATGTTGATGGGGGATGGGCGTCGAAAATAAATGGCGCAAGTCGGGTTACGACGATTTTTTCGACGTAACCTGACTTGCCCCATTTTAAGACGCCCATGCGCCATTTTCCCCCTACGCCGGCGCTGCCTGGTGTACGTGGTTTTTCTCGCGCACACCAGGCAGCGCCGGTCTGCTTGCGCCGGCTAACGCCATTCAATAAATACGGCGCCCGCATGGCGCTTCAGAATGGCGTTAGCCGGCGCAAAACTTTTTGACGCTAAACTGCGTTAGCGCAGTTTAGCGTCAAAAAGTATAAATATGGGCCTTAATCATGATTCATGCTTACAAGTGTTAAAGCTATCCTTACTCTCAAGGCTGTAGAATGTCTGGTGTGAAAGCTAATGGTTTATACTCATGCGCTAACGGTTCTGCATAACTGAAAAAGGAAAACAAACTATAACAAGCACTTGAAAAGCCACTGAATGTAGAATGTTACTAAATGGTGGGTATGGAAGGTTATATGCATCTGAGAGCCAATTAATGGAATTATGCTGTGAGTGGGTTGATGCGATAAATGAAATACACAATGAAATCGCAACCAAGATGCACCACAATGTGCAGCTTATATATAGTTGCTATAAAAAATATTGGGGCAAATTTACTAACATTTCACATGGTGCAGCACAGCATAGGATGATTTTGCACTGTGTTGACTGAGACAGTAGAACAGCACCAAATATTCAAAGACATGGGGGCACATTTATACTATGTTTGTGCTGAATTAGCGTCATTTCTTTAAGCTTATTCAGCGCAAACTCAACGTCATATTTATATTTTGACGCTAGACCTGTCTAGCGTCAAAATATTGCTGTTAATGTCATTTTTTGGATGCGTGAAACATCCTTGCATCCATGAGATACAAGGCAGGTGTTCCCGTTTAAAAAATGACTCTAACCCCCTAGCGCCACATTTATCCACCCTGGCAAAAAAGACGCATGTGTTGGAGGCGGACCCAAACAATTACGTTATCAACGATTTGCATCAAAATGTAATGCCTGGTTCAAGGTAGGTGTTAAAATGAGGCAAACACACCACTACTTAAGGAGAACACACAAAAGCAACATTATCAACCCACAGGAGAAGATGGAGGTGAAAATGATCCAGCTTGCAAGACAACGCAGAGGACAGCAATCCAGCAATCACCACCACTACAACGGGGCCCGAAAGGCAATGCAGAAGGCAGGTGGAGGATCTTCAGAACCAGGACAACAATCCTTGGCCTCTAGGACCAGGACATTATTAGGACCTACTGACTGAACTGGCAATTCTTACGACACCTGCTGCACCACATTGAGCCACAAATTACAGCCAGGCTGCAGACCCTACACAACATACCATCTGTGACAAAGCTGCCAGCTGTCCTGCACATGCTGGCAAGTGGTTCCTTCCAAACAGCGGGTGCCCTGGTTGCTGGTGTCTCACAGCCGTCGTTCTTTGCATTCCTGCCAAAGGTGTTAGATGCTATCATCTCCCTGACAACCTACCACATCAGAATCCCCAATACCAAGCAATAGCAGCAGGAATTCTATCAAATTCATGGCTTCCCGCATGTGCTCGGTGCAATTGACTGCACCCATGTCCGGCTCGTACCACCTGCAGCAACAGAGCACTTAAACCGGAATCGCAACCACATGCATTCCATTTACGTGCAGGGCATAGTGGACCACCGGGGACTATTCATAAACATATTGGCCAAGTATCCTGGGAGTGTCCATGACGCCTACATATTCCGGCACAGCAGGATCATTGTACAATTCCAGGATTGACAATTTGGCAATGGCCTACTTGTGGGTAAGTCAACAAATCAAGCAATATACACACAACACACCAACCCTGTCGGACACACAAGACATACACCACTACATTAACACATGGCCAGGGTAACACAGATGTGCAGGTAACAAGACATATGCACCATGCTGCAGTACAGCACAATCAGCGCACACCACAAACACATACACCCACACCTACGTAACACCCACAACTTGACAGGCACACCGCGGGAAGGACAGGTGCAGACATGTACCCGTTGCTAACAGAAAAACTATACAGACCACTGCAAGTGCCCACAGGATGCCTACTATGTACACTTCACACACAGTATACCAAACAAAGAATAGCACAGACATGTCAGTGGCATACGCCATGCCCATGTCATGTAGGTTCCATATAGGCACGGATCCCTCAAGTCATCCCTTGCAAATCACTGCCAGAACAAATATCAAATACCAGACTACTTGCGCCTATACCAACTATATCTCATCAACACATACCTGACTTACCTGTAGTGTGCAGAGACATCTGCCTGATGCATTGCTTCACACACATAGGAATTCAAGATCAATGGTAATCACATACCATGTGCCAGATGTGTGATAAGTGGTACCACACCTGCTGTAGTGCCACCTCACATGCAACACTCACTGACTCACAACACCATCATGTCTGTACCAGATAAACTAAATGGCCCAACATGGGGCAGAGTCACTGTCAGACAGTGCAGATCATGGATGCCATAGTGGGAATCAGTAGGAGAAAACAGGACATCACTGACCTCACATGAACTGTGCCAAGGGACACATTTGCTAAGTGGCTGAGCTATATCCCATAGCCTGCACTGTGCATGTGTTAACTGTATAAATGCTGATCAATATTTTGGAAAATAGGAGAGACACTGGTAGCTATGTTGATCATCCTGTAACAATGGGAAACACATCCTTAGACACATCATGGCTACCACAAACATTAGCTGCCACTGTGGATCAGCAAGCGACCTATGTAATAACCCACAGTACCATTGTCATGGCCTGCACTGTATGTTCAATTTGGCAGATGACCATTTCATAATGACTTGAAGCCACTTTGTAAATCAGCCACCCTCCCATGTTGTATGTAGTGTGGAAGGGGTGTGCAATGTGTGGCGCTGCAGGTCTGTCACCACAAGATACATAGCAGGATGATGCTGACTCAGATGTAGCTGTCACCTAAAACCTGAGGAAGTGCCAACAACAAACACCACCCCAGGGGTGATGTATGCAGGTTGCAATAAGGAAGTAGACTGTGCTTTGAACTCAGATGATTGTGGCACTAATGCATGCTGCATATTGCGACACACGGAGAAAGAGCCAATTGGCTACCAAAATGGCATATGTATAGGCCGGTGTCCCTTCCTCCACAGATACATCCACCTCCACAAGGCAGCTAGCTAAGTACCCTGGTGCAAGGTAGGTAGTGTTGGTGCACAACTGCAAATGAGCAACTGGCACAGGGGACAACAAAAGGGTTGCCAAGTAACATGTCACACATGGGGCATTCTTGCATAGTCTAAATGTTGCAGGACAGTGCAGCCAATTTTGGAGACGTGTTGTGCATTCTCACTTACCAATTTCAAAGGCCCTAAGTATCACACATCATCTGCAATGACACATGTCAAAATGGATGTGATGTCCAGGCTCTGTAGTGCTACCATTTTGCCACCACATCTGATCCGATCATGTTGTGAGGCTGTGTCATGTCCCCTCTAGTGATAGCACACTGAGACAAAGGTGCACTACACAACGCATGGTACATACGTTATGACCATCAGTTTGGAATTTAAATCATATGTCACAGGTCCTTGAGCCAAACACAAGATTGTCATGTCCAACAACCCAGTGCTGAGGAGACATTACACAAAGGTATTACCTCACAACATACCACAAATACATATGAGTCACAACCAGCTCAAAATATCAACTGTCACGCTACATGACAGACCTGTTGCAAGCCCTAACAACAACTTACTCCATTAATCTTTTGCAGTGGATCAGGGTTATGGCATACAGCTATGGATAATGACCCCATTTCCCAAACGAGGACAGCAGCAGAGCATGCATATAATAAGGGACATCGGAGGACACAGACTATTGTGGAGAGGACATCTGGCATCCTGAAGTCCAGATTCAGGTGCCTGGAAATCACAAAAGGCAGCCTCCTATATGCCACACACATCATCTGCAAGATAATTATGACATGTGCCATCCCGCACAACACATGTGTGCGGATGAACGTCCCCTTATTTGAGCCGGTTGATGACCTGCATGAGGAGGAGGCGGAAGATGGTGGATAAGAAAATGAGGGGGGACAGCACAACACAGCTGCTGGGATACGCCGCAGACTGCACATCATTGAAAACTTCTTCATTTAATAATCACGAAACTCACCTTGTGCATTTTGTCAATAAACACCTCACTCATTCACAAAATATGGCTTTTGTCTCTTCAATCTACGAGACATATACCAGAGGATTGTGAGTCTAACCTCAAGGAGCATGTCACAAACACTAATCTGATGAGTACAGTAGCAACATCACATGTGATGAGTAAGTTTGAACTGCTACCATCACACATATCACAAATAGTCTTGTTACCTGAATGTGACAACTGAAGGACAAAATCTATGGACCACAGCATAATATTTACATCCATGTTGACAACTGTTCAACAATAGCTCATCACACACAACTACAACATGTCCAAATAGGAGGTAAACAATGGGCCCGCACATGAGGCAGTGGATGTCAAAATATGATGAGACTGTAATGTTTGAACAGACCACTGACACAACTCAGTGTGAGAGTTGCAATGACTGCATGGAGCATGTGTGACAAGGGAGGGGACATCATTGGTGACAATGGTCATCATGATTAGCCCAGGCATGACAAGCAATGGAAGAAATTGAGCCTACATAGCACATCCATGGAAATCACTCCTGCCACTGTCATGGGGCCCATCCTAACAAAGGGTACACATGACCTCATACTTTTGAATGACACGTCTGTGGAATGCACAACAGAATGGATGAGAACATACGCAGCTAGGGCTGCGGGTCCACCACACAAAAATATAAATAACACTGCTAAATGTAATGACTTTACCCTGACTATTGTGTTCAAAATGTGATATGAGTGGAATCTAGGCAGAGTGGGTCAATCACAGTATGTACCTAATATGTAAACATGTCAGCCATATGGGTAGTCCACACACAAGTCACCATATACTCAAGATCAACATATGGAGACAGTTGTCAGGTAACATTTCCCAGCAATCATCAGCCATCATAAACAATGCTTGAGCTGTGTATGTCATCTAAAATGTTATGCTACGTAAGACAACTACACACATCACATAAGTAAACATGATTCACAATCACATTCCATAACTGTTGCATAGTACTGACTGCCATACATATGTGGATACACTGTTGTCACAAATGTATACATATGCATGACGTGAATACATTTGCATGCTGTCAATTCTGTAACACACACATAGGTGTAACATACCAATCACACCCAAATCACATTGTTGTATGGACTACCACATGTGGCCATACACAAAATGCCATACTGCAGCCCAGCCCATTCCATTTGTATTTTGATACAGGGTGCATCCATAGAAATGGACAAAATCACACAGTCAGGAATAGAGTAAAAAACAAATGACGCAAATGCCTTGAAAACATCTACAAACGCAAAGTATATAACCCTTGGGCCATTAGCGTGAATTCCACCTTCACACTCATCGCAATGCTGATTTATTGTTAAATCGCCGCATGAAGGTAATGCGTAAAAAACAACGCACAACCCCCTAGGTCATGCGTCTGCAACACTCACGCAAATATCAGATGCGTCAAATAAATACACACATAACAGAAAACTTGATGCACAAGGACAGGAAGTGATGCAATAGCAAATCCTGTTTAGAGGCATGGTACAGTGGGTGTACTTTCACTTTCTCTGTACAGTTTGTGCCTCCTTTGACTGTGTGGTTGTGTCCTAGAGTTGGTGGTGTGTTCTTGCTCTATATTGTAATATGTGGTGTCCCTCCTGTTGTGTTTTTTGTAGTATTTGACTGTACTTTGTCCCAGTGTTAGTAACTTTGTGTTTTTTGCATCTTTCATTGTACTTGTACTGTGGGATGTATGTCCGGGATAGTTGTTATGTTGGGTTAGTTGTGATTGATATTTTTAGGCGTTAAGTTTCCTTTTTTTATTTTCATTTACAATCATAATTTCTGTCAACCTGTAACTGAGAGATATGTCTGGTAGGGGGAGGCTAACAAGGATGGGGGAGGAAGAGCTGGGAGGCTTTGTTTGGCTGGGAGCTCACTAGCTCACATTAATGTTGGTGATGGGGGGGCCGTGTGATCCAGGGCTACCAATGGAGGTGAGGCGGCTGCTTTAGGGCAAGGTGCTTCACCACCTGACGAGGGTGTACGTTGCAGCCGCAACGAGCACCAGCTGAAGCATCGCAGGGCAGATCTGGTGGCCAGGGAGCAAGATCTGCTTGACCATCTTGCTGTGGTGATCGGTGGCCCTGTTGGTGAGTCTCCCATTGGCAAACTATTTACTGTTCACCCCACTTGAATGACAGCAGCAGATGTGTTTGCATGCTGCATGCAATGACAGTGAACAGGTTGCATGCAATCAGAATGAAGTGTAACTGTGCCAGTATAGACATAGAATTCACATATCCCACCATTTTACCAATGCAAGTCAGATGTTTGGTGAGTCATGCACAAGCATCACCAATTCACACATTATAGGGGCCATGGCAACACCTGTGCCCCAGTATGGTGTCATGTATGATGAGCTAAGACACCGCTAGCATACCATATGTAACTGGATCGTGATAACAAAGTAGGGCAATCCATGTACAGCGCTATATTGTCATAATTTCACACACATTATCCCTGCCATTATTTTTGCAAAGTGGGCATACCTACCTTAGGGTGCACTGGCAATGGTGCATTTGATACCATCAGACAACTTGGACACATCAGTCATGGATTACTCAACACATGATCAGTGCAGACTAAAAATTGAGCTGTTGTCCTTCTCAAAGTGCTCTGTGTGCCTTGCAGGACAAGCCAGATTATCTGAGTCAGTTGTCTTGCAGAGCGCCAGGGTAGTGTCATGTATCTGTCAACCAACTCCGCCTCATACCATGGAGTTCCATCTTTTATAGATTGGCCACATATGCTTGTTTCAAAGTGTAGCACTACATGAGTCTGAGGCCCAATGTAAGTGTAATCTGGATAATTAGCTCACTCCTCTAAAATAGTACGCACTGTAATATGTAGTGACAGTGACATGATACTTTCCATCCATATCTTACAGGTGGACCTGCCCCCTACACCATAGGTGAAGTACCAAGATTTGAGGACCCAGATGTATCCAGTAAGTGTGATTATGTCTGTTCTGTGTAGTGATTAAGGCTTTTGTGTGAGTGAGTCATGTGTGTTGCATGGAATGCTAGAAGTGATGAGCTGTCAAATGATCAGATATCAAAGTAGGCTGGATGGTGGCACTGTGTCCCATTTAAGGGTTCCCCATGCACGAGCAGAGAGTCGTATCTTGTGAGGCTTGTGGTACTCAATGGGCAGCATCATTTAACAAAGTGATGACAAGCCACATGTAGGCCCATATGTGACTTAGATGTGCACTTCTGTGAAAATATTGGCACTGGGACACACCGTCATTCTCACAACACAGTGATGCACCATTTTGTACACAAATTGGTGCACTGTAATGTACATGTAGGACTGGGTGGGCAGTTGTCCCCCAGCATCGTGCCACATATTTTGTACTCAGCTTCCGTGACACTTATATGGAATGTAATAGGTGCGCATGCAGGTCAAGTCCAAACGTGTGCTGGCATGGATAAGGGTGTGTAAGGAATGGTATTGGCTGATCAGGTATTGATGGGTGTCTACACCTGGACGCATGAAAGTAGATGTGAAAGACCTATGGAAACCAGCTTCCTAGTTGTCAGCCCTCCTAACATATGGTCTACTCCATGACTCCATGTATGAGTGGGCCTGCCTTGGTGGATGACATGGACAGATGAGATGATGGATTGCAAGCCATCACCCCTGAGGCGCAGGGGGTGATGAAGAACAAATTTGTAGGTATATGTGAAGATCACAGTGTAGGTGACAGCCGTTTTGATCAGGCTTGCATGTGTACCTATCAACATTGACCCCTTATGGTTACCCAATGCAACCCATACTCCCAATAACAGATTCAAGTTACTGGCGATGTATGGTTGAAAATTTACACAGATGCTGAAGAACAGTGGCCCTGATCTATGTGAAGTTGACGCTGCCTTTGCATTGTTACACATGGCACAAAATTAATGCACACCTAATTTGGCTTGTTTCCTAATCTTGTTGTGAGTGGCTTTGGTGTCAAAGAAATAATGCTAAGGCAGCGTTGTTGGGGTCATTGTATTATCGAAATGTGAGTTGGAGTGCATGTGCATTTCAATGTAGAGTGTAAGCTAATAATCTATACATACTCCACACAATGCCGACACTAATGTTTGCCTGCCTCAATTTAACAGCTGCCAACATGACCAATGAGAAACCTCTGGCTTTTAAGAAGAGGGCAGTCTGCTACAGGAACATCCTGGCAGTGGAATCTGGGTTCTGGAGGATGGCACGGAGTGATCCACTGGGGAGTGGCAGGCATTCACCCATGGGTAACCCACACTGCCCATAAAGGGAGGACCAAGCACCACAGCTATGCAGGGGGCCAAGCTGCCACCATCACAATAGCCCCAGCTGCTGCACCCTCAACATCCGCGCCACAGCCGAACCCACCTGTGCCATGGACATGAGTGTAATTCAGGACCTACAGAGGGATGCTACACTGGGCCTCAAAAGGTTGGACACTCTTGAGAAGGAGGTGGAGAAAAACACCAACAGACTCAACTTCATCAAGAGGAAACTCAAGAGGGCTAATTTGTGATTGGCTTAATGACTCTCACCTCTAGTTCAGTCCCCTCCCTCCTCATTTGTTTTAATGTTTTGTAGTGGGTTTTAGGGGGTTAGTATCAGGTTAGATAAAGTTAGTAGTTTAGTTTGGATAAGTAGGTTTGGGGGTGGGGTTTCTACTTTTTACATTTTACTATGTGGGTGAGTGGGGGGATGTTGGGGCATTTATGTGTTATAAATAAATATATATATATATATATATATATATATATATATATATATATATATATATATATATATATATATATATGTGATATATATATGTATTTATTTTTTTAGCTATAGGTAATATGTGTGTAGTTTAGTGCATGTTGTCCTGCAAGTGTCTCATGATATAAGGGGGTAGGGGGCCAATGTTTGGAGTGTCTCGTTAAATGTGTTAGGTAAGTTTAGCATAGATTAGTCAGTTGTTGGTTATGTATAGTTAGGATAGGTTAGGTTATGTGTTCTTCATCCTTTTTATTTTAGTTGAATTCTAATTAAAGATCTTTGGGTACTCCCTTACTTCATGTGTTCCAGGGTCTTCCCATGGGTGTACAGTGAAAGTTTTGTGTTGGCCTAGGGATTCCGTCCTACCTCCAGATCCCTCTCTTGACATGTTCCTCACCTTCTTACAACTGAGCTGTCACATTGGCAGCTACAACACATCTACGTGTCTGTGCATCTGCCATCCAGTGTACCCACCACTCAAGGTGACTATGTTGACCAGGTAGGTGTAGTAATTCAGCTGTCAATGCCTGGGTCTTGTGTCGGAATGTTGGGTACTGTGGGACACCTGAAAACAGCCTACATTTCATATCTATCCTGCTAAAGTGACCATTGACAATTACAGATGAGGTTAAGTCCCTCTGTTTCACACCAATGTGTTCCACTGGTACTCCCAGTTGATGATATTGCCCTTAAACTGTTTCACAGCCATTCCTGCCGTATGTAGTGGGTGAAGCATATATGTGTAAAAAAAATTTACTCAGCGAATTGCTTGTAGGGGATGAGACCAGCATCGACGTTCATCATGTAGGTACCAGGTGCGTAGATATGTGCCTGCATATTCCTGCACTCTTGTACTGACACTCTGTGACTAAAGACATCTTGATTCCTAAGTGTAGTAGATGTGTCACAACACACAAAGACATGCTGGTTGTTTAGGTAGTTTTTAATTACAAGTGTCGTAGTGCAATATTTACAATGTCCAGGTCTGTGACCGCATTAGTGGAATCCGTCCAATTGTGACACAACACAAGTCCAGGGTTGAGGGACATGTCGTGGGACATGCTTGGGTAAAGTGTCTTTCAGCGCAGGGGAACATAAAATGGCCAATTGAAAAGTTACAGACAATTGCAGTCCATAGCAGAAAGGTCAATAGTGCGTAGGTGAAGAGTGCATATATCTGCAACAGTGCTAACACTGGCATGATGTCAAGCACAGGACAAAGGAAAACACTGCCCATGTGGCATGGGCTGGTGATACTGGGAACTCCTACAGGTGAAGATGATCTGTTCCACATCTTCATCCACCGATGTGTGTGGTGTCTCCTTTGCCCTTGATGTTGATAGTGGGGTGATAGAGGGGGCCACACACACTTCAGTGGTTGGAGATGTCACTCACTTGATATTTGAGGCTCATTGTCATCGTAGGCCCAGATTTATGAAAAAGTGGTGCAGTGCAGTGCTGTGCAAAAATTGGCAGTGCTGTGTCACTTTAGAGACACAGGGATGCGCTGTATGTAAGTGAATACAGCGCCCTCCTGTGTTATCCCCCCATTGGTGCAAACTTCAGCTGCCAGCGCCAACGCAGGCATCCTTGAAACATCGTGCAATGATGTATGCTTTGAGGGGTGTGATTGTTTATGTGCATGAAGATATCCCTTCCTGCACATTAACAATCACTAATGGCACATTGGCACTTCTGTGTGAGCTGTAGAATGCAACACACAAAGAAGTGCCAAAGCATAATTTTCAAATGATTGTTATGTGCAGGAAGGGACACCTTCACGCACATAAACAATAATTTCTGGCAGTTTGCTCTTCCTATGAGTGCTGCAGAATGCTGAACTCATTGGAAAAGCTAAAAACTAGGAGGTATAAAAGTATTCCTCCTCCTCGTTGCACACTGCTAACACCACCCCTGGGAGTGGCGTTAGATTTTAGCGCTGCCTCAGGTTTACAAAATTCCATAAATCTGAGGCAGCATCAGAATGCAATGGGTGTTACTGTGGCATGTCGATAGCAACACTCATTGCACGCACTCATTGCACAGTGCTGTGTTGGGAGGGGCCGTGTTAACAAAGTGACTTTAAGCCACAAAAAGTGCCTTAACACCACCTTGTAAATATGGTGCAGTGCTTAGCGCCACAGGAGTGTCACTAAAAGTGATACTCCTGTGGTGCTAGGGGCCTATGATGCACCCCTTAGTATCAAAGCATTGTTTCTGTATATCATGGCCGCAGTCTACAGCCCTATGGCCCACCTGTATGTCACATGAAGGGAAGCCCAGTTGGCACAATTGGCTGTGCCATATCTTCTAAGTGTGTTGTCCATCCTTTTTGTGGCTTGACACTATCTTTTCGTTATCTACCCTCCCTATGCATCCATTTGAATGGTGAGGCCTTGCAATTGGTGTTGCTGTGCTCATGCCACAGGCCACACATGGCAATTTTCACCTGTCACAGTCTTACATGTTTCACATACACCCATGCAGTGCTGAGACCTTGCACAACCCCAGAGATGGCACTGCCAGGACAGTATGCTCTTATTACAATTAATGGCTCCTCGTGTTATTGTTTGTGTATGTGTGCTACATTGCATGGCGCTCATGGACCTGGCAGAGTTTAGCTTCATCTTCTGTCTGTGTACTTGTGTTTACCTTCCTACAACACCTAATTCCTCCCCCTCAATGTAGCCCTCCTTGCACTATGATACATGAGTGCATCATGGTGACAGTGTAGCTCATTTGACCCAAGCACAGGATTAGACCCAGGGATGGGCAGCACGGGTATGAAATTTCTGTTGTGTACATCATTCTGTATGTGACAGTGTCTGATGGTAAATGAGTCTATGGACAAAGCCAGTTAACAGGAGTTGTAGTTAGGTCAGTGCCTGAAGCTAGTGAGAGGTGATTCTGCAGGTAGTCATGCTGGTCCCTCATTTCAAGTGCATCAGTCCTATGGGCACCTGACTGCCATTGTGTATTTTACCGCCCCAAACAGCACAGGTGGTAGTGGCAACTGTTGTCAATGTGGAATGCCCAGCAGCTTACGGACTGGCAATGCCATCTGTCCTGTGACACCAGACCAGTATTACGTTCAACATTACCCTCCATGTCTCTTTCCACATTTCCACCAGCCTTTGCATGACAGTGAAACCCTCATGCAAAGGTTGTTGGTGATGTGGTGTGGCCCTGGGTGCCCCTGCACAGCCCATGCACTTGGCATGGACCGTGCAGGGGGTCCCATGCCCTGGCCCTTTGCCCTTTCCACTTCCTGATGTGCAGGGCTGAGTGCAGCGTGTACTGTCACACCCAATGCAGCCCAAAAGTGGCACTGAGGGGGTCATTCTGACCCTGGCGGTCTTTGACCGCCAGGGCGGAGGACCGCGGGAGCACCGCCGACAGGCCGGCGGTGCTCCAATGGGGATTCCGACCGCGGCGGTAAAGCCGCGGTCGGACCGGCACCACTGGCGGGGTCCCGCCAGTGTACCGCGGCCCCATTGAATCCTCCGCGGCGGCGCAGCTTGCTGCACCGCCGCGGGGATTCCGACCCCCCCTACCGCCATCCAGATCCCGGCGGTCGGACCGCCGAGATCCGGATGGCGGTAGGGGGGGTCGCGGGGCCCCTGGGGGCCCCTGCAGTGCCCATGCCACTGGCATGGGCATTGCAGGGGCCCCCGTAAGAGGGCCCCTACATGTATTTCACTGTCTGCTGTGCAGACAGTGAAATACGCGAC
This sequence comes from Pleurodeles waltl, assembly GCF_031143425.1. NCBI lineage: Eukaryota > Metazoa > Chordata > Amphibia > Caudata > Salamandridae > Pleurodeles > Pleurodeles waltl. The sequence continues at coordinate 269,842,369 of NC_090446.1, forward strand.
AGGTGCAACTGCACCCGTCGCACAGCTTCCACTCCGCCGGCTCGATTCCGAGCCGGCTTCATCGTGGAAGCCTCTTTCCCGCTGGGCTGGCTGGCGGTCTGAAGGCGACCGCCCGCCAGCCCAGCGGGAAAGTCAGAATTACCGCCGCGGTCTTTCGACCGCGGAACGGTAACCTGACGGCGGGACTTTGGCGGGCGGCCTCCGCCAAGGTCAGAATGAGGGCCTGAGTCTATTTGATCTATCAAGAATGTTGTGCTTGGTGACCCACAGAGCTACCATGAACAGACAGATTTCCAACAGCCATCCCAATGTGTGACTCATACTGGCAACCACGAAGAATATACTGCACAGGAAGTCTTACCAACACCAGACTTGCCCATGCACCATTCCCCACCCATCGGTGTTGAATTATACACCATTATGTTCACAGTCATACCCCATGTGTTGTATGTGTGTGTTTATTTCCCCATTACCATGTGTTTTACATGGTTGTGTCAGAGTAGTTGTGGGCTCAGCCTGTGACTGTTGTGACCAACTGTTTGCTATCTGTGTTACATATTTTCTGTTGTGGCACATTTCAGTTCAGCATCAAGATTTGTGGTTCAATACTACTTCAGTTTAGTTGGTCTGGGTAGAGGCATGTTACAGTGATACAGGTCCAGCCTGCTATTCCCCCAGCACCTTTTCATTTCATTGTACCATGCACCCAGGGAACACGATGGCTGCATGATGGAGTGGTGGCTGTCTCATGTGGATGTGTTGCCAATGTGTGGTGCAGTTGTGCTACCGGCACATGTATAGGTACTGTTGGGACATATCAATGACTTCTGTGCTGGGAGATGCCACACACATGCATTTGGGCAATGAGGCAAGGCAGTTGCAAGGTGTTACTGCAAGGGACACCACTATGATGTAAACCCAGGAATGGTATTGACTGACTACCTGGTCTCTGAGGTCTTTGTTGTGTTAGTGGTGTTGATATGACTATGTCCAAGGCATATTGTGATGGCACAACTAGTACACAGTGATTATACGTGGCATCCATCCTATGTGCTGCATATGTACATGTAGGTATTTAGACCTGGTGTTCAACATATGTCCCGGTTGTGCATGTGTAATGGTGCATGGCACTACAAAGGTGTAGGTACATGTGTAGCTTACATCAGCATTGTGCAACTTGCTTAATGTGCATTGTGTCCCCCTGCGCTCCTTTGATATGCATTGTAAGTCGATGGGTCTCTCCCTTCTTGCACTTAACATTTTAGTATAAATTCCCCCATGCAACGTACCCTGCATTTGTTTTGTTTCCTGGTAGTCTGCGCTGTCTTGTTCTGCGATTCCTGTGACGATTTCCTCCGGGATAACTGTTGCAACCATCTCCTCTGTCTTGTCCAAGTCTTCTTGTGGTGCTGGACTCCCACCTCCAGTTTGCAGTGCTGCCTTCCTGTTCCTTGCCATTTTTTCCTTTGTCCTTCGCTTGCAGTCATGCTAGTGTTTCTTGCACTCAGTTACAGTTCTCCTGACCTCTGCTACACTATTTATCTTATCCACTATCTGCTACCAGATTTCCTCTCTCCTTCCAATTGGCAATTTTGGGGTGGAGAAGAGTGAATTTTGATGCTCCATCACCAACAGTTTTTTGTGCTCCTCTGCGCTGGAACAACACTTTCTCTTTTTCTTCTCCCGCCCTTGGGTCTTGTCTGTGTCATCCTGGCTGGTTCCTGGTTTAATGGGGTCTCTTTGGGTCCTCTACTGGCTTCCTGGCTCCATTGGTCCTCTCCTTTGCACCGTTTACTCTGTTTGTGTCTGTATTTCACGCTATTGCTGGCAAAAATGGTGCATTTCCATTTTCTGATGTGTTTACATGTCGTACACAGGATTAGTCATTTTTCCTCTGATAACATCATTTTGCCTTACGACAAGGTGCAATGGTTGACGTCAGAAAAAATGACTCCAACCAATTACTAGCGCCACCCAGCATCATAGTACAAATATGATGCCCGGGTGGTGTTAAGAAATGGCGCTACTCATCACTAACCTTTTTGACGCAAAACTGCAGTTGCGGTGTTTTGCATCAAAAAGTATACATCTGGCCCATGATGCAGTTCTGCTCTCCCCTTGAGCTTATGCACTTGTGGATGACTAGTGCCAACACAGGCACCCTTGCGTCACGGAGCAAGGGTGTCTGCGTTGTGGTCAGGATAGTTTTTGTGCAATAAAGGATACTTGCCTGCACAAAAACTATTCTTCTAGGCTATTTCCTTTTCAAATGTATTCTGAAGAATGCAGCATACATGCAAAGAAGAAAATAATGAGGAGAAATAAAGATATTCAACACATCATTTTAGCAAATATGCTTGTTTATAAGTCTTTATAAAAATGGGTTTGCATCATATTTCTGATTACTGATTAAATGAGTTCTGGTAGGCAACAAAACTGTATTTAGCCACACCAAAAAAGAGATTGAGGCAAAGGGCCTTATTACGAGGCTGGCGGTCTTAAGACGGGAAGATCCCGATGGGTTGACGATGGGTGGAGTTTGCAATCCTCCAGGGCAGCACTGCATGCAGCGCTACCCTGTGGATTACAACCTCATTCTCTCCCAGTCTTCACTTCCATGAAAAGGCTGGCAGAGAACAGGTGCAGGAGGCCATGGGGGGGAACTCTGTGCTGCGCATCCACTTGGCATGGGCAGTGCAGGCCCCCCCTGCCCAGCACCCTCGCAATGATTACTTTCTGCTGCAGCATTGCGGCCGGCTTCATTTCAATCTGGAGATAATGCTGCAGCCACTTTCCTCCTAGGCTGGCGTGCGGAAACCTCGACTCCGCCCATCAGCTTAGCCGGAAACTCCTAATAGGTTCGGTGGGGTGGTCGCCACTATGGTGGCAGCCACGCTGTCAGGAGTTTGATGGACATGTTATCCCACCCGTAAAACTCATAATTAGGCCCAAAGTCATTTTTCTAATTATTGATGAAATGAGTTTCGGTAGGCAACACAAAAGGGGCTGGCCACACCAAAAAAATCAGTTTTATTTAAGTTAATACTGACATATCTGATATCACAGTGGCAAAACTGAATAGTTGTGAGTCAGTGGTAATTTCAATTTAGACAACAAAGTAAAAATAAATGTTTACAATTTTTACCATAGACATATTCAAAAACTGAAAACAAAGGCCCAGATTTATGGGAGAATCATTCTAACAACACAATGACGTAATTTTTATGATGCTAATGTGGTGCTAGATGCCAAAAATTCCACACCATATTTACAAAGTGGCGCAATGCATGGATAGTGCCAGTTTGTAACCCTTTCTGCTACATTATGCCTGTGCAAGGCACAAAGTATGGAAAGGGGGTGTTCCACGTTATGGGGGAGTGTAAAAATGGCGTAAAGAAATTGAAAAGTTTTCTTTGCGTCATTATTTTGGCACTTTTAACACCTGCTCTGAGCAGGCATTAAAAGGAGGCTCCCATTGGTTACAATGGGCTTCTGGGTGCTTTGCAGGATTAGCGTCAACATTTTTTACGCTAATCTTGCAAAGCGCCGAACTAGCATCAAAAATTCTGACGCTAGTTTCCTAACTACCACCATGGCGTGCCGTGTATTAAATACAGCGCACACATGGTAAACTTAGGGGGACGCTAAGGGGTGGAAGAAAAGTGGTGCTGCACTAGGTGCAGCTCTACTTTTCATGAATATGCCCCAAAATGTTTATGTGATATAGCATATACTGCATACAAAATTAAATAGCACTGACTTAAAACTGTTTATAGGTTACATCATCAAAGGTCTAATGATCTGTTTTTTACTGCGAACCAGAAGCTGTGTGTGCTACATCTGGGATTATGAATGTAGGCACCTTTGATCCTATACGATATGTTTATTAAATTAGCTTTAGCATATGTTTCAAAGCTGGCAGTGTTAATCAGTAAGTTAGTCACTTGATTATAACAAAATGTAGTCGTTAACCCCCCCCCAGTGCTCAGCCCTTTTTTGGCTATTTGGGGTAGTTTGCTCTTAGGCCTTCATACCTTTTTGTACACATAAGTTATCAACGCAAAATTTGCCTCCTTTTTCTCAAACATCCTAGGGATTCTAAAGGTACCCAGAGTTTGTGGGTTTCCCAGGAGGAGACCAAGACATTAGACAAAATACAGCTAAAGTTTTGTTTTTTGCAGAAAAATTGGTAAAAAAGGTCTGCAGAAGAAGGCATGTGTTTTTTTTCCCCTGAAAATGGTATCAACACAGGGTTTGCAGTGCTATAATCACCATCCTTCCAGCTTTCAAGAACAGGCAGACTTAAATAAAAAAAATAAAAATTTCCACGCAATTTTGACATTTTACTGGGACATACCCCATTTTTACTATTTTTTGTGCTTTCAGCTTCCTTCCAGTTAGTGCCAAAAATGGGTGTAAAACCAATGCTGGATCCCAGCCACCTAAACATTTCTGTAAAGTAGACAACATTCTGAATTCAGCAAGGGGTCATTTGTGAAGATTTTCCTACAGAAAGTAACAGCTGAAATAAAAAAATATTGAAATTGAGGTGAAAAAGAGCCTTTTCTGTCCACGTTTTCTTCTATAACTTTTTTCAGCTATGGCAGATTTTTGAAAGCAATATACTGTTACGTCTTCTGGTTGTGGGAGTATATAGGGCTTGTAGGTTCATCAAGAGCCCTAGGTACCCAGAGTCAATCAATTAGCTGCTCCTTGCAATGGGTTTTCATTGAATATCGGGTGTACAGCAATTCATTTAGTGAAATATAAAGAGTGAAAAATAGGTATCAAGGAAACCTTTTTATTTTCAAAATGGGGACAAGATAAGGTGTTAAGAAGCAGTGGTTATTTGCATATCTCTGAATTCTGGGGTCCCCATACTGGCATGTGAATTACAGGGCACTTCTCAAATAGACTTCTTTTTTGTACACTTTCTTACATTTGGAAGGAACAAATGTAGAGAAAGACAAGGGGCAATAACACTTGTTCTTCTAGTCTATGTTCCCCAAGTCTCCCGATAAAAATGGTACCTCACTTGTGTGGCCTAGTGCCCGCGGCAGGAAACACAACATGGACACATAAAATTTTTACATTGAAATCCGACGTGTTTTTTGGAAAGTGCCTAGCTGTGGATTTTGGCCTCTAGCTCAGCCACACTTAGAGAAACCTACCAAGCCTGTGCATTTGTGAAAACTAGACACCTAGGGAAATCCAGAATGGGGTGACTTGTGGGGCTCCCACCAAGTTCTGTTACCCAGAATCCTTTGCAAACCTCACAATTTGGCATAAAAACCACTTTTCCCTCACATTTTGGTGCTGAAAAGTTCTGGAATCTCAGAGGAGCAACAAACTTGATTCCACCCAACATTCCCCCAAGTCTCCTGATAAAAATGGTACCTCGCTTTTATGGGTAGGCCTAGTGCCCGTCTCAGGAATAGATCAATTTTAGTCCTTACAAGAGGGCAACTGTTGACCCTTGGTTGATCCATTCCTGAGGCAGGCACTAGGTACAGGCACTCAAGTGGAGTAGCGTTTTATCAGGACATGTGGGGAAACACTGGATAGTAGGAATTGTGTGGATCCCAGCATATTCCTGTAGTTTTTGTGATTAAATGCAAGAAAAAATAGGATTTTTATTCAACATTTCACCTTTTCAGGGTATTCTGGGTAAGAAAGCTTTGGGGAATCCACACAAGCCACACCTCTGTGGACTCCCCTGGAGTCTAATTTCCAGAAATGTCTGAGTTTGGTAGGTTTCCCTATATGGCCTCCGAGCCCAGGACCAAAAATATAGGTGCCTGCCTTACAAAACCAGGTAGTTTTGTGATACATAATTTTGATGTCTCCACAATACAATTTGAGCGGTGGAATTTGGGGCTGAACTAAATTGGGGAGCTCCCAAGAGAGCACTCTGTAAGTGCTTGCCATCGCATGCACCTGCTCTCTGGGTTGGGCTAACCCGCTATTGTCCCACTGCAGACTGTGCTTGCGAAGGGATAGCAGGACTGTCCTCATCACCCCCCTCAGAATCACTGGAAGAGGAGTTGTCGAATGGGACTCCTCCACCTGAAAAATCACTCCCAGAGTCTGTGCCATTGTCTATCTTTCAGATGCTGTCTCAGTATCTGCTATCTCAGTCTATGATTCTACTTCAGAGCTGCCCTCTATAACCCAAGTTAGGGCGTGAGCAGCAGTCATCCAACAAAATGCCATCTCTGCTACTGGCTAAACTGTTGCTCTAAAACACTAGCATATGTGAACAGTCACAAATTGCTGATGGGTGTGTGTGTGATGCGTGCAACAGTAAAGGTCAGTCACTTTACCTTTGCTTCTTCCCTAAATCAGCACGTTCTCTCAAGACACTCAAAACAACAAAGAAGACACACTATTACTTCACCTTGTCACATACCAACCGTCACAATCTTTAGCGCCCCTGGCACCCAGTCCGACAGTCATTATTGGTGGTCCCATGACCTCCTCCTTGGATCCCCTCACAACCACTCAGCAAGGGTGCCCTTCATCTCTCCATAGCCCCCCTCGCACAGACATTTAATTTGTATTATAGCGCAGGTAATGGCTGGCTCAGCTATTCACAGAAAATACAGATTTGATCTTTACAGTAGGCATATAAACCTTCTGCGCTACTTTATGGCGTCAAAACGGCCACTAGACAAAAGGAAGATCCCTTTCTAGCAAAAACATAATCACAGGCGTTACTTGACTTTTTGTTGCTGCCTAAAAGCTACAGTTGAAACGCGTCAGTTGAAGTATGTGCATTGCTTTGAAGACGCAAGCTGCAAGAGAACTGGTGGCCAATATATATATATATATGTGTGTGTGTGTGTGTATACATGGGTATATATATATATATATATATGTATATACATATGTATATGTATATATATAAATATATATATATATACATGATATGTGTGTATATGTAAAGAGATCACTTTTAAATGTGGGTGTGGTTTCCCCTGGGGCCCATTGCATTGCCCAGGGAAACCACACACGGTATGGTTTCCCTAGTGGGGCGATCGTGGCTATAAAAAATAAATCACCCACAGGACCAGTTTTCCTCACTGGAGCAGAAAGCGGACTTACCTGCTGCTTCCTGCTCTGGTGAGGAAAACGAAGTGCGACGTCATAGAGGGACAGGTGGAGGGCGGGGGGAGCCATGGAAGCTCTTCCGTATCTCCTGTTGGGGTTTTACATTTTAAAGAAGTCCTCTGGTCGTGACCCTCACCGGGGAGGGTGTATGGGCATCAGCCAGTGGCCAACGTCTGCACCTATGGGGTTAATTCCTGAGTATTAATTTTTTTAAAGAAATGTAAGGGATTTTTATTGGTAATATTATTTTTAAATACTTTATAAACACCCAGAAAACTTACAATTAGGAATGGGATGTAAGGAATCATTTTTAAATACCTGTGTATGAATTTTTCATTAGAAAATATATGTTAAACAATATTTAAAAATGGGAAAATACTCTTTATGGATGGAATATAAGGAATATCGAAGCATTGGGTATAGAGCTGTATTAAGACTCTGTATTAATTTTAATACCGGAGCATTATTTTAAAAACTCAAATATTACATATTTGGTCTCATACTTTTTAAAATACTTTTTAAAATTAAAACAAAGGGGAGGTAAACATTATGTGTAACATTTTCAAAAAACAAGAAACATAAAAATTTGTTTTTTAAGTTAGAAATATATTTTTAAAAATGTTGGTACCAGGATAAAGAAGACAACACGTTGTTAATTCAAATATGTATTGAAACTTTTTTTTAAATCTGATGTTTTAATGATTAGTACAACTTATTTTCCCATAGTTTTTTAAAGAGTTCAATGGGCGGATTTTTCCTGCTTTCCTTTTCAATATCTAGTTTGACGTAAATGGTTTTGCATTTGTTTATAAAGTCAATGCAGCATTGCATTCAAGTTTGGATGCAAGGAAGAGCTTCAGTCAGGTAAGAAAAAATTATTGTAAGGAGAAATGAGATGAGGTACATAGTAGGTGTATAATAAAGAAATTATTTTATTACCATTTTAACCACTTTTACACCTCTATGCAAGTTGTGTACATATGCGCACATCGGGTCTGTTGATGTATGTTCAACATATGTTTAAAGAAGTTAGAAAACAATTAATGGATATGTCTTTTTTAAACCTATGTTTTATAAAAGCAACATTTTTTATTCTTTTTACATTGGATTTTTTTAATGGTTTTCGCATTTAAGAAGAGAAAGATCATGGCTTCGCTGGAAAAAATTAAGATTCATTAATGTATTACAATTGGATTTTTTGGAGAAGAATCTTTTTGGAAACTAGATGGAATTTATACTACCCTACCAACTGGATTGTTTTTAGAGAATTCGATTTTTGGAAACTTCATTTGTATTTTTATGGTGTCCTGTAAAACCGGAAGATGTTTTAAAAAAAATGAAAATGATTGCAGATGGTTGTGATGGTTTTCCATTTTACTGGTTTGATTTATGAATTGGTCATGGCTCTGGTGACAGGTTTTAAGAAACATCACTAACAGTCAAAGAAAGAAGACAGCTAGGTGGAAACGAAAACAAAATTCCTTTTAATTTGTTAAAAATATGTTTAAAAATGCCAATTTTGTTGTGAATGTTTTAAAAACAGGCAAGTAATCTTACAGAGTATAAATAAATGTTAGTAATGTAGAAAGTATGCAAGAATATCTAGGTAATCCGCAGCATGTATCAATGGAAATGGTTGACTTTTAGCTAATAGCCCCTCAGACATAGCTATGCTTTTTTGCTAACATGAGGGTTCAGACAATCTGAAAATGATTTCCACATGCTCATCTCCTGTGAACCTATTCCTTTTTCAAAATTTCCAGGAAATTGTAGTTTAGGGTGTGATTTACCAATGGAGTTGTTAAAGGAATTGTGCCACCCCTCTATGGCATTGTTGGTATGTGCAGCACCCTCTCAGCAGGTCAAGTAATCAGTCAATTGGGAAAATTAGCTTCTGCCTGTGACAAGACCTGCTTAGAGAGCCAATCCAAGTGTCTTCAAAATAATTTAGTAGTGGAGCAAATTTGTCATCATTTTTTGTAAAGTATTTTGATTGAATAATTGATGTGTAGAACTCATCCAAACACTCAGGAGTCACAAACACAAAGCTTTAGCTTTTATTTATACTGCAGGTTGATGTTTTTTCTACCTCAGCTAAGGATGTTTTCTCTATTTTTTACCAATATGCCTGAGAAAAGTGAATAAAAATCCTTGACTTTATGTGACATGGTAAAGTTTGCTAATAGTATTATTCATTTGCAATTCAAAATCAATTATAATTTTCCTAGGACTCATAATTTTAGATTTTATGTCTGATAAAAATTCAATGTAAGTTGAGGATTGCTTGCCAGGGAGTAAGCTGTATAGTAATGGAGCAGTGGTATCGTTAACGTTGGTATGAATAGTATATATTTGGGTGACTGGATGGGGTATAGATGTAAAAGCACTGCCCTTCATCCAAATTTCAGTATTCTCCAGGGTTACTAAGTTGTGTATTGTACTGATGATTAGTAGGCGTTTGAGGGAGTTCACATTGTCATGAAGTTGGAAAGTTTTGTTAGTAAAATTAACTGTTAGTTCACAGGGGTTGTTAATATCTGAGTAGAATTTGGGTGTTATTTTTTGGAGGTTACGTCCCTGTTTTTGCCTTTGAACAATTCTGCTCATATTGGGTTTTGTGGGCATACTCATAACAACATGCACTGGAATGTTTTGGGCTAACTCCCTCAAAACTGAGCGAGAGGGTTCATTGGAGGTGGCAGTGAGGGTTTGGATGTGTTGAATGGATCCTCTCACTTCAATCTCCATTGCAGAGGCAGAGTGGGTATGCTCAATGGTCCTTTTCACAGTGTCACCCAGAGTAACCACTCTGCCTTTGCAATGGGATGAAAAATACCTAACGCAACTCAATGACTGTTTTTTTGCTCATTTTGTTGCCTGGAATTCTACAAAAAAGAAAAAGAGGTAAGCACTTGGGTTATTTGCAATAGTAAACTTCTCCCTAGACACTGTTCACCACCTGCCTTAAGATAAGTACCCAGCAGAGTTTGAATAGTAAATTTGCCCCTAGCCGCTGTCCGGCACCTATCCTGAAATGAGCGCCCAGCAAAATTAAATTTGCCCCAACCTACAATATGCCCCAGGGTAAGCATCCGGTGGAGTTAGAATAGCAATTGTGCCCCCCCCAGGTGCTGTCCAGCATTTTCCCTGAGTTAAGTAACTGGCATGGCTAGAATAGTATTTTCCCCCCACCGCTGTCCAGCACCTGCCCTGAGGTAAGCACCCGGAGGAGTTAGAATAGTAAATTTTTCCCCATCTGCTGTCCAGCACCTGCCAGGAGGTAAGCATCAGGCAGAGTTAGAATAATACATTTGCCCCCCCGCCACTGTCCAACACCTGCCCTTTAGTAAGCTGCCAGAAGTGTTAGAATAGTTGCCCCCAACCACTGACCAGCATCTGCTCTGAGGTATTTCTCCGAGGTAGAGTATAAAATGTTACCCTTCCAGTCACTGTCCCCCACTTGTCCTGAGTAGGTCATAGGTTCTATGACCATTATAATATTTCTTTTATTATTACCGTTCAAAAAATGGTGAATCGAAACTCACCATAATCCAAAGGTAGGATATAGGTTGAAGGTGATGAGTGAAGACAGCCTTCTGATTGTCTGTAAAATAAATTATTATTATTATAAAATATTAGTTCTGTTTTTATTACTAGCGGTATATTAGGTTGTAAAGTAAGGTTGTAAAAAAAAAAGCAGGAAAAAGGCAATGTGAATGGAAAAAGTGAAGGAATCTAATTATTAAATGTATACTACATAACAATTTGCAAGAGTAAAAAAAAAAAAAAATAGAGGAGAAGAAAAATATATATGTTATAAATAAAATAAAATATAACTATAATATTAAATAAGGAACAAAAGAAATATCCATTGAGTTAAAAATTTGAACTATGGGTGATCAAGGTATGTCTTCGCCACCACCCTTTTTAGCAACTCCTGGGGAGCCACCTGTTCCATGGAAACAGTGGAAAAAGATGTTTTCTACCTACTTACTGGCAATTGGGGGAGATCGCTACAGTCCTATCAGAAGGCAGGTGATTCTTTTTCATCATTTAGGTATAGAAGGAAGAAGAATCTATGAGGTTTCCTTAGCTATGGGTGATGGACAACCCTCCAATCTGTTTGAGATGTCCTTGCAAATGCTAGATTTACAATTTACACCTAAAACTAATTTGGTTTTAGAGCGTCATCAATTTTTCTCGAGGATGCAAAATGCTGAGGAAGATATGTCATCATATGTAGCAACCTTACGTGGACTCGCCTTGTCTTGCCGCTTCTAACAGTTATCTGATTCCCTGATAAGAGACCCGATAGTAAGGTGTGCTTATAATAAGAAGATAAGGGAGAAATTACTAATGAAAGATCCTAATCTGGAGGAAGCGATACAAATTGCTAAAAGAATGGAGCACACAGCTGTATGGCTACGGGAAATGGATGATTCAAATAAGGAAGGAAAACAAAATGTCATCAGTGAAATAAAGAATAAGAGCAAATTCCTAATTAGTGAAGAGAGGAAGAAATCAACAAGGAATTGGGAAGACCCGAATCGGGGGAAGTTTGACTCAAGGGAAGTAAAATGCTATTGATGCGGAGCGCCTGGACACATTGCATCGAGCAAAATGTGTGCTGCAAGGAGAGCAATATGTTGCAATTGCGGGAAAAGAGGGCATTTTGCCAAAGTCTGTAAATTTTAAAACAATGAAGGTAGTGGTCGCACAATCCAAGATGTTGAGGATGTGTGTGGAAACTTGGAAGAAATAATACTAACTGTGGAAGGAAACCTCATTGATCTAGCCCCTAACGAGAGAACCATGAGTATACAAGATTCGACACTCAAGGTTGATCTAGAAAGTACAAGTGTATTGGAGAAACCTCATGCTCAAGTGTTACTGAACAACCTGCCAGTTAATCTGTTGGTAGATTCTGGGAGTCTATTTACCCTAGTTTACAAAAAGACTTATGAGGAATTGTGGATTAACACTGGAAATGAGAATCTGTTGGAACCGGATATAAAAGCTGTGGGGTATGCGGGGAAAAGAATAGAAATGATAGGCATGATTTGGATGACAATTGTTTTCAAAGGGAGAGCAGTTAAAGGAAGGGTCTGGAACTAATCTATTAGGCTGGCGTCACCAGAAAGATTTGGGCATAATTCTGAATCCTAATGCTAAAGAGCCTGTAATGATTATGGAAAAAGAAAGAATTGGTGAAGTAAAGGAAAACTCTTGTCATCCCTTAATCCAAAAGCATCCACAAGTCTTTTCTCCAAGATTAGGCATCTTGAAAGGGTTTTCTCACAAGATTGTGCTAAAAAGAGATGCAAAACCTGTAGTTCACAGGGTGCGAGGCATACCTAATTTTATGAAAGAACCTTTGTAAAATGAATTGGACAGGTTGTTGAAAGATGGTATCATTGAGCCAATAGAGTCTTCGGAATGGCTTGCTCCAATTGTTGTAGCGCCCAAGGAGGGAGGAAGGATTTGTTTATGCATCGATCTTAGAGATTTAAACAAAAATATCTGGGTGGACAGACAACCATTGCCAAATATTTAACAGATGTTGTCTATAAAAGGCAAAGGGTGCATTTTTAGTGTGTTGGATATTTCCTCAGCATATCATCAGATTAATCTACATGAAGATTCTAGGCACTTGACATCCTTTGTGACGCCTTTGGGGGCATTCCGCTACAAGATTGGATTAGCTTCTGCCTCAGCCGTTTTCCAGAGACTAATGGAAGAGATTTTTGGAGATAGGAACAAAGTGTTATGCTTTTAAGATGGCATTTTAATTGTAGGTAACGATGAAAGAGAGCATGACCTCTTATTTGAAGAAGTAATGTCCAGATTGGAGAAGAGAGGCCTGATCATTAAAGAGGAAAAATTACAAATTGGAAAATCTGAAGTGACTTATTTGGGACATACTGTTAATGGAAATGGTGTTAGACCTAAGAAAAGCATAGTGACTACAATCGAGAAAGCGCCAGAGCCAACTAGCAAACATGAGTTGAGATCTTTCTTGGGTCTTGCAGAATACTGTGCCAAGTTCATAAGGAATTTTACAGAGAATGTAGAACCTCTAAGGAGATTGATGAAAGAAGGAGTAGTATATGAGTGGAATGAGGATTGCAAATGTGCCTTTTAATATTTGAAGAAGTGTATTTTGAGTGCTCCCACTTTAGGTGTTTTTGATGTGACAGCAAAGACGTATGTAACTTCAGATGTGAGCAATGTGGGAGTGGGAGCAGTTTTAACGCAAGTAAAGGATGGTGATGAGTACGTTGTAGGTTTCGCTTCAAGACAATTGCAGGATGCAGAATTATCATATTCAGTAATTGTAAGAGAGGCCTTGGCTTGTTGCTGGGGGATCAATCATTTCAGGTTTTACTTATGGGGAGTGCCTTTTAAATTAAAAACTGACCATAAGCCCTTCATCTATATTTTCAAGGGCGGGCATGGATTGTAAGGGAATGTAACACTGCGAATTTCAAGGTGGCTATTATCTGTAATGGAGTATAATTTTGATGTGGAGTTTGTAAGAGGTAATAGAAATGTGGTGGCAGATTGTTTGTCAAGAATACATGTGATCGTGGATGAAGTTGTAGGTGAAGGAGTTGAGAATTTTGTGGGAACTATTTTGGGGGAACTGGCCTTGAGCGAGTGGGCTGATGCTAAGGCGAACGATTCCATTATGAGTAAGGTAGAAAGTAAAATAATTAATGGATGGACGCATGAGGACGAACGAAGTAGCGATGTGTCATGTTACTTTAGAATTAAGGATTAACTGAGTGTACTGGAGGGTAGGTTGTATAGGAAAAATCAAATTGTTCCCCCTGAGGGTGTAAGGAAGCACATTATTGATATAACTCACCAGGGACATTTAGGACGAGGAGTAATGAAAAGGAAAATAAGACAATTGTTCTGGTGGCCCGGAATAGATAAACAGGTGGAAGAGACAGTGAAGAATTGTGTGCCTTGTGGTAATAGTGACAAAACTAAGGTCCTAAGGCAAACTCCTTTAGCCCCCGTAAGATTTCCAAAAAGACATTGGGAAAAACTAGCTGTGGATTTAATTGGTCCTGTATCCAAGTTCGGTGTTAGGAACAAGTTCATTATTGTGCTAGTAGACTATCACTCAAAATGGTTTGTCGTCAAAATTGTTGATCAAGTGAATACTGCGAGAGTCATAGAATTCTTTGAAGAAGTTTTCTTAGAGGAAGGGATTCCAAAAACTATTGTGTCTGACAATGGTGTACAATTACAGAAGTGTGAAGATGGCTTGGTACTCTATGTACTGTAGGAGGGTCAATACTGGAATGTGATGAGGTAGATGGGTTCTCAAATGGAATGTGTGGGGAGAGTTGAGAGGAGGAAAACAGAGGAAGAAGGACGCAGCTGTGCTGGAGATGCTGTACATTAATTATGAAATAAAGAGATGGAACTAAACTAAACTGAGAGACTCATCTTTACAGTAGTGTTTTGCTCTTTTTTTTGCGAATTCACTTCGTTTTCTGGGAAATAATGTGTGGTAAACATTGACATTGTAGTGGTATGTGTTGTAATGGTACTTATAATGTGCCTCTATGTAAATTTGTGGCAATGGCATGTGTGACAAAGACTTGCATGGTAAAGGCATGCGTGGTAAAGGGATGTGTCATTCCTTTATACATCCATGAAACATTAACTCTAAATAGAATGACATTTGAGTTTTTAAATTTTTGGGAATTTGGAAGTTCCCGTTATTGCCCTTGCATTTACATTTAAGCTTGTAATCACAAATTGCACAAAGAAATTTTAACGATGTGATATTTAACACATGATTTGTTAAAGTGATTTTTAGATTTTCCAATAAGCGGTAATGCATTTTTTATCATTAAAACTATGATCTTTAGGAGCTAATCAGAAGAGTATGCCCAGGCATTTCTGGCACCTTCAGACAACGGTTTGTTTTGTTATGTTATGTAACTACAGTTCCATTTGAGAGTCTGCAATACGTTTGGCCTCATAGTAGTTTCTCCATCTATGGAGACATTCTTCACAGTGCTGGACACCTCCTTCATCATAGTGCTTGTGAGGTTATTACTGTATCTGGTCTGTACAATAATGTATGTGTTTGATGATGGTTCATATTAGTAAGAAGGCATAATTGTAGTGGACTGCATTATTGTACTACTACCCCTATGTTGGACATGAAAGCACTTGTCCACATGGGTAGCATGCTACACTGTATATGTGGCTGGAAGAATGTTGTCTTAGCTTTGATCAGCTTTTTCCATACCAAGCAAGTAACCACTGCAGTGTGGTTATGATGATAAGGTATGCATCTCTTAGCCATCTGATGGATGAAGAAGCGTATGAGACAGATGAGTATTTTTTAAATATGTGGTATTCTAGCAGGTCTGATTAGTTCTGCATGTCCCTTTATTGTGATTGAAGTGTACTTTTTATGTTCTTGGTCTAACTTCCATTTGCTGGCTGTGGCACCACTCTGTGATCTTATGGATTGGCAAGACATGACTGACATAAATAAAGAGAGAAGAAGGATCAGACATCTTCCCAGAGACTGTGGAACAATCCTTTTCATATGATTGCAATCCTTTTTGCTATTATAGCATGTCAACGCTCAAACTAGGTTACTATATGGAACCTGTATTGAGGACTGAGTTAAGAGTTCTCCTTTGAAAATAATTTGCAACTGATCTACTTGGTCTCAGCAGGCCTGCCTGGTTATTAATGAGTAGTTATTTAGGCACATTGATGAAACCTGTATCTGTCCCATCCAGTTGCCTCCATGGTATCACGGGTCCCTTCATTCATTAAATGCCTGTACCATAGACAATGGGGGAGTGGGTAATGAATTGATATTATATGGTATTGTGACATGGGTGATATCAAATTGAAACTGGGAGGACCGGATAAGTTCTAGATTAACCATCCTCCATCTTGTGCTCAGAGGTAGAAGGTAGGGTAGACGTGTTATACTATGTTGGGTGTTCAATTGCTCTTGACCTTGCTTATATTGATAGAAGAATTATTGTTCTGGGTCCTATCATAGGATGAATGAATAATGTTAGTATCCTGAGAGCAACCATGCTTTCACCTCTCTCCTAATGCTCCTGGATGCTTCACATCTTGGCAACAAATTCTAGAGCTTGATTGCTTATCCAGAGAAAAAAGAGCCTCCAATTGATTTACTTTTGTAAGATGCTACGATGATCTGTGGTACTTGCCTGACGCATAGTGTCTTATTTTGTTTGTAGTATGTTTAAATTTAACTTATATGTATGGTGGTCCTTTTCCTTGTGAGGCTCTGTGGATGTTTTAAAGTGCTTTAAACATTAAACATCTAGCCTGTGGCTGACATGTATCCAGTGATGTGGTTGCCGGACTGGGGTCATTTGTTCTGTGGGGTTAGGAGGAAGGAGAATTCTGGCTACATTATCTAGCTTTCTTGTGTTTTCATATTATGAAATGAAGGGCACCACAGTATAGGCTACTGATGTAGTCAAGCTTGAAAATAAGAGGGAGGAAAACTTGAAGTTGTTGATGTGAGATAATTCTCAGGGTTCTCTGGAAAAATGTATACACATAACTGCTTGGCCACTTCCACTCTTGATGATAAATGTTTTGTTGATTATTTTGTATTCAGGTGGGATGACTTTATGGCATGCAGATACAGAATTCTCATTGAACCACGTTCCTGTGATGAAAGTGAGGCCCAGTACAGGAGAAAATATCGGCTGACATAAGAGGTGGAACATGCCAGCCGGTTAGAGGCTGGTAGCGGGACATGGTGTGGTGGACTTAGGCTCTCATTCCATCCTATGCTCTATCAATTCAAAAAATGTCTGATCTGGTTCAAGAAAGTTATTCTGACTAAAAGACGATAAACAGAATGGGCATGGGGAATATTAGATATTTCCTTTCATTCCTGGATTTCAGTTGGTGCTGGCCTTGCTCTTCCCTAATGTGTGGTAGAGCCACTGCAGTGAGGTATAACCTCTGAGGCAGTGCTGGCAGAGACAGCATCTGTCAATTTCCACGAACTGAAAGATTTGAAGAAGAAGCCCGGTAGGAGTGAAGCACACATAGGTAAGGTAGAGAGGGGAATATCAAAACAAATGCAAAACCTGTGAATGACTGAGAGGGCGAAAGCGCTCCTGGCTATCAGGGAAAAGATCTCTTTAGAATTGGTAAGGCACATGCTAATACCAATGCAACAACTAGGCAGAGACAGCAAAGAGAGCATACTAGGTGCGGAGAAAAGAGAGAATATTATAATAACCTGGCTGGTTCTAGTAAACTCATTAATACAGAGGATGCTGTAGATACGCTTTCATATCAGCAAATATAAAAGGTGCGCCTGTGCTTGAATGGAACTATACTAGTCATAAAGAAGGGCCTGCTTCTACAGAGGAGACAAGTATAATTAAAATGCAGCCCCAAGCCACCTCTAAAATATAGCTAAAGTGTATGAGCAAGAGAAACACAAAAAACAAGCCCTCTGATAATGATTTTAATGAAAAACCCATGCTTTCTTTAAATTATTTTATTACACAAAAAAGGAAAAGAAATGCTGTTATAGTCAAACATACTCTTTAACAACAAGATAATGACATGAAGGGACAAATACAATAATAATGGCAGACTTAAATTGATGCAGAGGGGAGACAATCAATAAACAAATGTATTCCGCTGAAAACTGCAAAAGTGACGATCTTTTACATTTGGGCATCCCTTCGACAAACAGATTTGAGGCCCCTCTCAGGTCAGGTAGCGAGGAGAGAGGCACTATAGAGGCAATATTAACCCCCGATAATCCGAGAAGAGAAATGAATTGAAGGCTGGAATAAGATGAAGAAGAAAGAGTCTGGGGAGGATGGTTCATTTTTACTATCAAATTCAGTCAGACATGATATCTATAGAATCCATTCTTTTGTATTTAAAGACAACGATATAAATGAGACTTCAGTGAGTGATGAAAAGGAAGTCCAATGCTCATGCCATGCATCCGACAGCAAATAAGATGACCTAGAGAAAATGAACTCTGATTTACAAAAAATATGCATGCAATAGAACAACTAGAATCGCAAAATAGAGCATTGAGGGGCAGACAATTACAGACTAGAAAATCACTCCCATGAAGTAACTTAAGGTTTTTGAATATACCGGAATGAGTGGAAGGCAGTGACTAAAGGGATTTAGAAAAGGATACACGTTTTAAGGTAAGAGGTACAGGTAGACTATTTTCTACTTGACAGCTCCTTGGGAAAAAAAACAGTAAAAATGATATTAAATAGATCACTATTTCGTGATGCAAAAGTTTCATCCAAAATAAAAGATATAAATTGGGAATATTTTAAATATAGTGTAGGCATGGCTTCTTGCATGATGGTCTGGGACATGTTTAAGGCTTATCAGTAGGGGAGTTATAAGGAAAATAATACTCAATCACAATAGAAAGACTCAAAATGAGAGAAAGAAGTTAGAGGATCAAATAATAAAGAAAGAAAAAGGGATACAGCAACAACTTACGGATGATACAAGTAAAATAGCACAATGGTGACTCGAAATAAATAATCTGCAGAATTAGCTAAATGTAAGTTTGGGAAATAAAACTCAAGATCGTCGAAGAGCTACAAACACTTTGAGAATGGGGAAAATTGTGGAGCACTGCTAGCAGGCAAACCAAAAACGTAAGAGACTAGGAAGTTTATAAACAATCTATCAGAGAAATATACTGGAAGAGACATAAATTCCTCAGAAGATATAGAAAGAGAAAGAGGGATGCTTAGGAACTTTAACACACTACATAATGGGGATTTGGCCATAAACAAGATAAGGAAGTGGATGTCTAATAGAAATGTGTCTGTCCTAACACCCACTCAATATGCAGCATTATTCTATATGAGGCATAGGGCTAACTGAAGATTGCACTATTCATGGATGATCTAGTATTCTACATAGCCACCCCAGTCCTTTCAATTCCGGAAGTAGCAAAGCTGGCAAAAGATTTTGAAAATATCTGGTTGCCAAATCAACAAACAAAAACAGAGGTGTGAAAAAGTCCCCCGTTTAGCATGTTTATCACAATCTTTCTGAATGATAATGATGGTAACTGACCCTGACTGTGCCCTGGGCTGTGCTTCACAGGCCCAGGGCCAGTGCTCTAATTAAAAGGTATATGGTCAAATGGCACAATGTTATAATTCCAACTGGCAATGCCAGACCCTGAAAGTCCCTAGTAGGAACTAAGGCACAGGGGGACTCAAACTACCTATAAATCCCTAGTGTATGATAGGACAGGTAAGTTTAAAGGACCAGTAGACATCCTGCACTGGAGTGTGCACTGCTGTATGCCTGCTGACATTTTTAAATGTCGCCCTACCTTGCAGACTCTCCTTATAATGTAAAATGTATGCAAGCTTGACTCTGGAATTAAAGGTTCATGGTCTCCCCTAGATGGCACAGGGCTATGGTGCCATGTAACTATAAGCAGGGACATCAGAAAAGATGTGTTATATGCCCTTGTGAGGGAGAAACTGCACCTTTCATTTCTCCCCACTGTAGAAAGTTGGCTCCATAGGCTATAATGGAAATATTTTTCATAAGCCTAAAAATTGCTAGGAAAAAGATAAAATGCCACAAAAGGACTCAAATGAATCATAATGACAAACACAGCAATTTGCAATTATTGAATTTATAATAGCTTAAAAAGAAAATAATTTATGAGACTTTCTTTACTCAAAGCCAAATCAAGCCTGCTAGTGGTCTCTCCCAATTGGTCAGCCCTAGTAGGATTAGCCAGGCTGTTTTGATGAAGTGATAAGTGGCCTGCACTGAGCATCGATTATCTGATGGGTGAGGTAGGCCCTTGATGAAGCCCAACAAGGATGGGGGCTGGGTGAATCAAGCTGAGGCTTCAAAAGATTACAAGTCAGAAAGGAATTCAGCCAGGCCTGCCCTCTCACCCCTATATCTCACAGATGGATGTTGGGCTTAGGAAAGGAATTTTCAGCTGTCCAGAGGGGGAGTTAATGGAAATGAGCTATCCCAGGGAGTTGGTTTGGCCAGATCTTACTTCACTGGAGAAAAGTCATCCATCTTGGAATGGTAAAGTGCAGCGCTTTATTGGGCAAGAAGATGCCACACTTTGAAGGAAGTTGGCATACTTTTGGGTGGCAACCTGCTGCTCTTTGGATGAGGTTCCCACTGACTGTCTCCCAGGATGATTGAATAATAGTGGCTGATCTGCATTGGAATTAAGATCTGCTGCCTGAAACCACAAAAAGAAGAAGGAATGTCCTGCTGAAATCCTGGTGTGCAACTCATAGGCCTGAACACTTAAGGGCTGTGACTGCTGCACTGTGGAATGACATCCCAAAGGATGTTTCCTTGCTTCAAAAATGACTCAGGCGTGGACTCCCAGACGCAACAAGTTAAAAGACTCTGAAATTTTGAAACCGTGGATCGGGGTTGTGGATCACTTTCCTGCACCAGAAAACACTTCTCAAAGTAAGTTTAAAAGTGTTACATTGCGGACAGCTGGAACGCTTGACTGTGTCAAGGTCCAGTGCAACCTTCCCTTTGAGTGCTATTTGCTTCTAAATGCTGGTTTTACGTTTAATTTTTAAAAAAATATATCTCTGGTTCCCTAAATTGGATTTTAGACATTTTGGTGTCATTTTAAAGATAATATTTACTATGTTTAGAAATTGGTGTGGGATTTTTATTGTGTATTGTGCCTTACTTATTTACTGCATTAGTGTATTTAAATGCTTCACATATCTGTCTCCTGACTGAAGCCTGACTGCCAAGCTACCAGGGGTTGAGCAAAGGGCTACATTGTGGGACCTTGACCTGGGCACAACCCTGTGTTGAGGGTGAACTGCGAGTCGAGGATTGTACTAACCCATACCAACACCCAGCCTCTAACAGGAAGTAATGGTACAGGGATTTACAAAGCCTATGCAGAGCAATACACCCCAACTTAGATATTTGGGGTGCACCAATTACACAAGATTTAAAGTAATTACCAGCTGTAAACCTAAGAAAAACAGCAAAGAAATAGAGGGCTAGTTAAGGAAAAGGGAATGTTTACCACTGACTATATTTAGTAGAGTTAACCTAGTTAAAAGGATAGCTCTCCCAAACTAACTTTCCTGTTCAATGCTCTGACTGTTTCCTTCCCAAAAGACAACATAAGAAAAATAAAATACATGGAAAAATCACCAGCTTAATCTGATCATCCAAAAGGGTTTGACTCTCATGGGAAAAGCTCAGAAGGAGATTAGGAAAGGGAGGCCTGGCTCTTCCAGACATTCACTCATATTGCTATGCATGCCAGTTTCATTTTCAAAACCTGACAAATGTTATCATCATATCCAGGTGATGCACTTCGAGGCAACATGTCTTTAGTGATGTGAAATGACCTCTGGTAAGTCAATGTTTTACACAAGTTTGGGGTCCAAAAAGTCTGTAAGAAAGTGTGCCTCATAGTATTAGAATAATGCTTAAAAGTTCGGCTTACTTGAGGCAAGTGCTACTATTCCTCAATCAGTTACCGCCAGTTTGGGACTCACCAGGAACACCAGCATGTTTGGATGACAGGCTTAGTTTGTCATTGAATAATGCAGTAATCAGTTATCAGGGAAACCTAGGGACAGGTTAGAGCTCATTATGTGGAAAACGATATCGGACTTAACAAAACCAGCAGTACAGGGGTTTAAATACATCAAGCTTTGCTTATGGTAGTGTTCCCAACTACAGTATGAAATGGAAAGGATAACTGGAAATTTCAATAAAGGACCCGAGGTGGAACAATAACAAAGAAAGATGTGCCTATCTCATATTGGGCACCTGTGAAAGCAGAAGAAAAAATATGGTGGATCCTTGGAATATATTGGATGAACAGTTGCAGATGCTGGAGCTTGAAACTTTATGGCAAGTATTATTCAGTATGCTTTACTTCACAACTAAATCTACTGCTTTAAAGAAAAATCTTTTTTTTATCCTCAATAGGATATACTGATCACCAGAAAGACTGGTGAAAATCGTACAAGAGACCTCCACCCACCCCCCAAAGGGTTGAGAGCAAATAATGAGCACATGTTTATAAGTTGCTCTGTGCTATCGCATTTTTGGAATTTGGAATAAAGTAAGCAAATTCATTTTAGTAATCTATGAGTATGAGATTAAGGCAAGAAAGATCTTCACTCTATTCCGATGGGATCCAGATCTGGAAACTTTTTTAAAAACTTCTTAAAAGATACTTATTCTATTTATTACTGTTTGCCAGACATGAAATCTGTAAAAAAGATTTTTTTGTTACTTCTCCCCATCTGCAGGATGGTTAAGTTCAGTTAAATATATTAGCTATGTTTATACATAATGCAATCTGAAAGATCAACATAAAGGGGGTCATTATGACCCCGGCGGTCGGCGATAATGTGGCGGTAGTACTGCCAACAGGCTGGTGGTAGTCACCACCACATTATGACATTAGTGGGTTGGCTGAAGCCAACCCGCCAATATACCACTCCGACCACCATGGCGGTAACATTCGCCAGGCTGGAGATATCCATTGTGCCGCCTGCGGGATTATGACCCCACCTACCGCCATGGTTTTCGTGGCATTTTTAACGTCACAAAAGCCATGGCAGTACACCTGTCACTGATAGGTGCCCCCCACCCCTCCTACCTTTCCAAAGACCCCCTAACTCCCAAAACACCTCCCCACCCCCTCTACAACCACACCCCCTTCACACACACACACACACAGGCAGACAAACACTCATTCACACATACATACACGCATGCATACATCCAATCACACATACATCCGCACACACATACATGCAGATACGCAGTACGATTTCAAACATACAAACATACACGCATTCACACTTTCATACATGCACACACGTAATCAACACTCAACACACACCCGCATTCACGCACACACATACATTCACACACACTCCCACACACACACAACACCCCCCACTCCCCTCCCCTGACGAAGACCGACTTACCTGGTTTTAGGGGGTCTTCCGGCAGGAGACAAGACGGGGCGCTGCTACCGCCAGCAGCGCTCATCAGCAGAACACCGCCAGGCTGTATTATTTGTCAAAATATGGCTTGCAGTGGTCTACTGGCGTGGCGCTGCTTGTGGTAACACCAACACCTTACCGCCATCCGCCATGATGGCCACAGCCGGATTTCTGCCCTTCTTGTGGCAGAAATCCAGCTGTAGTCATAATGTGGCAGATGGCTGGTAGCCGCGGCAATGGTCTTTTGGCAACCATCGCCACGGCGGTAGGCGGTTTTTACAGCCGATGGTATAACGAGGGCCAAAGTTTGCCAATGCTTCATATTACATATTGACAAGACGATTCAGCAGTCCAATGATTACCTCACCAAAGTTGCTAATGTCAATGATCCAAACAGTAATAGCACAAAAAACAAGTTGGTCACTCGGAAAAGATGATGGGAGTATTATGCACTACTGCAAACTGGAAGTGATAAAAAAGGAAGTGAGTTGCAGTTATAATTATGATAGAAGGGCAAATGTGTTGTGACTGTTCTTTTTACTCGATCTCACAGAGAGTGCAAGTAATTTTGGTGCTGGTATTTTTTCCTATTGTTGCAAAAATGCATTCAAGAAGTGGGACCTGGTGTAGGAGAAGGAGGGGTAGGGGAAGGGAGTCAAAAGGTGAGATGCTCTGGTTTTAGCACAAGATGAGATTGATGAGTGGGCTTGTCTGTCGGGGATCCAGGTGTAGAGAGAAGAGGGAAATCATGGGGTTATGTGTTGTGGTCAAAGCGTGGGCTACGCTGATTGTAGCTCGAGGTGGGGGCAGAGGCTGGACGTATGGGTCAAAGATCCCTGGTGACGGAAGGGTGTATATGGCAGTTAGGATGTTTATGGGTGTGATGCAGCTTCAGGGTTGCCAAGTGGATTGCAAGGGGTGAGGATGGGTCAGGGAGGAAGGTGCAATCTAGTTAACTAGTGATTATATGCATGCTCCTTACACTAATCTTCAAGCTCCTCTGGACAAGTGATATTGCTGATGTCTGCAGTTTTGATTGAGATCTTCTTGTGGATGTGTGTCATTAGTTACATTATTCCCTAAAGTGCAGTAATAGTTTTCCTCACCATGTGGGTGTACGTGAGGTTTGTACCGAGGAATATTAGTCTTCTACAGGAAGTAACAGTTCTCTATTACAGTGGTGAGTGGTGCTTACCTAAATGTCTGCAGTAGAAACAGCAGAATTCCTTGCACAAGGTCCTATTCAGGCCTTAACAGGCCCAATCAGACTGCATCCTTCACTTGTTGGCCTTTACCTTGGTGCCCAAACTGGGCGCCATTTCAGTGGGAGTGGAAACACTAGTGGTGAGCTGGCCTTGACCAATTGGAGGCCTAAGACATGGGTCTAATGGGTTTCTAAGATTAACAGTCATTGCTAAGGACCAATGGAAGCCCTGACCCTAGCAGTGAGGTGACCCGGACCAATGGAAGGCCTGGGTCCAATGGGAGCCCTAACCCTTGCAGTCAAGGGACCTAGACCAGTGGCAGCCCTATGCCCTGCAAGCCCTTACCCCTTGGTTGAATGGGAGCCATAGCCCTAACAGCCAAGTGACTTGTACCATATGGGAACTCTAACCCTAGTGGCTAGGTGACCTTAACTTAAGGCCTTCTTCAGGTGACTTTGGACCCTGTGCAGTCACTTGGGCTCAAAGTGGTTTGAAAGGGTATCACCTGTGGCCTGCCCTATTTCCTTGGTAATACACAGGGCCTGATACATTTTCACATGCTCAGCTGCAGGTCTGGTAACTGAAATCAGAAACTGAACATCCAATCGGACATTTATTGCTTATGATAAGTCCAACAGCAACTGCTATACGAGGTAGAAGAAGCACTAGCAAAAGCAATCAAAGTGTAATCTCAGTGGAGTTTTTTAAGTTTTTTAGTTTTTTGAGTTTGTGTCGGGTTAAACTTTGCTGATATCTCATTTCACAAGGGAAAGCAGATGTCAATTGCCATACCAGTTGTGTTGTGTATTTAGGGTTTCTCTTTCTGCCATAGATGCAGCTCTGGTGGTGCTCTTTGGTCAATACAAGGATGATGTGTGATCTGACTAAATATTTTGCAGGCTCTTGAGGAATGGTTGTGAGAGGGACATGATGAAGTATTTGGGTGCCACTACTTTGCAGACTGTTTAACGTTAGTGCCCTGATGTCTGCATGAGAGTAGAGTATCAAAGCCTATTTGGTAAATATTTGAGCTCACTATAAGTTAAATCACTTTACCACAAGATTTACCCAGCAGAATGTACAATATACATTACCCAATCATGCAAACCTCGCACTTTGGACTAACTAGGTGAGCATACCACTAATATGGTGAATGTATGCTACTCTAATTCTGAAATAACAGTGCTGCACTTCAAGGTACCACTCATTAATAAACAGTGGCATCGCTTTGGATTTTCTTTAAAGGACAAGCTCAACTAGTTTGTCCAGACTGGTACTCATGTGATGAGGTTGAAGAAAGCTACAAAAAGGTTTGACCTTTTCTGAAATGAAAAAAGACGAAATTCACAATTGAAAAAATTCTCAGAAGTTTTTCCAGTGCCTTAAGATTATTGCTTACTTTGAGCCGATAGTTGTAGGTTGGGACGACAGGCAATTATTTTTGCGACTAGCACTTATTTTTCCACACAGACTTTGAGGAAGAGAAAGACGGAAAAACAATGACAAAGGGCAAAAGTATGGATGAAAAATAACCTGCAAGAGTGAGACAAAGGGACAGGGAATGTCTGGTGGTGGATTAAAAAGGCATGAAGTGAAATCAAGACTACGTAGCTTTGTTTTTCAACACCCTGACCATTGATAGTGCCTGAGCAAAACTTTGGGCACTTGCTCTTTACCAAATTAATCTGTAAATGTAAAGATTTTCAGTGACAATTTCACGATGGTCATTGGATTTTAATAAATATTCCTTTGATCAGAAGAGTGTGGCCCCTAGTCTAAAAGAAAACAGGCCAAACTCCTGGAACCTCTTGCCTCCTACAATGAAGGACGCCGAACACACGACATCAGTGGTCTTAAGGTGCATTACCTGGAAACACAATGTGCAAGCCCACCTCTTAGTGCTGACTGCTTACGGGCTGTTTGCAAAGGCTGTACTCAGGCATAGGTCAATGTTCATAATGGGGGTAGTTATTTCAACGATACACCAAGTTACATTTAACTCCTTGTCAATGCCACACGCATATTCATTCTCAGTGCGTTAACGATGGTCATGGCACTCACTTGTCTCCCTTAATGGGGTACTGCTGTATCATAAATTGGATTTACACAGTGCTTAATTTGCGAGAACTGTGTTTTCATAGAAGCCCGCTATCAGCTCTGCTGAACGCTTGTCCTCCTAAATACCAAGGATCCTTACCTTGGTTTCAGCTCATGCCTCTGTTTCACCACCCTACACTCGTCTCTTTATCTCACACTTGTAATGCTTTTTCGTTCGACACTTTCTCCCTTTGTAACCGTTTTCCTTTCCTTCTGTTTCTCCTCTTTTCCATCCAAACATATTAAGCACGAGGCGCTATTTTTGTGTCTTTCTTCAACGAAATTGTTCTCTACACTCGAGTTTACGAAACTCTCCAACCCTACCAATATCTTAGTTTGAATGAAAACGTTCAGACATTTGAGTGACTCGCAATTAGCGGTGGTAAAATCTGAAGATAAGACACCTACGAGGCGGAAATACGGCCACGTTTTCCACTTGCCAAACAAATATGTTTATCCTGGCACTGACTGACGGGCAAGTGCATTATCTCGTGCTGTTTTCTGAGCTCGGAAGGAAGGCAAACAACAATAAATGTCTCATCAGCAGTGCGCGCGAGGAATAAGGGGTAAAGCGCTCTACCTCGCACCCCCTACTGGGCTCCAAATGGCAACCTTTCCCAGCCCAATTTTCTCAAGCGGAATTGCGCATTATGGACGAATTTAAAATGTACAGCAGAGGACAAGTCCTTTCTATGCTGCATCCCCCTCAGATGAGTAATCTATTTTTATCGCATAATAGCAGATTCAAATGCGCTAACCCCAGGTTGTCGTCCCGAGTGAACGAGCGATCCTGTTGAGTGTTAATAATTAATGGAATTTATCTCCAGCTGTGAACTCCAACTGACAATCTGGGCTGTCACTGGCCAAGCAACCGAAATAAAAGGTGGCATTTGATCTGGCAAGCGTTTTCGTTTGAATCATTCTATATGGCACTCTTTCCTTTTTAATGAATTTAAACAGACAAATATCGAGCCCACTAGAGCCGCGGCATTCAATTATACCCCCTGCCCACTACTGAACTTTTGGCAGATCTGAAAAGTTCATTTTCTAAAGCTGTTCAGTGTTCGGAGTCGTTGACTTTGTGCAAATGTGATGATGGCAATTGCCCATATTTCCAATGTGAAATTTGATTTTACAAATAATAATGATAAAATTGGGGAAGAGTACACATACCAACCTGACACTTGTGTGTGAAAAAGGCTGCTTTCTTTATTGGAAAACAGGTGCACTCACAATTCAAACCTTGGCCTTTGCCTAACAAAACTAAATACCTCACTATAGAGCCAGTCACCTAACAAAACTTACCCCCTCCCCTACCTTCCCCCGTCCTTTAAGCTTGACCTTGCGATCTAGTGCTCCTTAACTGATCCAACATTTTACTCCCAGTTGAAACTGTTCCTATCATTAACAGGGTTCTTCTGCAACATAACAAATGAACTTGCAACTAGCATAACTCTTAGTGCAATGTTTTACTTCCTATCTTGTCCTGGCCTGCTGTTGCCCAACCCTTTTTGTTCTCAATGTGTAGTTCCAGGTTCGCTATCCATACCTGTTTGTATGCCATGTGACACACCCTGCCTCCGCCACCAGAAAAAGGCATCCTGCTCAACTTTTTTTGACCCCCCCATGCCTAGTGTCCACAGCTCTTTCACTATTTCATGCATGTACAACAAATACAGTTCCATGCCCATAATGAACAGGTGGACCTGTCGCCGTGGAAGAACTCCACATCCTCGGATCTCAAGTCCACATGCTCCAAGGAAGTAATTCCTGCATTCCCGGAGAAACCCCTCACCTCTTTATTGACTTTCCTGTGGGTGCGCTCTATCGCTCCCGGTTTTTTAGCCCCTCTCTAGAACCTCCGCAGGACAAACGCCGTCCAAATCACATGAGATCCCTGCAACTGCCTTTTGATCTCCATCAAATCCCTCTTCATGGCCTTCAGTACATCAAATTCCGTTTGCACCACTGAATCATTCTCCCCTAAGTGTATCAACAGCAGGTCTAGACAGGATCCCCTGATTGCTAACTTCTGTAACACCAATAACAATTCCTGCCACCTCATACCTCTTTTCCCTCACAACGCACTTGATAATGCTCCTGGTCCAGTCCTAAATTCCCCCCAATGTTGGTTTGTCTCACCTGACACTGTGCCCACTTTATGAAAGAATGCCCTTCTGTCCAAATCGAGATGCCACTCACATCGGGACCTGCAACCACACCTGCAAAAACAAAACACACTGTTAGATGCTGCCCCCCTACTCATCTCCCTTTCCCCATGCACATACCGTTTATAGCAATCGAACTTCCAACGCCTCACTCTCATTAACTCTGACCTGCCCTACCCTTGCCTACTGGCCTCCATAGCCATCCCTACTCTGAACGAGTGCATGCTAAATAACGCAGCTTCGTGGCCCAACACCATCAAGCCCGTCCTCATGACTGCAACGAACTGGAAGGGTGTAACCCCCCCTGCCATCCTTATGTCTGAACACTGGGCCTGTCCTGTCCTTACTCTGATTCCTTTAACTGGATGCCTAAGAGCAAAGGGCATATCTCCCTCATTGGGTACTTCCTCAGCAGTACTACTGATCCTACTAACGCCTGACCCATTTTGGAGCTACGAAGGAAGACACTCATTCCCCTTCACCCAGCGTGCACATCCTGCCAAGTTATGGCTGTCAAACTCCCTTTTCCCAAAAGCCCTGAGACCTGAAAGGCTCCAAAAAACATCCAAGACATCAAGGCTCAAAAAAGCAGGGCCTCCCCATCCCCCACGCAGATAGTATGTAGACCTAATACTTGTTCCTTTAGCAAATTTAACGTAATCGTCTCCTGACAAACCCCTTGTGACCTACCTCCCTGACCCATTCTTCCAAAATCCTTGGCCCCAGCTCGCTGGCTGGTATCCCCAAAGTACTTTACGTATGAACCCAATTCCAGCCAATTTACCCGCAATAGTGACCCTCGACTGTCCTCTCCCAATCATGTCCAAAATAAACTGCACTACGTCCTCAACCCACTCCCCTGTCGACTCCTGTCTCCTTGCCCCAGATCTCAGAAATTCCTGCCATGCCCGCGCATACACCCTCTGTGTGAAAGGCGCTAAAGTGTTTCCCACTAAGAGAAGCTTTCTCTGCTGTCTATGCTCCATAACACCATACCATCTCTGTCCTGACCAATTCCTCTTCTGTGACCTGCCCAAGGAAACTCGCCCACTACGAACAAGACAAGGCATCCTTAGTATCATTATTCACACCTGGGATATGCCTTGCTCTGAATGAAATATAGTGGCGCAAGCAGCCCAAGCGAACACCCTCAACAGTTGCAGCACTTGTGGATCCCTTGCAGACTGCCTATTCACAACCTGCACTACCGCCAAGTTGTCCACCCAAAAAACTACCTTCTTATGTTCCAGATACTGTCCCCACACACAGACAGCCACCACCAAAGAAAACAGTTCCAAAAAGGCAATGCTCACTCCCACTTCACTCTTCTGGCCACTCTTCCACATACCATTTTCCTTGCCAGTAAATTGCAAAACCTGCAGCACCTGCTGCATCAGAAACAATTTGCGTGTCCCACTCGCATTCCTGCCACGACTACAGAGGGATGCCATTAAAGTCCTGCAGAAAGATACTCCACATGCGCAAATCTTCCTTCGTACCCACTGTCAGCCTCACATGGTGGTGCGACAATCTGTGTCCTGCTAGTGCCAACCCCCGTCATCTACAAAACATCTTCCCTGCTCTCACCACCCTACAAGCAAAGTTGAGATGCCCCAATAGCATATATATGCCACAAACATTCACTTTTTGTCTGCTCAGCATACCACATACTGTTGCCAACATAGCAGACTTTTTTTCCTCCGGCAAGTGGGCCATCATGGCCTCTGAGTCCAACTCGATCCCCAAAAATGATGACTAAGTGTTAGGGCCCATCGTCTTCCCTGGGACTACACCCAGGTCCCCCATGAGTGTCTTAAATTGGCTCAGAATCTCTGCACAGTGCCCAGACCAAGTGGGGGCCGCAAAAAATAAATCATCCAGATAATGGGTCTCTGCCGTGTGACCTGTGACCTGCGTGAATAACCATTGTAAAAATGAGCTAAAGCACTGAAACAAAGAGCAAGATATGGAACAACCCGTTGGCAAGGCCTTGTCCATGTCTCTCCTTAAAAGTGAATGCCCAAGAGTTCAAAATCCTGTGGATGCACCGGCAACAGTCAGAACGCAGACTTAATATCAGTCTTAGCAATTAGCACGTGGACCACCAACTCTTCCACCATCACAATGGCCACATCCACTGAGGAGTATGACACTCTCGTCAACTCCTCTGGGATAAAGTAATTTACCGACGCACCCTCTGGCCATGATAGATGTAAATGAGCTGGAATTCTCCTGCCTCTTTTTTAGGCACTACCCCAGTCGGTGATACAATAAGATTCTGCATTGGCCATTCTGCAAACGGGCCCGCCATGCGATCTTCAGCCACTTTTTTCCCTAACTTATGTCTCACCACCTCCTCATGTCCTTTTATTGATTTTAGGTTTTCAGTCCAACGATGCTCCTGTGGACCTGTGTATCCCAACCTGAACCCTTGACTAAACCCCTCCTTTAGCAACTCTGCCTCATCCTGTTTGTCATACTGTTACAACTCAAATTTAAGCCTCTCCAGATTAACTGGAGTACGAGTCTTTTCCCGCAATCACTTGTCCCCCTCTCCCCCTTCTCATCGCCTGCCACCTTTGTTGTATTCTTCCCCTATACTGTGCCTGCCCCTGTCCTGCCCGGCTTGTAAATGGGTCGATATTTCCAAAACAGTGGACCAGAGCATGCCGTCCCCTGAATTTTGAGCACTTATGCCTAAATTTGCAGTATTCTCTAATGCACAACCCTTTAATGAAATCCCAGCATGTCCCCATCTGTTCTGCACCAGACCCTGCTGCTGACGTCTGTCCTCTACCTGCTGTCCCCACCTCTCTCTGGGTGGGACGATTTTGAAAGGGACAATACGTGTTAGGGAGCCCAATTGCCTCAAGTATGGTCTTCCTAAACTTTGTCAGCTCCATGGTATGCTGCCACAAGTCTGAGTCAATCTCACCCAATTGAACCTCAGGGTCTGCCGCCGCGTGCGCCCCGAAACTCATCGTCATACTGTGCCCACGCATACTCCCCATAGTTCAGACGTGCTTTCCGAATGATATCAAGGTATTTAAACAGCGCAACAGATCTTTCCAGGTAACGCTGACAGTATACGCTAGCGAAAATCAGGAAAGCCGCTGTCCAGTTCTTGATCATAACTTGAACTTTGGGGCGCTTGGCAAGTTGTACTCCTCTTCCTTTGACCCTTCCTTTAACCTCACCTCCCTGTGAAGCAGCTTGAGCATCTTCACGTACGCACCTTTCCAGATTTGTTCTTTTCTCGCTAACATGAGATGGGCCCTCAATGGTGTAGCTGTGCCCATATAAGGCAACTTCTTACTCTTCTCCCTGCTCTCTGTGCCTGGATCGTCACCTGTCCCCTTGTCCTTGACACCTTTTTGAGCTCCATTTGCTGCGTCCTTGTCCCATTTAACCCCCATCATCCATAGCCACCCCCAAGTCCACCAAGTATACACCTTTTTTCAAGAGGGCCTCTCTGCCTATACCACATTCCTTGGCCTCAATTGCCACTGACACCATGGCCTGCACCGCACTACTACCCTTACCTGGCATCAAGGTCAGCAGCCTTCCACCTAGCCGGTTGGGTCCTTCCTTTTTCTGTCCGCTCCTTTCTGGGCCTTCCCAGCGCAACAGGCTACTGCAACAACTGAATTACATCATTATCGTGACCCCCGCCCCCACCTCCCACCACCCCAGCTGTCTGTCCCCTTCCTCTTTATCC
This sequence comes from Pleurodeles waltl, assembly GCF_031143425.1. NCBI lineage: Eukaryota > Metazoa > Chordata > Amphibia > Caudata > Salamandridae > Pleurodeles > Pleurodeles waltl. Next base: position 269,874,716 of record NC_090446.1, read on the forward strand.
CTGATCTCTCCTTCCTCCACACTCTCTTCCTCAAAGGCCAACCATATTGTCTCCCCTTCTTCTTCAACAAACTCACCCAGCGCATTCACTCCTTGCGCCTCTTCCTGCCGATCGTCGGAGTGCCATTCGACTTCTTCATGTGGCTTGCGCCAAGGGGCCATATCGTGCCCTCTATGCCTCTCTGAAGGGTCAGGATGCTGTCTCTTCAGTGCCGCAACGCCATGGGCGCACTGCCCCTACCATTACACAGCCCCGAAAAAACTTCCTTAGCTCACCACGCCCAGGTACCTGCCTTCTCTAGTGATGCCAACCGGCTGGCCACTCGTGGCCCTACCTTCTCTTCTCCCGGGGGTCGTGGAGCAGTACTTGGCTCCCCCAGGTCCTGCCACCTCACTCCTATCCCTTCCTGCCAATGAGAAGAAAGGTCTGATGTGCTGGCACCATCCCTTCTATCTGCCCCCAGCTCTTTCTCCCCTACCGCTCCCACTCTGCCCTTCTCTACCCTGGCTTCCCCCACCCCTCTTTCTCATCAGCCACCTAGACACCCCCTCCCCCAGCACTGGCAGCCCACCTTCCCCAGCGCTGGACCTCCCATATACCCTTATTGGGGGCCTAACTGTCAGGTGCTCCTGCCCTCCCTCCCCTTCACCCCCTTTTTGTCCATTTTCCCCTTCCTTCACCTCCCCTTCCTCATCGCTCCACTCGTTCATCGTGGGCCAGTGCAGTGACTCCGGCTTTCCTCTGACCTCCCTGTACCCCTCCCCGCCTGCCACCTCCCCCGAATACCCCTCATCACCATAATGCCCACCCCCACCCAGCTCCCACTCTGTTCCTTCATCTGTATTCCACCCCTCGTTATTCTCGAGGGATGGTTTGCATACCCCCCTTCCCTTTTTTACCTCTGCCGCCCACAACGTGACTTGCTTTGCTTTGCCCCTCCCCTTCGCCGCCTCAACACTCGCCCTCTTCATGGCCCGCTCCCAGTTGTGTGGGGCCTCCACGACCTCCAACGCTACACGTGCTGTCCTGGTCAGTGCAGCACGGGAGGAGTGTTACGGCCCTTCTCCGGCTGCAAACGTCGAGCCTACCTCAGCATTCCCTCTTTCAAGAGTGTTGACAATGTACGTGCTCTGCGCTCTCCCCTCCCCTTCCGGAGGCCACTCTCCGTACCCAAGGGCGGCCTTACCCCCTTACCTGAGGCCCAGCATTCCATCCATATTGCGGAGGCGAGCAGGCCCATATGGCCGCCGCCACGCCGCTCACCGCCCTGCGTGCGGGCCGACGTCTTGGCCAGTGCACTCTCCCGGACCACATCCATGCCGCCCACCTGCCTAAGAAGACGAAGGGCCTGCTGCACTAACTTGACCGACGACATCCTCTGACAAGTGCGTCACCACACTATTCTACGTACCTTCCTGAGTAATTATGTATTAAATCTGCCGCCCCGGCCTTGCTTCACACTTTGCCTCAAACGCTGGGAAAGCACTATTAACCCACTCAACTACTAAATGTCACAGCCGCAACCAAAAGTTTTTTCTCACTACTGCCAACCATAGTGTCACCTTTTACAAAATGGTGTCCCCACTTTAAAATGGCACCAATATATACCCCTGACAGAAGCCCAACCATGTAGCCCAAAGCAGCCCAATGCAGTTTGGACTGCACCACTTCCCCAGACTTTCACTGGGGGGAGACCTCCCTCCAGTTGGCAGTCCCCCCAAGATCCCATTAGCAAAAACAAGAAGGTAAAAACACTGATGGTTCTTTTAACGTGGTTTGCATTGTACATGAAAATGTGAATGATGTGTAGTAATCAGATCAACAGACAATTTTAGCTGTTGATTTAAGGCTCCATTATAAGGTTCCTCAAAAGGGTGGGGGTATATCGCTGTAGACAATCACGTCTTTCCTGGTGTTCTGGACCCTTAATTATTATTAGGTTTGCAAACACCAGCCTGATAATTCCTGACCTGGAGACATTGGGAATTGCAGGTGCTGCTGGCAGCAATTGTGCACTGCCCTCACCCACCTGCATGCTTCAGCTGGGGGGGAAGAAGCTCCCAACAGATGAAGTAATAAAAAGGAACCTGCCCTACTGCGTTCCTCCATCTATCTTCTCTTCCCCCACAGGCAAGGGAAGACTACTGCACAACATTTATCAGCTACTCAAGGCAGATGGTAAATGATAGCAGATTTGGGCCCCTTGTTTCTCCCAGAAGGACCAAAAATGTGCTGCAGAATTAGATCTGGTATTCCAGGTTCTGCATGTTATTGCTCATTATCTCACAGGGAGAAACAGTCCGCTATCCTTAGTTCTGGATCAGCGGAGATAATTAGAACTTTAAATGGAGCCCTAAAAGGTTTGTTGCCAAATTACTGAAATAATGTAACACAGCTTAATTCACAAGAAAAACCACGAAGGTTAACACTAGAATAGGCTGGTGTTTGCTGCCCAGCAAAACATGTTGGAAAATAGCAGAAAACTTAATTACCACAAGGTAGTCCCTATTTATGAGTGGGCACAAAACCAGGATAATAAGCACCCATCTCAAAATGAGAGGGTCTGAGTTTGAAAAGTATAAAATAATACTTGTAGGGCAAATCACTGGGGACAAGGAGTAATGGTGATATGGTTGGTCCCGCTCCCCTTTTAGCAGCAACAACCTGTGACATGGGAATAGAATATCTGTGACCCATTGATAGTCCCATTGACAAGACTCCCCTGATATAACCCGCTTCCAGTCCCAATAAGGACTCCTCCCTCCTACCATCTTCTTTGGAACAGTGTATATTTTTTTGTTAAGTTCATTAAGTTTGTACTCTAGCTTGGAGTTGTTCCTGAAGCAAAAAAACTTAAGATTAAGTTCCAGAGAGTGAATACCATTTTACAAGTTTTTAATTTTCTTGTCCATTTAGTATTTGAAAACAATGTGGGACAAATTGTGTGTACTAAGGAACAGTGGACCAGAAATTAATGAGACATGAATACACATTTTTAGGATGTTTGAGGACACCCCACCATAGGAAATAACCATGTGCATAAGACCTGACCCTTCGCCCAATAGTTAATCAAACTGATTTGCGCTGCCATATCTTCTCTATACAACAACACAAGCTACACCAGTAAATGGCCAGGCAAAGTTTAAAGCTTGATAAAGTCAAAATATATGATTTGCAGTGGCAGGCAAACTTATCATACTTTGGCTGATTCTGTGCTAAAGCTATTTGGCCCATCTTAGGTGATGTTTTCTGCATACTGATTACTCACCCACGAAGGGTCATAAATCCAGCTGCAGTAAATCGTTTAGATTGCATCTGTAGGTTCAAACTATGGGACAGGACTTTTTGAACAAAGCAAACATACTGCTGTTCTGGCCTTCTTTTAGCCAAGAAGGACAGAGGGAAACAGTCCCATTTAACCACCTACCCACCAATGATTCCTGGCTCCCATAATTGTCACTGCCTTTACAGCCACTTATTTTCTTGAGTGGCAGTGGAAACTATCTCCTGATGTTGAGGGGGCCTTCTTCAGTCCCATTTCGAAAAACTTTCTCAGCTCTGTACATAACAAAGGTGGTAAAGCCTTAAAAAGTAGGAAAAGCTGCATGAAAAGTCTTAGCACATTTCTATAACTAGACATATGTCAGCCTTATTATGCCTTATCATTGAGATGCAGCTTTACTGTCACTGGCACAATATAATACATGATCCAGATAAGTAATGTCTGTGATGCTGAATATAATCATCCAGTGTCAGATACATAATGATAAATCTTTCACTACAATTAAGAAAATAGAGACCTGTACAGTGGTATTCCCAGTGAGCAATGTGCTCATACATGCAAACCAATGAAGTGACGGTAAGGCATGAAAGATGTGAACTAACTCATGCAGCACACATAGTAACTTTGGAACAACTGTCTGCAAATGTCGCAAGTACCAAAGTTATTGCTGATGTAGATACAAATGGATGGCATTCTTATAGTCCAGTTGTGAAGAGATAAATATATTGATGGCATTAGGCTCATTATTAAAAGACAACCTGCACAATTGTTTTTAGGTAACTTAGCATTGATATGTGTAATATATCTTTGATGATTTGGGAGCACTTTTTAAGTGGAGCAACATCATCTAGAGTCTTTTTGTAGCATTCATTAGAGGGGACATCCACTGAAGAGAAAAGCACAGTAATTGTTACCCCGTCCTGCATCTCAAACAATCTCCAACAATAAAGATTCTACAATATACCTTTGTTTGTTCTCCTAGCCTGCACCTAACTCGCACCTATCTCTGCATGCAGCTACCTTTACTTGCTCCTCTCTCATTCTGCACATTTCACTTCCTCACCTTTCTCTGGCTGCAAACAGTGCTTAATTTGATTGGGTGGTTGCTGGCGGAGCCCACTAGTACTAATTTTTAGGGATCAGTGCTTATTTTTCTTCATCAAAATGTGATCGAGGACAAAAGAGAAAAAACTCTGAGTAGGAGGAAGAGAAAGACGGAAAAACGGTCCCAAAGGGAGTAAGCAGGTACCTACAAGAGTGAGATGAAGGGGCAGGGAGTGTCTGGTAGTGGACTGAAGGGGCCTGAGGTGGATTCAAGGCTACAAAGAATTGGCATTCTAAGTGTTGCCATTCAGTACCACCGGCTGCAGGTTTCTAAACAGAGCTTTGGGGACTAGCACTCATTCTTTTACAAACTAAGCACAGGCCGCATATTTCACTTTACCTCTTTCCGCTCAGACGTCCATATGTCCGAACCGGTCCCTAACTGTACCTTACAGGGCCCAAACTTCTCCCGGCCCACACCCCACCAGCCTCTTCCTCTTCTTGCAGGCACGTGTCCCTGCTTAACATCTCTAAGTCCAGACCTTTGGACTACTCCTGAACCATAACTGTCCCTGAACTTCTTCATGCCTTTAGCTCATCTTGTCAACACGTCTTCCAGCCTGCTCTTAGCCTTTACATGCATTCTTATTCATCACCTCTCCCTGTCCATAACTCTTCCTGTCTGTTCCTCTTCTGCCTGTACCACTCCATGATAGTACTTCCCTGCCTCAACCTCTTCTTGTCAGCATCCGGCACAGCCTACATCGAGGCTACACTTCTATCAGTCCAACCTTTCCCAGCAATGGATACTCTGCCCACACGTGCCTGTTCATATATTTCCAGCCTGCATCTTTCCCGTCCCTTACCTGTCTGAGACAGTGCCTCTCTTAACTGAATTTCTTCGTGTCTGTAGCTTCCTTTTCACACATCTTCCTCCCCTTATCACCCTGCTCCCATATCTCTTCCTGTCTTCATCTCTCTCAGCCCTCACATCTCCTTCCTTGCACATCTATCAGCCTGCCTCCAGTCCAATCATATCCTTGGCTTGTACTCTTCTTCCTGGCTGCATATCACACTTCCCATACTGCAGTTTGCGGCGTACATTCCCATCTTATTTTTTATATATACACATTATTTAAGACTCCACATCAGCAAAGCGAAACGGTCTGCTTTACAACTAAAAATACAAGCCAGATGGGTTTATAACTAATAAGAGAAGCTAGAAATGCAGGTCTTGCCAATGCATAATTGTTTTCGCAAAAGCCCTGTCTCTGGAACATTATACCAATAACTAAGAGTTGGAGCCACAAGGCAGTTTAAGAGCCCATCCTTTTCTCATGCCACATTCCACGGCTGCATGAAATACAAAAAGAAATATACATTTCTCAATATCCTTTTCTAATATAGTTAGGGAAATGTGCAATGATTCACAAGTCAGCTTACTCACAAGTGGTAAAACTTTGCCTACAGGATTTAAAAGATGAGGGATTTCTGACTGCCCAATGAGTCAGTGGACTAACATACCTGTGTGTGTAGCTTTATATAGCGCTGCTTATCACCTGTGAGGGTACCCAGTTGCTGTCCATAAAGCACAGGAAGATTAAGTGATTTGCCCAGGAATCACAGGCCTTTGCGGCGATACACAAACATGGATCATCATCTCGTGAGACTGTTGCTCTGACCGCTGGGCTACATCCTCTCCATTTGACGTGCCAAACACTGGAATTCATTTTCTCAAGCATTATTATCAGTTCGAGTCTATATATTTGTATATGGTATTCAACACTTTTTCAATATTTAACACGTAGCTCTCACTGCTTGGTTCTCACTTATAGTCCTAGGTATTTGAACGGTGCTCTCTGACAGCTCACTGGCATCTGCACCCACTTTTCTATTGTAGATTCTCTGCCTCTCCCAGCGCATACAGTATTTACTTTTCCAAGAGAAGTTTAAGGTCTGAAATCTTTCCATCCTCTTCAATCCATTGTGTCATCCTTTTTATCAAGGTCTGGCTTTCTTAAGTACAGGTGTACATCCTCTGCATAACGTCAAAATATGTGGTCTCTCTGTCCTATCTGTATACCACAAATTGCAGTTGTGGATGCAGCATCACAGCAAGTGGCTCCAAGTCTTTCACAAAAAGCCATGGAGATAGTGGGCGCCCCCATTTTTGGCTCTTTCAAGGACCAACCTCTTTGACACCATCAAACTGGTCTTATTCCTGGATGTCAAGTGTAACAGCTGAATACAGCTTGCAAACTATGGTCCAAAACTACTTAGTTCAAAGATCTTAGTTAGAAATACACACTCAACAACATCATCGAATGCTTTTTGTGTATCCAATGAGGCCAAGACATAATCCACACCCTCATGTGACATGTCCTCCCCCGTGGCATGTGAAAGCCTGCACAAGTTCTATCTTGTGTTTCTGTGTGGTGTACCTCCACTATGAACTATTGGAGTCTATTAACTAATAACTTGCATAGTATTTTATCGTCAGTGCTCAGTTTCAATAAGGTACTCCGTTACTTAAAATCAATGTGTCAACTGGGAAGCTTTATGTTAGAAATTGAGTTTCTAGTTGGCTAGAGTATGCACCTAAGCCAGGCAGAACCCACCCACTCTAGTCCGAGCGAGGGAGTTACACACCCAAGATAACCCCTGCTCATCCCCTTGGTAGCGTAGCACGAGCAGTCAGGCATATCCCAGAGGCAATATGTAAAATTTTGCACAACACACACAATACAGGTGACGCACCAGCCCCACCACAAAGAAAACACAACACCAAGTTATATAAAAATAAACTGCATTGTAGACAACATCATTAGACCAAACACAACATGTCAGTAATACCCTGCTACCCAAGCAGTTGTCAGAACATTACACAGTACTATTAGCCTGCGAGAGTCAGCAGTAGTCACATGGAACACATAGGTTACTGATTAATCTGCAACATAAGCGGTAGTCAGGAAAACATTACTAAAATAAAGCACATGTCCTAGTAAACTTAAATGCCCAGAAAAGAAACATCAGAGAACACATGGCAAGTCAGCAAAACATAACACTATAAGTGTCTAGGCCACGGTGAACACATTACCAAAAGATGCACATGTCCTAGTAAATATACCCTCATAAATGCCCATTCAAGGAACATCAGAGAATACAGAGCCAGACATGAAAACATATAATTATACATGAATCAGGGACATGGATCATCAGTATATTGCACCATTGCGCACATAAGAAAATACCATGGTTCCCAGGGGGCTTAGGTCAGCCTAATAGCTAAGGCTGCCATGCCCTCGGTGCAGGGATGTCCGTGTCCCAACCTTGGAACTCCTCGCACTCTGAACATCGTGGGGCACAGACTGGCCAGTCGTGGGACGGTGCCTACGTTGAGGCCTCCACCCGTCCCATAAAACAATTCCCTCTCTAATCAAGGCTTCCGCTCATGATCCCCAAATGATGCCCTGAGCACAGGGGTGAGGCAAGGAGAGCCCACACCTAGAAAGGGTGGTGGACCCACCCCCCACATGGGGGGGCCACCTCTCACCCAGAGCCTCCAGGCTCGGGGGGCACAAACTTCACTGAACCCGCGGGCTCTGGGGACATTATCCTGCTGCACATCCCTCTATTGTGGTTGGAGGCGGGAGTCAGGTGGACGGTTCACCTCGAGGGAGGGAAGGCCTTCCGAGGCCTTGTCTCCTCCTCTAGAGAGAGAGGGGAGGGGATCACAGCGCAAGCCCTCCTGGGCCCCGCACCTCACTTCATCCTCGCACGCCTGCACCCGATCCTAGTGCACAAGCTCCTCTGGGCCACGGCGGTGATTGCACCAAGGCAGGTGCCTGCTTTTGCCCTGGGAGTGCTCCTCGCAGTGCTCTTTGACCCGGTGTCACCATCAGGAGCGCTGTCGCTCCAACCTTTGCCTTCCCGTGTCCTGGGACACCTAAAGAAGCGTGTTTCGAATGCGCTCGAACAATGCAGCCCGACCGAGTCGCGGCAGTGACTTCCCCGCAGTAGGATTCGAGAAGCGATCTCAAGGTGCTAAACAATTAAAAGAAAGGACAGTCTCGAAGTGGTAGGGGGAAAACGTAAAGTGCGCCTCAGGAGCTGCTGCAATCAAGGCAAAGTGCTCCTTTGCGCTAAAAAGCAAGTAGATGTAGGGGGTAGGGGCCACAGAACCCAGCCCCCTGAGGACACAAGTGAAGCACAGAGGGGTAGGGCCCAAAAAGCAGGCCAGCACAATAGGTTTGCAGTCAGTGTCAGTTTCTCCTAGTGACCCAGCAGGTCAAAGGACAGCACAGCAGCAGCACTCTAAGGCTGTTCCTGGTGAGTCCCTCCAGCACATTCTGTGTCCATTTATTTAGGAAGGTTTCTTGTGAGTTTTACATGGGAGAAATCCCCTGTACTTATACTCTGTTTTGCAAAGGTTTAACAAGGAGGGGGAGAAGAGCTTCCAACCAGTTACAGCTGGTTCTGGGAGTGCCCCCTCTATGGTCCAGCACAGGCTCCGAACATCAGTTGGAGGTAAATGAGCCCTTTGTGTGAGGCCAGGGCACAGCCTTTACAAAGGCAGGTGTGCCCTAGCTCCCCTTCTCTCAGCCCAGGAAGACCATCCAATATGCAGATGCACCTCAGTGACACCTCCACTCTCCCTGTGTACATGTTGTCTGAAAAGTATGCACGAAGCCCAGCTGTTACTCTGCCCCAGACGTGGATTGTAGTCAAGTTGCAGAACACCAGAGTCATAAGCACAGAGAAATGCTCACTTTCTAGAAGTGGCATTTCTATAATGGTAATAAAAAATCCACCTACACCAGTACGCAGCATTTCTCACTACCATTACAACCAAACCAAACATGCCTATGCTACCACTTATAGGTCAGACAATACCCCCTAGACATAAGGCAAGGCATTTCCAATGCAATCATATGAGTAGGGCAGCACTCACAGCAGTGAGAAACCAAATAGGCCATTTGTCACTACCAGGACAGGCCACACAACCAGTCACATGTCCTGCTTTCTACATACTTAGCACCCTGCCCATGGGGCTAGCTGGGGCTTACCTTAGGGGTGACTTACATGTAGTAAAAGGGGAGTTCTGGGCCTGGCAAGTAAATTTAGATGGCAGGTTCCTATTTCAGTAAACTGTGCATGCAGGCCCTGCACCAGTAGGCCTGAGACAGGTTTGAAAGGCTATGTCTGAGGGTGGTGCAAGTAGCTCTGCAGGCCCAGTAGTAGCATTTAATTTACTGGCCCTGGGTATAGCGATACCACTGTACAAGGGACTTTCAGGTAAATTAAATGTGCCAATTAGGTGTAAGCCAATCATACCAACTTTAGAAGAGAGAGCACCTGCACTTTAACACTGATCAGCAGGAAGGAGGCAAAAAGTTTGGGGATGGCACTGCAAAAAGGGTCAGGTCCAACACTGTACATCTGTTCTGCATAGTTGCAGGTCATCCCTCGGGTTTTAATTTTGTAATGGACTGCATACTTTTCGTTAATTTGTAGTATATCTGTCAATTAATTGTAATAAACAATAATTAGTATTATATAATACAATAAAATTAATAGTAAATGCAGTTGTATATTTAGGCCATCATTACTAGTGGCCCATTTTTCCCGTTCCTGTGACAACTACTGTTTATACAAAAATCAGAATTAAAAGTTTAGTGGTACTTACCACATACCTCGCAATTTATCACAGGTAAATTTCTGCAAGCATTTTGGTGTGCAAAGTACCAAAGTTCACATGGTATGCCCCATTATAAACTGCACAACTTGAAATAGGGATAATTATCACACCTGTTATATTCCGATCCTTGTGGTTTCAGAATTTAAAAGATGCAAAAATAATAACCTTCCTGGTCTGGCCACTCCTAATTAGGTGCCTAATGTGTTATATGTAACTTAATGTGTATTCATGCACTACTATTTCTTTAATGCATTATTTTTTTTAATGTATTATTTTTTATTGAACATTGAAATGTTGTCAGTTCCACTGGAGACATTGACATGGGTCAGACCCAATAATGGCTGACATACACTTTCTGCTCCAGAATTCAAATGCTTGTCTTTTTGTTTTTTCTTGGCTATTCTGAGGCTCTGGTGATGTGGCTGACCCCAGGGATGTCCCCACCCCCATCCTGGGGAGTATTGGGGAAAGGGAGCAGTCCACGGCTGCTTATGCTACTTTGGGCTCATTGGGCTTTTTCTGTGGGATGGGTATTTATACGAACATTTTGTTTCCCCTGCCACCATTTTATGAGGTGACACAGTTGCTGGGCATCAGTCAAGGCCTTAGTAGTTTGTTTGTAATAGCTAGTGGGGGTGAATCAGGTGTGTAGCAATGTGAATGGGCATTTCTGGCTTAGTTAAACAAGCGTACTTGAATGATGACAGACAATAAAGTTTGGCAGGCCATGCAGTTGCTGGAGGAGGCAGGCCCACTCAATCTTGTTGTGCCTCACATGCTGACTGTGGCGCGGTCTGAGTGGCATGCAGCTGTGGGGGTCACGGCTGTGGTTTTTGTATGTTTACCGCTGTGCCCGGAGTATCAAGGCTAACAGGTTAGCGATTGGAGATGCTCTTGTCTTCGGTGGGTGGCCTTGAGTGGGCAGGGCAGGCTGGGGGGCACTCACGCTGCCACAGTAAGTGTTGGAGAAGCCCTCGGCTCACAAAAGCAGGGTGAGACGGAATTGGGCCCCATCTCCTCGATAGTGGCCATGATGTTGGAATGGAGTGAGGAAGAAGAGCCAGAGGACACAGAGGTGGATGCAGGGAACATGGGGAGCGCAGAAGATGAAGAATAAGGGGTTTTACAGTGCAGGCCTCCAACCAGGGAATATGGTAGACAAAGGGGGAGTGGGTTGGGAGTAGAGGCAGTTCCTAGGACCCAGAATAAGGTTAGTGATACTTATTGCAGGTAAACCCCTTTGGCAGGTGGGGTTGGATCCTACACTGTAGAGGTGGGTACAGCTGGAAACCAGAGGCCTGATCAAGGTTGGTTGCTCAGGGAGTGTATAGATAACAATTTGTCTAGCACACCGGGCCTCTGGTCTGTTTTGCAGGTGCCAGCTTACAGATGTGAGGGAAGGGAGTTCAGTGCGGCTCCCTACATCCAGGAAGAAGAGAAGTCACAGTGGTCTGCTGGAGATCTGTGGGAGACATTCGCTCATTGGGACAGTGGCGGAGTGCCAGCAGGGAGGTACAGAGGAGGAAAGGCAGGTTTTAAGCAACCTTCAGCATGCCAGGTTAGCTATGAGATCATCGTTCAGCAGCAGGGTGGGAGAGAGGGTAGGTTACAGGTCCTCAGTGCCCACCAGCAGCCGCTGGACAGCACCAGCCAAAGGCGTGCAATTACATTGATGAACAGACAGGCCCCTCCTGGGCTACAGGTTATGAGTTGAGTGGTCATACTTTGCTTAGTTACAATGAGGAGAGTCTGGAAGAAGGTGAAGTGCGTCAAGGGAATAAGGCATGATTGAGTGATGAAATTGCATGGTGGAACAGTGATGAAGGGTGGGGGGAACCTGACGCTATTTCTCATGTATTGCAGGTGTTGAGTGCTTCAGGGAGGCTTGACAGTTATGACAGTTACTGGGCGCAAAGAGGACGGCACAAATGGCAAGGCAGCAGTGCTAGGAGCAGCCACTGACCTTGACGCCAGGTAAGCTCTCAAGTGGGAGCCGCAAAGATGTGGTATCAGTGGCGGTGTTGCTGGAGCTATGGAGCCTGGTAAAGGTGGTGAGTCTCGCCTTTGGAATGGAGTGTTTATGGCTGATGCAGGATTGGGGACGGAGGAAGTGATTCAGGCAGAGACAAGTAAGGCAACTGTTAAAACTGACAGTGCGCATCAGATAGTGGAGAAACCAGCAAATGGGTCAGAGTCAGAAGGTGAATAGTGGTCAGCAGCAAAATAGACAAACAAGAAGGCTTAGAGAGCAAAGAGGTTAAGATTAAGAAGCTCCCATACATGGGTACTTCGAAACACTTCGGAGCTCACCTGATGTTTGCGACAAAATAACAACGAGGGAATATGTAGAAATGTTGAGGCTGCTTCACAGGGAACTCAGGGCAAAGAAGGGATCTAAAGAGGAAGAGTTTGAGCTGGGAAAGCAGCCTGAGATCCAGTTCATGATTGAAAACTGGACAGCTACATTTCTTATATTTGCCAGTGCATATTGTGAAAAATATCCAGAGCGGTCAGTCGCTCTGTTGAAATATATGGAAGGCTCAAATTAATTATGGGGGGTTATGCATAGAGCCAGTATAATGAGGAGCTTTAGGTCCGTATGGCAGCTGATCCAGAACTACAGTTGGGAGAAATTGATGCTAATATAAGGCAGCATACTATGGGACCTGTGAAATTTGTTAAGAGGGTCTATACTGCCAGTGGTCTACCCACAGTTTACCGCCACTTTCGGGAGCGTACCATCTCGGGAGGTGTTGGTACCACTACTAGAGGTGATAGTGCTGCACAAGGTAGTGGGGGATGACAGGTGGGGGCCTGCTGGAATTTCAAGAGGGGTCTCTGCATGAGAGAATACTGTGGTTTCTAACACAAACGTTCTAAATGTTCAGGTTGACACACACTTGTCCACTGTTATGCTGGGGCAAATCACACAGAAGGCAGGGGACGGGGCAATCACAACAAGGCAATGCTGGGGCTCAGCAGTTCAACTCTTCCTATCCCACGTGGGAGGAGGGGTTTCCATGGTACTGGGGGAAAAAGCTCCTATTCCAGTAAATCTGGAAAGGTTGCTAATTTGGTTGGCCCAATATGACAAACCTGATGATGCAGCTCTTCTTTGGGACGGAGGATTCTGACTGGGGTACACTAGACCTAGGGGGCAACGCTGGGCAAGCAACTTAAAATTAGTTGGGGCTCACAAACAAGTAGTGCGGGACAAGCTACTGAAAGAGGTTTCAGAAGGTCGCATGGCAGGCCCCTTTTTGAATTGACTGATGCACAAAATGATTGTATCTCCTATTGGTGTGGTGCCAAAGAAGGAACAAGGGCACTTCTGCTTGATTCAGCATTTGTCAGGGCCTGAAGGCAATTTGGTGAATGACTCCATTCCGGATGAGCAGGTGTCAGTCACAAGTGTGTTGGTGGACGTGGCTGTTTCCTTGGTAGAGCAGGTCAGACAGGGGGCCCTAATGGCTAAGAGTGACATTAAGTTGGCCTTCCGTTTGTTGCCAGTACACTAAGACAACTTTGAGCTCTTAAGTATTGCTCTATCTCTTGTGCGCTGTTAGAAAGTTTCAGTATATTTTTGCAGTGGGTGTTTTCAAAACGGACAGGACACTATTTGATAGCACACTACTTAGATGACTTATTTATAGTGGGTCCGCCTGATTTATGGCAGAGCCACCAATGGTTGGTGGATTTCCAGACCGTTATGAGTGAATTAGGAGGTCACCTGGTACCCGAAAAGACAGTTGACCATAGCACTTCTGTATCCTTTTTGGGCATTGAAATTGATTCAGTGGCAATGGAAGCCTGTTTGCTGGTAGACAAGAGAGTAGCAATGACATGCTTGCTTGATTACATGTTGGGTCAAGTGAAAGGTAGAGTGAGAGATATTCAGGTCCTGCTAGGTCACTTGAATTTTGCCTACAGAGTTGTACGGCAGGGAGGACTTTCTGCTGGAGGCTTGGCTTAGCCTTGGCAGGTAGACGGCTTTCCCACCACCATGTGTGCTCAACAGCATGGGTCACAGAGGACTTAAGGATGTGGCGCACTTTTTTGGAGTCATTTAATGTAGTTCCCTTGATGACATGGCAGGAGTTGGAATAGGACGCACACATTTTCTCTGATGCAGCAGGCGGGGTTCGATTCGGCATATATTGGCACGGCAGGTAGTGTGCGGAAGAGTGGCTAAGGCATTGGAAATGGGGTGGGTGGAGCAATGCCTTCCTTGCGTTCTTTCCTTTAGTAGTGGCAATGTCCTTATGGGGGTAGGAGTTGGCTCACAAAAAAGTGATTTTCAGAATTGCCAAAATGTCTGTGGTACATGTGGTTAACTGGCAGTCAGCAGAAGATTCACATGAGGCCAAGATTCAGAGAGTTTTTATGCTTCTATGCCTTCAGAACAATATTGCATTTCAAGCTAGGCATGCCCCTGGTGTGGACAATGATATTGTGGATGCTTTTCGCGTTTACAGTGGAAGAGGTTCCTCGGTCTGGCCATGGATATGAAGCTCAGGAAAGTCCAGATTTCTTCAGAATTGTGGACCATAGGCGACAAAGGATGCTTCAACTGGTGTTGAATTCTCTGGCAGCCTCCACGCAGCAAGCATATTCGCAGGCTTGGAGGGAATTTTCTTCAGTGCGGGCACAGCAAAAAGCATCAGGAATGGAAGAGAATCGAGAACATGGTGCAGTTTATCCTGGACTAATATGATAAGGTACACTGTTCCGAAATTGGAAGGAGAGGAGAAAGAGTCCTGTTAATCAGGAGCAATGGTCCTCACACACCGTATTCGGTGTCATGCTTCATCATCGGACAGCTCCTCGTCAGACCGGCGCTGCAATGTCTGACGGGCACCCCCCGAGGGGGGGCTCTTTGCCGGAGATCTTTTTGAATATACTCGATGATGCCGCGGAGCCAAATATGGGTCCGAGAGAGGAGAAAATGTACAGAAAGAGAATAATAAAATTGGCTCAGATCCCTCACCTAATAGTTTATTATTTGCTGTTGGGAAGTGGTCAAGATTAAAAAGAAATCAAGGGAGTGAAACTAGAGGCAATGCTTGAACACTCACACAAGATCAATCAAAGTAATTAAGGAGGACGGAGAAGGTCCGACTCTCCTTAATATGTGGTCGACATGTTTCGCGTCGTTATTGGTCCAACAGGATCCTGTGACGCTTCTTCAGGACCTAATTAATCATAGATTTTCTCCACAAGAAAAAACAAAATACTTATACTTCTGTTGACTAACGCTCACAGTCAGAACGTCATCAGTCGCTTGACAGGACTAAAACGGTCTGGGTTTCCTTTCCTATCAGTCGCCCTAAGTATGGGAAACAAAAAGGGGCTAAAATTAGCTCAGTATATCATCGCTTCACCAATATTCAAGGGCGACGAGTGTAAGTTAATGAGGAAAAAGGGGATTGACAAACTAGTGCAACACTCAGTGATCAAGTGATTGTAGGCACACCATGCTGGTAACATATAAAGTGGCTTACCATCTCAATTAGAGAATAGGCTTCATGGGATATCGCTGGCCCATCACCCGGTACACAGTAAATCTGGTGGTAAGAGAACATATGCCAAAAAAGGGGGGCATTGTATTGGGGTAATACAGTCATCATACAAGTCCAAGGCACAAATGGCTGAGGATGAGCCGATCAAATTTGAGGAAATGAGGGATTGACAGTAAAAGTGGAATTCAAAAATTGTATTTATATATGACTCACTTCAAATGTTATACATATACATCATAGAAGCAACAAGAGAGAAAACAATCATCAATTCTGTAGAAATTTTCATAAGTATCCCTAATATCACATATAGGGTAGGGCATGTAGCCAGTTTTATTCAGTGAAGAAATACTTCATTATAAAACAACATAAGAGACATTCCTAAAGGTCAAAGGAAGAGTGGCACATGAGGGGAATAAAGATGGGAGGGTATATCGTGACCCAGAAGTAATCATACCCTTATGTAACACACCGTAGTCAGTTAAAGAATAAATAAAGAATTGGGCTGAAGGAGTGCAGTCTGTTAATCCACGGCCGTATCATTAAATGCAGGACACGATGTGCCCCGACCTGAATGCATTGTAGCGTTCAAAAAAGTGCCGTGGTAAAGATTCTATAAAGGAAGTGGGGAGATGGACACTTACTTGCGAGGTCACCGGTTTATGCAGCAGCACCTACCCGGGGGTCGCGTTCCCGAACATATGCGGAAATGGAAGGCTGCCGGCATAAATAGTATGCGCGCAGAGCGCGCGTCCATCAATTAGATGGTCAGTTGCCCAGTAACGTCCTCGTCAGTGACGAGCCTCTAAGGAAATCAAAAAGGGACTCAAAAAACAGGACGCGATGGGAGCACTCTGTATATGGCGGCCATCTTAAAGTGGTATATGGATTATAGAGAAGCCGGAAATAGCTCAGTTCCAACTGTCAGGAGATTCCAAAATCCTATTGTAGATAAATTTAATCTTACTGATGTCATTTGTCCAGAAAGGTTAGTTCTAATCTCTTCTAGTGGGAGTAAAAGGAGGATGACCAACAAACAGGACCTTCTGAGAGTGGTTGTAAGAAGGGCAAAAAAATTGAATAAAAAAACAAGCTGCTACCTATTTGGAGAGGTGGAACCAGGGGATGTCATCGTTTAGTCCCTGTTGGTGAGTATGGAGTCTATATACCCAGCGTTGTTCAAGCTCAAATAACAGGCGGGTGCCTGGTGAGTCGCAAGTCTGTAATACCACCCATCGCATGTCGTCTGGTGTGTGGTTAAGTTCAATAAAATGTATACTAAGTTTGGTAGTAATACGTCCACACCGGATGTTACTACGGTGTTCATTTATCCTAATCTTTACAGGTCGTGTGGTCATCCCCACGTATCTAAGATTACAGGGACATGTGATAAGGTAAACACAATTGCGGGTGTTACAGTTAGTATGTCTCATCAGATGCCATGTTAAAAATGGCTCTAGCTGTAAGATGTCTGTGTGTTTGGTGAGTGAGCAGACATTGCAATTCCCACATGGAAAGTGACCTTTAACTGGGGGGAGATCCCATAGAGATTTCTGTCTGTTTGGGGTGTTGGTGGGTCTGGGTCGGGTGTGTACCAGCATGTCTTTTATGTTTGCGGTCCTCTTAAACGCAAACACAGGCTTGGGGATATTTTCACCACCACTGCAGAGGACCGGCCATCTCTTATTGATTATCTTCTTCACTGTGTTAGAAAGTGGTGTAAATGTTGATACACAGGTAAGCTTGTTGTCCGTAGATTTAGGGGTAAGCTGTAGTGGTGAGTCCCTATTACTATACTTAGCTCGTTTGTAAGCTGTTTTAATGACTCTATCCGGGTAATGGCGGTCGTGTAGTTTAACCTGTAATTCAGAGGCTTGGGTATTGAATAGTCGTACATCACTACAGTTCCGTCTAAGGCGTAAAAACTGTCCAAAGGGTAAATTTTCTCTTAGTGCTTTGGGATGGTGACTCTCGTATAGTAATAAGCTGTTCCGATCAGTGGTTTTTTGAAAGGTGCGGGTTTTCAATCGACCTTCCTCTATGCTGATTAACAAATCTAGGAAGGGGATCTCTTTAGTAGATACAGAGGAAGTGAAGTTAAGGAAGGGGTCTAGACTATTTACCCAAGTCGAGAATGCATCTACTACGTCAATAGGGCCATGCCAAATGACAAGGATGTCGTCTATATAGCGACGCCACAATTTGATATTGGCGGAAAAGGGATTGGACTCAGGTAGGATAAAACGTTTCTCAAAGTCGTACATGTACAAACATGCTAAGCTCGGGGCAAAAGTGCTGCCCATCGAGGTTCCGAGGATTTGATGGAAAAGTTTATCCTCAAACTGGAAAAAATTACGAGTCATAGCCAAACTAGCACAGTGCATGATAAAATGAACAGGTGTTGTGAATTCTGAACTGGTGGATAAAAGAAACGACTCAACTACCTCCAGTGTGGCCACTTGTGGGATGTTTGTATATAGAGCCTCAACATCAAGTGTGATCAAGGCATCGACACGTACTGTGGAATTTATGGTTTCAATCAGATTAAGAACGTCTGTAGTGTCTCTCAGGTAAGTGGTTGATTGTTGTACAAGAGGTCGTAGGAAATGGTCACAGAATATCGAAAGTGGTTCAAGGATGGACCCAATCCCTGAGACTATAGGGCGTCCTGGTGGAGGAGATATGCCCTTGTGAATTTTTGGGAGGCAGTAAAAATAAGGGATACGGGGGTCCTCTGTATCCAAAAATTCTGCTTCCTTTTGGGATATCCAAGTGTTGTTAACAGCTTCCTCTATCATCCCACGTATCTCGGTTTGCAAACATCCCGTAGGATCCCAATCAATATGAGCATAGTAGGTAGAATCGCCAAGAAGGCGAAGGCATTCCTGTCTGTAATCTTTAGTATTCAGTTTATCCTGGCACTCATATAAAAGTGTCAATCTAGGGTGACAATCGCAGGCAAATCATCTGGAATCACTTTTCTGGGGAAGCTAGTTTGGGGGTACCCCCCTTCCGCAGGACAGTTAACGACCAGGATATTAGAAGGATGGGCTAGGAACCAAGGGGCTAGTCAGGAGGCCAGTATCTTTAGGAATGAATTCTTAACAGCATAATACTGATTTTAGCCTTAATATGTGTTGACAGGGGAGACAATTTTATTGAGTACATTGATGATGTGGATGTTTTTTGGGGCCCAGAAAGTCTCGGAATTGCTGTGAGGTAGAGAAAAGCGGGATGTCTTGTGGGGGACGTCCACTTTGGTGGGGAGTCGGTTTGGATCTTGCTCTGTAAGATTAAAACAGATCAGAGAGGGAGAGGCAATAATGTTCAGTTAAAATTGTATGCTGATAGGACGTTATGCCCAGTGGTATGGGGTTGTAGGTTATAAACACAGCAGCAAGCTTTTATCTGGCTTATTGCACTAGTACAATAAGCCAGTGACCACTTTTCATCTACTGTCTGTGTTTTGGAAGGCAGTTAAGATACTGGACTTTGACCCCACAGCCTTTGGAACACATTCCTTTAGGATTGGTCTGGTTACGGTAGCGGGAATGAGATGTTGGAGTAGAGAGCGGAAGGTGGGTTTCTGACAGTTTTCAGTATTTCAGTGGTGGGCCACTCCTTTATCAAATGGGCCAAAATTCACACACAACAGGGAAGCAATTTAGGACTGGACTCAGCATTTTACAGTTTGCAGTGGCATGGCAAGAGGGGGATGAAGTGGCCTGAATTGTTATCTTCGTTAAGTAAATGAACGGTGAGGGGTCAGTGCCCAGACGTTTTGTTACTCCACCTGGGGGAAAGTTATTTGATTGTCAGAAGGGCTTGCTAATTCTCAAAAGCATGAAAAAGGACCTTAGGATACAGCGACAATGGTCAGGGTGTCATAATATTTGGACAGCTTTTGTTCTTCATAGGGTCTGGTTCAGGGCTCTGCGGCCTGGGGCCATTGAGCGAGCGAGAAGGAAGATCAATTAAGAGATGAGAGGTTTTTGTGGAGAGGTTTTTGTGGAGAGAGAGGCAACATGTTTTTAGAGCATGTGGACCTGTGTTTGGAAGATGGTGTCAATTGGTCCTTCATGGGCATGGAGCTTTACTTGTTCCATATTAAGAGCAAATTGCACAGTATGCTTTAGGACCGTTCCAAGACCTCTGGGCGAGGCGGTGGTGGGGGGCGGAGAAAAACCTGGTAGGCAGTTTCTGGGTGGCGGGGGGAGGCCAAGATGCCTTGGTGTTCAGAGTTTTAGACATGAAAGTGGTAGCCCAGGTGGAAAAGGAAAGGGACAGGGCTACACCTGGACGACCCAGATTGTTCAATGTTCGCCATAAAGTTCTCCTACTTACAGTTGCATAGTAACTATCATCAGGAATGGAGTTTGTAGGACAGCAGTCACTCAACTAGAATATGAAGTTCAGCATTGCAGTAATAGAAGAGCAGGGGGAGGGGGGAGGATAGATTAGGGGTAGGGGGAGTATCACAGGTAAATCATACGTATAGTGAGGTTGCTAGTTTTGTGAAGGCAAAGGCCTAGTGTTTGTATTGTTAGGTGCACCTGTTGTCAATAAAGAGGCCTTTATCACTCAGCCCTTTATCAGTGTCGGTTATGCTCTCCCTTTTCCCCAGGGCCTTTGGAGGGGTAGAGGTTGTCGACCCCAGGGAGGTTTCCTCCCCCCCCTTCCACCTGGGAGTATTTGGGAAATTGAGCAGTCCAGGACAGCTTGGCCTGCTGTGGGCTCCTTGGCCTCGTTTCTGTCAGATGGGTATATTTGCTTACATTTTGTTGCCCTGCCACAATTTTATGAGGTGCCACGGTTGCTGAGCATCAGTCAGGGCCTTAGTAATTTGTTCCCCTCCCTGACATCCCAAAGGGCTAGCTAGTTGAGGTGGGTCACTGCTTAGAGCAGTTACTTAGGAAGCTTTGTTGGATACAGGTGTGCTGTTTGAGATAATATTAGTTAGTTGTCGCTTGAAAGCAGTTGCATTTGCATTTGGTGGTCAAGTTGCTCTAGTGTTCAGAGTGTTAGGCTTGAAAGTGGTAGCCCAGGTGGAAAAGGAAAGGGTAGACGAGGCTACCTCTAGATGAGCCAGATTGTTCAATGTTTACCATTAGATTATCCTACTTACAGTTGCAGAGTTACTATCATCTGGAAAGGAGTTTTTAAGACAGCAGTCATTCAACTAGAATAGGAGGTGCAGGACTGCAATAATAGACGTGGGGGGAGGGGTCTCAAGAGTGTTACAGGTAAATCATATGGATAGAAAGGTTGTTAGTTTTGTGAAGGCAAGGTCCTAGGGTTGGTATTGTTAAGTGAACCTGTTTTCAATAAAGCAGCCTTTTTCACACAGCCCTTTGTCAGTATTGGTTAGGCTCCCCATTTTCCCCAATAGAACATTCCACTCTCAATGGATGGAATTTTTAATAATATTATAGCCCTTATACCTCAGGCTCTACTGGTTGTTAAGGGCCCTCTCTTTGGATTTAGGCCCTCACCGCAGGGTCTCAGCATGCCACAATCAGACCACAGCAGGTCTTAGCCACTGTACAGTACGGCCTGCAGCAGAAGAGGAAATGTACTCCATTTACGGCCCCCACGTCTGGCCAGACTGCCATGCAGGTCCTGTTATGAACCCCAGAGTGTCTGTGACCCTATAAATGATTTAAATGATGTGTTATCAATTGTGGCTGTACTTCCTTGGACAGCGAATTGGCACAAACTCAATTGCTAAGACAAGGACCTAACTGCTTTTAAGCCAAACACTACTATACCTCACCCAATTATTAAAACTAGTCTTGAAATAGCCCCGGGTCTACATGCCATAGAAACACATGTTGGCTGTTGCCCTATGAACAAAGAACAGAGACTGTAGATCTGTGAACAAGTAATAAAAAGAATACAAAAATATGTAGCAATTTATTAAATGATAAGTGTTGCTGAATTTGGTGCTAAATTATTATTATGCAAAACCTAAAGTGAAAGCATCATCTGCCATCCATGGGGAGTGGACTGTACCCATCACTAAGGGAAGCACGTGCACACATAGAAGTTGCTTCTTTTAACAAACAAAGGAATTAGGAAAGAGAAATTGAGTTCAGAGCCCCTGACCCATCTAGCTCAAACCCTCACACTGGGTTGGGCTGATAACTCTGATTTAGAGAGAGTGATAGAAATACTGTGATAAAGAGAAAAAGAGGATACATAGTGATAATCATATGATCCAGTTGTGCCATTGAGGACTTAATTTGACATCTTGAACCCGAGGAAAAGGTCAAGTTTGTAAACATCACAAGAACCATGACATGGCAATATAGAACCACATCACACATATTACCCATTATGTATCTTTTTTATATCACATGCCTATTTTGGGGTAGCTATTAATTATAAATTGCACCTTTCATGTACAATGTTGGCATCAATTAAGTTATTTCAGATGTCATTAGTGATCATTTCAATGATGCCACAGAAAATGTCATGAGGGATTAATATGTAAGGTCATAAGCAGTGACCAGAGAAGGCATGAATTATAGACACTTGAAATTACTGTAAGAGGTGAATTTCAGTACTTAGTTTTTTTAAAGTATATGTTTAAACTGATATTTTCATCTAAATTTAACAATACTTCAACTTTTGTTTTTTTTTCAGTGAATTTCTAGTTTATTTTTTAACATAAAGTCTGAGGTCAGCAAGGGTTGGTGACAGGACCTGGCCTGTGGAAAGGCCATAAATCCAGCCCCTGCAGTCAGTCCCCATACATGGCCATTGGTTGTATATGGCGTGGGTTAGCCACAGAGCCAATCACCTTTATTCAGCCAAACCACCACAGACACTCACACCCCTCTTTTTTATGGCTTTTTGATCCTGCGAGACCCAGCGTGACCACTGCACTCCTGAGGACATTCGCAGAAGCAGGGTGGCCCACTGGAACCTGCAAGCATCCCACAGGATTGTGGCAACCCAAAAAAATGTTTTTTTATCGAAATAGGCCTGGCCAAGGGAGTCCCTCTTGGACCACCTCAGAAGGCCCTGGGGTCTTATACCTTATTTCCTTTTTTGTAGGACACAGGGACCAAGTCAAAGTGTTTTGAAGGGGCGGCTGCAACCAGGGCCGGCTTTAGGGTGGTGTGACCGGTGCACCTGCACCAGTTGCAGATCTCGGTGGGGGGCGCTGACCCCAAAGGGGTGCTGTGTTTAGCAATAACGTATGAAACTTGAGCTTTAAAAGCACCTGCGGAAAAGTTCCTTGTGCATCCAGCCTTCAGGAAGAAATTAAAATGTCAAGATAACTTTTGGGAATAATGTTCTTGCTAGAGCGAGAGATCTGCGTTGTGTCCAGTGGCAGTTTTGACTCCCTGTAAAGTTGCGGCGGAGGGTTAATATGCCTGCTGCAAAGAAGACAACTTTATTTTATGTGGATAGCCAAAAGGATTAGTAAAGCCAGCCTTTACAAGCACTTTAAAACAAATAACATGTACTAGAGGGGCAGTGGAGAGATGAGGCCGGGTGGTAGTGAGGGAATCTGGGAAGTGGTCATGGGATCGGGGGCATCAAAAAAGATTGCTGCACCGGGCACCATCAGTGCTAAAGCTGGCTCTGGCTGCAACATTTCTCCTCTTGTTGGGGGTCAGCCAATCAGAGTGCAAGCTCCCATGGGTTTGCGCGAGTAAGACGGATGATGGGGGGAAAAAAACCTCTTGACCAATCAGATTGCTTTATTATTTAAATTTGCATGCTTGAGGGACTCTCGAAGAGTCCTGTGAACCCAACTGTTACATTTTGAACCGTCATTTCTCAAAAACTGCGGATGAGATTTACACCAAGTCACAAAAAGCACACTTTTGGAGTACAAATCTAGCTTTCTACCAAATTTGGTGTAATTTTGTTCAGCCATGTGGGCTGTATAGCTGTTGAAATATACCAATGGTAATTGCATGGAGAAACTGTGTTTTGTGCTGCCCCCCCCCCCATTTTTCTCAGCCCCTCCTTGATGGATCACCCCAAAACTTCCAAGGAAGGAACTGAAGTAGATTAACTTTTCTTTTGATTGTTTTTGAAAATTTGTCAAATGGCCCTAAAGCTATAAGGAAACCTAACAAAAGCTCTTCCTTTGGTAACTAGGTCCTAACTTTTACTACAAAGTTACCACAGCCACTGTTTAAAGTATATGTGTATGTCACCCTGTAATTACAACCAGGGATTGTACATGAAGACATACCATTCGCACATGCTAGATGAAACAGTGATTTTAATGGCGAGCTGTATTGATTAGAGCTATTACGAATGACGAGTATTGCCATACCCACTGGGTCAATGCTGCCAAGTAGACAGGTCATTAGGACACCTTCAGACAGTTCTTCCTTCTGAACCTACTACAAGGGGCATTTTGGGACCTGTAGGTTCACTTCTCTCATTGAAATGTGGGCTAACAAATCTCAGTATGCAAAGTGCAGTGAGTCAAAGAAACAGGACTGGTGATGGTGTCACACATCACATCACTTTAAAGCTATGCTGTCTAGCTATTTTAGGTTCATATTACAAACCTATTTCCTTTATATGCAAGTGGGGTGAATCTACTGAAAATCTAACGTAGATAATAGTGCTTCTATAACATGTATCTCATTTCCTGCGTCACCTTGTTCAAAAAGAACGTCCCTTTCCTGGCCTTCAGAGTGTAAAAATGTTCTTGTCACTGTTAGCCTTCAAGGAACAGAGCAACAACTACCTTCATATGTGCAAATTATGGGCAGGTCAAGCAAAAAAGTAAGTCATGGAAGTGATAACGACTTTCAAAACTAAATTGGCAGCTGCGAGAAGTGATTTGTATAAAAAAAAAAACTGGAACAAAAACACTGCAGGGCTGGCCCTGCGCGAGAGACATCTTTTTGTTCACACTGATCTGTTACGCTGAATTCTAATTAGAGAGAGAGTGGATGACTAGAGAGGATGTGTATAATTTAGTGAAATGATTACGAGCTAGTACATGGCTTCTGATAGATTTGGGGCGTCTCTGCTCTTCGCTCAACCTTCAGTTAGTTGAGGGCAACTCTACTCATGAGGTACAAGTTCCACAGTAAACGCGGATGAAAAAAAGAAGCTATTAAAGGTTCTTTGCGATTCAGATGCAGATATCCGGGAAGAGGGTGCCTGTTAATTAACAATGTTGACACCCCATGGGAATGGCCCAAGAGCGGACACTGGGCATGGACGTTGTGCTTGTTGTCAGTCACCACTAATTCTCATATGGAAGCCTCGAATTTGCAGTTCTGATTTTGTAGAAACACGTACTTGACCCACCGAGATATTTGTGAAATGAGGCAAATGAAACTGCTTTAAGACAAATGTCTCTGTTCAAGACGAAGAGTTCATTAAACGTCCATTGGGAGAGAGTGACCAGACCAACACGCGTTCTTTGTGTGTGTAAAAGGCCGCTTTATTGGAACAGGTGCCCTTAGACCTACCCCACCTGGCCTTTGCCTTACAAAACTAAAGCCTCACTAGACATCAATTCACCTGTCCCCACCCCTCCCCCTCCCCTACAACCATCCCTCCCCCCCTTATTCTCGTCCTGTCTCCTGCTTCCTCTTGTCTCCTTTCTTTTCCCCGTTCCATCCGCTTCTTTGAACCTGTCCGCTAATGAACAGTCCCCTGCCTGTCCCTGTCTAATTAATACTCCTTCCCGTCCTAATACCTGAAATGCCCTGCCAACTCCGTCCTCCACCCGAGTTTTAAATAGCTGCCCTGCAGCTGTCCCCGCCGTGGCCCGCACCTGTCCCAAGCGACAACCTACACCAAAAAGGACACCTGCTCCAACAAACCAACCTAATGAATTGGGAGGGAGGGAGGGAGGGAGGGAAAAGGAAACCACGAGGAGCCCAGACTAAACGTCCCAGCCACCAGGTCACCTTTACAAAATGGTGGCCGGACCTTCAAAATGTCCATTTAAATAAACCCCCACCCCTCCCTTAACTGCCACCCCGGACGCCCAACCGCGTCGCGGGTCGTGCCACCTCGCCCAAAAACCCGGGGGGGGGGGAACTCCTCGTTCCTCGTCCCCACCCCCGAGGCCCCATTGGGCGAGAGTGACCAGACCAACACGCGTTCTTTGTGTGTGTAAAAGGCCGCTTTATTGGAACAGGTGGCCTTAGACCTACCCCACCTGGCCTTTGCCTTACAAAACTAAAGCCTCACTAGACATCAATTCACCTGTCCCCACCCCTCCCCCTCCCCTACCCCGATCCCTCCCCCCCTTATTCTCGTCCTGTCTCTTCCTTCCTCTTGTCTCCTTTCTTTTCCCCGTTCCATCCGCTTCTTTGAACCTGTCCGCTAATGAACAGTCCCCTGCCTATCCCTGTCTAATTAATACTCCTTCCCGTCCTAATACCTGAAATGCCCTGCCAACTCCGTCCTCCACCCGAGTTTTAAATAGCTGCCCTGCAGCTGAACCCGCCACCAGAAAAGGCCCTGACTTTTCTGCCCCCCCTCTAGGGCTCCTGTAACAAATTCTTCAACCGCTCCTTCACCTGCAACAGGTACAACTCCATCCCTATGAACGATAAGTGCACCCCATCATCCCTAAAAAACTCGACATCCTCAAATTTTAAATCTACATGTTCTAAAAAGGTTACTCCTCGACCTGCACAAAAACCTTTCATCTCTTTATTAACCTTACGCCTGGCCCTCTCGATCGCTCCAGGCTTCCTCGCCCCTCTCCATACCCGACGCGGAACAAATGCCGTAAAAACGATGTGACAACCTTTCCACTACTCTAACAAAATCTGCAAGTCCCTTTTCATCATTTTCAACAGGTTTAAACCCGTTATTCGCACTAAATCATTTTCCCCTAAATGAATAATTAACACGTCCGGACAATGTGCCCTGCCCCTTGTAGCTTGCGGTCGCGGCAACAACTCCTTCCATAACATACCCCCTTTTCCTATCCACCTAAACCGGTGGTGTGCCGAATCTAAACCCAAGCTGTCTCCAATAGACGTCCTCCGAGCCTGCCGATGCGCCCACTTTACAAATGAATGCCCAATGACCCAGGTTTCCAGGTAATCCGCTTCCGGCCCCAGCACAACACCTGAAAAAGAGAAAACAAGTGTGAAGCCGCTGACAGCAATACTTTCAATCATTAACCGTCCCAACCCCGCACATAACGCCTAAAACAATCTGATTTCCACCTCCCCAGAGCCATCAACTCCTCTCTGCTCCATCCCTTGTTCCCCGCCTCCGTGGCCACCCCAATCCTAAAGGAGTGCATGCCAAAATTCATTGCGTCCAGGCCGATACTGGCCAGACCTTTTCGCAAAACTGCCAAAAGCTGTGCTGCGGACACCCTTCTCCCATCCGCATGACAAAAAACCTGACCGTCCAAAGAAGTAGCCCCTTCCCGCAAGCGGCCCCCCCAAAAAACTGGGCAAATACACCTAACCGGATAAGGCCTAAGATATACCGTAACCCCAAACCCTTTTTGATCCGTCTTCGAATGTCGCACATGCAACGCCAAACCTTCCTCCCCTTGCGGCACATCACTCCATCTGATACCCGATCTCCCCTGCAAACCCAGCAAATCCGACACGTGAAACACCCCAAAAAACAGCCACACCATCAATGTTCTGAAGATTAAAGTCTCATAACCATCATAACATATCTCCCCCAACACCGGTAGCAATAATTTTTAAATTGCTATGGATATTGGTTGCCGTACACGTCCCGTCGCCCCCAATGATTTTTCCCAACCCTGGGATCCTCAGACCCAGTTCCCCTGCCGAAGGAGGGTAACCCCAGATGAACTTCCCCATAAACCTGAGCGCTGACAACTTACCCGAAATCGTAACTCTGGACTGCCCTTTCCCAATTAAATCCATAATAAATTGCACCACATCTTCAACGACCTCCTCCTGCCTTACCCGTCGACGAGCCCCTGATCCTATGAACTCTTGCCATGCTTTCGCATACGCCCGCCGTGTAGACGGAGTCAAGGAGTTTATAACCAACTGTAGCATCCGTGATCGCCTACAGTCCACAGCACCTCCGGCATGCAGATTCTTCTCAGCGCGACACCCGTGGTTAATCCATGGAACCGCTCCCACTGCGAACGAGACAAAGCATCCGCTATGTCGTTATTCGCCCCCGGCACATGTCTCGCTCTAAAATGTATGTCATGCCGCAGACACTGAAGAACAAATACACGCATCAACCGCAAGACCCCTGATTCACGCGCCGACTGCCGATTAACCAACTGCACCACCGCCATGTTATCCACCCGGAAGAGCACCCGCGAATGCTGAAATTCCGCACCCCATAAACAAACCGCCACTATCAACGGAAAGAGCTCCAAAAACGCAATGCTGCGACCCCCGTGCTTCCATTTGCTCGGCCATTCCTCTGCACACCACCGTCCCTCCCAGTACAAGCCAAAACCATAAGCTCCCACTGCATCTGAAAAAAGCTGGACATCCCATTCGCAATCCTGCCACACCCTCAAAGGAATGCCGTTAAAGGATTCCAAAAACTTTGCCCACATGCGCAAATCCTCACGCACTCCCACCTTCAACCGCACATGATGATGCGGAAGTGCGTGCCCTGATAGTGCCAACGAAAGTCATCTGCAAAATGTCCTTCCCGCGCGCACCCCTCTGCACGCAAAATTCAAGTGGCCCAGCAGCACCTGAACTTCTCTCACTGTGACCTTTTTTCGGCCCAGCATTCCAGAAATCCGCTCAATCATATCTGCTTTTTTGTCGGCCGGCAACCTTGCCATCCCTTCCACCGTGTCCAGCTCTATCCCCAAAAAAGACAGCACCGTAGTTGGCCCCACTGTCTTCTCGGGAGCCAGGGGCACTGCCAGGTCTCCCATTATTTCAACAAAGCCGCTCAGCACCGCCGCACAAAGCGTGCTGTCCGCCGGCGCTGCAAAGAAAAAGTCATCCAAATAGTGTGTTACCCATTGGTGACCCGTAAACCTCTGGAAAATCCACTGCAGAGCCGTACTAAAAAGCTCAAACAGCGCACACGAGCTGGAGCATCCCATGGGCAAAGCCTTGTCCACATACCAATTTCCTTGAAACTGGATGCCCAACAATTCAAAGTCATCTGGATGAATCGGAAGTAACCGAAATGCCGACTTTACGTCGGTTTTTGCCATCAGGGCCCCGGGACCCAACTGCTCCATCATCTCCACCGCCACATCCACCGACGCATATGAGACTTTAGTGACCTCCTCCGGAATGAAATCATTAACTGACACTCCCTCTGGCCACGACAAATGATGAATCAGCCGAAACTGGCCTTTTTCTTTTTTGGGAACTATCCCAATGGGGGACACAATAAGATTCTCCAACGGCCAATCCGAGAAGGGCCCCGCCATGTGACCCTCTCGCACTTCCTTGCACAACTTGTCTTGCACCAGCTCCTCCTTACAGCAAACAGACCTCAAATTTTCCACCCAGCGCCGCTCCCACGGACCTTGATACCCCAGCCGAAAACCGACCCGAAAGCCCCTCACCAACAACTCTGCTTCCCCCGGCCTGTCATATCCCGCCAAATAACTCTCCAAGACGTCCACCTTAACCAGCATAAGAGCCCTTACTTGCCACTCCTTGCCGCTGACGCTGCCTGTCTCGCGCACCATAGCTAGTGCTCGGGCCACCGCTCTGGGTTCCCCCGAGCTCGTTGCATTTTGCTGGCCGCCACATAAAGTGACCGGGTGTCTCCCTGCGCACTTGGAGCACTCGTGCCGGAACTTACAGTACTCTCTGGTACAAAGTCCTTTATTATAATCCCAGCAAGCTCCCGTTTGACCTGAACCAACGCTGTTGGACCTGGCTGGGCTAGAGCCCCCGGACCCCACCCCTTGGGTGGGGCGCTCTCGAAAGGGCCGATATATGATGGGCAAGCCGCTCGCCGTAAAAACGGTCTTGCCAAATTTTGCAGGACCCATGGTGTGCTGCCACAGATCAGAATCAATTTCTCCCCACTGCACCTCCGAATACGCCGCCAAACGCGCCCTGAATTCCTCATCATACTGCCGCCAGGCATAACCACCGTAATTGAGTTGTGCCTTTCGTATGATATCCATATACTTAAACAACGCAACCGCCCTCTCCGGAAAACGCTCGCAATAAACACTAGCGAAAATTCTGGAAAGCTGCCGTCCAATTCTCTATAGTTACCGGCACTTTCGGCCGCTTGGAAAGCTCCCACTCTTCCTCTTTAGAGCCTTCCTTCGCCCTGACCTCCGTATGTAACAATTTAAGTATATCAATATATTCCCCTTTCCAAATCTTTTCTTTCGTCGCCGACGTTAAATGCGCCCCGAGCGGTTTCGCCGTTCCCATTTATGGCAGCTTGACCCTTTTCGACACCGGCTCCTTCTCCTTCTCCTCTTTAGCCTTCCCTGCTTTGCTATCCGCACCTCCCTCTCCCCCTTTACCGGTATCCGCCTTTCGCTCCGCCGCACCGTCCGTAGACACCCCCATGTCCTGAACATATACCCCTTTCACCAATCGCACCGACTCCTCTCTCGCTTTAGATGCTACAGACACCATTGAGGACGAAGAAACCTTACCTGGAGACAAAAGCGGGGGTCGCTCCTGTACCTTCCGCTCTTCTCCTCTTATTCTCTCCTGCGACACGCCCTTAGGCCGTCGACCCGCATGCGACACCTGCAACGACTTACGGACTGGGTTAGACACTCCCCGCCCCTGCCGCTCCCACCACTCAGTCTCACTCCCACTAGTACGCAACTCTCCCTCCTCAAGACTCACATCTGACATCCTTTCCTCTCTGACCGATCCTTTTCGCAAACCCTGCTCACCATGGCCACCACAACAAGCACAACCCGCATACTCCCTTGCGTTGCCCATCCATTTGTTCACCGGGCCCGGACGTTGCTCCTCCCAAGCCGCGGCGTCGGGGGGCGCATCACCCACACCGCCACACAGCCCAGAAGAAGCGTCCGCAGCCCTTCGCCGTCGTCCACACCGTCCTGACGATGCCATCCGGCTAGCCACCCTAGGGCCAGCCTTTGCTTCTTCCCAGGGTACTAGAGCCTCCCCCTGCTCTCCTGGGTCCTCCTCGTCAAAATCCAATGGACCCTGCCCAATCAGGTCTGGTGTACCGGGTAACTCGAACCCCCCTTTCACCTCTCGCTCCTCAAATTCACCCTCCCCTATATCCTCTCCATCCCCACTGCTACCTTCGTCCTCCCAAGACGTAACCCCCCCCTGGTATCCATAAACCCTACCTGAGACCTCCTTAAACCCTGCTGCTAAAGCGCCCTCCCCCCTTGACCAGGAATCCCCCACCTCCCCGGACGCCCCCTCCTCGTCACTGCTGCTCTAGACCAACATGGTGGGCCACTTTTTTGAAACTGGGACCCTAGGGTCCCGTTGTTCCTGCATCCTTCCTACCTCCAACTGAGAACCCTCTCCCACTCCATGCAGAGGGGCCTTAGACCCTCCTACTGCTACAGCCTTGCTGCCTTCGAGAACCCGCTCCCCCAACCCCACCCCTTGTTCCAATTGCCCCGTAGAGGCCGACCTTGCCCTAACTACCGCCGCCCTCGCACCTTTTTTAATGCCCGCCCTGCGGCCGGGGGTCGCCTCCGCCCCTTTCTTCTTTCCTACCCTGACACGAGGCCCATAACGCCTCACTACAGGGCTACGCCGGGCATCCTTCCCGCCCGCGCGCAGCCCTACGCTCCTGCTCTCCCCGATCGCAGCCCTCGGGGATCCCAGGGCCGGGCCGCCTCCTCTAGCCCGCCCCCGAAAAACCCCCGAAGCTCCTGGCCCCGCCCCGCGTACCGCCCTCCCCACCGCACCGCTTACCTGATCTTCGCGGGCAGTGCGCGGCGGGGAGCACACCGCAACCGCCGCGGCAACTCCTGCTGAGGCCCGGCGCGCCGGGCGCCAACACCTCCTCCTTCAACAAATCCAACCGCCCTGCTTGCACTTTGGGGTCCATCTCGAAAGAGCGCCTCAGTTAACCGACAGGTAAAAACGCTACTTCTTTCACCTGTACCACCCAAAACTACTCGCACCACTGACTAGTCCTCGCCACTAAATTGATTATTTAACAAACTTGCCAACCGCACTAACTCCACCACTGAAAAAAGAAACCACGAGGAGCCCAGACTAAACGTCCCAGCCACCAGGTCACCTTTACAAAATGGTGGCCGGACTTTCAAAATGTCAGTTTAAATAAACCCCCACCCCTCCCTTAACTGGCACCCCGGACGCCCAACCGCGTCGCGGGTCGTGCCACCTCGCCCAAAAACCCCGGGGAGGAACTCCTCGTTCCTCGTCCCCCCCCGAGGCCCCATTTTCAGCCAACCCGTATGAAATTACTTTATCGTTTAAAGCGGAGTGAACCCCAGATGTGAACTGAACAATTGTGTATCGGATTACTTATTACCGATGAGCGACGTTGTGAATTGGAGCACCTAGCATCTTTGCAGGCTTCGTGAAGTGTAACACTTGAAAATAATTTAGAAAGGGAAAGTGAATTTTTCGTAGCAGAGAAAACCCGTTCCCACTGCCAGTGAGACTGTAGCGAGCTGCTGATTGAGTATTGCTGGTTAGTTCCATCCAGGGTCCGACTAGCATATAGGTCAACAAGGCAGTGCCCTAAAGGCTGCTGTGACAGGACATCCTGTTTGGCTGTTTTTGGGCCTGTTTTAGGGTCTGCTGGGCCGGTTTTAATAGTACTGTTGTTGATTTCCCTCATATTAAAACAAAGATTGCTTTCACAAAGCTGAAATCCATGCAGTCTTCTATACCCTGCAAAATACTTTTACAGCGTCTCGTTACCATTTAAAAACTGCCACAGTTTGCAAACAGAGGCCACTTTTTTAGCTACCTAATTCACTAATGGGGGCCACTTTTATTTTGGTGCTGTTTTCTGCCCCCGTCCAACCTTGGCAGCATCATTAGAGCAACTGCTCAAAAAGGTTCACTGGCCAGAGGCCAGGCTCCACTTCATCCTTCCTCCACCTTCTGCATAAGCTTC
Organism: Pleurodeles waltl; assembly: GCF_031143425.1. Taxonomy (NCBI): domain Eukaryota; kingdom Metazoa; phylum Chordata; class Amphibia; order Caudata; family Salamandridae; genus Pleurodeles; species Pleurodeles waltl. The sequence continues at coordinate 269,907,267 of NC_090446.1, forward strand.
CTCCCAGCTAATTGCCGGTTAATCACTAGTAATTTTCATGACTCAAGTCCATGTCTTCCTCCTCACAGTCCACACATATGAGTTTATCTCTTTATCTGCAGAACCAAATTACCAAAGTTGACCAATCCTCCCCAATCCAAGATGGCCCCCATTAAAAGGTAATACAAATGCCTCACTTCCTGGGGAGCACTTCTTGAAATCATAAAGCCTTAAATGAAAGCAGTTGAAATAGAGAGAAGCCAGCAGGAACCCATGAAAAGGAAGCCCTGGACCCTGAGTAATGAAAATTACCAGTGAGTAACTGGGCATTGGCTCCTCGTTCGACTTTCTCTCACAGTCCTCATGTATGCATACGTACCCAAGCCCTACAACTGATTTCGAAAACAAAAAACAAGAAAATCAGGGCAATGCAAATCAAGAAATTTTATGCAATGACCCAAGAATGCCTGTGACCCTATACATGATTTAACTGATGTGTTATCAATTGTGGCTGTGCTTCCACGGACAGCGAATTGGCACAAACTCAATTGCTAAAACAAGGACCTAACTGCTGTTAATCCAAACATGACTATTCCTCATCCAATAACTAACGCCATTCGTGAAATAGCCCCGGGTCTACATGCTATAGAAACACAAGTTGGCTGTTCTCCTATGAACAAAGAACAGAGGCTGTAGGTCTGCGAACAAGGAATAAAAAGAATACAAACATCTGTAGTGATTTATTTAATGAGAAATGTTGCTGAATTTGGTGCTAAATTATTTTTATGCAAAATGAAAAGTGAAAGCGTCTTCTGCCATCCATGGGGAGTGGACCGCACCCATCACTAAGGGAAGCACAGGCACGCATAGAAGATGCTTATTTTCACAAGGGAATTAGAAAAGAGAAGCTGAGTTCAGAGTCCCTAACCCATCTAGCTCATACCCTCACTGTGGGGTCGGCTCATAACTCTATTTCAGAGAAAGAGAGAGTGAGAGAAAACTGAAATAAAGAGAAAAAGAGGATACATAATGATAATCATATGATCCAGTTGTGCAATTGAGGACTTAAATTGACATCATGAATCCCGAGGAAAAGGCCATGTTTGTAAACGTCACAAGAACCATGACATGGCAATATAGAACCATATCACACATACTACCCGTAATGTATTTTTTATACTACATACTTATTTTAGGGTAGCTATTAATTCTAAATTGCACCTTTCATGTACAGTGTTGTCATCAATGATGTCATTTCATATGCCATAAGTGATCACATCAATGATGCCGTAGAAAATGTCGTGAGTGATGTTATAAAGGTCATAAGCAGTGACCAGAGAAGGCATGAGTTATAGTCACTTGAAAATACTATAAATGGTGAATTTCAGTATTTTTTTGTTTACAATATCTGTTTAAACTGATATTTAGATCTCACTATAACAGTACTTTTACCGTTGTTTTTTCCAGTGAATTTCTAGATTTTTTTAAACATAAAGTAATATGTATTACTGTGGGAAGCAAGGGTTGGTGACAGGGCCTGGCCTGTGGAAAGGCCATAAACCCAGCCCCTGCAGTCACACCAGCGCATGGCTCTTTTTTATGGCTTTTTGGTCCTGCGAGATCCAGCATGGCCCCTGCACTCCGGAGGGACATTTGCAGAAGCAGGGTGGCCCACTGGAATCTGGAAACATCCCGCAGGATTGCAGCAACCCCCCAAAAAACTTTTTTTAATCAAAATAGGCCCGGTCAAGGGAGTCTTTCTCAGACTACCTCATAAGGCCTAGGGACCCAGGGTACCCGTACCCTGCCACCTTTTACCTTATTTCCTTTTTTTTTAGAACACAGGGTCCAAGTCAAAGTATCATGAAGTGGCGGCTGCAACCAGGACCGGCTTAAGGGTGGTGCGGCCGCTGCAGCCGTACCAGGTGCAGAACTGGGTTGGGGGGGTGCTGACCTCAGGGGGAGCATTGTGTTTAGCAATAACTTACACAACTTGAGCTTTAAAACCACCTTCTGAAATGTTCCTTGTGAGTCCAGCCTTCAGGAAGCAATTAAAATGTCAAGATAACTCTTGTGGATAATGTTCTTGCTAGAGCGAGAGATCAGCGTTTTGTCTAGTGGCAGTTTTGTCTCCCCTTAAAGTAGCATAAAGGGTTAATATGCCTGCTGCAAAAAAAGAGAACTATATTTTAGGTGGATAACCAAGTGGATTAGTAAAGCCAGCCTTTACAAGTGCTTTAAAACAATTCACATGTATGAGAGGGGCAATGGAGAGATGAGGCCCTGTGGTAGTGAGGGAATCTGAGGAGGTGGTCATGGGATGGGGGGCACCAAAAAAGATTGCTGCACCGAGCGCCAATCAGTCGTAAATCCAGCTCTGGCTGCAATATTTCTCCTCTTGTTGTGGGTCACCCAATCAGAGCGCAAGCTCCCCTGGGATTGCGGGAGTAAGTCAGATGATGGGGGAAAAACCCTCTCAACCAATCAGATTTTTCTATTATTTAAATTTACATGGTTGAAGGACTCCTGTAAGAGTCCTCTGAACCCAACTGTTCAGATATATATTACATTTTGTGCCTTTATTTCTCAAACATTGCTGAATAAATTTTTACCAAATCACAAAAAGCACACTTTTGGAGTAAATATCAAGCTTTTTAACAAATTTGGTGTAATTTTGTTCAGCCATTTGGGCTGCAGAGCTGTTCAAATATACCTATAGTAATTGCATGGAGAAACTGTGTTTTGTGACCCCCTCCCCCATTTTTCTCAGCCCGTCCTTGATCACCCCAAAACATTCAATGAAGGAACTGAAGTAGATTACCTTTTCTTTTGATTTTTCTTGAAGATTCGTCAAATGGCACTAAAGCTATTAGCAAAACAAAAGAAATGTTCTTCCTATGGTAACTAGGTCTAAACTATTACTTCACAGTGATGACAGCCACTGTTTAAAATATCTGTGTATGTCACCCTGAAACTACGGCACTGGGTTTCACATGAACACATCTCATTTGCACATGCCAAATGAAACAGCAATTTTAAAGGAGAGCTGTACTGATAAGAGCTATTACGAATTACGAGTCTGTGTTGCAAGGAGTATAGCCATACTCCCTTGGCCAATTCTGCAAAGTAGACAGGTCATTATGGCACTTTCAGACAGTTCTTCCTTCTGAACCTACTTCAAGGGGCATTTTGGGACCTGTAGGTTCACTTCTCTCATTGAAATGTGAGCTAACAAATCTCAGTATGCACAGTGCAGTTAGTCAAAGAAACAGGACTGGTGATGGTGCCATACATCACATCACAATAAAGCTATGCTGTCTAGCTATTATAGGTGCATATTACAAACCTATTTCCTGTACATGCAAATGGGGTGAATCTACCAAAACTTTAACGTAGATAATAGTGTTTCTATAACATGTATCTCAACATGTATCTCAGTGAACATATCAATCTGCTGGCTGATCCATAGAACTCAAAGCAGCAGAGCCAAAGCCAGAGGGCACATCATCGCCCAACTGTAAACAATAATGGGCCATAAAAGTATGAGGAAAAGCCTAAGTGGCAGCAAAGCAGCTGTCATGAATGAAAGTCCCATTGAAAGCCGCTCAGCAGGCAGAAACTCCCCTAGTAGACCATCAAGAGCAAGATGCCAGGACAGGCTGGCCAGACAAAGAATAGGACTGAGAAATAGCCAACTTAATCAAATGGGATAAAGTAGAGAGTGAAGGCTTGAGACGCCCCTTAGCCAGACCATGTGAGGCAAACATAGCATCAGTCTCGCAAAACCCATCAGTGCACTGCAAGTACACAAAACATGTACAATGCACATCCAAGGATTGCAAACTTTTCTCTGACACCAGAGAGGGACAAAAGGCAGGCAAAACAATATCGGAGTACACATGAAATGAGTAAATCACTTTAGGGAGAAAGGCCAGACTAGGACGAAGCACCACTTTGTCTATAAAAAAAAAGAAGGAAAGGAGGGGAGAACAGCAAAGCCCCAATCTCCCAGAGGAAACAGCCATTAGAAAATCAACCTTTGCCGAAAAAAACTTGAAGTCAGCAGACTTCAGAGGCTCAAATGGGGCCCCTTGCAAACTTTGCAGAACCAAAGGCAAATCTCAAAAAGGCACAGGAGAATATACCACCGGACACCAAAGAAAACAACACTGCAACAAGTGCGCTGCCAGAGGAGCGACAGACAAAACACCAGCCCCTCAAAATGCCTGAACATCCTCCCATTGACTACGGATAGTAGAGACAGCCAAACCCAACTGGAAACTGTTGCTAAGGAACTCCAACACAGCTGCCAGGTCGCAGGAGGAAGGTGACAACCCCTTTCCTGACACCAAACAGACAAATTCCACCAATGATGGCCATAAGCCTTAAAGGCAGACAGCCGCTAGGATTGCTGGATCAATGCTGCAACATCCAACGAGCATCCCTGAGCTAAGAGGGACTCCTGTTTGAGTGCTAAACCGCAAGTCACAAGCTCTGAAGAGTGTCCAGAGAAAGAAGTGCTTGCTGGAATGGGGATGAATGGAGCATCAAAACCCATGGGGATTGAAAGAGAGGTGTAGAAGACAAGGGAACCAAGGCCACCTCGCCCAAGCCAGAGAAAGCACCAGATTCTACACATGGTCCTGAACCACCTTCTGAATCACCTAGGGAGAAGAGGGATGGGGGAAAGCAATACAGGAGACTCCTGGGCCAGGGATTAGCAGGAGCATCAACTGCCCAAGCCCTCGAGGATGGAACCAGACAGCAAAAGTGGGGAAGAAGGGCATTCTCCTTGGTGGGGAACAAATCCAGCCACAGGAAAGAATTGACTAAAAGGACGCCAGGACCCAAAACATTGGATGGAAACCTCCATCTCCGGGCATCTTTAGGAGAAGGAGGTTCCCTCCCTGGAATATAGACTGCTGAAGGAGACAGGAGATTGGGTTTGGCCTACAGACAAATCCTCAGGAAAGATGAAACAGAGAGAGACACATGCCGCCCTGCCAAGTCAGCAAACAATCTGATTGTCTGTCCGCGCACACACCACAGTCTGAAACAACAGGGGACGAAAAACAGAAAAGTCGTCAGACAGCTGCCAGCTCCTTCCAATTTGAAGTCTGAAGAGCCTACCACAGACTCCTGAGCAGCGAAATCCCTGAGATTGGCACCGCAATCCATCCCACTGGCATCAGTTGTGAGAACCAGAACAGGAAGAGGAACCAAAGAAAACCCCCTGCTCACATGAACGGGATCCAACCAAAACTGAAAATCTCTTCGGATCCATGGCGTCACTGGAACCAGAGTCTCATTCTCCCAGGACAACAGGTTCCAATGCCCCAGGAGATGGGGAACAAGGAGGTAGAGGTGCAACCTCCCCCAGGGGACAAGGGCCAATGTGAAGGCCATTTCCCCTGACTATGAAGCCACATCCGTGCATAAGGCAAAGGGTGAAGTAGAAGAGAGGGCAAATGGGAACGAAAATGAACACAACATTCCTTCAACACAAAAACCTCCTCCAAGTCCATCCAGAAATGGGCCAGATGAAGAGGAGATCATGGGACAGCTGAACTTGGGATTTCTTCCAGTTGATCAAGAAGCTGTACTCCTGCAACAACATGGTCACACGGAGAACCTCCACCTGGGCCACAAAAAAAGAATGAGAGGCAATCAGCCAGTCATCTAGATAAGGGAAGATCTGGATACCTTCAGCCCACTAAAGGTGCCAGAGGCTTAGTGAATACCCTTGGGCTAAAGCCAGTCCGAAGGTCAGGACCCTGAACTGGGAGTTGGGCCTGTGGACAGCAAACCTGAGGAACCTCTGATGAGAAGGGTGAACCGTAACATGGAGATAGGGATCCAAGTGGTCAATGGAAGTCAGGAACACGCCCTTCTGTAAGAGGGGCTGCATGGGTTGGAGAGACACGATCTTGAAGGGCATATGAGGAATGAACTGATTGACCAGGACAGAACTCCACGTCCCCTTTTTGCACCAAGAATAGCAGGGAATAATAACCACAAAAAGTCTCCCCTGAGGCACAGGAATAATTGCTGACTTCTGGAGCAGCAGTTGAATCCCCTGTAGCAGAGCAGCCAATTTATCCAAGGGGCGAGAAGTAGGAGTCTTGAAGAAATAGAGGGGAGGAGAGCTGCTGAAATGTATGATGTAGCCATCGGAGACAACCCAGAAGGCCCAGGGCATCCTAAAGGGACTGAGGAGGACCACCCCGCGGGTTGAAACAGGAGCAGTCATGCCTTGAGAGGGGGGAGCAGATGTGCAGGCTGCAGTGTAGCAGGATTTGTCATCTGTGACCCCTGCCTCGAAAGGGCTGGTGCTGATGGGCCTACCCCAGCAGGAAAAGTATGTTTGTAATGAAAACCGATGCTCCTAGAGACACTGCCAAACACCTTGGAGCCCGTAAACAGGAGTTTCAGGAGCACCTCTTTCTGAGCAGCATCTGCCTTCCAAGAGCACATCCATATGTTGCGACAGGCTACAATGGCACTTCTGGAAGTGGCTGCAGAGGCACAGAGATTGTTAAATGTGATGTCTAAGAGAAAGCATACCTCTACTGCTTCATTAGATCCAAGAGAGCAGAAAATCTGCACCAACCTGTCCCTTGTCTGCCACAGATTGGAAGTCCTTATGGAGGGACTGAATCATAAATACTAGCACAGACCGAAAAGTTCAAAGCCACATAAGCCAGCTTTTCAGTAATTAGACTCAGAAGAAAGAGCATCCTCCGTTACCACAGCCCCTTGGGAGGACAAAACAGCCATGAAGTTATCAATATTCATGGAAGCCGGATATTCCTCGCCAAACTGCTCTAGAGGGTAACGTTTCAACAAGAAATTAGGAAATGACTGCTTCTCAACATCCTTCCATTCGTTAGTAAGGACACGATGAATTGAAGCGTGTAACAGCAAAGATTCAGGCTCAGCCCCTTGATACTGAAAAAAAAAGTAATCATCGACCGGACTGGACACAGTAAAGCCTAAATTGTCCCGAACATGCTGCAGAAATTCAGCCAGATCTGTTCCCTGCACAAAACGGCCCTTCAGGTCATCGTCCCCCTCCGAGGCAGGATCCAATTTAGGCACCTTAGCAGGGGTAGGAGCCCCATTCCGGGCCTGAAAAGCAGCTTCAACTGCTGCTGCAATAATGCCCTGGAAATCAGGGGAAAAAGATGCCCCTGAAGAAGGCCCAGCAACACCAGGATGTCCTCCGAGTCATTCATGGCTGCCACAGACCACCAGGCAGACAGAAAGAAGAACTGGCACCACCGAACACTGTCGGGAGGAAGCAGGAACCAGATCGGCACGGGAACCAACTTTCTGATAAAGCCGGTCTGGACACAATGTCAATGCCACCGTACACAATGCGAACCCCAGCCCAAAGAAGTATACGTGGAAACAAATAGATGTGCCACATCCGCATAGTGGAGGTGCCATGTTGAGATCAGGCAGAGGCCTTGCGTTTGCTGATTTAAAAAAAATAAACATAACAGGCAGTGGAAAAAGTGCTGCACACTCCGCACCTAAGCCTCAAGATGGGGAGAGGGAACCAGGGGAAATAACTAAAAGAAAAATGCACCCAAAAACAAATATCCTCAAGACCGTCACAGGCTGCCAGCAAACCACAGACGCCCCCTGTGGTTTTGCATGCCCCGCACATGATAACGCGTCCAGCCTTTATAAATTACCTGTATCTGGACACGTTGGAGTTCGGTGAACCTTTTAGCCGAGTTGGGCTCTCCTCATCCTGGAATAGTCGGATCACTTAAACCAATAATCAATTACTATTGTAATCGATAGCCAAATACTCAATTAATAGTTCAAAATAACATATTAGGAATCAATAACAGTTGGTATTTCGACGCACCATGACCTTTCAGTCATGAATAACCATACCAGTTTATTAAAAGTTAGTGAGTATATTTCTCTATATTAACAAAGCTAAAACAATATATATGAGTCTCAAAATCAAATGATATATGTATACGAACATTACTAGCTGTCCATAACGGCTGAAGAAACGCAATCTACGCAAAATCTGAATTATAATACATTCAGTTACGGCAATGCAAATCACTAATATGAGTAATTGAACTTGACTAATTGCATACATCGGTCAGCATAACAAGATTTCAATTCATCATGGTGCATCAAGTGAATACGTCGACTAACCTCTAATTTGCATTGGCATGTGGGACTTCATGCAAAACGAATTTAGTCAACACAAATTTGGAAAACTTCTAGCTTGGGCCCTATCAAAATAGCAGTTGGTACCTAAAAGGAAAAAAACCAATGCATAATACAGTTATCCTTTCATAATTACCAAATACAATCAGCGTACAAGGAAAATCTTCGTCCTTCAGGTACCAGTTCGGTCAGCATGGGGCAGATCTCAAAGGGGCAGAATTAAGGGCAATTTCCCTTGCAGCAGCAAGGAGAATGGGGCAAGGTTACTGCATGGACAAGACGGGGCAATTTTAAAGTTTAGAGTCTCTAGGGTGAGAATTCTCAAAGTCTCTTTCTCTGGAATAGAGAAAAGGGCATCAAGATGTCGTCCAAGATGGTGTCGGGCATTTAGCTTCAAAGATGGCATCAAGGAAAAAATGGCTGACTTCTCTTTGTCCGGTGGGTTTAAGTAAGAAACATTCCAAATTCAGCAGGGTCTTCCCTTGGAGGGTTCATAGGGTGGCTTCAATTTGACCAATGAATAGTGTCTTTCTCCTAGTACTCATTTGTGCATACATTGTCCTTGGAGCCTTGGAACACAAGTTGCAACAAGGTTTGCCAAATATTTCGATATCAGTACTCTTATTGTCCGCACCTGCAGAGACTAACCTTGGATCAAAGGGGATGAAACTTGCCTAGCACGAAACCTTGGAGATAAGTATGTTAGTCATCCCTACTGGAAAAATACAACCTTAAAGTAAAATATTAATTTTATTAATTCAAGGAAAAGCCACGCAGTTAGAATTTGAGACCAAGCAACTAGGCCAAAGCCTCTACTAAATTTAAGCTAAACACACACAGTTTCAATAAGAAATCATGGCACACATTTGCAATTATAACGGATTACTACAATTTTTCAGTTCTTCATGATTAATTAAGCTTGTTTATAATAATGGCGAACTACTCCGTGAGCACAATTTCCCACGTGCATTATTTTCTTTGCTAAAATCACACTACCTTATACGATTTTGTTACATGATATATGAATATTTGTTAGTCCTTCTTTTTCTGCGTCATCAATCCCTCCTCTGATGACTAATTATGTCATCACATCAAATCTTCCCACAAATTTTATTCCATTAAAATTCTGTTTTAGTAATTTGGCACTTCAGTCAATTCCCTCTTTCTTTTGGTTCCCTTCGATTTTTCTCTGTACATTTCTACCATTTTGTTTTCTATTTTCTCTTCTCTTCTTCTTTTGTTCCTGGTTTTCAATATTTTAATAGCTTTCCATATTCCCCAAATACCTAATAAACAAATTAATACTATTAATATTCCTTTTACTATTTTCAGTAATAATCCATTCCAAATGTTGCTGAGCCAATTTCCCACAGAAGCAAATCCTTTTCCAACCTTTTCCCATACTCCTGGTTTTTTCAATTCTTTCAAATCTGTACTTTCGTTAGTTAAATTTGTAAGCATTTTTCTAATTTGCCCGCTGTTGTCCGGAATATAAGTACAACAGTGACGTGTACCAAGCATTTTGCAAACGCCACCATCCTTTGCTAAAAGAATGTCTAAGGCAAGCCGATTTTGAAGAGTCATAGCTCTTTCGGCAGAAAGTTCAGCATCCATCAGGATTATAGCTCCTGAGAATTTTGTCAGCATGTTATCCACAATAGTAGACAACTTTCGTATTTTAATTGAATTCAATATGACTCCTACTGAAGGAATCACTGCTTAAAATATATCTCCTACCACACCAGAAGCTATCTCCCTTTTCTGAACATGATGTGATTCAGACAGCTTTGGAAATTTCTTTAAGTCGTCCAGTTGATAAACCTTTGGGAATACTATTCCCAAATAACATCTCCCATACCATCCTTTAGGAAGACGATAATAGGCATTAAGTCCACAAATATAATAAACCCCTGGAATGACTGGGTCTTGTCCATTCAGTATGAACATCCATTTAGGTTGAAACAAAAACGTATGTTTACATTCACTCGTTCCCACAAAGACTGTGTCGTAATATGAATTATGTCTATGTACACAAAATCTCCCTACGTGTAATGTATCTAAAGCTATTTTCCCTTTTGTCTTTATTGCAGCAAAAGCATAGTTATCTACAGATATCCTCTTGTGTAATTCCCTTTCTAATTTCTCCTTCACCTCTTTTCTCCTGTCGTCAGTGCGATCTAAGAAGCTTATCTCCATCGGTGAAAGCAAGCATGTAAGGATTTTCTCTGTGGGCGTGAGCTGTGTGAAAAGGTGACAATGGCTCAAAGAAACCCCTCATCAATTTTATATAATAATCTCTTGCTACTTTACTCAGGTACTCGATTATGGGGATATATGCAAATGTAACATCCTGATTGGAATAAAAATAGTGAATATACTCCTGGCCATAAAATCTGGTCATTATTAAACTACATGTAATCCCGTACGTAAGAGGCATGCTATGATATGTCACCCCTTCCACTACTGAGGTAGGTATTTGTGTGCATACATAACAATCTTTCGCATTCATTGTCTCAACATACTCACTCAACAAGCGATAGAAAACATTGGACGAAAGTTCTTTCTTGTCATGCAAATGCCTTTCGTCTTGTTCGAGTTTCTTCAAAGGTGTTAGTTCAGTAATAGGTTTAGAAGTAGAAGCATCATTCGTCTCCCTCTCATTCTTTCCATGCATTCCAAGAACTATTGCTACAATGATTAGTAAACATGCAGTTATTATACCTATACACACGTATTTACAACACTTCATTTTATGTCCCTGTGTAGTGTAGCCTGTCATGATCTATATAGAATCAGAAAGTTGAAGACACTTTATCAATTCGGATTTGCAGATATTTATATATCTATAAAGCTGTACGAGTTCAATGTTCACACTGTTTTCTTTAGCAGCTTAGTCTCTTATCGGTTAGCAGCTTTATCTCAGAATTGGTTTCAAAGTCAATCAAGTTTTAGCAATGTCTTAGCCGGTTTCAAAAGGTCAATCAGGTTATCAATGTCTTATTCGGTAATGTTCATGGGATTTCACTTCTCAAATGCTAAAGTGAAGTTCCGCCTCTTCGTTCTCAAGACTGAGAGATAGGAATTCATCTGACCAATCGTTAGTTGCTATGTATGCCCACTCCGGACCAGAATATCTTCTGCTCTGTATTCTTTTCCTTTTTAATTTTGCATCTCCTTTTGATTCTCTCTCACTGGTACTTTCTTCCTTGGCTGGGTCTTTCTCTTCACTCGGTGTTGCTATTGCGACAGACACTTCTTTTCTTTTCTCTTTCAACTTTGGCCCTTCATTTTCATTTGCTATTTCTTTAGTCCTTAGTTTCACTGGCGATATGCTTTGTCTTCGTTTCTCACTGTTTTCACCTGAGGGACCTGCAACCGGTTCTGGATGAGGTTGAACGATTTCACCCTGTCCCGCCTCCTTTTCTTCCCCTAGGAGATCAATCAGGTTTTCTTTTTCTTTTCCTGTATCGTCTGTTTCTGGGAAAGCCCTCCTCTGATCAGGCTCTCCTGCTTCTTCACCTGTCGCAGGCTCTTTGTCTCCCTCAGGATCTTCATCACTTTCTGACGTTTCTCCTCCGTTCTCCTCAAATGGATCAGCTATTTCTTCTTCAGAAAATATCTCTCCCTCCTCTATTTCTGCTTGTTCGCCTCCAGGTTCTCGTTGTTCTGTTTCGGTGCCTGGTACTTTCTTGTCAGTCACTGGCGATTTCAGCGCTTCAACTTCCTCTTCTGTGGGGCACGTCACCCTTTTCGTGTGACAGGCGTGAATCCAGTTGGGAACTCCCGCACACTTCACAGCAGTAGTAGTCGTCAGAATCACTTGGAAAGGTCATTTCCAATGGGGTTCCAGGCACGACTTCCTCAGATGCTTCTTTATCACGACCCAGTCACCTGCTTTCAGGGTGTGTCCTGGACCTTGGATTGGTGGCAAGGTGGTTGCCTCCACCTGGTGAGAAAAAGAGCGCACCACATCAGCTAGACCTTTGCAGTAGTCCAACACCATATCATCTGTAATATTCAAAAGAGCATTTGCAGGAACTGCTGGAAGCCTCATGGCTCTGCCCATGAGGATCTCGTGTGGGGACAGTCCAGTTTTCCTATCAGGTGTGTTTCTCATTGACATTAACACCAAGGACAATGCGTCAGGCCATTTCAAATTTGTTGATGCACATATTTTCGCCATCCTCGATTTCAAAGTGCCATTCATTTGCTCCACTAGTCCTGATGCTTCAGGGCGGTAGCTACAATGCAATTTTTGCTCAATGTTCAGCGCTGCACACAGTAATTTTATTACTTCGTTATTGAAGTGACTTCCCCTATCTGATTCTAAGGAGATCGTGAATCCGAAACGTGGTATTAGTTCTCTCAAGAATAGTTTTGCAACTGTAAGGCTGTCATTTCTACGTGTGGGGTATGCTTCAATCCAGTGACTAAAAATACACACAATCACCAACACATATTTCAAGCCTCCATGCACAGGCATCTCAATAAAATCCATTTGCATCCTGCTGAATGGGCCTCCCGCTCTTCCAATGTGGCTCAGATTTACTACTGTTCCCTTCCCTGCATTCATTTGCTGGCAAATGACGCAACGATGGCAAACTACTTCAGCAACTTGACGGAATTTGGGATTAAACCAATCAGTTTTGAATAGTCTAACCATGGCATCCCTTCCAAGATGGGCTTGTCCATGGTACAACCTGGCCAACTGTGTCAAAAGACTGCTTGGCAGAACCAATCTCCCTTCACTTGAAACCCTTAAATCATCTAGTTTCTTTACGCATTGTGATTTGGTCCATGAGAGTTTCTCATCTTCACTAACATCGTTCTGTATGGACTTCAATTCATCGATTATATCTACAAACTTTAGAGCGAAAGCTTCACTTGGTTCAAGTTCTGGCTCATTTATCAAGTTCCATTCATCTCTGAGCAATATACAGTTCAATGCGCAAAACCTTGCGACTTGATCTGCATAACCATTTCCCAAAGAAATATAGGCCCTCATTCCGACCTTGGCGGGCGACTACCGCCGCCCGCCAGGCGGCCACTTTACCACGGCCCACATTCCGACATTCCCGCTGGGCCGGCGGGCGCTAACCATGTTAGCGCCCGCCGGCCCAGCGGGAATGAGGCCGCAACACAGGAGCTGGCTCCTAATGGAGCCGGCGGTGTTGCGGCTGTGCGACGGGTGCAGTTGCACCCGTCACGCTTTTCACTGTCTGCCATGCAGACAGTGAAAAGCAGGCCGGGGCCCTGTTAGGGGGCCCCTGGACACCCGTTACCGCCAGCCTCTTCCTGGCGGTGTACACCGCCAGAAACAGGCTGGCGGTAAGGGGGTCATAATCCCCAGGGCAGCGCTGCTTGCAGCGCTGCCCTGGCGGATTATCACTGCGGGGGGAAATCGGCGGGACACCGCCGTCCCCGGCGGTGCGACCGCGGCTTTACCGCCGTGGTCGGAATGGGGTTTGAACCCCCGCAGCCTGTTGACGGTGCTTCCGTCATTCTTGCCCAGAATGACCCCCATTGTCTTGTGATTTTGTGTGTGCACTGCATTGTACCACTGCTACTTCTCCTGGTAACTGGATAGCATGCAACAATTTTCTTATTCTTTCACCATTTTTCACTGGTGATCCTAAAGAGGTCATGAAGCCTCTTTGTGACCACAACTGTCGAAAGTCATGCACTATTCCAAATCCGTACTGACTGTCAGTGTAAATGGTGACTTTCATTAATGCGGAAAGTTGACAAGCTCTAGTAAGTGCTACCAGTTCTGCTGCTTGTGCAGAGTAAACTCCTTGAAGCCAAGATGCTTCCAGGACACCTGTTATTGTACATACAGCATATCCTGCTTTCAATATTCCTAATGCATCTCTTAAACATGAACCATCAACAAAAATAACTTGATCATTGTCTTCCAATCGGGTGTCTTTGATGTCAGGTCTTGGTTTTGTGCAAAATTCAGTCACCTGAAGACAGTCGTGCTCGATGTCTTCAGCGTTCTCAATTTCGACATTTTCACTGGGAAACAAGGTTGCTGGATTCAACGTAGTGCACCTTTTCAGCTGCACATTAGGTGAACCCAAAATTATTGTCTCGTACCTTGTAAGCCTAGCACCGGTCATGTGCTGCGTTCGGGAACGTGTCAAAAGTATCTCGACTGAGTGAGGGATCATGGCTGTTAAAGGATGTCCCATCACTATTCCTTCACTCTGATTTAAGCTGATACCAACTGCTGCTACGGCACGCAAGCACCCTGGCAGTGCTGCTGCGACCGGATCCAAAGTAGCTGAAAAATATGCTACTGGCCTGTTTACGCCACCATGGGCTTGAGTCAAGACAGACAAGGAACATGCATCAGGTTCATGACAAAATAATGTGAAAGGCTTTGTGTAATCAGGCATACCTAAAGCTGGAGCCCTACACATGCATTCCTTTAATTCAATGAAAGCATCCATCTCATCTCTCTTCAGCTCTATTTCATCCAGCGCATCTTTCTGGGTCAGTATCAGCAAAGGTTTGGCTAGAGTTGAGAAATTGGGAATCCATTGGCGACAGTAGCTCACCATTCCCAAAAACGTTCTCACCTCTCTTCTCGTCTTTGGTGGACTCGTTTGAAGTACGGTTGTTATTCTTTCTTTCATAATTCTTCTCGACCCTTTCTCTATTTGGTGACCCAAATATTTCACTTTCTTCTGGCAGAACTGTAATTTTGAAGGGGACACTTTGGGGGTCATTCTGACCCTGGCGGTCATTGACCGCCAGGGTCAACGACCACGAGAGCACCGCCAACAGGCTGGCGGTGCTCTCAAGGGCATTCTGACCGCAGTGGTTTGGCCGCGGTCAGAAAGGGAAAACTGGCGGTCTTCCGCCGGTTTTCCGCTGCCCTCAGGAATCCTCCATGGCGGCGCAGCTTGCTGCGCCGCCATGGGGATTCCGACACCCCATACCGCCATCCTGTTCCTGGCGGTTCGCCCGCCAGGAACAGGATGGCGGTATGGGGTGTCGTAGGGCCCCTGGGGGCCCCTGCAGTGCCTATGCCAATGGCATGGGCTCTGCAGGGGCCCCTGTAAGAGGGCCCCACAAAGAATTTCAGTGTCTGCTTAGCAGACACTGAAATTCGCGACGGGTGCAACTGCACCCGTCGCACCTTCCCACTCCGCCGGCTCCATTCGGAGCCGGCTTCCTCGTGGGAAGGGGTTTCCCGCTGGGCTGGCGGGCGGCCTTCTGGCGGTCGCCCGCCAGCCCAGCGGGAAAGCCAGAATGGCCTCCGAGCACCCATATGGCGGTTCCCGCCAGGCGGGCGGCAACCGCCGCCCGCCGGCCTCAGAATGAGGCCCTTTGTGTCCTTTCCTTCCCAAATGGTTCAATAGGGCAATGGTATCAGCTGTACAGTCACTTTCTGTCTTGGATGCGATCAGCAAATCGTCAATGTACTGTACCAAGGTTGATTCAAATGGTAATTCCAATGATTCCAAATATTTCTTTAGAATCTGATTGAAAATTGATGGTGACTCCGAAAACCCTTGAGGAATTCGACACCAACTGTAGACTCTGTCTAGGAATTTGAAACAAAAGAGAAATTGGCTGTCCTCATGAAGAGGCACAGAAAAGAAGGCTTGTGACAAGTCGATAACTGAGAACCACTCAGCATCACAGGGAACTTGAAACATTATCACAGCTGGATTTGGTACCACGGGACAACATTTGACTATTATGTCATTTATTTTCCTCAAATCCTGAATAATCCGGACCTTTCCACTCGGTTTTATTAGTCCCATGATTGGTGAATTACATGGACTACTTAGCACTTCTTTCAGTACTCCCTGTTTCACAAACTCATCAATGAGTTGGGCAACTTTCATGAGGGTGTCTTGTGCCATATGGTATTGTGGGGTCTGGGGAAAATTTACATTGGGTTTTACGGTCACTTTCACTGGTTCTACTCCTTTGACCAATCCTACTTCTTTCCCTCTCATATCCCACACTTCTTTTCCAACTGTTTCCTGTAACTCAGCAGGAATATCTGCTTCACTGAGCATTGGATAAAGAGTAATCAAGGGATACTCTTCATCAACAGTTTCCACTGCATCCCCTCCTACACTGTCCTCTTCTTCCCCATCACTGTTTGTCTGAATTTTAATCCCATCATTTGAACACATAATCGAGCATCCCAATTTACACAATAAGTCTCTCCCTAATAGTGATATCGGGCTTGCGTCGCACACCACAAATTTATGTGACCCTTCATAGTTACCAATTCTGACTTGCACTGGATCTGTGATTGGGTTTGTCGGGTACCTATTTGCTACTCCCACTACTTGAACTGTTCTCCCTGAAAGTGGCAAGTTTGGTACTTCGATGCTTCTAACTGTAGAGCGTGTAGCTCCGGTGTCAACCAAGAATGAAACACGGTGACCCATAACTCTTCCTTCCACATACGGACCCTTTTGATCAACTTCCAAGGATGCTGCAAGCATACAATTGCCCTCCTCATCTGAACTTTCACTCTCCCACGCATCGTTTATTCCATTCTCACTGTGTAACGGGAATTGGTGTACTGTGTCATTTTGATTCATCCCTTGACCCGCGACCTGTTGAGGAAGCATTACTTGTTGCTGATTCATTGGTGCTAAGGGTATTTGCATTTGCTGATTAGGTACCTTAGGGAACTGCTGTTGCATTGGCTGCAACTGTGCCATTTGTGCCCGGGGCATTTGCACCTGCTGCGGTTGTATGGGTTGTAAACCCTGCATCTGATTTATATTATTTTGAAAATTTGGATTTGGACCCCTCAATTTCGGTCCTCTCATATTCTGAAATGCATTGACATCATTGTTTTGCTGACCTACACCTTCCTGCACCATCATTGGGCACTCCTGTTTCCAATGCCCGACGATTCCGCATGTGTGACATGGCATCACCTTCTTCATTGCCTGTATACCATTCAGAATCATAACAGTATTTAAATCAGGACCATTATTCACAAAACCTCCTCGGCCTCTGCCTCTCATTTGTGGCTGAAACATATCATTTCCCTGCTGTTGCTGCTGCGGCAACTGTTGTTGGAACCCTAGCAAACCTTGCAAACCTGTCTGAGCTGCTCTAAGCTGCATCACCATCACCTTTTCATTCAACCTTTTCTGCTTTGTCTCAATCTCATCACTGCAGTATTTTGCATAGTTCAACACCTCGTCAATCGACTTTGACTGCCAACAAATCAAATGCATTTTAATCATCTGGCTGATCTCGGGTCTTAACCCTTCCACAAATCTGAACACAAAATGGAGCATGTCCTTTGCCTCGATCGTTTCCGTGCCACTGTAATTTTTAAACATTTTCAACAATCTCTCATAATACGCATGTATTGACTCTTTAACTTCTTGTGCCGTTCTATCAATCCTCTGCCAATCCACATTTTTCGACGCAACCTTTGTTTTCAAGTGCTCAATCACCTTATGGTATAAACTCATTACCGTAGGTGATGGTGCACCTGTGTCCCTGTCCCTTTCTGGTTCACTTGTTGGCCAGCCTACAGCCCTTTTAAAATCTTCCCACAAATCTGCCGGAACCACAATGTCGAATAGGGTGTTCAGGTCTTCCCAAAGACATTTTGTGAGTTTCACAAATCTATCTGTTTGTTGATAACATTCAATCGGTTTCTCTCTTAATTTAGGGAAATCGTCCGTAAAGGATTGAATATCGCACCTGTGCCACGGTACATGTACAAGTTTTCCCCCTGCTGTTTCTCTCATTGGCAACATGGTTATCAGGTCGTCATTCTGTTGTGCTTTTTCATTCCGATCTGGGGTACTCTCTTTCTTTTTGTCCTTTTTCTTAACCCATCTACTTTCCCACTTGTCTAAACATCTCCAGACCTGCGCGCTCTGCAGTATCTCCTTAAGGTGTGTTTTCATCCCTGCGGATCTCATGTGTTTGAAGTCTTTCGTCTCAAAGTCTAACCTGTAACTTCTGCTCAAGTGTTTAGTTTTACCTATATCATTTTGTTTCTGTCTGCAATTTCTTATAACTTCTTGTTTATGCTGCTCACTTCTCTTGTAATCCTAGGGCACATGTATCTCAGCTCTTCTTCTGTGTATGGTTCTAACCTGTTCAGACCCATCATTCCCTCTACTAGTTCATCTGCTTCCATGCCCAATCTTATTTTATTCAAGTATTCCTCTCCCTTCCCTCTGGATGTACTCTGTGGGGAGTTCAAACTGTTGAACCATTGTGTTAGCTGTTGTGCGTTCAACCCCATCAATGTAGCGCTTACATCAACTGCCACTGATGGTTGCTGCAACGTTTCAGTTTTTGAAGTCAATGGTACTAATAGTGGTGGATTTGACCTTACCACAGTCGACGGAGCACAAATTGGAATTGGACTAAATCCCACAAGGACCCAGATCCATTTGGCAGTGTTGCTATCGGAGTCGTTTCTGGAGTTTTTTCTATGCATCTTCTCCCTGTCTCATTGTGTGTCATTACCCCCTGATCGCATACGTTTGGGTTTGCCTGTATATACAATGGTACTGGTGGACCTACAGTGATAGGCAGAGATATTGCATCTGGATTCTGTCTGTTCCCCGAATTCTGTGGCATGTTAATCCCCACACTATGGTTCATCATTGCTGGTATACCTAACTGGCTCTCTGTTACTCGAGTGGACCTCGGCACTTCTTGTACCTGCTTTTGAGGCATCAAAACTTGTGTCGATTCGGCTTGTATCAATGTCGGTCTTTGATCATTCTGTCCTCCCTGCGCCATTAAATCAGAAGTTATTCCCAGATTGTGCTCATCACAACAGCACCTTTGAACCTGCGGCTGATAATTATGGACAGGATTCAATTTAGGCACGTCAGGATATATCCTCTGTATTTGCGGTATTTGTGGTGAAAAGGGCATATCGGAACTGCTCTGCCTCTGTGATATTCTCAAATTCGGTGACACATTACCTTGTATTGGTTCTGGAGGGGCAGTACTAATGCTTGAGCCTTTTTCGCTTTCCACATATGGTGGCGGGCGATTGTTTAGCAATTGTATAATGAACTCCTCATCGTCTGACTCATCTGATCTTTTCAAATTTCTGTTGTTTTCTCTATCTCTGGACTGACTTCTGTTTGTTTTATAGGTAGCTTTCCTTCCTTCCGTCTCTGCTTCATCAGTAATTGCTGGAAACAATTTAATTCCCTGCAGTACGTCTGATCTCCAAACCTTTTGTGAGCTATCCCATCTAGCATCCGCTAGTGTCTTTTCTACTTTTCTTATTCTTGTCTCAAATTTCTTTTGTTGTTGGTTTCTAGCTATTAGCTCCCAAATTGCTAATGCCTCAAACTGTGCTGGTCTTCGAGGTACTTTCATGTCATATAGCGCGAATCTTAAATTTTCCAAAACCCTTAGGTTAAACGACCCATGGATAGGGAACGCTACACTTCCATGCTTTTCTGTTAATTTGCACCATTGCTTTAACCAAAGACATGGTGCGACACCCTTTTCTTCAATTACGATATAAGCTGGTGTACCCTTAGGTGGTGTTTATTCTCCTACATTTGCTTTAATATATACATCTCCCCTCCAGGCACTCTTAAATGCTTTGAAAAATGTAATCTTTCCGTCTTTTAATTTTCTAAAATATGTAATCAATAAGTGACTTAAATTCCCAGAATACTCTTCGCTTGGTTTTCCCCACCAATTGCGCTTCACGGACTGTGTCCAATCCGTGCGCGACACTTCTCACCAACCAACCTATCCCAGCGCGGCTCCTAGTGATGTCACACTCACACACTGCGGCTGACAAAGTCCCACGGCTTGTCCTCTTTCATTCAACTTCACTCAAAACTAATTTTCTGCAATATATCGCGAGCACTAACCAAAAAGAAGAAAACAAATCTGTCGGTTTACTACAGGAAGGGTAATACAATCGCTTCAGAAACCTTAGGGATTTTTCACTAGCCTCAGCAGTTATTCCATCTTTCTCGTTTTCCCGCTTTCGCAAGCAAAATTTTACCCCCAAATTTTACTCTCAACTGATCAATGAACTATTCTAGTGCACCTTAGAATTCGTCATATCTCAAAGTCGAAAATTTTCTTTCATTCCTCAATATTCATACTGACTCGTTGACCACGCCCGATCAACCTATTAAACCGAACAGATTACAACATCAATCAACTGTCTCATACACTTTTCAACATACTCCAGAGTCTCTTGACCTCGCAGGGCCCGTCTCAACATCAACAGCCACGTGGACATTTTTTCCTTCACAAAGCGCTACACACATGTGAAGTCCGACGACTTCCCTACTCTCACACTTTGGAGTAACACTCCCCTAAAATCTTTTAATTGGAGTTCGTAACCCCTTAAAATCCTCACAAACTTCTCAATTAATCCTCACAAACATCTCAATAAGATGTGCAAGCGCAAAACCCTAATTTCTCTCACACCGTCACTAGAAACGCCTGAAACATTCTCACACCTCCATTTCCTCCATTCGCAAGCTCCGAGATTCCGGGAAAGTCATTGGGGATTTAGGGCATCATCATCTCTCCAACTTGTTTCATCAAAGAAAATTCTAACTTGACTCCGTCTATTATTTGGATGGGGTCCCAAAGGGCCAAACCTTCCTCTGCTACCATCTACTGATAACACGTCCAGCCTTTATAAATTACCTGTATCTGGACAAGTTGGAGGTCTGTTAACCTTTTAGCCGAGTTGGGCTCTCCTCATCCTAGAATAGTCGGATCTCTTAAACCAATAATCAATGACTATTGTAATCGATAGCCAAATACTCAATTAATAGATCAAAATAACATATTAGGAATCAATAACAGTTAGTAATTTCGACACATCATGACCTTTCAGTCATGAATAACCACACCAGTTTATTAAAAGTTAGTGAGTTTATTTCTCTATATTAACAAAGCTAAAACGATATATATGAGTCTCAAAATCAAATGATATATGTATACGAACATTACTAGCTGTCCATAATGGCGGAAGAAACGCAATCTACGCAAAATCTGAATTATAATACATTCAGTTACGGCAATGCAAATCACTAATATGAGTAATTGAACTTGACTAATTGCATACATCGGTCAGCATAACAAGATTTCAATTCATCATGGTGCATCAAGTGAATACCTCGACTAACCTCTAATTAGCATTGGCATGTGGGACTTAATGCAAAACTAATTTATTCAACACAAATTTGGAAACCTTCTAGCTTGGGTCCTATCAAAATAGCAGTTGGTACCTAAAAGGAAAAAAACACAATGCATAATACAGTTATCCTTTCGTAATTACCAAATACAATCAGCGTACAAGGAAAATCTCCATCCTTCCGGTACCGGTTCGGTCAGCATGGAGCAGATCTCATAGGGGCAGAATTAAGGGCAATTTCCCTTGCAGCAGCAAGGAGAATGGGGCAAAGTTACTGCATGGACAAGACGGGGCAATTTTAAAGTTTAGCGTCTCTAGGGTGAGAATTCTCAAAGTCTCTTTCTCTGGAATAGAGAAAAGGGCATCAAGATGTCGTCCAAGATGGTGTCTGGTATTTAGCTTCAAAGATGGCATCAAGGAAAAAATGGCTGACTTATCTTTGTCCGGTGGGTTTAAGTAAGAAACATTCCAAATTCAGGAGGGTCTTCTATTGGAGGGTTCATAGGGTGGCTTCAATTTGACCAATGAATAGTCTTTCTCCTAGTACTCATTTATGCATACATTGTCCTTGGAGCCTTGGAACAAAAGTTGCAACAAGGTTTGCCAAATATTTTGATATCAGTACTCTTATTGTCTGCACCTGCAGAGTCTAACCTTGGATCAAAGGGGATGAAACTTGCCTAGCACGAAACCTTGGAGATAAGTATGTTAGTCATCCCTACTGGAAAAATACAACCTTAAAGTAAAATATTAATTTTATTAATTCAAGGAAAAGCCACGCAGTTAGAATTTGAGACCAAGCAACTAGGCCAAAGCCTCTACTAAATTTAAGCTAAACACACACAGTTTCAATAAGAAATCATGGCACACATTTGCAATTATAACGGATTACTACAATTTTTCAGTTCTTCATGATTAATTAAGCTTGTTTATAATAATGGCGAACTACTCCGTGAGCAGAATTTCCCACGTACATTATTTTCTTTGCTAAAATCACACTACCTTATACGATTTTGTTACATGATATATGAATATTTGTTAGTCCTTCTTTTTCTGCGTCATCACACACGAGCGAGGCCTGAATAAGAAAAATAAAAATAAAGAAAAACATACCTGTAGCCACGATGGCAATCGGCTGCAGAAAAAAGAACACAGGAAGTTCTCCCCAGTAAGTGAGGTATTTGTATTACATTTTTATATGGGTATCCTGGATTGGGGAGGTATTGTCAATTTGGGTAATTAGGTTCTGCAGGTAAAGAATTAAACTCATACGTGAGGAATGTGAGAGGAAGATCGATGAGGAGGTAATGTCTCTTACTCTGAGCCCAAGTAACATCCTTGGTGCTCAAGTCACAAATCAAACCCCATCTGTTGTGTTCCAGAAGTATCCCCATTCCCTTAGTGGCTGGCTACCAACATAGAATGCGGGCCAAGGAGATTAAACTTTGTCCTGGTGAGCCCTACCAAACTGCAGAGAGAGAAGCTTCTTGTCTTTGCCTGACTTCACAAATGAGGGGCAAATGTTTGCCTGTGCCTATCACTAGTATGGCCCTAATTACGACTGGGACAGTATTGTTACATTGCTGCAAAATCACCCTGTACCATGCAACTATGAGTTTAACCCCAAGGAATGGTGAATTACTTAAATGGGCTTACTTGTCAGGTCGTAAACCACACAAAATACCTTCTAGGCTATTCTATTTTGAAAATCAGCAAAGATCAATTAAATAAAGGCATAGGATGCCACATTCCATGGGCTTTTTCCACATACTTTTATCACTTTCTCTGAGCAGGTGGCAAATGTATGAGTGGATTGGTGCAAAGGAGTGAGGTAGTGAGTTAATGTGAGTATGGAAGGGAAGGGCGTTAGACCTGACAGCCATTGGCTTATCCCCGGTTGTCATATTTAATTTACTTTCAAGTCCCTAGTAAAGTGCACTGCATGTGCCCAGGGCCTCTAAATTAAATGCTACTTGTGGGCCTGCAGCAGTGATTGTGCCACCCACTTAAGTAGCTGTAGGAGGCTGGACTGGCTTGTAGTGAGTACCAAGGGGTACTTGCACCTTGCACCAGGCCCAGTTATCCCTTATTAGTGTATAGGGTGTCTAGCAGCTTAGGCTGATAGATAATGGTAGCTTAGCAGAGCAGCTTAGGCTGAACTAGGAGACGTGTGAAGCTACTACAGTACCACTTAGTGTCATATGCACAATATCATAAGAAAACACAATACACAGTTATACTAAAAATAAAGGTACTTTATTTTTATGACAATATGCCAAAGTATCTTAGAGTGTACCCTCAGTGAGAGGATAGGAAATATACACAAGATATATATACACAATAGCAAAAATATGCAGTATAGTCTTAGAAAACAGTGCAAACAATGTATAGTTACAATAGGATGCAATGGGGACACATAGGGATAGGGGCAACACAAACCATATACTCCAAAAGTAGAATGCGAACCACGAATGGACCCCAAACCTATGTGACCTTGTAGAGGGTCGCTGGGACTATTAGAAAATAGTGAGAGTTAGAAAAATAACCCTCCCCAAGACCCTGAAAAGTGAGTGCAAAGTGCACTAAAGTTCCCCTAAGGACAAAGAAGTCGTGTTAGAGGAATATTGCAGGAAAGACACAAACCAACAATGCAACAACTGTGGATTTCCAATCTAGGGTACCTGTGGAACAAGGGGACCAAGTCCAAAAGTCACAAGCAAGTCGGAGATGGGCAAATGCCCAGGAAATGCCAGCTGCGGGTGCAAAGAAGCTTCTACTGGACAGAAGAAGCTGAGGTTTCTGCAGGAACGAAAAGGGCTAGAGACTTCCCCTTTGGTGGACGGATCCCTCTTGCCGTGGAGAGTCGTGCAGAGGTGTTTTCCCGCCGAAAGAACGCCAACAAGCCTTGCTAACTACAAATCGTCCGGTTAGCGTTTTTGGACGCTGCTGAAGCCCAGGAGGGACCAGGAGGTCGCAAAAAAAAAAGACCAGCAGAGAGAGGGGACGTCGAGCAAGACAAGGAGCCCTCTCTGAAGCCGGTAGCACCCGGAGAAGTGCCAGAAACAGGCACTACGAGGATGCGTGAAACGGTGTTCGCCGAAGTTGCACAAAGGAGTCCCACGTCGCTGGAGACCAACTTAGAAAGTCGTGCAATGCAGGTTAGAGTGCCGTGGACCCAGGCTTGGCTGTGCACAAAGGATTTCCGCCGGAAGTGCACAGGGGCCGGAGTAGCTGCAAAAGTCACGGTTCCCAGCAATGCAGCCCAGTGAGGTGAGGCAAGGACTTACCTCCACCAAACTTGGACTGAAGAGTCACTGGACTGTGGGGGTCACTTGGACAGAGTCGCTGGATTCGAGGGACCTCGCTCGTCGTGCTGAGAGGAGACCCAAGGGACCGGTAATGCAGCTTTTTGGTGCCTGCGGTTGCAGGGGGAAGATTCCGTCGACCCACGGGAGATTTCTTCGGAGCTTCTGGTGCAGAGAGGAGGCAGACTACCCCCACAGCATGCACAAGCAGGAAAACAGTCGAGAAGGCGGCAGGATCAGCGTTACAGAGTTGCAGTAGTCGTCTTTGCTACTATGTTGCAGGTTTGCAGGCTTCCAGCGCGGTCAGCAGTCGATTCCTTGGCAGAAGGTGAAGAGAGAGATGCAGAGGAACTCGGATGAGCTCTTGCATTCGTTATCTAAAGTTTCCCCAGAGACAGAGACCCTAAATAGCCAGAAAAGAGGGTTTGGCTACCTAGGAGAGAGGATAGGCTAGCAACACCTGAAGGAGCCTATCACAAGGAGTCTCTGACGTCACCTGGTGGCACTGGCCACTCAGAGCAGTCCAGTGTGCCAGCAGCACCTCTGTTTCCAAGATGGCAGAGGTCTGGAGCACACTGGAGGAGCTCTGGACACCTCCCAGGGGAGGTGCAGGTCAGGGGAGTGGTCACTCCCCTTTCCTTTGTCCAGTTTCGCGCCAGAGCAGGGCTAAGGGGTCCCCTGAACCGGTGTAGACTGGCTTATGCAGAATTGGGCACATCTGTGCCCAACAAAGCATTTCCGGAGGCTGGGGGAGGCTACTCCTCCCCTGCCTTCTCACCATTTTCCAAAGGGAGAGGGTGTAACACCCTCTCTCAGAGGAAGTCCTTTGTTCTGCCATCCTGGGCCAGGCCTGGCTGGACCCCAGGAGGGCAGATGCCTGTCTGAGGGGTTGGCAGCAGCAGCAGCTGCAGTGAAACCCCAGGAAGGGCAGTTTGGCAGTACCAGGGTCTGTGCTACAGACCACTGGGATCATGGGATTGTGCCAACTATGCCAGGATGGTATAGAGGGGGCAATTCCATGATCATAGACATGTTACATGGCCATATTCGGAGTTACCATTGTGAAGCTACATATAGGTAGTGACCTATATGTAGTGCACGCGTGTAATGGTGTCCCCGCACTCACAAAGTTCAGGGAATTGGCTCTGAACAATGTGGGGGCACCTTGGCTAGTGCCAGGGTGCCCTCACACTAAGTAACTTTGCACCTAACCTTTACCAGGTAAAGGTTAGACATATAGGTGACTTATAAGTTACTTAAGTGCAGTGTAAAATGGCTGTGAAATAACGTGGACGTTATTTCACTCAGGCTGCAGTGGCAGGCCTGTGTAAGAATTGTCAGAGCTCCCTATGGGTGGCAAAAGAAATGCTGCAGCCCATAGGGATCTCCTGGAACCCCAATACCCTGGGTACCTCAGTACCATATACTAGGGAATTATAAGGGTGTTCCAGTAAGCCAATGTAAATTGGTAAAATTGGTCACTAGCCTGTTAGTGACAATTTGAAAGAAATGAGAGAGCATAACCACTGAGGTTCTGGTTAGCAGAGCCTCAGTGAGACAGTTAGGCACCACACAGGGAACACATACATATAGGCCACAAACTTATGAGCACTGGGGTCCTGACTAGCAGGGTCCCAGTGACACATAACAAACATACTGAAAACATAGGGTTTTCACTATGAGCACTGGGCCCTGGCTAGCAGGATCCCAGTGAGACAGTGAAAACACCCTGACATACACTCACAAACAGGCCAAAAGTGGGGGTAACAAGGCTAGAAAGAGGCTACTTTCTCACACAACCCCCCCCAAACGAAAGACAATAAGGCTAACCTTGGCCAGTTGAGACTTTATTGTCTAAGTGGTGATAAGTAGAGAGTAGCTCTGCAATAGACTGGTTACTCCCTTTATCATCCACTATATGGTTACTTCCCTGTGGGGATGTAAACCACCCTTTTTGAAGTTTTTTAGCTAAGCAACAATGTGAAGATGTATTTTCAGAGTTTCTATCAGTAAGTTTTAGTTTAGAACAGTGGGATTTATCCACTGAACCTATTTGTAATGATGGAAATGCCAGACAGGGATGCTGTCTCAGTAAAGCCATGGCTGGGCAAAAACTTTGTCCATATGGCTGGAAGAGAGAACAGGGATGCTGTTTCTCTTGAGTTGGAGCAGGGCAGGGATGCTGTCCTATGAGCTCCACACTAGGGCAGGGATACTGTCCTAAGTGTTGTGAGGCAGTGCAGGGTTTCTGCACTAAAGTTTCTCTGGGAGGGTTGGAGGGATGCTCCATGTTAACTAAAATGGTGCTCTTTTTGTCACCAATGTTAGTTATCCCACAGAGAGGTACTTCTACCTCAGGGAGTACAGCTTTGCCAGCTGATGATTCCCTTGGAACAGGTGCCACCCCAGGAGAGGTTTCTCCCACCACAGGAATGGTATCCTGAATGGCAGGGTGGTTAGGGGATACTGTGATACCCTTTTTACCTGTTGATGGAGAGGGATCCTGAGTTTTCAGGCCTTCTCTCCTTTCCCTTCCTCAGGGATGCCCAGCATGGCTTCATGGGCATAAAACTGTACATCAGCCCAACCTGAGGCCTCTAGGTCATTACCTAAGAGACAGTCTACAGGTAAGCTAGGTGATACCACCACCTGCTTAGGGCCAGTAACTCCACCCCAACTAAACTGAATTATAGCTAAGGGAAGAAACTTAGTGGAGTTATGGACATCAATAATTTTATACTGTTGTCCAATGATGTGTTGATCAGGGTGCACTAGGTTTTCAGTCACCAAAGTGATACTGGCACCTGTGTCCCTGTAGGCCAAGGCCTCAACACCATTTATTGAAACTGTCTGCCTGTACTTATCCATTGTAAGGGGACAAGCAGCCAGTGTGGCAAGGCCAATGCCACTAGGTGTGACAGAAACTGTCTTGGGACTGACTACCCCAGTTTCTACTATGGACCCAAAAGTGAACCCAACTACACCCTTAACTTGACTGTTGCCAGCAGTCCCACCACTAGTACCACTACTGCTAGGGGCACTAGAGCTTGATGTATTAGTGGTGGTAGGCTCAGGGGGTTTACCTGGACAGGACTTATCCCCTGGCCTATGGCCTCTGTTTTTACACACAAAGCACCAAGGCTTTTTAATGTGTGTCGGTTGCGAAGAAGAGGAAGAATTAGTTTTATCCCCACCCTCTGAAGAGTGTTTAAGATTTAAAGTGGGTTCTTTGGTTTTACCCTTATCCCCATGCTTATCTTGAGATTTTTCACCATCTTTCTTCTTATTGCCATCTTTGTCACCCCCTGTATGAACTTTTCTGTTCACCCTTGTTCTGACCCATTTGTCTGCCTTCTTTCCCAATTCTTGGGGAGAGGTCAGATCAGAGTCTACCAGGTACTGGTGCAACAAATCAGACACACAATTATTAAGTATATGCTCTCTCAGGATTGTGTTATACAGGCTTTCATAATCAGTAACTTTACTGCCATGTAACCACCCCTCCAAGGCCTTCACTGAATGGTCAATGAAATCAACCCAGTCTTGTGAAGACTCCTTTTTGGTCTCTCTGAACTTTATCCTGTATTGTTCAGTGGTTAAGCCATAACCATCCAGGAGTGCATTCTTAAGAACTGTAAAATTATTGGCATCACTTTCTTTCACAGTAAGGAGCCTATCCCTACCTTTTCCACTAAATGATAGCCATAGGATAGCAGCCCACTGCCTTTGAGGGACATCCTGTACAACACAGGCCCTCTCAAGTGCAGCAAACCACTTGTTAATGTCATCCCCCTCCTTATAAGGGGGAACTATCTTATGCAGATTCCTGGAATCATGCTCTTTTGCAGGATGACTATGAGGAATACTGCTGCTGCCACCATGGGTTTCTAAACCCAGTTTCTGTCTCTCCTTCTCTACTTCTAAAGTCTGTCTATCCAAATCCAGCTGGTGCTTCTTGAGCTTCAGTCTGGTTTGTTCCACTCTCAATCTATTGAGCTCCCTTTCTAACAATCTGTCATCAGGGTGGGTGGGAGGGACATGCCTTGAAACAGAAGTATGGTGAGAATGGACAGAAGGAGACCTGTCCCTTACAGAAGCCACCCTAACAGCTTGGCTAACAGAAACATCACTACCAGTATGGTGAGAATAAATGCTTTTGCTATGATGTGAGACAACACTATTTATATGGTGTGGCTCATCATCATTACCAACTATGCTAGACTGTCTAGTAATGGGCAGGCTAGGAAGTTTCTTTCCTGAATCTTTTCCTGGGGGAGTCCCTGGATCAGATTGAGAACCATTAGCTACTTTTTCAACAGATCGGGCACTTATGGCCTTATCCTGTACTCTAAGCATGTTAATTAACAGTTCTAAGGAAGGATTCTTCCCTACACTCAAACCTCTCTCTATGCAGAGACTCCTTGCTCCTTTCCAGCTAAGGTGATCATATGCAAGTTTGGACAGATCAACATTTTGGCCTGTGCCAGACATTTTTTAGAGAGAGTTAAAGTGATAGTAAAAGATAAAAAGTTTGTCAGAGCTTTTAGAAAGACAGAGAAAAAAACTTTTTAAACTTTTTTGAACTTTTTAGAAAGTTAGAAGTGCTTTTCAGCACTTAGAAAAGAGTGAAAAGAGGAAATGCAAAACTTTTTGGCTATGTGTATATACACTGACCTTGTTTTGTATATGTTTCTCTTATGAAAAGTACAATGACAAGAGTGGTAAGTAGTCTCAAAGCACTTATCCCACCGCTGCACAACCAATGTAGGAGGCTGGACTGGCTTGTAGTGAGTACCAAGGGGTACTTGCACCTTGCACCAGGCCCAGTTATCCCTTATTAGTGTATAGGGTGTCTAGCAGCTTAGGCTGATAGATAATGGTAGCTTAGCAGAGCAGCTTAGGCTGAACTAGGAGACGTGTGAAGCTACTACAGTACCACTTAGTGTCATATGCACAATATCATAAGAAAACACAATACACAGTTATACTAAAAATAAAGGTACTTTATTTTTATGACAATATGCCAAAGTATCTTAGAGTGTACCCTCAGTGAGAGGATAGGAAATATACACAAGATATATATACACAATAGCAAAAATATGCAGTATAGTCTTAGAAAACAGTGCAAATAATGTATAGTTACAATAGGATGCAATGGGGAAACATAGGGATAGGGGCAACACAAACCATATACTCCAAAAGTGGAATGCGAACCACGAATGGACCCCAAACCTATGTGACCTTGTAGAGGGTCGCTGGGACTATTAGAAAATAGTGAGAGTTAGAAAAATAACCCTCCCCAAGACCCTGAAAAGTGAGTGCAAAGTGCACTAAAGTTCCCCTAAGGACAAAGAAGTCGTGTTAGAGGAATATTGCAGGAAAGACACAAACCAACAATGCAACAACCGTGGATTTCCAATCTAGGGTACCTGTGGAACAAGGGGACCAAGTCCAAAAGTCACAAGCAAGTCGGAGATGGGCAAATGCCCAGGAAATGCCAGCTGCGGGTGCAAAGAAGCTTCTACTGGACAGAAGAAGCTGAGGTTTCTGCAAGAACGAAAAAGGCTAGAGACTTCCCCTTTGTTGGACGGATCCCTCTCTCCATGGAGAGTCGTGCAAAAGTGTTTTCCCGCCGAAAGAATGCCAACAAGCCTTGCTAGCTGCAAATCGTGCGGTTAGTGTTTTTGGAAGCTGCTGAGGCCCAGGAGGGACCAGAAGGTCGCAAATTGGACCAGGGGAGAGAAGGGACGTCGAGCAAGACAAGGAGCCCTCTCTGAAGCCGGTAGCTCCTGGAGAAGTGCCAGAAACAGGCACTACAAGGATGCGTGAAATGGTGCTCGCCGAAGTTGCACAAAGGAGTCCCACGTCGCCGGAGACCAACTTAGAAAGTCGTGCAATGCAGGTTAGAGTGCCGTGGACCCAGGCTTGGCTGTGCACAAAGGATTTCCGCCGGAAGTGCACAGGGGCCGGAGTAGCTGCAAAAGTCACGGTTCCCAGCAATGCAGCCCAGTGAGGTGAGGCAAGGACTTACCTCCACCAAACTTGGACTGAAGAGTCACTGGACTGTGGGGGTCACTTGGACAGAGTCGCTGGATTCGAGGGACCTCTCTCGTCGTGCTGAGAGGAGACCCAAGGGACCGGTAATGCAGCTTTTTGGTGCCTGCGGTTGCAGGGGGAAGATTCCGTCGACCCACAGGAGATTTCTTCGGAGCTTCTGGTGCAGAGAGGAGGCAGACTACCCCCCCAGCATGCACAAGCAGGAAAACAGTTGAGAAGGCGGCAGGATCAGCGTTACAGAGTTGCAGTAGTCGTCTTTGCTACTATGTTGCAGGTTTGCAGGCTTCCAGCGCGGTCAGCAGTCGATTCCTTGGCAGAAGGTGAAGAGAGAGATGCAGAGGAACTCGGATGAGCTCTTGCATTCGTTATCTAAAGTTTCCCCAGAGACAGAGACCCTAAATAGCCAGAAAAGAGGGTTTGGCTACCTAGGAGAGAGGATAGGCTAGCAACACCTGAAGGAGCCTATCACAAGGAGTCTCTGACGTCACCTGGTGGCACTGGCCACTCAGAGCAGTCCAGTGTGCCAGCAGCACCTCTGTTTCCAAGATGGCAGAGGTCTGGAGCACACTGGAGGAGCTCTGGACACCTCCCAGGGGAGGTGCAGGTCAGGGGAGTGGTCACTCCCCTTTCCTTTGTCCAGTTTCGCGCCAGAGCAGGGCTAAGGGGTCCCCTGAACCGGTGTAGACTGGCTTATGCAGAATTGGGCACATCTGTGCCCAACAAAGCATTTCCAGAGGCTGGGGGAGGCTACTCCTCCCCTGCCTTCACACCATTTTCCAAAGGGAGAGGGTGTAACACCCTCTCTCAGAGGAAGTCCTTTGTTCTGCCACCCTGGGCCAGGCCTGGCTGGACCCCAGGAGGGCAGATGCCTGTCTGAGGGGTTGGCAGCAGCAGCAGCTGCAGTGAAACCCCAGGAAGGGCAGTTTGGCAGTACCAGGGTCTGTGCTACAGACCACTGGGATCATGGGATTGTGCCAACTATGCCAGGATGGTATAGAGGGGGCAATTCTATGATCATAGACATGTTACATGGCCATATTCGGAGTTACCATTGTGAAGCTACATATAGGTAGTGACCTATATGTAGTGCACGCGTGTAACGGTGTCCCCGCACTCACAAAGTTCAGGGAATTGGCTCTGAACAATGTGGGGGCACCTTGGCTAGTGCCAGGGTGCCCTCACACTAAGTAACTTTGCACCTAACCTTTACCAGGTAAAGGTTAGACATATAGGTGACTTATAAGTTACTTAAGTGCAGGGTAAAATGGCTGTGAAATAACGTGGACGTTATTTCACTCAGGCTGCAGTGGCAGGCCTGTGTAAGAATTGTCAGAGCTCCCTATGGGTGGCAAAAGAAATGCTGCAGCCCATAGGGATCTCCTGGAACCCCAATACCCTGGGTACCTCAGTACCATATACTAGGGAATTATAAGGGTGTTCCAGTAAGCCAATGTAAATTGGTAAAATTGGTCACTAGCCTGTTAGTGACAATTTGAAAGAAATGAGAGAGCATAACCACTGAGGTTCTGGTTAGCAGAGCCTCAGTGAGACAGTTAGGCACCACACAGGGAACACATACATATAGGCCACAAACTTATGAGCACTGGGGTCCTGACTAGCAGGGTCCCAGTGACACATAACAAACATACTGAAAACATAGGGTTTTCACTATGAGCACTGGGCCCTGGCTAGCAGGATCCCAGTGAGACAGTGAAAACACCCTGACATACACTCACAAACAGGCCAAAAGTGGGGGTAACAAGGCTAGAAAGAGGCTACTTTCTCACAGTAGCCCTTTAACCATTCCTCAGGCCTGCCACTGCAGAGCCTGTGAGCGCAGTTTTACACTGTCATGTCAACCTGGCAAAGTAACCATTTTGCCAGGCCCAAATCTACCTTTTTTATACGTGTAAGTCACCCCTAAGGTAGGCCATGGAAAAACTAGAGAGCAGGGTGCAATGTATTTAAGAGGCAAGACATATAGGGCCGTATTTATACTTTTTGACGCAAAACTGCGCTAACGCAGTTTTGCGTCAAAAAATTTAGCGCCGGCTAACGCCATTCTGAAGCGCCATGCGGGCGCCGTATTTATTGAATGGCGTTAGCCGGCGCTAGCAGACCGGCGCTGCCTGGTGTGCGTGGAAAAAAACCACGTACACCAGACAGCGCCGGCGTAGGGGGAAAATGGCGTATGGGCGTCTTAAAATGGGGCAAGTCAGGTTGCGTCGAAAAAATCGTCGTAACCCGACTTGCGCCATTTTTTTTCGACGCCCATCCCCCATCAACATGACTCCTATCATTGTAAAGATAGGAGTCATGCCCCCTTGCCCAATGGCCATGCCCAGGGGACTTATGTCCCCTGGGCATGGCCATTGGGCATAGTGGCATGTAGGGGGGCACAAATCAGGCCCCCCTATGCCACAAAAAATAAAAAAAAAATACTTACCTGAACTTACCTTAATGTCCATGGGATGGGTCCCTCCGTCCTTGGGTGTCCTCCTGGGGTGGGCAAGGGTGGCAGGGGGGGTCCCTGGGGGCAGGGGAGGGCACTCTGGGCTCATTTTGAGCCCACTTGTCCCTTAACGCCATCCCTGACCCAGGCGTTAAAAAGCGGCGCAAATGCGCCGTTTTTGGCCACGCCCACTCCCGGGCGTCTCTTTTGCCCGGGAGTATAAATACCACGTAAAGGCCTGGGAGTCATTTTTTAAGACGGGAACGCCTCCCTTGCATATCATTAACGCAAGGAAGGGGTTCACGCTAAAAAATGACGCACACTCCGGGCACTTTGGCGCCCGAAGCGTCTAACACCAGAGTATAAATATGGCGTTAGTTGGCGTTAGTTCTGCGTCGAAAAAAACGACGCAAATTCGGCGCAACCAGAGTATAAATATGGCCCATACTTTTTAGTTTGTCATGCCCTGGAAGTGAAAAACTCCCAAAAGTTGTTTGTCACTTCAGCAAGGCCTATCTCTCCGTAGGAAAACATTGGGATTACCTTATTCCAGTTTTTGATAACACTATCCTTTTCCTGGAAATGGAAACGAGAGCCGCCGAGCCGAGAGCCGCTGAGCCCGAACCAAGCGAGGACCGCAGAGCACCGCCGGCCATCCACATCCACGTCCGAGCCCACACCAGTGCCTGTTTCTGTGCCCCCCGGGGTGCCGTGTGTGCCGTGGACAGGGCAGGACAGGGAGCAAGAGAAGAGGGGAAGTAAGGCAAGGGCGCCTAGGGGCAGCGTGAGTCAGTGTGAGGCGCTGAGAGGAGAGGAGGTGGTGAGGGGGAGGAGGTTGTCGCAGTAGAGCGTAGGGTGTTGGGGCAGGGGCAGGGGTAGGAGAGGTGTCAGGTGTCAGGGTCAGGCTGGTTCGGCCCGGCCGGGCTGTCAGTGTGGACGCGGGGGTGTTTGAGGCCTGTGGTTGCAGGGCGAGCAGGACCGGCCAGGTGGAGGCTTCACTCATTTGTCTCCACTGCCTGGCTTGACGTCCTGCTGTTATCGGTATCTGCACCTCACTTCCACCCCCCTGCCCCCTGGTTCCTCCCACCGGCTCCCCCCACTCGGTTCTTCCCTCCCCTTCCCCCCATCACCCGCTCTCCTGTCTTCCTGTCACCGCCTTGTGGTTGGGGCCCATCCCCTACCCCTGCTCTGGGATCTTCCCTTGCGTCTTGCCGCCTGCACCCCTGGGCCCTAGAGCCCTCAGCTCCTGTGTACCTGACCTCCCTGATCAACCCAAGCCCCCCGCACCAGTCAGGCCCCTGGTGGCGCCGACAAGCAGGCAGGGCCAGGCAGAGGGGAGAGGGCGGCAAGGAGGGTCGGTGCTGGTCGGACCCCTTTGTGTGCAGGTGTCAGGTAACAAGCAAGTGTGGTGACTGTACTCAGTCACCGCTAAGGGTGTGCCCCAGCACCTGCGGAAGTGCCCCTCCTAGGGTGGTTATGGCTTGTGGACAGCCGGTGAGCCCCACTTGCCAAGTCAGCAGCATCAGCAGCTCCAGCATTGAGACCTCCATACTCTTCAACTTACATCTGACTCTACCTCAGCGGAGCTGAGTGTACCACAAGTGACAGTTTAACAGCCGACCGTCAACTTCTCCACGCCACCACTTCCACCACCACAATCACCCCATCAGCAGAAACCC
This sequence comes from Pleurodeles waltl, assembly GCF_031143425.1. Taxonomy (NCBI): domain Eukaryota; kingdom Metazoa; phylum Chordata; class Amphibia; order Caudata; family Salamandridae; genus Pleurodeles; species Pleurodeles waltl. Next base: position 269,942,094 of record NC_090446.1, read on the forward strand.
ACGGGCTCCGTAGGAGGCAAAAAAGGGAAAGAAGAGCTGGAAGGAGAGCATATGACCATGCGGTCAGGCAAAACAAGAAAGACGCTCCCTAACAAAACTGCAATGGGAAAAAGGAAGAGGAGACCTCTAGCTCCGGATTGCCAACATGAGGCACAGAATGCCTCAATCCTCATTGAGATCGAGTCAGAGCCATACCTGGGAGGATCAGAAGAGCAACCCATCGCCAGACCTTATGCTGGGCACAGTCTGGAACAGAGTAACAGCCTGGAACAATCCAAAAAAAGCTGCATCACCAACTCCCAACTGAAAATCTGCACCAAGTTCTCCTTTTTAAAAAATGGCAGACCTATCCTCCACTCCAATAGCAGTGACACACAGGGGTTACAGCCTCCATTAATCCCATTGATCCTTACATATACAGCAGAGAGCTTTCCATCAAGAAATGACTGTCACAACGGGAGCTTCCTCAAGCCCAATCCCTGCTCAGCCTCCCACAGCTAGTACAATCTTGATGCCTCTTGGGGAACCTGCAAAATTCCTCAGGGCAGAGGTGCATGAAGAGCCCAGGCAAACTCCAGTGAATTCAAGGTGGGCTTCCCCCCAACAGAGTGCGGCCCTCCAAATTCACCTAGCGCTCCGTGGACTGAAAGCGGTGCAGCCCGAATTGTCAACAAGGTGGGACAGCTGCCCACAGACACTCTGGCCACACCTTCAACGGCCCCTGATGATGCTTGTCAGGAAACTGCAACAAATGATGGACCTTAGGCCCCCTCCCCTTCATCTCTTTCAGCAAATATGAAAACAGAGGGCCTCAATACAGGGACGGACGTAGAAACTCTATGCTACCTAAACACTCAAGAGTGGGAAGACATGCTTGTTGCATTGTTGCATACTCTCAAGACTCCCCTTCGGCCACTCGACTTACCTCAGAACCCAGCCAGCAGTCTCCAGATGACGAAGCAAGGAACAACGTGGCCATTCCACCACTTAGTCAACTGTCTCCCAGTGACGGTGCATGGACTAGAGCAAACACGGACACAAGCGCCACATCAACAACTGGACAGGATCCTGCCTCAAACCGTCTCAATCTGCATACGGATGGCACCTGGGCTTCCCTGCTTAGCACCATGCAGCTTCTAGTTGAAGCACTCCACTATCAATTGTACAAAATAGAAGTACAGCTAACTCTGCTGAACACCTTGGCAGTATTCATAGCAGGCATTGATGAGACATTAGGCGACCTCAAATCCATCTTCGTGCATTCACAAGATAACTCCAAGAGTCTTTCCACAAGCTGCTCATGCGGCCCCATAATAGACAAACCAGCCATATTACCTTTGATACTAACCAACCTCTGTGCATCTCTGAAGATGGGAACCTCCAGCCAGCACCCACATTTTCATCTCTCATCTGACCTTTCCACACAAGTCCTGGGAAAGATTCACTTGGATACACTCAAGACCACAACCATTGGCCTGGGAACAAAATGCGATCTAGAAGACTCTTGCAATAGCAAACTCCTGCAATTTGACCCCACCAGTAACTGTACCTGAACCTTCAAGGGATATACTCTCAACTGGCAGTCCTGGGGATGGCAACGCCATGGTGAAACTCAATGCCAAGCAGAGGCGTACTAAGCGGAGGGAAGGCCGCAAGAAGCAAATCGCAGGGAATGGAGTGATCCCAGAAGCAGTCCTCAAACTAACAATACCTGACAACTGGGCCTCCAGCTAAGCTATGTCTCGTGGGTCACCTGATCCAACAACAATCCCTGTGGTCCCATCCTTGATTTGGGCCACCAAGCAGAAGAACGCTGCCAAAGGTGACCACCCCTGGTCTGTAGAAGGGATGGGCATCACCGGGGAACTCCAATTTTCATCTTCTGGAAGTCACAAACAATCTACACAAGTAACTTCCCCCAATCCCTCCCTGGTCCAGCCAACGACCCCTCCTCCACAGGCCTTGGGAGAAATTATTATACCTCTTAGCCCAACACATCACATACAAGTGGGAAACTCTAAAACCAGCAGGTCAAACAAGTGCTGGAATCTGGGAGGAGACTCCCCCCCCAGGGAACTCTAGGCATCTGCCGCAGAAACTCAAAGCTCAACACAGATTCCCAACCACCAACTCACAAATTTTCCATCCTCACTACAAATCTAAGGGATCTGGTGATATCCTGAACAGGGGGAATATTCTTTTGCTACTTTCACATATTTCCTCCTCAAGAGGCCTCAACTCAACTGATCTCCTAGCAGTAGAATTTCTCCACCCAACTAACACCACTGCTCCTGAATCCACTAAAGCCACATGGAAAACAAGCCTAATCGCCAATACAATCCTAGGAGAAAGCACAACCTTTGAACACTGGGGTATCAGTATTACCATGCACTGTGAGGTTGGCTACCCAACTCCTCTGCGATCACCGATCCTGCCTTTGAATCAGGCCCCATACGGGGAACACGCTCCATACTCAGGAGTGCTCGCTGCTGCTCTCCGGTGTTCTCAAGTTCCTCAACGACTGCTAGGGGAGAATCTTGGCCCCAAAAACCCATCACCTCAGCCAGCCTCTTTTCAAACAATAATAATCTAAGATGGTTTTCAAAAACAATCAACAACTGCAATAGGCAAGGTTGACAACTCTCAGGCAAAAAGCTGGGATCTACATCGTCAAAGGAGATCCTGCACATGTGCTCATGGAACGTAAACGGCCTCCTCTCCAAAGCTCTGGGCTCCGACTTCAACCAATACATCAGCACTTTTTACATTATACTAATGCAGGAAACTCGGCTGGATGAACCATTCCACTTGCAGGGCTATATGTGCTTCATCACCCCAGCAACCAGGAAGGGGAAGTATGGACACCCTCAAGGTGGCCTGGCCACTTATGTCTATTTAGCGCTATCACCCCCTTTGCACTCCACCAGCTCCTCCATCAATATTGTGTCAATTGCCGCCACTATGAGTGCGCCCACAGGAAAAATAGTTCTCGTAAACACCTACCTTCACCCCATATTTAAACTCAGTGACACTAATAATCTAGTGGCTCTACTTGAGAACTACATAAGTAGTGTCATCATAGCTGACGCAGCCGACATCGTCGTCTCAGACGACTTCAATTTGCATCTATTAGGATCCTCAGCAGATGAAACCACAACTGCCCTTTCAAGCGCTTGGGACCTTCCCATACAAGAGGGCAATTCCGCAGTCTTGGAAGGGGTCCATAATCTCCCCCATCTTTAAAACGGGGGATAGGTTACTTCCCGATAGCTATTGTCTGATTGCCTTAATTGACAACGACGCAAAGTACTTTGCAGGCCTGTTATTGGATCATCTGCTCGCATGGTCTACTGAAAAGGGAATAATCCTTACAACTCAAACAGGATTCTCCAAACATACTCGCACCATCACAAACATCACGGCCATTGCCCTTTTAATCGACAAAACTATAACACTGAAACATCAGCTCCATCTATGCTTTGTTGACTTCAAGGCCGCATTTGACCATGTGGACAGGAAGAAGCTTGAAACCTGGGGGCTTCCACATCCACTCCTATGCCTAATAAAAGCCCTTCACACAAACACATGGTTCCAGATAAAATTGGGAACAGGCACTCATTTCTCAAGGCAGATCCCTACTACCAAAGGCCTAAAACAGGGCTGCGTTTTGGCCCCCACACTGTTCAATCTTAGTGGGTGCACTCACCCTCACAAACTCGCACCCTCCAAAAATTGGGGATCTTGAACTATCATGCCTCATGTACGCCGACGACCTCGTACTGATCAGCCATACGGAAATAGGCCTTCAGAGACTACTAAACGCCACTCAGCACCACTCAGCCACTAATGCCTTGACAGCAAACTTTGGCAAAACACACACACTGTCAATTAGATCCAAGGCATCGTCAAGAGCTTGGTTTTGGGGTGAGACACAACTTGTTCAAACAGACAAGTATAAATATCTTGAAGTCATTATTGGCAAATAAGGGAACTTCGTGCATCAAAGGAAAAGCCTAATGGGAAAAAGCCTAACCATAGCACTATCTCTAAAAAGACTAAAAACGTTTCTGAATGGGCCCTCATACAACCCCCTCTTAAAAGTGCTAAAAGCCAAGCTTCACCCCACAATAACATACAGGAGTGAAGTACAAAGAGGCAGGGGCTCTGATATCTTAAACCACACAGTGAGCAAAGTTTACTGGATGATCTTTAACATCTCCAGATTCACCTCCCATGCTCCACTGAGACTGGAGTTTGGTCCGCTGAACCAATCCCTGGCTCAACGCGTTGCCTACATGAACTTCTGGAGCAAAGCCCGTGCTGCCTTCCTGGGCACTCTTAACTACCATATGTGGCAAGAACTTGAACGCAAGAACACCTCCCCATTCAGAATCCACTTAGATGATTCACTTAAGAAGACCAGGCTCACCAACTTGTGGAGAACCCCAATCCCTCACAACGCCTTCAAGAAAGGAGCTGGGTGATCACTTACGCTTCAGTCACTACTGGAGGACAAAGCAGCCTTCTGACGGAGGTGTCATGCATGGATGACTTTGCACACTTACACGTCTTTGACACCACAGTCATACCTAGGCCAGGGCTTCTCGAGATGAAAAAGGACGAAGGTCTCCTACCACTTGCTTTAAATGCAGCCCCCTGGCTGAGGGACGTAACCAATTTTATCTGCCGCCTGTGTGGTGAGGACACGGAAGACATCCTCCATGTCCTCTGCTCATGCAATCTTCTTGCACTAGAATGAGAAGCCCTATTAAAGAGCAAATTTAATGAAAAAGGCATACGGACATGGAGACAAGCAGTGATGACGGGCTTTGCACCTGGGGACCTGCAGTTGAGGTCTGCTTTGGTGAAGTTTCTATTGCAGGTGTCACAAAAGCAACATTTTATTAATCAGCACCCCCCCTGTGATCTACAGGAGATTAGCTCACAGTTTAATGCCGGGGCAATGGACTATAATGGAATCAAGCGATGCTCTACTCACGCTGGAGCAAGCAAAATCTTACGTAGCAACGCTCTATTATGTTTTAAAACTAGCTCCTATGGAGCGCAAATCGAAATGACTGGACAATGTGCATAATTCCTCGATGATTACTTAGTAACATCAGAAATGTGTTTGTTTAAAAGTGTTTACATCTTTTTCCCCTTTGTTATGGTTTTAAGTAACTAAACAATAAAATCTTTACTTACTTACTTACTTATTCCATTTTAGAAGTGCAATTCACAATTTGGACCAGATAAACTTTTTGAGTTTGATGCTTCTGGAATTACAATTTAAAATCACAACTTATGGTGAAGTTCGGTTTTAAAATGTAATTCTGACCAGATATCCTCGGTTGGCACTTCTTGCTTCTAAGCACAATTTTACACTTTATTCTTAAAAAAATATATACCTCAAGTTTTAATTTTTGAATGTTTGTCATTTTGGTCTTGTTTTATTCATTAAACACAGATCTATTTTCTAACCAGGGGTGGAAACTTTTTGTATGGTGTTTTCACTGTTTTACTGTTTGAAGTATTGCACAAATACTTTACACATTGCCTCTAAGCTAAGCCTGACTACTCTGTGCCAAGCTACCAACCAAAGGGTGCCCACAGGTTAATTTAGGATTTGCTTAACACTTACTCTGACTGGGATTGTGGTTGCTGCTTGACCAGGACTCATAACAAAGGGGATTTTTTTTAGGGCTTGCGCAGGCATTCTATGTTCAGACTTTGAATTCCTAGGGTAGTATTTGTACCACACAGTCCCTTGCGAGTGCTGCAGTTTCAATCATAAGAGAATCAGTCTTTGTGATCCTCATGAGCAGCAAAGCTGTCCGGTTACCTCTTATTGCTCAGCGGCCATCCAGGTTATGTGAAAGGAGTAGGGACAGTCGATCCCCCATAATAGGGGTGGCGTTTCTGTGGCTATTCTGTGCAGCAGCTGCTCCGTACAGGACAATCTCTGTCGGACTGGCTCAGGCAGGCTCCCACAGTGGCAGCGGTGACCCCAGGGCTTAATTTGAACTGGGTAATATTTTTAGTGTCCAGATATTAAACCAGAGTAAAAGGGAGAAAGGCAGCAAAAGAGGAAAGAAGGGGGTTGAAAAAAATTGAAAAACAGTGACCAGGGAGAAAACAGGGATAAAAAAAACCTGCATGGGAGAGATATAAGGCAGGCAGAGTATACTTATGGATGAAATAGGCATGAACTGAAAAGAAGATTAGACAGCGTTTTTATTTGGCAAACCCAGCATTCATAAACAGCACCAGGGGCTTCAGAGAAAAATGTAAGCCCTGGCACTTGTTTTTTTCACAAACTAAGCACATAGAGGCCCTCTATAGTTGGTTTCAACCTGCCATTCATCTGGCAGTGGCTGTGGCCTCCAAGTCAAGTCCTCTGTGGATATCAGGCTGTTATGTAGGCCTGGGCGGAGTTCACGGAGTTCCAATCCACTCAGTTCCATTGGGTTGACTAAAAATCTGTGGAATTCCGTGGATGCGGAGTTCCGTGACCCATGGAGTCTTGAATGTGCCCCATCTTGGAAGAGGTAAGCAGGAGTCGGGCCTGGTTAGCCAGGATCAACCCTGCGTAGCACTTCTGAGATCAGGAAAGGGCCATAGGCAGTGAAAGCTGCTGTTTCAGGCCTCTTGTGCACCAGTCTGTCGTCTGTGCACTGCATACTGGGCAGGCAGGTGCAAAAGGGGCCTGAAACATGAGCTTTCTTTCACTGCCTACGGCCCTGGCCTGAATTCAGGCCACGGCCATAGGCAGCAAAAGCTGCCAGGAATCTTGTGTACTGGCCTGCGCCGTGTGCACTGCTCACAGGACAGGACAGTGAACAAGAGGCCTGAAACAGCAGCTTTCATTGTCTACAGCCCTGGCCTGAATTCAGGCCGGGGCCTTATGCAGGAAAAGCTGCCCTTTCAGTCCTTCTTTGTGCACAAGTGTGCACAAACAAGGAATAAGGAAAGAGACAAGGACTTACCTGGATCCTCTAGGGGGTTCTTTCCTCGTTGTCCTTCTCAGCAGCCTGGCTCTCTGCCTCCTTCTGCCCCCTGCTCCTGGGCTGCTGGAAGAGGAATGCCTGGCCCTGGATACTTCGCCAATACGCACTGCAGCCCAGTTATGGGCTACACAGAGCAAGCGTAGACTGTCTGTACTTGCGCTGTGTAGCCCATAACTGGACTGCAGTGCACATTGGATGAGCTCCACTCTGCTGGCGGGACTAGTGGAGTTTTTGGATGAACTCCGCACTCCGAGTGGAGCCCGGAGTGTCAAATTCTCCGTTAGCTCCACCAGCAGAACGGAGCTCCCCGCCCACCCCTAATCTTATGGCTAAAAGTCAGGTTGGAGCTTTCCAATTTGGTGGCACTTCCATCTTCTTCTTCACATTGGTGACAGTAGCTCCAGGTACTCAGACCATGGCAGGTTGCCAGGTCAATTCAGACTGACACACTATGACACAGTCTTAGGTACAGATTCTCAAACACTATGCAACATGTTCTGTGATGTACTTGCACTTGCTCAAGGAAAGGTAGATTTCATGTACTCCACCTAACTCCCACCAACCTTGTGGCCAATGGTGGGCTCAAGAAGAGAGGTTTCAGCACATTGATTTTCTTTGATCAGTGTCTCTTTAGACACCTTAGCTGCTACTGGCATTGACCTATGAAACACCTTTTTAACATGCCCATTTGATTTTCCAAAGAGTGCTAATTTTAGCTAATTGTCAGTAAGTTGCTCCTATCTGCATATGAAAGGCTCTCTCTGACCTCTCACCCACTGGGCTGGTTAGCCCTCGATTGCCTACGAGAAAAAAGGCAGAAAGTAAGGAACTAAGGGCCATATATGTGAGGTTTTGCGATTCGCATATTGCGAGATTTAGCAACTCACAATTAGTGAGACACAAAACCTGTTGTACGACATCGTCCCAGGCACTGTTTGTGATCCACAAATGGGTCGCACTGGACCTGGCTCAGTAATTTTCATGAGGTATGTCACAATTTGCGACCCATTTGGGAATGGCTGTCTTCAAAGGGACAGTGGCCTGCCTGGGTCAGCAGAAAACCATGTTTGTGGCTGCTTTTTAAATAAAACAGTATTTTTTTCATGCAGCCCATTTTACTTAATAGAAAATGGGAGGCATTGCAAAACAAAAAAGGGGTTCCTTTTTATTTTTTCGTAGCAGGCAGTGGTCCCTTGAACCACTACATGCTCTGAAAAAATGTTGACGTCCCAATTCACAAAGACACATACATTCCCGATCGCAAAACAATCATACATCCCCCTGAGAATCACTATCAGGACCACCTTCCTGAGCACACCCCTTCCTAATAGCGAGTCGCAAAACCATTTTGCGATTTGCTAATAGGTTACTGAATCACAATATTGGGTATTGTACATAGGAAAATGGCTTTTTTTGGTTGCAAACTGCCCATTTGTGACCAAAAAAAAGCTACGTACGTGGAGCCCTAAATTTTATTTTGCATTGTAAATGTGTGACAGTTAACGCTATGGTATTGTTTTTGTTCTCTGCATAATCACATATTTCTCTCTTTTGCCAAATATGCACCACCTGTTGCATAATGTGAAGATTTACCAAAAATCACATTTTGTGATTAGCTCAGTTCTATAAAAGTCATCCAAATGCTACAAGCAATTCATAGCTGTAGCAGATCCTTTGAAAAGTCTTACTAGTCGTCTCTCAGTTGCTGATTGCTGCATTCGGGTGTTAAAGGGGAACTACTGTGGTATAACTTCGCCCAGAGTCTTTTAATAATTGCTGAAAGGTCAAAGTAAATACTCTTAGATTGTGCCGCATTATACTGAACAATTGTCCTTTTCTGACTGCCAAATTTGCCAGGCCTGTTGCATAATTTGATCCTCCACTGCGGCTTAATTACAGTGGCTTTGCATTTAAGACAATCCACCAGTCCCAGCTTTTCAGGTAACCGCATGTTGCATTGTGAGGCTTACAGTTTTGCTTTGAACGTTGCTGCTGTGGAATAAATGATCCAGCACGCAAAGTGCTGTTGCCTACAATGCCAGAATTGGCATGTTATGCACACACTGAACCACTTATGCCACGTTTTATATTTTTACAGTCACCTACTTAAATTTGCAGAAGCGGGAGGGACATCAGGGTCCTGTTACACACGCAGAACAGTACAATGCAGGTAACTGACACATTTGAAAAGGAGTATTAGGAGTTAAAAGACTGTTATGCGTGTTCCATTAACAGACCTATACAAGGAGTATGGTAGTCCTGAGTTACTATACATTCATGAACTCGCCCACTATGATGAACCTTCATCTACAGAGTGTGCTATGCTTCATCAATGGAATTAACATATTGCACTGGGAAGCATCAGAGAGTACCACTGTTAACTGGTCTTATAGTTTTTCTGTTTTCTAGTTATAGGTTCCCTGGTTTGGGTGTGATTATGTCTCTCGAATTGACATTTATGTTCTCCCATGGTTAAAGTCAAACCTATATTAAAATTGTGTATTGGTGTATTTACTGGGGTGCCCCTTCTAAGATTCAAAACAGGAGAGTCGAGCAGTAAACACTGCTTCTCTTTTCTTTAACCACTTTTCAACTTTCGAATATTGCACCTATAGGGTAAGGCTACTTCTTCAGGACTAAGGGGCTGTTTTCATCTCACTTTAAATATTGTGACACAGCCCGCTGATTCATAGGGCATGATGTGCAAGTATGTTCAAGATATCCTTGTTGTTTTATAAGATGGGGCAAAAGCAGTGCATACAACCCTTTTTCATAGAACAGGCACAACTTTGGCAGAAACAATGTAAGCTTCCATCCTTCATAAGCCGCTCACTGCTGGAGCAAAAGCAGCAAAACCTTCCCCATCATAGAACATGTATGTTGGACCTGGCTTTTTGACAGGGTCATCCCCAAACTTTTTGCCTTCCTCCTTCTCTTATTCTGACCTCATTTTTGCTGGCTTTTAGACTCTGCACACTTTACCACTGCTAACCAGTGCTAAAGTGCATATGCTCTCTCCCTTTTTAAACATGGTAACTTTGAATCATACCTGATTGGACTATTTAATTTACTTATAAGTCCCTAGTAATGTGCACTATATGTACCTAGGGCCTGTAGATTAAATGCTACTAGTGGGCCTGCAGCACTGGTTGTGCCACCCACTTAAGTAGCCCCCTTAACCTTGTCTCAGGCCTGCCATTGCAAGGCCTGTGTGTGCAATTTCACTGCCACTTCGACTTGGCATTTAAAAGTACTTGCCAAGCCTAGAACTCCCCTTTTTCTACATATAAGTCACCCCTATTGGGTGCCGTAGGTAACCCCTAGAGCAGGGTGCTGTGTGGGTAAAAGACAGGACATGTACCTGTGTAGTTATATGTCCTGGTAGTGTAAAACTCCTAAATCCGTTTTTACACCACTGTGAGGCCTGTTCCCTTCATAGGCTAACATTGGGTCTGCCCTCATACATTCTTGAAGTGGCAGCTGCTGATCTGAAAGGAGCAGGAAGGTCATATTTAGTATTGCCAGAATGGTAATACAAAATCCTGCTGACTGGTGAAGTCAGATTTAATATTACTATTCTAGAAATGCCACTTTTACAAAGTGAGCATTTCCTTGCACTTAAATCTTTCTGTGCCTTACAATCCACGTCTGGCTGGGCTTGGTTGACAGCTCCTTGTGCATTCACTCAGACACTTGCTGGAGAAGAAACCTGAACCAGAAACTACATCCTGCCAAGAAGAACTGCCTGGCTACTCAAAGGACTAACCTGTCTGCTTTCTACAAAGGACTGCTGCCTTGTTGTTGGCCTGCTGCCTTGCTGAACTCTTGTCTGGCTGTGAAAGTGCTCTCCAAGGGCTTCGATAGAGCTTGCCTCCTGTTCCCTGAAGTCTCAGGACCAAAAAGACTTCTCTTTTTCACTTGGACGCTTCGTGCGCCAACATTTTTGACGCACAGCTTGTTCCGCGGCGAGAAAAACGCCGCACACCGACGCTGATCGATGCGACGCCTTTGGGACGACCAGAACTTCGACGCACGGCCTCGCAAGGACAACGCCGCCCGACCTCCAGAGGAGAAATCGACGCAACGCCTGCCGTGAGAGCAAAACTTCGACGCACTGCCCCGCAGAACGACACGCAGCCGGAAAACAAGCAGGAGAATCCACACACAGACCTGGGACATCTGGTAATCCCCGCGACCCACAGAAAGAGACTGTTCACGCTAGAAAACGACGCACGACTTCCCCGCGTGAAAAATAACGACGCAAGTCCGTGTGTGCTGGGGAGAAATCGACTCACATGCCATTTTGCAACGTATCTCTTCTTCTGTGGCACTTTGCGGAGATTTTCCACTCCAAACCAGGTACTTTGTGCTTGAAAGAGACTTTGTTTGCTTTTTAAAGACTTAAGACACTTTATATAACTTTTCAGTGATATCTTTACAAATTCATAGTGCATCTTTATTTGTTTTGACCTACAATTATCCTGATAAATATTATATATTTTTCTAAACACTGTGTGGTGTATTTTTGTGGTGATATATTGTGGTATTGTATGATTTATCACACAAATACTTTACACATTGCCTTCTAAGATAAGCCTGACTGCTCGTGCCAAGCTACCAGAGGGTGGGCACAGGCTAATTTTGGATTGTGTGTGACTTACCCTGACTAGAGTGAGGGTTCTAGCTTGGACAGAGGGTAACCTGACTGCCAACCAAAAACCCAATTTCTAACAATGTACAAATGAGACAGGAGCAGTGCAAGTTACGCTTTCTCACAGAACAAGTACAGCATGGCAGCGCTAAATCAGATTTCCCTCTCCTACATAAAACAAGTACAATGTTTTATTTCCAGCAAAAAATAATCAGAAAGACAGACTACTGTAAGCTTTTGCCCCTCACAGAAAGTATCCATTTAAGGCATGAATGACATATAGGTTACAGACAGATCTCTAGAGCTGGTGCTTAGCTCGAGGGAGGAAAGTATAGATGGATGCATGAGGGAATTTGCCAGTTCTACCATGATTCTTACTTAGATGATATTCAACGTCAACATCCTGAAAGTCCTGCTGCTGCCACTCACAGAACTGCTGCCACTGCTGTAACTCCTGCGTTATAGCCTGTAGTCTTGCTGCATCTTTAGATGAGATTGCTGCCGTTCACTTGAACATTTGCAAAGTCTAGGATCTTGTTAGAGCAATAGGGAGACCTTCACTAACAGTAGCATGAGAGGGCTTGGGAGGAAGTGACATGTGTCCAGTATGGGTAGATAAAGAGAACATGGCAAAAGCAAAAAAAACTCCATATTGCACTTTTCCTCTCCCACCACCAAGCCCCTTCTTTCTCTATAATCTCCCATTCTCTAATAAATATTCCTTCCTCTCTCTCTCTCTCTCTCTCTCTCTCAACAAACCTCTTTGTATTCACTCCCTCCTTTCTAACCTTTTCCCTCTTCCTCATTATTTTTCTCTCTCTTATGTGTACCTCTTCGGCTTACACATCTATAGTTTGTCAGGCTCCTTTCCATTTCTCATCTTTCAGCTTCATTTATCTTTTCACCTCTTTCTCTTACTGTCAATGACCTCACTTTCTTCAACCTGCCCATCTTTCTCCCTCTTGTATCCCACTTTAATATCTAATACCTCTCACATTCCCCCCTCTTTTTTACTTATCTCTACTACTTCCATATCCACCGGTATCATTTTAGACCATGCAGGGATTCCCAAGTTCACAATACATTTTCTGTGCCACCCTCTTTAGCAATAGTACCACAAGTTCTGCTTATACTGGAAATATACTAAACGCTGTGGTGGCAGCCTAATGGCCCACCTATTACTGTCACTAAACATTGCTTCTGCACTTGTTAGCGCATCAGACCTTAATAAGTAAACTTACAAAGGGACGTGGATAGGTTGATGAACCTTTTGATTCTCATTTAAGATGTTCCCACCATAGCTCCAGTACATGCAGATCAATAATCAATAATAAATCAATATCATCAATAATCAATAGGAGTCAATAATTATCACAGACCATGACCTTTCAGTCACGAATAACCACAACTTTTAGTAAAATTCAGAATATTGTTTTCCCTATATTAACAGTGCTAATGTCATGTGAGTCAATCTCAAAATCAAATGATAAACATACAGAAACAACAATGGCTATCGAATGCGGCAAAAGAAACGTAATCTAATCAAGGCTTGTGCTACTACACATTGTAAGGTTATGGTTCAAATTAATAGCAAGAATAACTGCGCAAACTATATCACATACATTAAGTTTCAGCAAAGAAATACATCAAAGGTTACACCATGCAGTGGACTTCATTAGTGAGGATCCTTAAGTACGCCAGATTAGCATCAGCATGTTGGGCTTCCTGCAAAACAATTTTTTCAACACAAACTTGAAAAACATCTATCTATGGCTCTATCAAAACATTGTGGTTGGTAACTAGAAAGAAAAATAAAATCAGCATTGCAAAACACATCGATAATAGAATAACTCCCCTCAATTGGATCGGCAAACTAAGATAGTCTTCATTATCAGGGCATCGGTTCGCCCAGCAAGACATCAAGATTCAGCATCAAAGTTCAGAAAATGCAAAGTCTTTTAAGCAGTTCGAAAGAATAGAGGTAAACCCTCAAGAAGAATGGGGAGATTGGCGCATGAATGGAATGCTGACTTCTTCTCAGTGCAGTCCTACTAAGTTAGATTTCCTAAAACTATCTCCCAAATCCCTATGGGTCAAGGGATTGTATGTTCACACTTTGTCCAATAAAACTAAAATATCAAATATATATTTCTTCTAGTACAAAGTTCACATGTCGATGATTGGCTCATCCTGTACTGTTCTCATCCATTCGGCTCGTCAGGTAACAATATTGTTGCAGGCTATACTCCAGTCAGTGTCTCCACTGTTATCTTCCTGAAAAAGTAAATCTTACACACATTACACACATTACACTCATTTTGTTACATTGAACAAGAACAACATCTTCTAGCAAGCGGGTCTCATGAGAAAGACTTTTAGCTACGAGCACATTAAGACAGCACAGTGAAAAATCACAGTTTCATTCTTTAGGTAGACATTATATGAAATGCTTTCAGGAATGCAGTTTGACATGAGGCCGTGCAACTGAGCTAAGACCTCTGCTAAGTTAAGGCTCTCAATTAATAAAGCTAGTACACAATGCATAACCCTTAATATGACCTACTACTACATTAATCAAGCATACGCTCAATGTTTCATATTAATAAGCCATTAATAAGTATACTTCATGAACATTGGCGGCCACTCTTCATAGTCACACTTTCAAATGTGTGCATTATTGTTCCTACATTATTTCATTTTCTGTGCAAATTTAACACCCAGGATACATAAATATTCATTAATAATTCTGTTAAAACATCTGCTTCAGCACACTCATGTGTTTCGTACTGTGCTCTCTTCAACTCTTTTTTAAAATAGTTTAACCCTTTCCTTTTCTAAATACATGAGTTTCACACATTTTCTTCTCAACTCCCCACCTTCTTTTCCCTATCTCGCTATCCGACTCTCCTCTTTCACACATTTCCTTTGCACATCGATTTGGGTTAATTCTTTAAAACCCTGCTCTGTCTATCTTTCTCACTTCCCTCAATGTCACCACCCAAATTACTCTTCCTGACAGTTAACACTCTGTTGTATGTCATACTCTCCTTTCTTACATCTTACTTTCACATGTCATCTAGTTTCACCTTCAAAAACTCTTACCTCAAAAATCTTCTTTTCTTTCCCACAGACTCCCCTTACATCCCGTTTTCACTCACATGCGCTCTCGCAACCTCATCTCTCAGAAACACAAGGAGACATACCCTCCCTTCTTTTAAATCCTTCTCTCCATTGCAAACTCTGCTTTCTTGCACTTCTCACACGCTTTACCTCCTTTACCCTGAGCCGTCTCTGTGGACAGAGGGACCCCTTCTTAGAATAGGTTACTTCTTGATCATGCTTTTAAGTTTGTCTGTTCTTCTGGGTACTCCTCATGCTAATAACATACTGGACAGCTCCATCCTGGAAGCCAGTCCTCTTGCAGAGTCAGGCGCTCTCCTTCCCTCTCTCAGCAGAAAGGTTCCATTCTTAAGGTAGGTCCTCAGCTCCTTCATCAGAAAGTGGTGACTTCAGGTGATGTCTCCTCACTTCTTTGAGAAAGGCTTTCAGGTAAACACCAGCTCTTGCTAAAGTAGCTCCTCAAATATCTCTGTGGAGCACTCCAGAGAGCTACAAAAAGAACTTGGGAGGAGAACAAAGTGGAGTGGTTTCATCCCACGTGTATCCCTCCTCTATGCACATTTAGCTGATGAGGGATGTGGCTCCTTATTTCAACTTTTAGGACCAGTTTGAGCTGATTCTCTTTCTAGTATCCTTCTCCAATTGCTCTCCAAAGATAACCTTGTGCAAAGAGATTCTTCTTACAGCAGGGAGCACTGTGGTTGGCTCCACACACCATTACCTACAACCTGGGCACAATGAAGTTTGAGACCTTAGCAAATGGCTGTCACCAGCCTTCCTGAAGTAGCACTCAGGGATACATAAAAGGCAGGCCTGGCTCAAAATGTGCCCTCACCTTTAACAACAGACACTGTAGTCTTGCCTCACACCCCTACCATCTACTAAATGGTAGTGCTCAGGAAAAACTAATCATCAGCTCCTCACAAAGAAAATATTCATAGAATTTCTAATAGTGGCCACATCTATATCCTCCTCGCTTCTGTAGCATGGTCCCTCCCCTAAAGTTGTTGGAATGCAGGCAATGCCCTTCCACTGTTTGAGGGAGCTATCCTCACACACCATCTTGCGTCATGCTAAATCAGGGTATTCAAAATGGATCACTGGCTTCAGTACTTAGACATAAAAATATACAGTATCTTACTATAATAAATGTTTCATAGACTCTCTCTAAATGCAGGCACACTTGATATACACATGGGAAGTCAGTGCAAGGTCCAGGGGCTCTCATAACAGTTGAGCTTACAGGAGAAGTGTCAGTAGGTCACTGTCTAACTGACACAGATAACAAGGTGTGGTTACATTTCACATCTTTAACATTGCCACCCCCACTTTTTATGATATACCCTGAACCAGAATAATAGCCCACTGTTCACTATGAGGGCATGCTTGGTATACCACTCCAGATCACAGGCAGGTCCAGAACTTTACATTGTCAGGGTCTGTTGTGGATCTTTATGCACAAGCTAGATTAGCATGAGACTAGGGCCAAAATAAAATGTCAGGATACCAGTTTTACATTCAGTTGGGCACTCAGGGCCTAGGAACATGCCCTCACACCATGCAGGGGACATTTCCATCACAATACTCCAAAGTCATTGTTAGACCTGGCATCTTTTGGGGTGTTTCCCCTATCTTTTTTGCCTTCTGACCTCCTATTTCTATTGTATACTGGACTCTGTTTTTGCTGGTTTATTGTCTCTGTGCACCTTCCCACTGCTGATCAATGCTAAAGTGCATGTGCCCCTATGTAAATTGTATTGGTGACTGGCTTTTCCATGATTGGCATATTTGATTTACTCATAAGTCCCTAGTAAAGTGCACTATGTGTGTCCAGAGCCTGCAACACTCGTTGTGACACCCACATTAGTAGCCCTGTGAACATGTCTCAAACCTGCCACTGCAGTGTCTGTGTGAGCAGTTTTAAACTGTTAATGTGACCGGGCAAGTGTACCCATTTGCCAGGCCCAATCTTTCCCTTTTACTACATGTAAGACACCCCTAAGGTAGGCCCTAGGTAGTCCTCTGGGCAGGGTTCGATGTATTTAGAATGTAGGACATGTATTGGTGTGTTTTACGTGTCCTAACAGTGAATTACTGACAAATTAAGTTTTCACTATTGCAAGGCCTATCTCTCTCATTGGTTAACATGGGGGCTGCCTTTAAATAAGTGCTTTGGGAGCAGATGGAAATCTGGAGTTTGGGGTCTCTGAGCTCACAATTTGAAAATAAAATTTTGATAAAGTTTGTTTTTAGATTGTCAGTTTGAAAATGCTACTTTTGGAAAGTGAGCATTTTCTTGCTTACAATTCTGTGCCTCTACCTGCTTGTTTATTCCACGTTTGAGTCAGACTGACAGTTGAGCTGTTTGTGAATCTCCACTGGACAGTGACACAAAGGGAGCAGGGGTGTAGCCTGTATATCCTGATGGGCCATCTGGGCTAGCTTGGAGGGAGGAGAGGTCACTTATACCTAAAAGTGCTGTGCCTGCCCTAACACAATGCAGTCTCAGACCCATCAGTGTGTATCTGGGGCCAGGCCTGGGCAAGGCAGGATCTTGTCAACAACAGAGACTTTCCTTTGAAGTTTGCCTACTTCAAAGGCAGAAAGGGGTGTACCCAAAATCCCAGAATTTTAGAACACTTCTGGATCAAGAGGAACCTCTTCCAAGGAGAAGAGCTGAGGAGCTGGAGGAGGAGTACTGCCCCTTTGCTGTGTGTGATTTGCATGGTTGGCCTGCAGTTGCTGCTTCTGCCTTAAGAAGGCAAAGACTGGACTTTGCTGTTTTTCCTGCTTGTGAAGTTTTTCAAAGGGCTTGGAGTAGAACTGGCATCCTGGTGGAAGTCTCAGGGATATCAAAGACTTCAGCTTCATTTGGCAACAACAAATGGAACTGGTTGTTTGTGCTGCAACAGAAGAAAAAAAAACATTGACGCTGTCAACGACGCCGCTGAGGATGCCACACAGAGCCGTGCCCCATGTCGCACCACAACCCTGGTCTCATCGACTCCGCCACCTGAGGCCATCACCAAGCCATTGCTTGCACCGTCACTTGTGGGTCCCGCACTCCGCATCGCCTTGGTATCCCCGACGCTGATGCTCCATGCTGACACCAACACTGCTGCCTGCACTGTGGCCTGAGGACACTGCTTGTGAGATACGCAGAGCACCGTCCCATCCTGCACTACAGCCCTGGTCCACCGACACCAGTGCCATCAACTCCAGTGTCGTCAACAGATGTCTCTGTCTGCACTGTGACCCTTAGGTGCCGCACGGAATCTGCTCCACGCTGCATAGCCACCTTGGGCCTGCTGACGACAGCGCTTCAGCAAAGACATTGCCACTGCCTGCACTGTGACCTGGAGACACTGTATGTCACACTGCCCCGCTTCACACCACAGCCCTGGTCTCATCGACGCTGCAGGACACTGTCACTGAGCCGCTGCCTGCAAAGTGACTTGTGAGCACCGCATGTCGCATCATCCCATTTAGCACCGCAGCCCCGACCCCATCCACCCCAGTGCACCTGACAAAGTGTGAATTTAAGGGCCCGACGACCCCCGTTCCGACCTCTATAACCAACGTCTAGGATGCCGCACTCCAGATCTCAGCGCTAGGATCACGATGCCCTGCGTTTCAAGGTACTGTTAGTGGGTCTTCCCGACACTGTAGACAGTCCTCGATGCTGCGGCTGGCCTAAACTGTTGGATTTGTTGTTCACGATGCCTTGATAGCCCCAAACGGAGCTGTCGACTTCAAGTTACTGTATTTGTAAGTTAAGTCTTGCAAAACTCATATCTTTATTACACTATGTTGGATTTTTCTTGTTTTTCTCGATTTGGTCTTGTTTTACATAGATACATATTGGCTATTTTTCTAAAGGTGGTGTGGTGTCCTTTTGTAGTGTTTGCACTGGATTTCTATGTGTTATGTGCAACTGCTTTACACATTGCTTCTGAGATAAGCCTGACTGCTCATGCCAACCTACCAAGGGGGTGAGGAGGAGTTATCTGAGCTGGGTATCTCCCTTATCTTGACTAGAGTGATGGTCCCTACTTGGACAGGGCCAACTAGAGACTCCATTTCTAACAATCACTCAGTTGTACTCCACCAAATTACTCATTTTCTCCACTGTGACCAACCATATACTCAACAAACATTCAAGCACCTCATCATTCTCACAAATGTATGGCTAAATTCCAGTACCCTGCAAGAACCTGTCAAATTGTTCCATAAAGTAGCATTCCATTGCCACGAATATCTCCCACTACAGTATGCATACACAATACCCCTGTGCTTCAAAAATACAATACTTCACTATCCAGAAGTCATGCATGCTACTTTATACTTAATATGTCATGTATAGGCCTGGTTTCTCCCAAAGCCCTTTCAGTTCAACATTTTCCTCTTGATTTAAAAGGTATTTTACCATTTTGCCAACCTTCAACCAAACCCTCAAAAACCACCTCCTCCTGCACAAATGATGTGCCAGCTAACCATTCTCAATAACTCCAGCGGTGCTGGAAAATGAAAACTATAATGAACTTATAGGTATTTATTTTGTTTTAGCTTTCTTTCTACTTTGTTTAATTAGCATGTTTAGCAAATTGTTTCACCGAATGTAAATTGGACTACTGCAACAGATTTTGTGTTATAACAGTGCTAATTAACAATATGATTACGTAGGAAACAGGACATTCAAATAAGAGGAAAGGAAACAGAAATTAAAACAATGGGATTGTATAGAAATACACTGTACTACAACTGAGCTTTTAGGGTTGAGCAAAAACAATGCACAGCGTGCAAAATTTGCAAATTACTTCCACTAATTAGGAGCATTTTGTGGAAAAAAGTGAAAGGGTGATTAGCTGTAGACAGGCAGAAGAGCACCTAGATAATCATCATAATATAATATGTACATTATACATTGAGAATAGATAAGGAGGAGAAATGCAATAGAGAACATCTAAACACCAAAAGAGAGGAGCAAAAATAGAAGTAACAGAAAGGCAAATTAATGCAAAGAGTTAGGAAGCATCAGCCAATACGTGTGGTGCTGGCTATTCACTTTTGGCATTGTCATTGCTTGTTTTATTTTGGTTCTTTTTGTATATCTTTATTGTTGGTACAGCAGCCAGAACTTCACTAATATAAAAAGAAAATAGCTAAGAGCAAAAACATGTTTGTCTCAAAGGTCTCAAAATACCATTGTAGTGCCTGGTACTAAACAGAACTACTTTGTGTGTGAATTAGCTCATTGTGAAACAGCAGAATGCCATCACTCACAGTGATTCTTGCCAATGGCTTACGTGATTCAGATCCCCATTATGAGCTGGGTAAAAGAAAACTTTTAATGATCAAAAAGCAGTTCAATGGAGCGGGAGAACTGACTGAAAGCACCTCAAAGTATGATATATGGGTAATTTTAGTAAAACCAAAAGGTCTTGGCTATTGCCAGACCGAAATAGGAGAGTGAGATGAGTGGATAGGGGGAACGTAAAGAATCAGCGGGGATAAGATTTAAAAGTAAGATAAAGCCTTTAAAATGAATAAGCTAGTTGACCAAGAAACAATGCAGAACTATATTCAAATCATGAAAAAGACTAGAATAGAGCAATATTTTTGCAGAAGAAAATGCAATATAGGAAATTGCCCAAGTGAGACTATACTTTTGGTGCCAGATTATTTTAAGATTTTTTAATCAGATTTTTTTACATCAGATTTATCATTGTATTGTGTGTTCCTTGTATTACGATTGGTGTCACAACGCAAAGCAATACTCAAGTCACCCCTCCATTGCTTGGTAAATCTGGAGTAACTCAGGACAGGGTGTTTCCACGCATCCACCCATGGATTTTGGTGCATTCCAGATTTATAAAGACTGTTAACCTGAGACTGCGTCAAAATGCTGTGCCTTCCCAGGAGATGGGCAATGAGGAGAATATCTGTATTTCTCCTTGTGGTTTCCTCTTTCTTAGTGTGCTGCATTTAGCAGTAAACTTAGCCAAAAAAAGCCTCTAAGCATTGTTTTTGTGCATGAAGGTGTCCCTTCATGCACAGAAAGAATTCGGCCTGCAATGCAGGCACACTTGCATCAGTGCACAAGGGTTTCTGCATTGGGGCTAAGCAGCACAGAGTACACCAAAGCACACAGAAAGCAGGAATGCTCCATATTATGGTACGTATGGTGCATTCCTGCTGGTTTCAATTGATGCAATACAGCACTAGAAGTTGTCTTGCTGTGTTGCGCTGCATCAAAGTATGATACACCTATGTAGGAGGCTGGCCTGGCTTGTAGTGGGTACCAGAGGTACTTACACATTGTGCCAGGTCCAGTTATCCCTTATTAGTGTAGAAGAGGTGGTTCTAGCAGCTTAGGCTGATAGAAGGTAGCTATGGCAAAGCAGCTTAGGCTGAACTAGGAGACATGTAAAGCTCCTACTATACCACTGGTGTCATATGCAGAGTATCATAAGAAAACACAATACACAGAAGTACTAAAAATAAAGGTACTTTATTTTTATGACAATATGCCCAAAGTATCTCAGTGAGTACCCTCAGTATGAGGATAAGATATATACACAAGATATATGTACACATACCAAAATTATGCAGATAATAGCAAGAAAAGTAATGCAAGCAATGTAAAGTTACAGTAAATTGCAATAGGAGCACATAGGTATAGGGGCAACACTAACCATATACCCCAAAAGTGGAATGCGAACCACAAATGGACCCCAAACCTATATGAGCTTGTAGAGGGTCGCTGGGACTGTAAGAAAACAGTGAGGGTTAGAAAAATAGCCCACCCCAAGACCCTGAAAGGTAGGTGTAAAGTGCACCTACTACCCCCAGAGAGCACAGAAGTCGTGATAGGGGGATTCTGCAGGAAGAACAAACACCAGCAATGCAACAACAGTGGATTTCCAGACCTGAGAACCTGTAAGACAAGGGGACCAAGTCCAATAGTAGCGACAGTGTCGAGAGTGGGCAGGTGCCCAGGAAATGCCAGCTGAGGGTGCAAGGAAGCTGCCACCTGTTGGAAGAAGCTTGGAGTTCTGCAAGAAAGAAGAGGACTAGGAACTTCTCCTTTGGAGGGTGGATGTCCCACAACGCGCTGAAGCTTGCAGAAAGACCGCAAACAAGCCTTGCTAGCTGCAAGGGCCGTGGTTGAAGTTTTTGGGTGCTGCTGTGGCCCAGGAGGGACCAGGATGTCGCCACTTGGAGGAGGAGACAGAGGGGGCGCCCAGCAACTTAGGGAGCCCTCACAGAAGCAGGCAGCACCCGCAGAAGTACCTGAACAGGCACTTGGAAAAAGAGTGAACCAGACTCCACGCGAAATCACAAAAGGGAGCCCCACGATGCCGGAGGACAACTCAGAAGGTTGTGCACTGCAGGAAGGAGTGTCGGGGACCCAACTTGGCTGTGCACGAAGGAAATCCTGGAAGAGTGCACAGGAGCGGGAGCAGCTGCAAATCACACGGTACCCAGCAATGCAGTCTAGCGTGGAGAGGCAAGGACTTACCTCCATCAAACTTAGACTGAAGAGTCACTGGACTCTGGGAGTCCCTTGGACAGAGTTGCTGAGTTCCAGGGACCACGCTCGTCATGCTGAGAGGGGTTGCAGGGGGAAGATTCCATCAACCCACGGGAGATTTCTTCAGAGCTCCTGGTGCCAAGAGGAGGCAGGCTACCCCCAGAGCATGCACCACCTGGAAACAGTCGAGAAAGCTGGCAGGATGAAGCGATACAAGGTTGCTAGTAGTCGTCTTGCTACTTTGTTGTGGTTTTGCAGGCGCCCTGAGCAGTCAGCGGTCGATCCTTTGGCAGAAGGTGAAGAGGGAGATGCAGAGGAACTCTGATGAGCTCTTGCATTTGTTATCTGGTGAGAACCCCAAAGCAGAGACCCTAAATAACCAGAAAAGGAGGTTTGGCTACCTAGGAAGGAGGATTGGCTACCAAGACGTAAGAGCCTATCAGAAGGAGCCTCTGATGTCACCTGCTGGCACTGGCCACTCAGAGCAGTCCAGTGTGCCACAGACACCTCTGTTTCCAAAATGGCAGAGGTCTGGGACACACTGGAGGAGCTCTGGGCACCTCCCCTGGGAGGTGCAGGTCAGGGGAGTGGTCACTCCCCTTTTCTTTGTCCAGTTTCGTGCCAGAGCAGGGCTGGGGGATCCCTGAACCGGTGTAGACTGGCTTATGCAGAGATGGTAACCATCTGTGTCCATCAAAGCATTTCCAGAGGCTGGAGGAGGCTACTCCTCCCCAGCCTTCACACCTATTTCCAAAGGGAGAGGGTGTTACACCCTCTCTCAGAGGAAGTCCTTTGTTCTGCCTTTCTGGGCCAGGGCTGCCTGGACCCCAGGAGGGCAGAAACCTGTCTGAGGGGTTGGCAGCAGCAGCAGCTGCAGTGGAGACCCCAGAAAGGCAGTTTGGCAGTACCCAGGTTCTGTGCTAGAGACCCGGGGGATCATGGAATTGTCCCCCCAATGGCAGAATGTCATTGGGGTGACAATTCCATGATCTTAGACATGTTACATGGCCATGTTCGGAGTTACCATTATGACGCTGTACATAGGTAGTGACCTATGTACAGTGCACGCGTGTAATGGTGTCCCCGCACTAACAAAGTCTGGGGAATTTGCCCTGAACGATGTGGGGGGCACCTTGGCTAGTGCCAAGGTGCCCACACACTAAGTAACTTTGCACCTAACCTTCACCAGGTGAAGTTTAGACATATAGGTGACTTATAAGTTACTTAAGTGCAGTGGTAAATGGCTCTGAAATAACGTGGACGTTATTTCACTCAGGCTGCACTGGCAGGCCTGTGTAAGAATTGTCAGAGCTCCCTATGGGTGGCAAAAGAAATGCTGCAGCCCCTAGGGATCTCCTGGAACCCCAATATCCTGGGTACCTCAGTACGATATACTAGGGAATTATATGGGTGTACCAGTATGCCAATGTGAATTGGTAAATTTAGTCACTAGCCTGTTAGTGACAAATGTGGAAAGCAGAGAGAGCATAACCACTGAGGTTCTGGTTAGCAGAGCCTCAGTGAGACAGTTAGGCATCACACAGGGAACACATACAGGGCCCATATTTATGAGCACTAGGGCCCTGCCTGGCAGCGTCCCAGTGACACATAGACTAAAACAACATATATACTGTGAAATATGGGGGTAACATGCCAGGCAAGATGGTACTTTCCTACACAACCCCCCAAACGAAGACCAATCAGACTAGCCATGACCTGATGAGTCTTCATTTCCTAAGTAGATTTATCTGGAGAGTCCATCTGCAATGGAGTGGGTACTCCCAGGTCTATGTTCCACTGTATAGTCCATTCCCTGTAGAGATATGGACCACCTCAACAATTTAGGGTTTTCACCTTTCATTTGTTTTAGCCAAAGTAGAGGTTTGTGGTCTGTCTGAACAATGAAGTGAGTGCCAAACAGGTATGGCCTCAACTTCTTCAGTGCCCAAACCACAGCAAAGGCCTCCCTCTCTATGGCAGACCAACGCTTTTCTCTAGGGGTCACCTTCTGCTGATAAAAGCAACTGGTTGATCCTGGCCCTCAGAATTCAGTTGTGATAAGACTGCCCCTACCCCTAATTCAGATGCATCAGTTTGAACAATGAATTTCTTGGAGTAATATGGGCTTTTTAGGACAGGTGCAGAGCACATGGCCTGTTTGAGCTCCTCAAAAGCTTTCTGACAGCTAGCTGTCCACAGTACCTTTTTAGGCATCTTTTTACTGGTGAGACCATTAAGTGGGGCTGCTATGGAGCCATAGTTTTTAATGAATCTCCTATAATACCCAGTAAGGCCTAGGAAGGCTCTCACTTGGGTCTGAGTTGTAGGGGGAACCCAATCCATGATTGTCTGGATTTCCGCCTGCAGTGGTGCAATCTGTTCTCCACCTACCAGGTGTCCTAGATAAACCACCTTTCCCTGCCCTATCTGGCACTTTGAGGCCTTGATAGTGAGGCCTGCCTTTTGCAGGGCCTCCAAAACCTTCCAAAGGTGGACGAAGTGCTCATCCCAGGTGGAGCTAAAGACAGCTATATCATCTAGATATGCTACACTAAAAGCATCCAACCCTTGCAGCACTGTGTTCACCAACCTCTGAAAAGTGGCAGGTGCATTTTTCAACCCAAAGGGCATCACTGTAAATTGGTAGTGCCCTCCTATAGTTGAAAATGCAGTTTTAGGTTTAGCATCCTCAGCTAATTTGATCTGCCAATACCCTGCAGTCAAATCAAAGGTGCTGAGATACTTGGCAGATGCCAGTGTATCTATGAGCTCATCTGCCCTGGGCATAGGGTGAGCATCAGTTTTTGTTACCTGATTGAGACCTCTGTAGTCTACACAAAACCTAATTTCCCTTTTTCCATCTTTTGAGTGAGGCTTTGGTACAAGCACCACAGGACTCGCCCATGGGGTTTCAGAAGGTTCAGCCACTCCTAGATCAAGCATTTTCTGAACCTCTTATTTTATGCAGTCCCTGACATGGTCAGGCTGCCTATAGATTTTACTTTTGACAGGAAAGCTGTCTCCATTATCAATTGTGTGTTCACACCAAGATGTGGTGCCTGGCACAGTTGAAAAGAGTTCAGAAAATTGTCCAAGGAGATTTATGCAGTTGTCTTTCTGTTCTGCAGTTAGACAATCTGCTAAAACTACTCCCTCCACTAAAGCATCATTTTCAGTGGTGGGAAAGAGGTCCGGGAGAGGGTCACTCTCTTCTTCCTGTCCCTCATCTGTTGCCATGAGCAGGGAGAGCTCAGCCCTGTCATAGTAGGGTTTTAGGCGGTCGACATGAATCACCCTAAGGGGACTCCTGGCAGTGCCCAGGTCTACCAGATAGGTAACCTCACCCTTTTTCTCAACAATTAGATGGGGTGCACTCCATTTGTCCTGGAGTGCTCTTGGGGCCACAGGCTCCAATACCCACACCTTCTGTCCTGGTTGGTACTGGATCAAAACAGCCTTCTGGTCATGCCATTGCTTCTGGAGCTTTTGGCTGGCCTGAAGGTTTTTACTGGCCTTTTTCATGTACTCAGCCATTCTGGATCTTAGGCCAAGTACATAGTCCACTATGTCCTTTTTGGGAGCTTTTAAAGGTTGTTCCCAACCCTCCTACACAAGTGTTAGTGGACCTCTTACAGGGTGTCCAGAGAGGAGTTCAAAGGGGCTGAAGCCCATTCCCTTCTGGGGTACCTCCCTGTAAGCAAAAAGGAAGCAAGGTAACAGGACATCCCATCTCCTCCTGAGTTTTTCAGGGAGTGTCATCATCATACCTTTGAGAGTTTTATTAAACCTCTCTACCAGTCCATTAGTCTGTGGATGATAAGGAGTGGTGAATTTGTAGGTTACACCACATTCCTTCCACATAGCTTTCAAGTGTGCAGACATAACGTTGCTACCCCTGTCTGATACAACCTCTTTTGGGAAACCCACCCTGTGAAAGATTCCCAGGAGGGCTTTTGCCACTGCAGGTGCTGTAGCGGTCCTTAGAGGAATTGCTTCAGGATATCTTGTGGCATGGTCCACAACCACCAAGATAAACCTATTGCCTGAAGCAGTAGGAGGGTCAAGGGGGCAACTATGTCAACCCCTACCCTTTCAAAGGGGACCCCAACCACAGGTAGTAGAATAAGGGGAGCCTTTGGTGTGCCACCAGTCTTGCCACTGGCTTGGCAGGTCACACAAGACATGCAAAAATCTTTAGTGTCCTCTGACATCCTAGGCCAGTGAAACAGGGGGACAAGCATTTCCCATGTTTTGATCTGGCCTAAATTCCCAGCCAAAGGAATGTCATGTGCCAGAGTTAGGAGGAACTCTCTGTACTGCAGGGGAATGACAAATCTCCTGGCTGCTCCAGGTTGTGGGTCCCTTGCCTCTGTGTACAAGAGGTTGTCCTCCCAGTAAACTCTATGTGAGTCACTGACATCCCCATCTTGCTGCTTGACAGCTTGCTGTCTGAGACCCTCTAATGTGGGACAGGTTTGCTGTGCCACACTCAGCTCTTCCCTGGCTGGCCCCCCTCCACCCAAAAGCTCAGCAGTGTCTGCTGCCAGCTCATCTGGTGAAGGTTCTGCACAGGGAGGAAATTCTTCTTCCTCAGAAGGAGAATCATCTGTAGGGGGAGGGATACTGGGTAGGGATTTACCCTTGCGACCCCTAGCTTTAGGGAGCCCTTGGTCCATTGTTCCAGGATCCAAGTTACCCTGTTCTTTTTGCTTTTTGGCCTGAACCCTTGTCAAAGCAAAAATATGCCCAGGAATGCCCAGAATTGCTGCATGAGCCTCCAACTCCACTTCTGCCCAAGCTGATGTCTCTAAATCGTTCCCTAGTAGACAGTCTACAGGTAAATCTGAGGCAACCACAACTTTCTTTGGACCAGTAACCCGCCCCCAGTTGAGATTTACAACAGCCATTGGGTGGCTAAGAGTGTTGTTATGAGCGTCTGTCACTTGGTACTGCTGACCAAGTAGGTGTTGTTCAGGGTGCACGGTTTCTCTATCACCATGGTAACACTGGCACCTGTGTCCCTGTAGGCCTGCACCTCAAAACCATTTGTTAGGGGAAGTTGCTTGTACTTATCCATATTAAGGGGACAAGCAACCAAGGTGGCCAAATCAATGGCACCTTCAGAGACCAACACAGCCTCTGTGGTCTCCCTAACAAGACCAACCCCAACTAAATTACCAAAAGTGAGCCCAGCTACTCCCTTGGATTGGCTATTAGTAGGTTTTCTCCCAACACCACTGCTATTACTAGGGGCACTAGAATTTGCAGTAGGGGTTGTGGTAGTGGGAGGTTTGATGTTTTTCTTTGGACAACTGGCATCAGTTGTCCAATGGCCTTTGACTTTACACAAATAACACCAAGGCTTTTTAACTCAATTATTGGAAGAGGATTTGGACCCACCACCGCTACACCAGAGGATTTTTGTGGGCCTGATGAAGACTCAGTTTTACTTTTGTCCCCACCCTTGTCAGAAGACTTACCATCCTTCTTCTTGCCATCCTTGTCACCCCCGTATGAACTTTTCTGTTCACTTTTGTTCTGACCCATTTGTCTGCCTTCTTTCCCAATTCTTGGGGAGAGGTCAGATCTGAGTCCACTAGATATTGGTGTAAAAAGTCAGACACACAGTTATTCAGCATATGCTCTCTCAGAATAAGATTATACAGGCTTTCATAGTCAGACACTTTACTGCCATGTAACGACCCTTCCAAGGCCTTCACTGAACAGTCAACAAAGTCTATCCAATCTTGTGAGGACTCTTTTCTGGTGTCTCTGAACTTAATCCTGTATTGTTCAGTGGTTAAGCCAAATCCATCCAAGAGTGAATCCTTCAAAACTGCAAAATTGTTAGCATCACTTTCTCTAACAGTAAGGAGCCTATCCCTACCCTTTCCAGTGAAAGATAGCCACAATATAGCAGCCCACTGCCTTTGAGGGACCCCCTGTACCATACAGGCCCTCTCAAGTGCAGCAAACCACTTGTTGATGTCATCCCCCTCCTTGTAAGAGGGACTATCTTGTGCAGATTCCTGGAATCATGCTCTCTAACAGGATTACTATCAGGAATACTGCTGTTGCTGCCACCATGGGGTCCTAACCCCAATCTCTGTCTCTCCTTCTCCAGGTCTAAGGATTCCCTATCTAAGGCCAGCTGTTGCTGTTTAAGCTTCAGTCTGGTCTCTTCAACTCTCAACTTTTTGAGTTTCCTTTCTAACATATTGTCTTCAGGGTGGGTGGGTTGGGAATGCTTAGACACAGAAGATAAATTGGAAACAACAGAGGGGGATCTGTCCCTAACTGACTGAACCCCAATAACTTGGCCTCCAGAAATAAAGACTCCCCTACTATGATGGGAACCTCCATTGCTACCAGCATTACTAGGTGTCCTGCAAGGGGGCAGATCTGGAACAGAACCCTCCCCACCTTCCTCAAGGAGATCCCCTGAGTGAAAATGGGAACCTTCTATTAACCTCTCATTTGAAGTGCCTTTTTGGGACTCATCATTCATAACAAGCATGTTATATAGAAACTCTTTTGTAGGGTTCTTTCCTATCACTAAACCTTTATCTAAGCAGAGACTCCTTAGGCTCTTGTAATTCAAATTGTCATAAGTAGTATTGACCATTTTAAGAGTAGAGTCTACCACAGACATGATAGCAAAAGGTTTAGAGACAGTGAGAAAAAAGAAAAAGTTTCAGAACTTTTTAAAGAACAGAGAAAAAAACTTTTTATAACTTTTTAGAAACTTTTAGAAGTTTTTAGAGTACTTTTCAGAACTTAGTAAAATGTTTAAGAGGAAAAACGCAACACTTTTTGGTTAGGTGTACATACACTGAACTTGTTTTGTATATTATTCTCTTATGAAAAGTACACAATGACAAAGTGGTAAGTAGTGACAAGTACTTATCCCACCGCTGCCACCAATGTAGGAGGCTGGCCTGGCTTATAGTGGGTACCAGAGGTACTTACACATTGTGCCAGGTCCAGTTATCCCTTATTAGTGTAGAAGAGGTGGTTCTAGCAGCTTAGGCTGATAGAAGGTAGCTATGGCAAAGCAGCTTAGGCTGAACTAGGAGACATGTAAAGCTCCTACTATACCACTGGTGTCATATGCACAATATCATAAGAAAACACAATACACAGAAGTACTAAAAATAAAGGTACTTTATTTTTATGACAATATGCCAAAAGTATCTCAATGAGTACCCTCAGTATGAGGATAAGATATATACACGAGATATATGTACACAAACCAATATTATGCAGGTAATAGCAAGAAAAGTAATGCAAGCAATGTAAAGTTACAGTAGATTGCAATAGGAGCACATAGGTATAGGGGCAACACAAACCATATACTCCAAAAGTGAATGTGAACCACGAATGGACCCCAAACCTATGTGAGCTTGTAGAGGGTCGCTGGGACTGTAAGAAAACAGTGAGGGTTAGAAAAATAGCCCACCCCAAGACCCTGAAAGGTAGGTGTAAAGTGCACTTACTACCCCCAGAGAGCACAGATGTCGTGATAGGGGGATTCTGCAGGAAGAACAAACACCAGCAATGCAACAACAGTGGACTTCCGGACCTGAGTACCTGTAAGACAAGGGGACCAAGTCCAATAGTAGCGACAGTGTTGAGAGTGGGCAGGAGCCCAGGAAATGCCAGCTGAGGGTGCAAGGAAGCTGCCATCTGTTGGAAGAAGCTTGGAGTTCTGCAAGAAAGAAGAGGACTAGGAACTTCTCCTTTGGAGGATGGATGCCCCACGTCGCGATGAAGCTTGCAGAGGTGTTCCCACGCAGAATGACTGCAAACAAGCCTTGCTTACCTCCACCAAACTTGGACTGAAGAGTCACTGGACTGTGGGAGTCACTTGGACAGAGTTGCTGAGTTCCAGGAACCACGCTAGTCATGCTGAGAGGGGACCCAGAGGACCAGTGATGCAGTCTTTTGGTGCCTGCGTTTGCAGGGGGATGATTCCATCGACCCACAGGAGATTTATTCAGAGCTCCTGGTGCCGAGAGGAGGCAGGCTACCCCCAGAGCATGCACCACCTGGAAACAGTCAAGAAAGCTGGCAGGATGAAGCGATACAAGGTTGCTAGTAGTCGTCTTGCTACTTTGTTGTGGTTTTGCAGGCGCCCTGAGCAGTCAGCGGTCGATCCTTTGGCAGAAGGTGAAGAGGGAGATGCAGAGGAACTCTGATGAGCTCTTGCATTTGTTATCTGGTGAGATACCCAAAGCAGAGACCCTAAATAGCCAGAAAAGGAGGTTTGGCTACCTAGGAAGGAGGATTGGCTACCAAGAGAGGTAAGAGCCTATCAGAAGGAGCCTCTGGCGTCACCTGCTGGCACTGGCCACTCAGAGCAGTCCAGTGTGCCACAGACACCTCTGTTTCCAAGATGGCAGAGGTCTGGGACACACTGGAGGAGCTCTGGGCACCTCCCGTGGGAGGTGCAGGTCAGGGGAGTGGTCATTTCCCTTTCCTTTGTCCAGTTTCGTGCCAGAGCAGGGCTGGGGGATCCATTAACCGGTGTAGACTGTCTTATGTAGAGATGGGCACCATCTGTGCCCATCAAAGCATTTCCAGAGGCTGGGGGAGGCTACTCCTCCCAGCCTTCACACCTATTTCCAAAGGGAGAGGGTGTTACACCCTCTCTCAGACAAAGTCCTTTGTTCTGCCTTCCTGGGCCAGGGCTGCCTGGACCCCAGGAGGGCAGAAACCTGTCTGAGGGGTTGGCAGCAGCAGCAGCTGCAGTGGAGACCCTGGAAAGGCAGTTTGGCAGTACCGGGGTTCTGTGCTAGAGACCCGGGGGTTCATGGAATTGTCCCCCCATTGCCAGAATGGCATTGGGGTGACAATTTCATGATCTTAGACATGTTACATGGCCATGTTCGGAGTTACCATTGTGACGCTGTACATAGGTAGTGACCTATGTACAGTGCACACGTGTAATGGTGTCCCCGCACTCACAAAGTCCGGGGAATTTTCCCTGAACGATGTGGGGGCACCTTGGCTAGTGCAAGGGTGCCCACACACTAAGTAACTTTGCACCTAACCTTCACCAGGTGAAGGTTAGACATATAGGTGACTTATAAGTTACTTAAGGGCAGTGGTAAATGGCTGTAAAATAATGTGGACGTTATTTCACTCAGGCTGCACTGGCAGGCCTGTGTAAGAATTGTCAGAGCTGCCTATGGGTGGCAAAAGAAATGCTGCAGCCTATAAGGATCTCCTGGAACCCCAATACCCTAGGTACCTCAGTACCATATACTAGGGAATTATATGGGTGTACCAGTATGCCAATGTGAATTGGTAAATTTAGTCACTAGCCTGTTAGTGACAAATTTGGAAAGCAGAGAGAGCATAACCACTGAGGTTATGGTTAGCGGAGCCTCAGTGAGACAGTTAGGCATCACACAGGGAACACATACTTATGAGCACTGGGGCCCTGCCTGGCAGGGTCCCAGTGGCACATAGACTAAAACAACATATATACAGTGAAATATGGGGGTAACATGCCAGGCAAGATGGTACTTTCCCACAACCTAGCTGTAGATTCTGTCAAATGTGTGGAAGGAAGAATGTGAAAATTGGAGAGAAAAGGACAGAAGTAGACAAAAACGATCACCCAATAATCTTTTATTGTTGCAAGAGGAGGTGCAGAAGTAAAAAAAGAATCAAAGCCATATATGTGCAGGCATGAGGGTGTATATCAGGAAAAAAGTATTTGGGTTTTCAAAGTTTTTAATTATGAGTGATTTACTGACATCCAAGAATACAGCATGAATTCAGCTAGACTAATATATATAATTAGAGAAATAAATGAAGAAGGAGGCAGCATTGATAAAAATCAGAAGAAAAACTCAACCCTGGACTTTGTGGAAAACCATAGAAAAAGCCATAGGAAGAAGAACATTGACTGTTTTGAAAGCCTGACTTGGAACGATTCAAAAGCCTAAATACAAGCAAGCAAATATTGAAAATCCAAAAAGACGAAACAAGAGTAAACAGAAGAACAAAATGACCAGTTGCTTCAAATACTGTTGATCCTCTGTTGCAAAATAATAGTAAGAAAGAGATTTGAGTTCTTGGACAGAAGCGAGGTGAGATAGTTGGTAACTGAAAGAATTCATTTCAGATTAAATGGTAGATGAGAATTGGAACCAAGACAGAATGTGAACTAGGGATAAAAACATATTTCAGATAGTTTGAAGGGAAAGATAAGATTGGTGAAATAGAGGATGAAGAGAGTTGGT
Organism: Pleurodeles waltl; assembly: GCF_031143425.1. Classification (NCBI taxonomy): domain Eukaryota; kingdom Metazoa; phylum Chordata; class Amphibia; order Caudata; family Salamandridae; genus Pleurodeles; species Pleurodeles waltl. The sequence goes on from NC_090446.1 coordinate 269,974,659, forward strand.
TCTGGAATGTAACTTCAGTAAAGCAAGTGCCAGCAAAGTCAATATGTATGGGGTTGGATGACAGCCTTTTGGCTTTGTCAATGCTTCTGTTGTGATTTCATGGGTTTTGCAAAACCTTGTTGCTAGGGAAGCTGCTATGCTGCCTTTATCAATCTAATCAAAACATTGGATAAAAGCAAAATTATTTTTTGGTGTTAAAAAACACACATTACTATAATGGTCCCTGTCACAGTGTGGATGAAAGGGCAGAATTCTGTCACTGACACAAGTTAGCCAATGGTTGAAATAGGGCATACTCATATCCTCATGCTGTTTGGTGTAGTGGGTGGAAGAAAAAAGTAAATGCAACCATAACACACCAGTGAATAAAGAGGGGTGGTTGAAAGCCCCTGCAAGTTCTTATCTTATACACATAACTTTCATAAAATCAAAATGTCTTGTCTAATGACCCACCTAATAAAATATGTGAATAGAAAAGAAACAAGGTCGCAGTGACATAATAAACTATTGCATAGGTAAGAGAGAAAGAACAAAAGTCTAACTAACAGTGAGGAAGTACCAAAGCAATCTGAAGGAGATTTTGTGAGGTTACCATGAATGAGGAAAGGAAAACATCTCGGATTCTGCAACAACGGCTATGGAAGAACATTTAGACTTACATGTTTCTGTAAAAGTAGAGAAACAAAAGGGAAGCCTTTGTGCTAAATATGAAAGCACATGGGCAGAGTTAGCATCAAGGTGTTATAGAGGAGAAAGGTTAGCATACCTAGAATACACAGGTACTTGATAACATCGAATGAGTACCAGGAACAAAAGTTTGCTCAGTTCCTGTTGCACCTCAACACACATCTCCAACTGTTTTTCAGTTGCCACCTTCTGCTTTTTTCCCATTTTCTACATGTATTATGTGCACGGTATTTTTTGAAAAATATTCAAGAATACAAGAAATAAATATAAACAAAAACAGGGGTACCTCATCCCTAACAGAGGCATTTTCTGCATCCATGAACAGGTTCCGATCCCAATTGGTGGCTTACCCCCCCTGCTACTTCAGCACTCTTTGTAAATATACAGGGACCAACACTACACCTCACATTTTTCTTTCATTCTGCTTCTCAGAATTTTACTGTTGGAAATCGCCCTTTCTGCAGGGTCAACCTGAAACTTTTTGCCTTTTACCCTTCACTTTTTGCTGGATTTGTTTATGTTGGTCTTAGGACTCTGAACACTTTACCACTGCTAACAACTGCTAAAGTGCATGTGCTTCTCCCCTAATCATGGTAACATTAGTGTATACACAACTAGCATAGATAATTTCTTGCAATTCCCTTGTAAAGTAGTATACCATATACCCAGGGCCTGAAAATTAAATGCTACTAGTGGACTTGCAGCACTGATTGTGATACCCAATTACGTAGCACTGCAAACATGTCTCAGTCCTGCCACTGCAGAGCCTGTGGGTGTAGTTTGACTACCACTTCAACTTGGCATTTATCCCTTGCCATGCCTCAACCCCTCTCTTTTATTAGATTTATAATGTAATAGGTAGCCCCTTTGGGCAGAGTGCTATGTAAGTAAAAGGTTGGACACATACTTTCAAGTTTTACATGTCCTGGTAGTGTAAAACTCGCTACGTCATTTTTCACTAATGTGAGGCATACTCTTCTCATAAGTTCCCACTGGAAATGCCTTAATACACTTTTAGGCTGTAATTCCTGATTGAGAAGAGTAACTATGTCACGTTTCACATCATGGGAATGGTAATGATAATTCCTCTTTACTGGTAAAATCGGATTTAACATGACTATTTTGAAAAACTACTTTTAGAAAGCGTCACAAAACACATATCCACCTGAAACTCATTTTCAATCTATTGAAATATTATAGAAGAAAAACATTGCTACTGATCAACTCATACAAAAAATTCTTAAATGAAGACAAAAATCATTTGTCTTGAATCTTTCAAAAAAGCTCCTCTGAATCGGGAACCAAAACATTTGTGAAAAACGTGTTTTAATGTTTTAAAAGCTGCATCAGCATGTAATGGTTAATTATTTTTTATCATACTTTAGGAAAATAAACAAAGAGTGATAGTTGAAAAAAGTTATCCCCAAATGAGCAAAGAGACACCACACCAAAAAGCAAAAAAGGCACCGCTTATAGTTCTGTGATCTTCGGTATATCTCACAAAGACAGCCTCTTATTAAGTTATAAAGTATGCTTGTCAATACATTGATTGATAATTTAAAACATAATTGGAGAGGTCTTGTCTGATTAACTGGTTAGTATGTGGATATGTGCTTTGTGATAATCATACCCAGGTTCAAGTGGACATTTGGGGTTGCTCTTGTATTTGTTTAGTGACTTTTCGAAAGTGGACATTTCTCTGCTTTTACAGCTCTGTGTGCATGCAGCCTGTCTCTAATAGATGTCTGGTGTGAGTGACAGCTACGCTATGTGTATTCATTCTAGACAGATGCAAACACAGGACAATTAGGTGTGTCTGAGTGCTCATCTGTATTCATCTGCATTCTGATAGCTCCTCCTGGGCGGGAAGGGCGTGAGGGGAAGACACTTACACCTGATTAGGAAGATTCTGTCCCGACACAAAGGGCTGATTAACCCTTACTGATAGTCTGGAGCCAGGGCTGAGGAAGAAATTATACATATGCACTTCAAAGACCCTTCTTTGAAGCATCCTTACCTCAAGGGCACCAAATCAGACACTTCTGACTCTACAACTGGACACAGTTAGAAGAACGGTTTTGCCACGCCAAGGAATGTTACCCTGATGGACTGCTGACTTGCAAGTACTGCTTTTCTGCTTGGCTGTCCTGCTGCCTGCTTCTCTCTGACCCTTCATTAGAGAAAGCTGGATTCTGCCTTGCACCACAAAGTGATCTCCCAGGGCCTATCGGCTAGCCTCCTGTGGCGTAAGGCTCAGGAATATCAAATTAAATACACATGGTTCAGTGGAAGTGGACCAAGATACTTACTCCAGCGAGAATAAACGTATTGCCTATTGCAAGAGGTAGACTCAACGCATTGCCACTGTTGCTGGAGTAGAACCAGCGCATCGCATTACGAACCATTGCTTCGCCAGCACAACATTGCTGCATCATAACAACTACATCACCAACATTGCTGAAGGAAGATCGTCAGATCCCTTCACTGCGTGGAGAAACCCAACACATCAGCTTCATATCCAATACATAGTATCAGAAACAACTCATCACTTCCACACCTAAAGGAAGAGCAAAGCATCCCCTCCCTGTGTAAAGAAACTGGGCACATCAGCTTTGGAACTGAAAAATTATAGCACCCACGCTTATCCTTTGGAACCAAGGCATTGCCAGTACTGTATGAGAAAAATCAACACATCTTCTGACTGTGACCAGGATTAAGGTATTTTGCTCAGCGAGCACTGCGTGGGTCCTATAGCCAGCCTGCACACCATCCCGGGGTGCCTGAACTCTTGACTTTGTTAAGGTCCAGACGAAGTAACCCCTAAAGCACTATTTGCTTCCAAGAGCTAAAAGTCTTTTAATCCTCTAAAATTCGTATCCCTTGCTGTTAGAAATTGGGTCTCTAGTTGGCAGGGTATGCACTCAGTCAAAGTAGGGACCACCACTTGAATCAGAGTAAGTCAGATACACACTAAAAGATAACCTATGCTCACACTCTGAAACACACTCTGATAGCTTGGTACAGAGCAATCAGGCTTGTCTAAAGAGGCAATGTGTAAAGTATTTGTGCAACACACAAAGCAACACAATGAAAACACCACAAAAAGACTTCATACCAGGTTAGAAAAATGTACATTGATTTTATAGATAATTTTAGACCAGAACAACAAAAAACCAATGAGTAAAAGTCGAGAAATGGCACTACTCCTGCAGATTAAAAAATAATGACGCTATTGCCCCCTACCCTGCTCCATGGTGCACCGTATTTTAAAAACGGCGTGCACATGGTAACGGTGGGGTGGCGCTAAGGAGTGTAAGAAAAGTGGTGCTGCACTGTTTGCAGCACCACTTTTCTTAAATATGCCCCTAAATATGAGTGCAAAAATGCTAATGCTCCTTTTGCATAGGGAATATATTGTCGGCTGATATATAATCGGCAAGAAAGGGGCCCATGAACACTTTATAATGAATGTGTACAAAAATGCACTTTGGAAACACGCAGTATAGCTTGAGGTGTCACGGTTGCATGGTAAGAAATGGGGATTTCAAATAAGTAAAAGAAAAGATTTATGCCTAATGGCTAATGTAAAATGTTGGAAATCTTCCGGACAATTAGATATTGAGAACATCAAGGGATTCACAGAGGGATAAAGAACAATGAAGATCAGTGTTCGAATTTGAAAACATCTTTAAATGTTCCATTGAATGCGTTTTGGAAGAGATAGAGTAGGAGCACTCTTGACAGGGATGGATAACTGTATAAAGTAAGAGAAGGTTAAGAAATGCCTTAGACTCTATCTTGATGCATATTGACAAGGGATCCTCCATCATTGACATCAACCCATCCCTTCCCAGGATTCATTGCTTACCTCCACCATTCCTCAAATGATGGGACCATACATAACTCAATGGATGCACACAGTATCTCCATGTAGTTGGGCTCTGGATGGTCCTCCAAATAATGGACTACATCCTTCAATTTCTGCTAATCCAGATCTGCCACACATAGTCCCATCTGCTACAATATTTCTTTGGGCTGTTAACCTAACTCAGCTGACAAAACAGTCCAGGTCCTGTGATTACTATGAAGCCAGGCTTATACATTTGAGAAGCATTGAATCCAAACAAAAGAACTTGATTCCATTTTGCGAGCAGCTCAATCTGTGATGCATAGTTAGCCATCTCCGCAGGGGGTCCCATCCCTAGTGACATCGAATATGAAGAACCACGTCCGCTGTGCTGGATCCAAGGGCCCAATGTACAACCATTACAAATTGTGACTCCCAATTTAAATTTTTTTGCAAGTCGCAAATTGTGAGCCGCAATCTGTAATGTACAACAATGTCTGAGGCATGGTTTGGTCAAATCAAATCAAATCATAAATATTTATAAAGCGCGCTACTCACCCGTGCGGGTCTCAAGGCGCTAGGGGGAAGGGGTTACTGCTGCTCGAAGAGCCAGGTCTTGAGTAGTCTCCGGAAAGCGGAGTGGTCCTGGGTGGTCCTGAGGATGGTGGGGAGGGAGTTCCATGTCTTGGCCGCCAGGTAAAAATGTAAATTGTAAATGTAAATTTGCACTTGTATAGCGCACTAGTCACCCGTTAGGGTCTCAAGGCGCTGTACTCATACCGCTATGGAACCCCTCCTGGCTTTTCCCTGTGAGGTGCCCACTCCTGGGCACCCCCAGGGTGAAGCCAGGCATCCAAGCGCTGTTGGGGCCGTTGTGGAGATTAAGCAAGCTATTGCCCAGAGTTGCAGAGTGGGACCCATTAATTAGATTAGGCACGAGGCGAGAATTATCTGGTCCAAGGGAATTGAGCCCAAGACCTGCTGAAGCCGGACTTGAACCCTGGTCTTGAGCCAGATCTCTGCTTCAGGGTCTGCCGCTCTAACCAGGTAGGAGAAGGACCTCCCACCCGCTGTGGTGCGGCGGATGCGAGGGACGGCGGCGAGAGCGAGGTTGGCGGAGCGAAGAGGACGGGTGGGTGTGTAGAAGCTGAGGCAGCGGTTGAGGTATTCGGGTCCCTTGTTGTGGAGGGCTTTGTGTGCGTGGGTGAGGAGTCGGAAGGTGATCCTTTTGTTGATGGGAAGCCAGTGCAGGTGTCTCAGGTGGGCGGAGATGTGGCTGTTGCGGGGTATGTTGAGGATGAGGCAGGCGGAGGCGTTTTGAATTCGTTGCAGACGTTTCTGGAGTTTAGCAGTGGTTCCTGCGTATAGGGTGTTGCCGTAGTCCAGGCGGCTTGTGACGAGGGCGTGGGTCACGGTCTTTCTGGTGTCGGCAGGAATCCAACTGAAGATTTTTCGGAGCATGCGGAGGGTGAAGAAGCAGGAGGATGATACGGCGTTGACTTGTTTGGTCATGGTGAGAAGTGGGTCCAAGATGAAACCGAGGTTGCGTGCGTGGTCTGAGGGGGTCGGTGCGGTGCCAAGGGCCGTCGGCCACCAGGAGTCACCCCAGGCGGTCGGGGTGTTTCCGAGGATGAGGACTTCCGTTTTGTCTGAGTTCAGTTTCAGACGGCTGAGTTTCATCCAATCTGCGACGTCTTTCATTCCATCTTGCAGGTTGGTCTTGGCGTTGGTGGGGTCCTTGGTGAGGGAAAGTATCAGTTGAGTGTCGTCTGTGTAGGAGGTGATGATGATGCTGTGTTTGCGTATGATGTCGGCAAGGGGGCTCATGTAGACATTGAAGAGAGTCGGGCTGAGCGAGGAGCCTTGTGGGACGCCGCAGATGATCTCAGTGGGGTCTGAGCGAAAAGGTGAGAGGTAGACTCTTTGGCAGCGGTTGGAGAGGAAGGAGGTGATCCAGTCCAGGGCCTGTCCTTGGATCCAGGTGGAGCGGAGGCGGGTTATTAGGTTGCGGTGACAGACGGTGTCGAAGGCAGCCGAGAGGTCGAGGAGGATGAGGCCGCTGTTTCTCTGTTGTCCATCAGGGTTCTGATGTCGTCTGTGACTGAGATGAGGGCGGTTTCTGTGCTGTGATTGGTTCGGAATCTGGACTGAGAGGGGTCGAGTAGGCTGTTGTCTTCAAGGAAGTTGGTAAGTTGCTGGTTGACGGTCTTCTCTATGACTTTGGCAGGGAATGGGAGGAGCGAGATGGGGTGGAAGTTCTTCAGGTTGCTTGGGTCCGCCGAAGGTTTTTTCAGTAGGGCGTTGACTTCAGCGTGTTTCCAGCTCTCGGGGAAGGTAGCAGACGAAAACGAGCTGTTGATGATGGTCTGGAGGTGCGGGGCGATGATGTCGTCGGCTTTGTTGAAAATGAAGTGTGGGCAGGGGTCCTAGGGGGCACCGGAGTGGATGGAGTTCATGGTGCCTTTGGTCTGTTCCATGTTGATGTGAGTCCAGGCGTTGAGGGTGATGGCTGGGGTTGTAGGTTCTGTGGTGGTTGGCTGGGTCTGGTGTCCGAAGCTGTCGTGTAGGTCTGTGATCTTACGATGGAAGAAGGTGGCGAGGGAGTTGCAGAGGTCTTGAGAGGGCGTGATGGCGTTGGCGTTAGGGTTGGAGAGCTCTTTGACAATGTTGAAAAATTCTCTGCTGTTGTGGCTGTTTTTGTCCAGTCTGTCTGTGAAGAAATTTCTTTTGGCGGCGCAGATCAGTTGGTGGTGTTTGCGTGTAGCGTTCTTGAGGGCAGTCATGTTATCTGCAGTGTGGTCCTTGCGCCAGGCTTTCTCGAAGGTGCAGCAGGTTTTCTTTGATTCCTTAAGGGTGTCGGTGAACCAGAGAGGTTTTTTGGTGTTGGTCTGTCTTGGGAGGCGTCTGAGGGGAGCAAGGTTGTCTGCGCAGTTGGTGATCCAATTCGTGAGGCTGAGGGCTGCGTCGTTGGGGTCGGAGGAGAAGGTGGGTTGGTTGTCGTTGAGAGTGGAGAGAAGCTGTTCCTCGGGGATTTTGTTCCACTGTCGACGTGGGATGGGCTGTGTGCGGAGGTGGCGAGTCTTGCGTCGGAAGGGGAAGTGGACACATCTGTGGTCGGTCCAGTGTATAGCGGAAGAGTGGCTGAAGGATACGTGGTTGCTGGCGGAGAAGATGGGGTCTAGCGTGTGTCCGGCGATGTGGGTGGGGGTGCTCACCAGTTGCTTGAGGCCGAGGTTGGCGAGGTTGTCGAGCAGGGCGATGGTGTTGGGGTCGTTGTTCTGTTCCAGGTGGAAGTTGAGGTCACCGAGGAGGATGTAGTCCGGCGAGGCAAGGGCGTGCGGGGAGATGAAGTCAGTGATGGAGTCGCTGAAGAGGGCGCGTGGTCCAGGGGGTCGTAGATGAAAGTTCCTCTGAGTGTGGTCCTGGGGTCGGTGTGGATCTGGAAGTGCAGGTGTTCGGCGGCGAGGGGGGTGTCTTCGGTGGAGGTGGTGATGTTGATGGAGTCCTTGAAGACGATGGCGATTCCTCCACCTACTTGGTTGGTGCGGTCTCTCCTTGAAATCTTGTAGCCGTCGGGGATGGCTATGGCGATGTCGGGGGCCGAGGAGGCGTTCATCCAGGTCTCAGTGATGAAGGCGACATCCGGTGCGGTGGAGTCCAGGAGGTCCCATAGTTCAACGGCGTGCTTGTGGACGGATCGTGCGTTGATCAGGATGCATTTGAGGTGGTTGATGGCGCGTGGGCTGGCGGGCGTAGTGGTTTCGTGGTGGAAGGTGAATTTGCAGGTGTGACATGCGAAGGGTCCATGGGTACGTTTCGGGTTGGCTTGGAAGCAGGTGCTGGAGCGCCCCGGGTTGAGGGCATGGAGGGTGATGGGGTCGTAGCGATGCAGCGGGGTTTGGGAGTGCTGGGGCCAGGGGTCGTGGCGCTGGGCACGGTTCAGGCGCGGACAGGCGAAGACGGGCTTGCCTTTGGTGCGCCTTTGGCGCGCCAGCGGCCGCCATAAGAGGGAGGAGGGGGGAGGAGGGGTCAGCTGGGGGCGGGAGTGGGGCGACGAATGGGGGCGGGGGCGAGCAGGAGGTGGCGGCGGGAAAGCGGAGGGGGTTCAGGTAGAGGGGGAAAATAAAGGGGAGGGGGGGTTAAAGGTGGCGGGGAGTTAGGAAGAAAGATAGGAAGATAGGGGAGTTACGAACTGGCGGGGAGTTAGGAAGCAAGATAGGAAGATAGGGGCGTTAGGAACTGGCGGGGAGTTAGGAAGAAAGATAGGAAGATAGGGGAGAGGGGTTACAGAGGTGGAGGGGAGTGAGGAAGGTCAGAGAGAAGAGTCAGGAGCAGAAGTGCAGATGAGTGAAGAGCCAGGAAGAAGGTAAAGAAGAAGAGGAGCGAGGAGCAGAGGAACAGAAGAGCCAAGAAGAAGGTAAAGAAGAAGAGGAGCAAGGAGCAGAAGAACAGAAGAGCCAAGAAGAAGGTAAAGAAGAAGAGGAGCAGAAGAGAGAAGAGCCAAGAAGAAGGTAAAGAAGAAGAGGAGCGAGGAGCAGAAGAACAGAAGAGAGAAGAGCCAAGAAGAAGGTAAAGAAGAAGAAAGCACACGCAGGTCGCGGTGCAGAAGAGAAGGAAGAAACACAGATGAAGTACACAGAAGAAGAACCCAGATGAAGACAGAAGAAAGAACACGCAGGTCGGGGTGCAGGGAAGAAAGAAGAGCATAGATGAAGAATACAGATGAAGAGCACAGAAGAAGATCAAAGATGAAGAAAGAACCAGGAGAAGAGGTGAGTAGCGCGGGGCAGGGCGAGGGGCTGGGTGGGGGGGTACTTATTGTATTTCCGCAGGACTTGCTTGGAGGTTTCAGGAGCCTGGGCTGGTGGAGATGCAGGGGGAGCGACCTACCCTTGGGTCAAGGGTCGCTACCTCTGTTGCGCAGCAGCCGCCATAAGAGGGAGGAGGAGTCAGCTGGGGGCGGGGGCGGGAGTGGGGCGACGAATGGGGGCAGGGGGGGTGGGGCGAGCAGGAGGTGGCAGCGGGAAAGCGGAGGGTGGGGGGGTCAGGTAGAGGGGGGAAAAGAAAGGGGAGGGGGGGTTAAAGGTGGCGGGGAGTTAGGAAGAAAGATAGGAAGATAGGGGAGTTACGAACTGGCGGGGAGTTAGGAAGAAAGATAGGAAGATAGGGGAGTTAGGAACTGGTGGGGAGTTAGGAAGAAAGATAGGAAGATAGGGGAGGGGGGTTACAGAGTTGGAGGGGAGTGAGGAAGGTCAGAGAGAAGAGTCAGGAGCAGAAGAGCAGACGAGTGGAGAACCAGGAAGAAGGTAAAGAAGAAGAGGAGCGAGGAGCAGAGGAACAGAAGAGCCAAGAAGAAGGTAAAGAAGAAGAGGAGCGAGGAGCAGAAGAACAGAAGAGCCAAGAAGAAGGTAACGAAGAAGAGGAGCGAGGAGCATAAGAGAGAAGAGCCAAGAAGAAGGTAAAGAAGAAGAGGAGCGAGGAGCAGAAGAACAGAAGAGAGAAGAGCCAAGAAGAAGGTAAAGAAGAAGAAAGCACATGCAGGTCGCGGTGCAGAACAGAAGGAAGAAACACAGATGAAGTACACAGAAGAAGAACCCAGATGAAGACAGAAGAAAGAACACGCAGGTCGGGGTGCAGGGAAAAAAGAAGAACACAGATGAAGAATACAGATGAAGAGCACAGAAGAAGATCAAAGATGAAGAAAGAAGCAGGAGAAGAGGTGAGTAGCGCGGGGCAGGGAGAGGGGCTGGGCGGGGGGGTACTTACTGTATTTCCGCAGGACTTGCTTGGAGGTTTCAGGAGCCTGGGCTGGTGGAGCTGCAGCGGCAGGGGGAGCGACCTACCCTTGGGTCAAGGGTCGCTACCTCTGTCGCGCAGCGGCCCCCATAAGAGGGAGGAGGGGGGGAGGAGGGGTCAGCTGGGGGCGGGGGCGGGAGTGGGGCGACGAATGGGGGCAGGGGGTGCGGGCGAGCAGGAGGTGGCGGCGGGAAAGCAGAGGGTGGGGGGGTCAGGTAGAGGGGGGAAAAGAAAGGGGAGGGGGGTTAAAGGTGGCGGGGAGTTAGGAAGAAAGATAGGAAGATAGGGGAGTTACGAACTGGCGGGGAGTTAGGAAGAAAGATAGGGGCGTTAGGAACTGGCGGGGAGTTAGGAAGAAAGATAGGAAGATAGGGGAGGGGGGTTACAGAGGTGGAGGGGAGTGAGGAAGGTCAGAGAGAAGAGTCAGGAGCAGAAGAGCAGACGAGTGGAGAGCCAGGAAGAAGGTAAAGAAGAAGAGGAGCGAGGAGCAGAGGAACAGAAGAGCCAAGAAGAAGGTAAAGAAGAAGAGGAGCGAGGAGCAGAAGAACAGAAGAGCCAAGAAGAAGGTAAAGAAGAAGAGGAGCGAGGAGCAGAAGAGAGAAGAGCCAAGAAGAAGGTAAAGAAGAAGAGGAGCGAGGAGCAGAAGAACAGAAGAGAGAAGAGCCAAGAAGAAGGTAAAGAAGAAGAAAGCACACGCAGGTCGCGGTGCAGAACAGAAGGAAGAAACACAGATGAAGTACACAGAAGAAGAACCCAGATGAAGACAGAAGAAAGAACACGCAGGTCGGGGTGCAGGGAAGAAAGAAGAACACAGATGAAGAATACAGATGAAGAGCACAGAAGAAGATCAAAGATGAAGAAAGAAGCAGGAGAAGAGGTGAGTAGCACGGGGCAGGGCGAGGGGCTGGGCGGGGGGGTACTTACTGTATTTCCGCAGGACTTGCTTGGAGGTTTCAGGAGCCTGGTCTAGTGGAGCTGCAGCGGCAGGGGGAGCGACCTGCCCTTTGGTGATTCCCAAATGGGTCGCAAAGGACATGCCTCATTAATATTCATGAAGCAGATCACAATTTGCGACCCCTTTGGAAAAGACCGCACTCACCGGGATGGTGGCCTGCTGGGGATAGAAGACCACCATGTCTGTGACTGCTTTTTCAATGAAGCAATTTTTTTTAATATGCAGCCCGTGTTCCCTAAAGGAAAATGGGATGCATTTCCAAAATAAAACTGAAAAGTTTTCTTTTCATTTTTCAGAGTAGGCAGTGGTCCATGGGACTACTGCCTGCTCTGAATAAACAGTTTTGCATGCATTCACAAAGGGGAAGGGGTCCTGTGGGGACCACTTTCTGCTTGCAAATGGGTTAACAACAATATGATATTGGTGTTAACTGCAATTGTTTTGTGACCGTGAATTTGCGACCACCTTCACGGTCACAAAACAGTCAAACATGGGCCTGCGAGTCACAATTAGGAAGGGATAGCCTTGAAATACCTCTTCCTAATTGTGAGTCTCAATCCCTATTTTGCAAGGTGGTAAAGGGATACCGACTTGCAAAATAGGGATGGTCGATTGTACAAGGCCATTTTGCAGTCACAAATGCCAAAAGTGTCCTTTTCCAACTGCAAAATGGTTTTGGACATCGGACCCCAAATGCAGTGCTGGAATTTGTGAACACTGTTGAAATATATTTGTATGTGAATTACACAGGTGTGGTCTGTGCACTATGGATCTGATTATCTGGACACTACAATAAAGGACTGAAAAAAGCACTGTTATGGTAATGATAAAAATAGTGAAGATACAAATATGTAGAAGTGTATGAGTGATAGACTGGTGGAAATCATATGCCATGCCCTCCACATTGAGGCCCGTATTTATACTTTTTTTGCGCCGCATTTGCGTCGTTTTTTGAAGCAAAAACGGCGCAAACTTGCAAAATGCCATTGTATTTTGTAGGTTTGCGCCGTTTTGCGTCAAAAAGCAGCGCAAATGCGGCGCTAAAAAAAGTATAAATACGGGCCTGAATGTATATTCTTCTGCACTGGAAGCTAACAAAGATGATGGAGCATGGGAACTTTTACCCCTTGTTGGGAATGATTTTCAGATGTTCAATATGTACTTTGAGAATACACAGTTTCAGGTTTTTTTCTAATCCATCTTGTTAGAATTGTGTATGGACTTCAATTTGGACGTGGACTTATCTTGTGTTCACCCTGAGAAATTGTGCTCAAGCATATCTTAGCTATAACCTTTCACTGAGGAAGGTGGTCAATCTTATTCTACTCATGTGCTTTTGTTCCCAAGAACTACAACTGCACCCCGGTTAACAGTTATAGTGGTTAGTATGGCCTGGCTTAGCCCAATCTGCTGGGGTTCAATAGTGGTTTTACATTTTATCAAAAGATGCCACTACGAATTACCATGCAACTTGTGATGTCAGTGCTGCGAAGATAAGGGCCATATTTATACTTTTACAGGCAAATCTGCGTTAGCGCAATTTTGCGTGTAAAAGTATAGCGCCAGCTAATGCTATTCCTGGACGCTGGCCGTGTGCCATATTTATGGAGGGGCGCTAATGCCCTGTTAGCATTCTTGTGAAGGACGCTAACCTGGTGGGAGAGGCGTAGGGGAAACCGGAGCTTGTGCGCCGAATTATGGCGCTACACTGTTTAGAGGCAAAAAATGCCTCTAAGCAGTGTAACGCCATTTTGTGGCGCACAGCTCCCATGGACATGGCTCCTGTCTTATAAAAGACCACGAATGTCCCATTAGGGCAACCGCCATGCAGGAGGCCCCAAGTCAGGGCCCCCGAGCGGGAAAAAAAATAACATATATATATATACACTTACCGGGACTTACCTCGGATGGGTCCCCCATCCTGGGGTGTCCCTCTGGTCTGGTTGGGGGTGCCCCTGAGGCCAGGGAAGGGCACCTCTGGGCTCTTTTCATGGTCTCTGACCATGGTAAAAGGCCCAAAGGTCCCCTAATGCCTCATACCCAGGCGTTAGATGATGGCGCTAAGCAAGCTTAGCGCCATTATTTAAGGCTCCCATCCCCACATGTTAGATTTTAGCACAGGGGATAAATATGGCGCTAAGGCCAAATCGTCGTTTTCTGCACGGGAACACCTACCTTGCATCTCATTGATGCAAGGTAGGTTTCCATGTCCAGAAAATGACGTAACCTCCATTACTTTGCCGCTAGACGCGTCTAGCGCCAAAGTATAAATATGGAGTTAGGTTTGCGCTGAATTTACGTTAAAAAAATTACGTTAATTCAGCGCAAACCGAGTATAAATATGGGCCTAAGTTCACAATTTTCCCCACATCCTGTCTCTCTGCTTACACACCCAGCATTGAGACCAGAAAAGCCTGCAAGTACATATCTAATATACTCTCTGTAAGTGACTTAAAACGTACTTTACAAGTTTCTGTTAGCTCCTCACTTTTAAACAATGTATCAAGGTACTGATATACCCAAAACATTTGGAAAGGAGGTACTCATTGCTATCATCATCTAGCCACATGTATTCCCTAGATTCATGCATTGGGTGCAAACTTTATGCTAATCTCATCTCCTAAGAGCCTTTGTGAAATTAGATGCCGAGTAGATGGCCCCTCAAAGTGCTAATGACACCAGATGGTGAGGTTGGTATGTTATGATGTGGGGCAGCACTCTTAGGGCCGTATTTATACTTTTTGGCGCACAACTGCGCCAACGCAGTTGTGCGTCAAAAAATTTAACGCAGGCTAACGCCATTCCAAAGCGCGATGCGGGCGCCTTATTTATGGAATTACGTTAGCCAGCGGAGCTGACTGGTGTGCGTAAAAAAAAATGACTGACACCACGCAGCGCCGGCGTAGGGGAAAATGGAGCTTGGGCGTAAAAAAATGGGGCAAGTCAGGCTGAGGCAAAATTTTGGCCTCAACCCGATTTGCGCCATTTTTTTTGACTCCCAACCCCCATTGAAATGACTCCTGTCTTAGCACAGACAGGAGTCATGCCCCCTTGCCCAATGGCCATGCCCAGGGGACTTATGTCCCCTGGTCATGGTCATTGGGCATAGTGGCATGTAGGGGGGCACAAATCAGGCCCCCCTATGCCACAAAAAAAAAAAATACTTACCTGAACTTACCTTAAGTTCCCTGGGATGGGTCCCTCCATCCTTGGGCGTCCTCCTGGGGTGGGCAAGGGTGGCAGGGGGTGTCCCTGGGGGCATGGGAGGGCACCTCTGGGCTCCTTCCGAGCCCACAGGTCCCTTAACGCCTGCCCTGACCAGGCGTTAAGAAATGACGCAAAAGCGGCTGGATGTCATTTTTTTTGACCCGCCCACTCCCGGGCGTCATTTTTGCCCGGGAGTATAAATACGGCGCACATGCCTCGGAGTCATTTTTTAGAAGGGAACGCCTACCTTGCATATCATCATTAACGCAAGGAAGGTGTCCACGCTAAAAAATGACGCAAACTCCAAGATCTTTGGCGCTAGACGGGTCTAACGCCAAAGTATAAATATGGAGTTAGTTTTGCGTCGGATTTGCGTAAAAAAAAACTACGCAAATCCGGCGCAAACAGAGTATAAATATGCCCCTTAATCTTAAGGATGTCCCTGCACATGGGGCAATGTTCTGCACTTGCCCTTTTTTAGGATTATGTTTCCCAGAAATCCCTTGCCACTGAGCAGATGAGCAAAAGGATGGGCCAGAGGAAGAACTCTGTTAAGTGCATGGAGGTCCCAGCATGCGGAACACTGGTATGCCTGTGTTTGCACTTTGTTGGGACCTCATTGCCCAGAAACCCCTTGCCACTGAAGAGATGAGCAGAAGGAAGAGCGGCAGGGGAAGTCTTAAGCACGTAGAGGTCCCCCCGTGTGGGCACATGCAGGACATGCCCAGCCACTGCTCAGACCAAGCGTGGGCCAAGAACGGGCCCGTCTGTCCCCGTCAGAGCCCAGAGGAGCCTGGGCCGCCCTTTTGAGAACGTATTTCGAATAGCAGCAGTGAGCTGATTCTGGGCCTTGTTCTGCCATGAAATGTGGGGGTCTATTGCCCAGTTTGTTTTTTCAGGCTGCCAAGACTGTGTTTTTTCCTGCACCTTTTTCATTTTGGCACTATGTGAAAGAGAAAAGTGGATTTGCTAAATATGGTTGATTAGTGGTGCTGAACCAGCAATACAGTTCTATCATTCTTGAATAATGCTTTGGGAGTATCTACTGAAGAGATCACCAGCATGGATGAGAGGTTGACACAAACTCGCCAGGAGTCAGACTTGCCTAAGGCGGCTATTGGACAATACCCTAAGGGATACCTTGGCTGCAAACATAAAGGACACACGTAGTGTTATGTGCAGTTCGGATACACATGCTATGCAGAATAATGATATACTTATTTAGTCGCAGGCAGAATATCCAGAATTGTCCGGGGTAGTTGGGGGCTGGGAGGTGTTAGACCTGACAGCCTTAGGGTGGTCATCCCCCAACTTTTTGCCTGCCTCCCTCCACTTTTCTGATGCTGTTTTTGCTGGTTTTAGGACTCTGCACACTTTACCACTGCTAACCAGTGCTAAAGTCCATATGATGTCTCCCTTGAACATGGTAACATTGGTTAATTTCCAATTGGCGTATTTGATTTACTTGTAAGTCGATAGTAAAGTGCACTACATGTGCCCATGGCCTGTAAATTGAAAGCTACGTGTGGGCCTGCAGCACTGGTTGTGCCCCCCACATAAGTAGCCCCTTAACCTTGTCTCAGGCCTGCCATTGCAAGGCCTGTATGAGCAGTTTCACTGCCACTTTGCCTTGGCATTTAAAAGTACTTGCCAAGCCTTAGACCCCCCCCCTTTTTTACATATAAGTCACCCCTAACTTAGGGCCTATGTGACCCATAGGGCAGGGTGCTGTGTAGATAAAAGGCAGGACAGGTACATGTGTGTTTTATCTGTCCTGGTAGTGGAAAAACTCCTAAACTTGTTGTCCACTGCTGTGAGGCCTGATTCTTTCATATGATAGAATTAGGGCTTTCCTCATATACTGTTTGAGTGATAGAGTGATCAGAAAGGGGTAACCAGGTCATATTTAGTATGGCCAGAATGGTAATAGACAATCTGCTTATTGTTGAGGTTGGATTTTATATTACTATTTTAGAAATGCCACTTTTAGAAAGTGAGTATTTCTCTGCACCTAAAATCCATCTGTGCCTTACAGCCTGTCTCCAACCAAGATCTGGGCTAGGACGGTTGACAGCTTCCTTGTGCATTTCACCCAGATAACCACAAACACAGGATACTCAGTCACACCTGCACACATCTTCATACTGAATGGGTCTTCCTGGGCTGGAAGGGTGGGGGGCCTTACAATTACATTTCAAAGGCTAGTGGCCTGCCCTCACACAATGGACTGCCAAACACCCTACTAGGACCCTGGCAGACAGGCCTGTAATGAAAGAGGAACTTGTGCACTTCAAAACCACTCTTTGAAGTCTCCCTTACTTCAAGGGCATTTTGGGGTATATAAACTGGGTCACTGACCTCACCAAATCAGACACCTCTGGACCTAAACCTGCATTCTGTCAAAAGGAATTGTCTGGCTGCCCAAAGGACTCATCTGCACTGCTTTGCTGAGAAGAACTGCTGCCCTCTGACTTTGCTGAGAAGTGCTCTCCAAGGGCTTGGATTGAGCTTGCCTCCTGTTTTTTGAAGTCTCAGGGCCAAAAAGACTTCATCTCTTCAAATAACTCCTTGTTTCCTGAAAATCCATGCACAACCTGCTGGGAACGATGCACAGCTGGGGTGCGACCGAGAAATCTCTGCAGAGCCAAAACGGAATGACGCAGCCCAACTTCCCGAGTGAAGAATCAACATAGCGCCTGCCTTGCAACCAGAAATTCGGCACACAGCCCTAACTAATCAATGCACAGCTGACCCTCAACAATGCAGCCTGACTTCCCAAGTGAAGAATCGAAGCAGCGCCTGCTGTGCAACAGAAAATTCAATGCATCACCTACTGGATCAATGCAACACTTGTGACTTTGGCCCGCATGCCGAGGATTTCCACGCATTGTCCCTGGGCATCAAAAAGATCCCCGCATCACAGTGAGGAACCAAGACTGTGGTCAACGCAAAGCCCCTTGCAGCGTGGAAGAAACAACGCATCATCTCTACCGCACCGGAAATTCCGAAGCACACCCTATTTTTCCACGCATCTCCTACCCTGTGGTCTCTGCGTGCGCAATTGTTGATGCAAAGCAGGTACTTTGTGCAAACAAAAGACAACTGTTGATTTCCAAAATGTAAGACTCTTTTAGTGATATCTAAACTTGTGCTTATTGAATCTTTATTGTTTTGACCTTGATTTAACCAGATAAATTTCTTATATTTTTCTAAACCTGTGGGGTGATTTTTGTGATGTTTTCATGGTGTTACTGAATGATTTGTTGCACAAATACTTTACAGAGCGCCTTCTAAGTTAAGTACCCCTTTAATACCTCAGGGGGTGTAGACCTCAACACAGGAGGCCTCTACTGGAGCTACAGCAGGGAGGATTTCCATTATCCAGCACAGCCTACACTTACCAGAGGGTAATTCAGGGCAGGCATCTGACATTGTAAGCAAGTCTTCCCCACAGGTAACATTCCAATTGAGGTGATCATTCAACTACCTCCTGCATCCATCCCGTATGTCATTGTTTTGCCCACTGTCCCATCTCTAAAACAGAATGAAAGTAAAGTTATCACCAACTTAAGACTGTACATTGGCTGTCTGTGAGGGTCAATTTTAACATTAAGCAGTCTCTTTTTGAGATTGTATTGATTTGTAGAGTGGACTGGATTGGGAATTCGCCAAAAACTTGTGAAGAGAACTGCAGTGAGGTAAACTTTTGTAATTCCGGCAGGGCAGTCTTCATCTTGCGTAATTTTCTGACTAATTTAGAAAATCCCAGTAGAATCACAGGACTCCCTTTGTTTTTTGTTTTTTAAAACGCCTGTGAACTGGAGGGGGCTAATTTAGGCTGGAAGAGGGATCCTAGCAGGTTGGACTCCCAGGGGCTAGTTATTTAACATAGCCTTGAGTAAACATTTTGAACCCCTGAGTGGGTTAAATGTTGAAGATTGACTGGGTCATAAGGTAGTTAACCTAGGCCATAGAAGCGTTGTTAGCAAGAGCACCAAAAGAGATATGAAGGTGTTAAGTTGGAATATTGCGGCGGTCCATGGCAAAATCTGTGATGAGGGCTGGGTTTACTGCTCAATTGTTATGAACATATTAGTCTTCAGGAGATGTGAAACACGGAGGGGATCATATATTTAGATGAGTATGTTACCTACACCTCTAAAGCTATTCGCTCAACTCAGGATAGAGGTAGAGGGAGCCCAGTGATATTGGTAAAACGGGGCTTGAATTGCAACACAGAGGCAATTACTACTGATTGGCCCTTAATACTCCGTGTACTCTTGTCTTTTGAAAACAAGTTTAGAATGTTTGCAATCTTTGGGAGAGAAACATACAAGGTGAATGAGGGACAGGTCTCACATCAGGCACTAACATTTCCAGTCCAGGCCCAGGCTTGGGTTGATCATTTCTTTCAACACCAGAGCAGCACGCGCTCTTTTGGTGACAAAAATGCAAAAACCCAGCACTCTCAAAACAAAGTAATTTATGCATTGTGCTGATATGTTGTGGTTTAACCTTTTGCATTGCAGAGTTCAATCCTGAAAACGTATTTTTAATATGCTTACAAATACTGTTCCTTTGCAATGTATTGCTGCAGGTTTTCAGTGTGTTAGGGTGAGGCCCCTCTCCAGGGCCTTCCAGAGACTTTCCCTGCAACATGCCTCGGCGTGGTTCTGGGTTGGGCCAAGACTCTATAAAAGAGAGCCAGCCTAACTCCCAGTGCTCACTATTCAGAGGTCCCGGTCCAGAGCAGCATCTTCTTCATGAGCTCCTGTCCGGGCGGCCTATTTGGATCTTCCAGTCTTCTGCCCTTCATCCTTCATTGGTGATCATTGTTCCAGGCGGTAAGACGTTGGTTGGACTGTCCCGACACCGTTATTGAGAAATGTCATATTCTTGGTTTAATTCTTAAATGAGTAACAGATTCCTTGTGCGCTACCATTTCTTGACATTTATATGGTAGTTTACAAATGGGCAAGACGCGTGATTTGTTTTATAAAGGTTTGACTTTGTTATTCATTGCATGCTACCATTTCTTGACATTGGCATGGTGGCTTAAGAATCGGCAAGACGCGCGATTCGTTTTATGGTGTTTAAACATTGTTGTCCTTTGCGCGCTACTATTTCTTGACATTTACATGATGTTTTACGAATTGACAAGACGCGCAACTCATTTCATGAGGATTTAACTTTGGTGTTCATTGCGCGCTACCATTTCTTGACATTTACATGATGGCTTAAGAATCGGCAAAAGAAGCGCGATTCGTTTAATTGTACTTTGATCTTGTTATTTATTGTGAGCTGTTATTTCTTGACATTTACATCGTGTTTTATGAATCGGCAAGACGTGCGATTCGATTAATGATGACTTGACTTTGATATTCATTGCGTGCTACCCTTTCTTGGTAGTTTACATGGTAACACTCGAATCGGCAAGACGCACGATTCTCTCCTCAAGTTTATTTCATGTTGTTTATTGTATGCCACTATTCTAAGATATTTATTATGTAATATTCAAGTTGACAAGTTATGTGATTTGTTTCCATATTGTGTTATTCATGGTGCACAATCTTTTTATGGTGTTTACTATATATACACATATATATATCTGCAATATGCGCAATTTGTGTTGAAATATTTTAAGAGTACACAGAAGGCCAGAGTTTCTAGATACAATATTGTATGGTCCCAGTATGCATTCTCAAAACAGGATTTATATGACTGGTTTGAAATTTAGTCAGAATGTTTTTTTGAGTCTTATGTAAAGGAAAGTACTTGAATAAGAAAGTTTTCATTTAATTCATCTTGATTCCCCTACAGGTATCCGGCCATCTTGAAACTTAGTCATTTTAAACTTAACTCTTAGATTGTTCATGTTTTCAGAGTGACTAGGCTTAGAATCATAGTCTAGTATTGATTTCAGGAGATATCATTGTCATATTGTGTGTTCTAAGCTTTTTCTTACTACAGGTCTCCTTCCCAGCTGTTCCATTCCTAATCCCCTCTTCCCCTCTTGACCTCTCTCAGTCTCTGTGATTTATCTATCAGAGTCTTGGAACTGTTCAGTGGTGGACGTGTTGGGAACGTGCACAGACCCCGAGGATCTGGTGACTATGACAATTTCTCAGTCTTGTATGACTGGGATCACATCGAGCCACCTACTTTGAGTACTCAGGTGGACGTAAGGTTTGTGAAATACTGGCAAGAAGTCAGGAATACTATCCTCTCTTTACCAACAGGTCCCGATGAGGTTCCCGGGGACTTGTTTAGGTTCCTAATTAATCTTTAGGTATCTATCCTTACCCCGAAAAAATATGGTGCTATTTGTGGCTCATTGCAGTTGGGCTGGCGCCATTTGGTAATAGTACCAGTGTTTAAGAAGGGTGATACGATGGAATCTGCATGTTTAAGACCAGTTTTGTGGGTTGATACAGCGATTAAAATTGTAGGGAGAGTGAACTTGGAGAGACTTACCATCTGCGTCAATGAACAAGATATTTAGTCTGATATTCAGTACGGAATGAAGCTGGTGTTTATGGGGATTGACCCTGCTCTCTTTTAAGAAATTTTCACAATGGCCTCACAGCCTTGTTAAGGTATTATGGTATAGTCCAACGATAATGCATGCAGAACTTTGACCTGAAGAGAAGAGTTCATCAGGGATGCATCCTGGCCCCTTTTCTTTTTCACCAATTGTTTGGAGCAAGTATTATGCGAGCAATGGTTTGATGCCTTGAGGGTGGGAGAAGATTGCTTCCCGCCCTCCTATACACAGATGATGCGATCTTGATTGCACAGAGGGCAAGAAGTCTGCAACATCATTTAGACATATTTATTGAATTTATGGACAGCATGGACTTGTCAACCAATTTTAAAAAATCTCATATCATGGTGGTGGGCCCTAAGAATACTTAAAAACACACAGGGGCATATTTACAAGGAAGTGGAACATCGAACAAATGTCCCACATTTCTTGTGGGCCCCCACCGCCACCGCCACCAAACAACACCATGGTTGCACCATATTTACGATACATTGGACCAGGGCGGTCAGTAGGCCATAAGCATCAACACTTTTGATGCTATTGTGGCGCTTTGCAAGATTAGGGCCAAAAATGATGGCGCTAATCCTCCAAGGTAATGGGAGGCCTATTGAAAGCAATGGGGGCTCCATTTCAATGCCTGCCTTAGGCAGTCAATAAAAATTACGCTAAGAAATGGCACACTGAAAGCTTGAGAATTTCACGGCACCATTTTTACAGGCCTCCTACCAGGGCAATGCCCCCTTGCATACATTATGCCTGGTGCAGGCATAATGTGGCACAAGACATTACAAAGCGGTGCAATACATACATTGCACCACTGTGTGAATATGGTGCTACAAAATGCCCACCTTAAAGCCACATTAGCATAAACACAAATAATGTTAATGTGACACTAGGTGGTGCAAGGGGCTTGTAAATATGCCTCATAGATTCTTGACCCATGGCCAGAACATAAGTAGGGTGGAAAATATTTTCTATTTGGGCATCTTACTTGATTCTGGTCTTAGCTGGCATCCCCTGATAAAGAGTGATATGGTTCACCTGAAGAGGACTATATATAGGTCATCATTACGAGTTTGGCAGTCCTTGGATCACCATGGCAGCAGCGGTGGTCTGACCACCATCGGCTTGTTGGTCGGACCACCGTATACGATATTTGTGTTTCCATAGAGGAAAGACCTCCGCAGTCCTACCAGCACTGCCAGCA
This sequence comes from Pleurodeles waltl, assembly GCF_031143425.1. NCBI lineage: Eukaryota > Metazoa > Chordata > Amphibia > Caudata > Salamandridae > Pleurodeles > Pleurodeles waltl. Next base: position 269,996,902 of record NC_090446.1, read on the forward strand.
CTGCCAAGTAGCGCTGACTGCCATGGTGGTGAGACAGGTCAATAAGGCCATTGGAGCCATTGTTTCTGCTGGACACATTTTGATGTTGCCTTCCGCCAATGTGACTGTGGCGGTCCAACTACCACATTCCAGCATAAAGGAAGGAACTCAGCTGCAGGCATCGCCACAAGTCCTGTGCTGCCATGGAGCCGATCACACACATCCTGCTGCTGCTCCTTCTCATCAATGGAGTCCAAAATCCACACCGCTGTGGATGCAACCGTTACTAATAATGTACGGCTACCTGTGTCATTAGGCTGAACAACATATTGTCATGTCATCATCCACATGATTTGAGGGTCATGCTATGTGGATCAACTACACTTGTCATTGTGTGACGGGTCAGAGTCATTCACAATGAATGACACATTCACAGCCATAAAACAGCTCCTTTGGGTAAGTTAATGACACTGCAATGCCACACTCCACAAACACACATATCTGCTCATCTTAGTCACATGGACAGCGAAGCGTAAAGACCATTGTGTCACACAACAGCAACACCACATCAGCATCACACATAATTCAACTGACACCCTCACAATGCCCACATGCCATGGACAAATATGTATGGATGTGTCATTTACCACGAATACCCCTCCCATGGACCCACACATATCACCCAGATTGCAACACAATGGAAGGTCAATGGGATTCACAATATTTTGTGAGACAAATATCCAAAGCTCACAATGTAAACAGTACCTGCCCTAAAAGGATGGGGGCATCAGGAGCACTCCTGGAAGGATGCTGCCCTGGGACATATTTCTCTTTGCACATACCCCAAAACACAATTTGCACACAAACTGGCCCTTCATGTATTTCAGGAAGAAACAATAGCAGAGCCAAGTGGTGTGCCTTTCTTCTAAATGTGTAATTGCAAGTCAAGGAGGCAAATACACCAGCAACAGCCTGGGCCATACACGTAGATGAAGTAGCTGGAAGGTACACACATAAAAATGGACACATAGTCAGTCAAATGGTAAGAAAGGTAGCAGAATTGAATGCTCTCCATTTGTGGACAAAAAAACTCTAGCTTGCACACATGAGATGAATGTCCAGTCCCTACCAGGGGACAATTCCAACACTATGCATGCTGCCATTGGCCAATCCAAGATGAAATACTTACCATAGCAAACATAACACAATGCAGTGACACCCAAATTGGATTAACAAACACATATTCATACAGTGAATGTCTACTGTTGTCCTGGGTGACACCAGCCCTGCCCACAAAGTCAGATTTTGCCAACAACAGAAAATGGATCAACAATCAGGGTGAAACACACATAGCTCTGTAGGCATACAACACATATTACTCAGGAACAACAAGAAGGTACAAAAGTAATGGCAGGACAAAAGTGTACTCAACAAAACAACAACTTGGGTTTATTAACAGCAAATGCTGAGGAGCAAAGGCCATTGGCCAGTCCAAATACTAGCCCATGCACATGATTGTGCCCAAGCTTCACTCACAACACTGCCAGGGAACCTCCACAGGATGGGTCACGTGTGGGCATGCAGGCACCTCATGGATCATGCTTAGGTGGGGTCAGATTTGGGATGGGTGGGTTTAGGTTTGGGAGGAGTGGACTGTTTCTTCAGAGGGGAGGACTTGGATGTAGAAAGGATGGACTGGAATGTGGGTGGAGACCTCTTGTGTTTGGGACAGGGTGGAGGTAACCAGGGAAAGGGCAAGGTAAAAAAGGAAACTTTCGTTGGGAAAATGGGTTGGGTCATCAGAAGGGATTAGGGATATGGAGGTTGAGGGAGTGGTTGTCTTGCCTGTGGGTGTTGATGCCTTTGGTGTGTGCAAGGTATGCTTGGGTTTGGGTGGTGTCTGTTGCATTTGTGAGTGTGGACATTTGCGTGGCTTGGGAGGCTGTGAGGTGGGGGAGCAAGGTGATGTGGGAGTGGTGGATGTATGTCTGGCTGTTGGGGTGGTGTGTAGGGGTATGGTGGATATGTCTATCTCTGTTGGCATGGTGTCTGTGAGTATGGTAGATGTGGAGGTTGTGTCTGTATTGGTTGGAGTGGTGTCTGTGGGTTTGGTGGATGTGGTGGATTTGTCTGTGTATGTTGTGGTGGTATCTGGGAGTATGGTGTCTGGTGTGTGTGGGTCTGTGGGTTGTGAGGTGTTGTCCTGGTATATCATGGGTGTGTTGGATGTGTCACTGGCTGTTGTGATGGTGTCTGTGGGTAGAGTGATTGGGGAGTGTGGGTCAGTGGGGGTGGTGGTTTGTGTCTGTCTGAATGGTGGATGATGTGATGTCTGGGGTGACTGGTGACTGCTTGCATGCTGGTGTGTCTTGTGATGCTTGTGTCTATGTGTGCTGCTTGTGCATGTTGAGGTGGTTGGGTATACATGTGTCTGTGTGCTTAAGACAGGTTGGGGAACAGGGAATTTGGATTGGGAAGGGGGAGGTGGTGGGGGAATGCTGTATGTGGGGGGTGGATGGCTGCCATCAGTGAGGAGGTCAGAGCCTGAAATATCTCTGTAGGCCATTGTTGTCACTATGAATGCCTTCCAGGTATGCATTTGTCTGAGGAAGTTGGCAGGCCAAACCCTGGATGACCTTCACAATGGCAATCTACCCGCAGAAATACTCCTCAGGAGATCAATAGCTTCCTCACCCAGAGCAGCAGGGGTAATAGGGACTGGGGTGAGGTGCCTGAGGTGAAGGAAATGTCCACCCTCCTGGATGAATGGGCATTGCCAACTGGGTAGGGAGCAACAGGGAGGGTGGTGATAGAACTGGAGGTGGAAGACAAGGGTGGTACAGGAGCAGGTTCTGATTGGTCGGCAACCATTACGGAGTGGCACCTGGAGGCAGAATCACATAATGATGAGGTCGATCCTCTGTCCCCATGGCACTCCCATTACCCTCTGGGCCACCGGGTCCCTCCATGTCAGTGGTGTCATGATTGGAGGTACAGTGGCCAGATGCTTCCCCACTTGGATCCGCCCTGTCTCTTCACCTGCCTGGGATGATGCTGCATCCACAAAGAGAAATAGGGTCTCTACATGTTCCTCATCACAGTAGAACAATTGCTGTTATTAGCAAGCTTTACCAGGCTGTAAAGTAGGCCCCAGCAACAAACTCCATCAAAGTGGCTCCTTCATTTACCAGACCATATGCATGCATGCCACATGAACTGTCAACAGTCACCCACAGGAAAATCTGAATCTCAAACAACTCGAATTGCATGGGTGAAGTTGTGCAACACAGTAACCATTGAACAAGTAGGAGACCTCATCACCTTCAATGGTTTGCCTCATGTAGCATACCTCGTTACCTATTGTCATACAATAGTAGGGAAATACTGTGTTCATTACCACAGATCCAACACAAGGTCATTCGTACAGCTATTTGCCACATACACAATACCACAATAATAGTAACTGATGGTCCAAAATCCTGGCATGTTGCTGACAGAAGTACAGAAGCCTGAAGAAGGTGACATGAATGTAACCATGTCACACTGCCAACAAATCAACAATGCTCATTTCACCCTTTGTAACTTGTCCTTATGGGGTCATTGAGGTTGTACTAATGTTGCTCACATATTCAACACATCTAGCATGGAAATATACACTGTAGACAAATTGTGCCAAATGTCAGGGAGATATGTCTCCAAAATCCGCAACACAATGAATCAGCTAGCCCTAGGGAAATCACCTCTCTTGAATGGCACCCCTGACAATGACATACTCTGATTGCATCAGCAGAAGCCAATAGTCCTTGGAATGTTGAAGAGGCCCAGGGATTATCAAATACTTGTAGAAGACCCTCAACATGTTGCCCAATGGGAACCGGTATCACTGTCTCCATTTTGGTCCTGCAAATCCAGATTTCTGTGGAAGAATGGTTGTACACAACCACATATGATTCCCACATAACTGGAAATCACTCCATGACGCATGCTAACATTTATGTAGCAAACCATCCTCATTTCACATGTGCAGAGCACTTTGCTACATGATGCCACATCAATGGCATGGAAATCACATTGTGGCTAAAAACTGTAGTCCTACCTGTCATGTCCTTCATTGCTACTGCAGGTGTATATGCCAAATGATATGCAATGATGGGTAATGGTATGTGTGAGCCAACAATTAATGGTGACACTCCCCTGTCTCTGGCACCAAATGAAATGGAGCCCCATGACATATGTCCAATTCCAAACGCTTGTTTGCATGCACAGATATGTGAGGGACTACAGAAATCATCCCATGAAGACAGGCACAACGGACAGCAGTGAAAATAATTTGTCAAAAATGAAAGGAATATATGCTAACATGGACTCACCCCCATGTGGCTGCTGTGCTCCCTTCAAACACCCATCAAGCTCCGGGTAGGCCAACACCAGAATGAAGGCTATTAGGAGGGTCAGGTTCGGACGTGCGCTCCACCGTCTTTGGGAGGACAGCCCCAGCTGGACCTCAGCGATATTCTGGGCCCAGTGTCTCAGGTCCTCCTGCCTCTTCCGACAGAGGGTGCTCCTTTGGCTGTGGATCCCCAGGGTCCACACCTTCCATGCAATGGCTCTCCAAATCCCCTTCTTCTGACGGGCGTTGACCTGTATGGATGCAAGAGACAAATCAAAAGATTACACAAGTTTTTGCACAAATGTTTGTGTCACAGATATGTCAGAAACACCAGGCACAGAATTTGCAACATGTCAACGCAACATAACCGTAAAGCACACATCTTGATACAGGGGCATAACTGCACAGTAACTACACACAACTAACCCACTTCCCTGCTCGTGGCTAACAATGACTAAGCAAGTCTACTGACATCAGGTAGCCCAGGCTCAAGCAACATGTACTGTGAGAAAGCCATAATGAAGCACTACATACCATTGTGGTTTCTGAAGGGTAAACTCCTTGGGCCTGACTAGATCAACACATTTACACTCTGCAGCATTGACTCAATGCATAGATCCTCTACAGGTAGCTACTATAGTACAGACTTCACCCTAAGACTTGAGTGACAATGAAAGGGTTGGCATAGTGGGCATGGAAAGTCTCTACCCTGGGCATGTGGCCTACCAAATGCTGACTCATGACACTTCGGGCTGGGTTTCTGTGGTACACACCTGTACCACAGAACACACCTTTGAACTTATGTGGCAATCCTACAGAGATGGCATCCATCACACAAAATTATGTTTAGTTCAATTTCCGCTATGTAACCAAGCTACTGAGTCACACGTCATGGCCTCCCCGGAATCTACACTCTATCTGCACTGTGTGTTTATCAGTTGTGTAATACAACTGCACGGGGCAGATATGACTTATGTGAAGGTGACAACAGAGCTATGGGAATAAGGGACCTGTCATGAGTCAAAGACACACATTGACAATGATGCATGATGCACATATGGACTAGTTCAGGGATTTACCTCAGTACCCATTCCTAATCCAGTCAATCGACTGAGGCATTCAGAGCAAGTTTTGCCACTATAGCCTTATATTGGCCACATGACAGGATCTGCAGATCTACAGGGAGTTGGCACAGTGCCACAGTTGTATAGCCAGAGTGACTCTCCCACAGCCTGGAGTATGTCCCATATTGAGAAATACATTTAACAGGCCCTGTTATCTGCAGGCTCAGCATACAGAACCTACATGACACCTACATTTTCATAATTTCCATGCATGACAGTACATCATGTAGCTATCATCAATGTGGATTGTGCCTTGTGTGGAAACCTGAATGACACAGTGAGTCATTATATACCTCCTAAACAACAGTTTAGCAAGGTTGGCAGAGGTGGGGTGATAAATCTGTGGCACAATACACATTGCTTACAAGATCCTCAAATGATTCAAACAAGATGCACACACAGCTCATGCTGTCATAAACACACATGTTGTCTGACATTTTCAACCATCATATCCAAAGAAATGTCATTGTATGGTAGTAAAGTCGCCTTGCCTAGATATATCCATCCAACACAAAGAGGATCCAGGCCTCAAAACAAATCGTACAACACAATGTGAATGTCCAAAATATTTGGGGCCAGCTTTACTAGGCCTTGTCACCACCAGAGCATCACATTTTGTGATGCTCCAGTGGTGGTAACCACTGCTTCATATTTACAAGGAGTTGTAATGCCACTTTTTGTGGTGTTATGCCTCCTTCTAAATATGGGCCCCTCCAATGCAGTTTTCTGCATCAGAGGGGTGTGCAATGGATTTTGCAGTGGGCGTTTCATTGCAACACATGTTGTTTTTGACGCTGCCTCAGATTTATGAGAAATTGTAAATCTGTGGCAGCACCAGAAACGAAGGGGTCGAGTGACCATAGGAAAACAAGGAAGAATGCCTTTATTCCTCCTTGTTTTATGCTTTTTCTCTGTGTGCTGCACTCTGCAACACACATAGAACATGCAAAATGCCATAATTGATTGTTTGTGCAGGAAGATATCCCTCCCTGCACATATACAATCTTTCAAAAATGACACTTTGATACTTCTATGTGTGCTGCATTCTGCTCAATGCAGATATCCTTGCACTATGGTGCAGGCAGCTTCATTTAGTTCTGGCGCAGGGGGAAACACAGGGCTGCACCTTATTCTTGTGAATAGGGTGTAGCCCTGCATTTAAAAACTGGCACATGAGGGCGTGTCCAAGATGGCGATGCGCTAGGACGTGCCTGTCCGTGCTCCGCCGCCGCGACCCGCAAAAGCGCCTTTTGGCCCGGCGGGGGGAAGCCTAGAGGCTCGCCCCGAATGGTGAAGCACCCCCGGGGGTGCTCTGCGCTTCGGCAGTGGCCCTAATCTGAGCCGCGCCGCTCCCATCGGGAAAACGGAGATCGGCCCCGGAATTGGGGTGGGGCAGCGGAGCGGCACAAGATGCGGCCTAGCCTGTTAGATCGGCTTTCCCCCGGTGGCCTTTTGAGCTCGGCGCCAGGGGATCAGGGGGCCTAAGGGGCTCATTCTGGGCCCCGGAGTGGCTGGGCCGCGGCGTGGGCCTCGGCCCTGAGATGCCTGAGCGCCCTGAAGGAGAGGGGCGCTCCCACACCTCTAATTGGATTGGGGGCTGCAGGCCGGTGCACCCCACCCTGGTGCATACAAGTGGGGCTGAGCAGAGGATTGAGACCCCGATAGAAGACAGGGAGCCCTGCTGCCTGGCCCCAATATTGCTGTACTTCATATCCTGAATTTTGACTAAGAGTGGGCCCGCATACACGGTGGCAGAGGCACCTGCAGTGGATCTTTTTTAAGTGGTGGCTGCCGGGTGGTGGATTCAGGCGCGGTCTTTGACAAGGTGGCATCCGGTGATCGGTCTCAGACGGAGACTTTGGAGGACCTGCAGCGTTGAGGCGGCGAATCGTGAGTACGCCGGTGCGCCATGGCGACGTCCAAATCCAAACGTGAGCGCTCAGTGAGGGACATGGTTGTGGGGGCACGCCCTACACCTGGGAGTATGGCGGAGGACTCACCTGCTGCGAAGGCCCTGGAGAGTCGGGTGGAGACAGATTCAGATGAGAGTTCTCCCGTAATGAAGGGCTTTCTGACTTCCCTGTTTGATTCGCTCCGGGGCGATATCCAAGAGCTGCGTAGGGACATTTCACAGGAGGTGAAGGAGTTGCGAGGAGAGGTTACCTCCTTGGGTCAACGAGTATCGCAGCTAGAAGATGGTGAAGTCCCTCACGGTGAAGAAGTGGCGGGCCTGCAACAGGAGGTAGTCCGCCTCCGAGAGCAGCAAGACCTCCTCCAGATAGCCGTTGAGGATTTGGAAAACCGCTCGAGGCGACAAAATATTTGCATTAGAGGGGCTCCGGTTGGTGCTGAAAAGGAGGACATTGGGGACTATGTGGCGGACCTGTTTCGTTCTTTGCTTGGCCCGGACGGGACACAGGAGGTGGTCCTGAATCGGGTTCATCGTGTTGGGCGTGCTGGTGGCCCTGGAGACTGCCCTCTGGACATCCTAGCCTGTCTTCATAATTTTGTTCTTAAAGAAAAGATCCTACAGCGGGCCCGCAATCTTCAGCAGGTACTCTTTCGAGGGCATGAACTCCAACTATTCCATGTCCTATCTGTGCGGACTTTGCAGAGGCGGAGAGAATTTAGACCGATCACGGATCACTTGCGAGTGCACAATGTGTCCTAATCTTGGGGCCACACTTTCCGCTTGGTCTTCTGCTGGGAGGAGCAGCTCCGGCAGGTGAAATCCGTTTTGGAAGCCAGCCGTGTTCTGGGCCTGGAGGATATAGGTCGGGAGGCGAGTGAGGAGGCGATCCTGCCACCGGGGGGTCCTCCCCGTTGGCGGAGGAAAGAGAAAAAAAGGAAGATGCAACGCCCAACAGCCTCGGAGCAGAGGTCGGAGAGAGAATCTGTTTTGAACAGTGTGGCAACAGGAACTTCAGCCTAGGGAGGGCAGCTGGGGGTGCCCAGGACTGCTTCTGGCCGTGTTGCTACCAACATGCTGACCGTTGAAAAGAGTCGGGGCGGCGGGGTGTTCGACCTGGTTAATTGACATGGTTGGATATATTGCCCCGTGGAGACTTCACCTCGCGAAGATGGACGATCGAGGACTTTTGTGTTCTATGCACCTGTTGTGCGTATTAGTTGTTTGTTGGTGTGTTTCCCTACGATACTGGCTCTTAGTGGAGACACCCTCAGGCCTGGGTGCTCTAGGTGGTCTAGGTCTTTATGTGGGAGGTGGTCCTCTGTTGTGCTCCCTTCTTTTTTGCTTGTTCCCCCAGTATAGGATATGATCATTAAATGTATAAGCTTAAATGTCCGGGGGCTCAATAACCCTACCAAGAGGCTAGCCATTCTGTCCGCCTTAGAGAGATCGGGGAGTCATATATGTCTCTTGCAGCAGACGCACCTAGCCTTCAAAGATACCTATTGTATGCGCTCTAAGTGGTTCCCCAGGCAGTTATGGTCTTCGCTACCATCAAAGCATGCAGGGGTGGCGATACTTCTATCACGTTTATTCCCTGGGGAAGTGATATCAAAATTGCATGAGGATCCAGGGAGGCTTTTAGCCATGAGGTTTAGATTGGGGGGTTTTTCATTTACGATTGCTTCCCTATACGCGCCTAACTCCCAGCAGGAAATCTTCCTAAAACATGCTTTGACTCCGCCGCTCCAATCCCCTGATGGTGCTGTCCTATTGGGGGGTGATTTTAATTTGGTGATGGACAAGGACCTGGATCGTTCAGGCCATCGATATGGGCAGACGGGGTCTTTGTCGGCTGCTGGCCGACAGTGGCTGAGTGAGTGTGGACTGGTGGATGTGTGGAGGAGTGTGCACCCCACGTTAAGGGACTATTCCTTTTACTCGGGCAGCAACTAAAACATACACTAGGTTGGACCTTTTTTTGGCAACACAGGAGCTTCTCCGCTGGGTTAGGGATTCAGTGATTGAGCCGCGAGCCTTGTCAGATCACGCCCCGGTTACAGTTGAGATTCATAACAACATGGAGCAGGTAGGCGCATCGGGGTGGTGATTTAGGGATTCGATGCTTCAGAACGTTGCAACGTTAGAGGCGATCCGAAGGGCAATATTAGATTACCTCAGATTTAACGATGATGGGACAATCAGCATTGCGATGCTGTGGGAGGCGCTGAAGGCTGTGCTGAGGGGCGAGGTGGTGTCGTTTCTGCTAGGGATAATAAGGCAAGGAGTTGACTCAGGGAGGACTGAGAGCAGCGTTCACATAAGCACACCGGTGCTCCTAAAATATGGCGAGAGCTTGAGAAAGTGAGGAAGCAGCTGAGGAGGTTGGAATGGGACAGGGCAGAGTATGCGGTAGTCTGCCTTAAACAAAAGTACTATGCAGGAAGTAACAAGTGCGGGAGGCTACTAGCGCATAGGTTGAGAGCGCAGCGCGCGGCATCAATGATAAAAATGGTTCGCTCTCCCTCGGGAGCAGAAGCGCGTACGAGTGACCAAATAGCGGAGGCTTTTGCGGAATTCTATTGAGGTCTATATGGGGCCGAGGAGCTCGACACCTCAAATCCGAAATCCTTCTTAGTGTATATAGCAATTACTCCCTTGACTGCAAGGGAGGCAGCCTCATTAGACCAACCTATAAGGGCAGAGGAGCTCATATCAGCAATCGCACGGCTGCAGATCAGGAAGTCACCTGGCCCAATGGTTTTTCTGCGCTTTTCTATAAATCCTTCTGTATGGAACTTGTACCCGTCCTAGTGCGGCTCTTTAACTCCTTTCGTCAAACGGATGCCCTCACGCCTAGCATGTTAGACGCCACTATCGTGGTTATCCCGAAACCGGGGAAGAACCCAGAGGAATGCGCCTCATACAGGCCGATCTCCCTCCTGAATATTGATGCCAAATTATTTACTGGCATTTTGGCACACCGTCTCAACTATTATATGCTGGGGCTTTTGGATCCCGACCAAGCGGGATTCGTACCGCATAGGCAGTGTGGCGATAATACCAAGCGACTGCTCCATCTATTGGATAAAACCGAACGCTCTCGTAGGGAAGCGCTCTTCTTATCTATCAATGCTTGAAAAAGAGTTCGATAGGGTTCACTGGCCTTACCTGTTTAAGGTGCTAGAGCGCTTCGGGCTGGGTCCAGGTTTCATTGCATGGATTCATTGCATTTATCAGGCACCTCGGGCGGCGGTTCGAGTTAATGGGACGCTCTCTCTACCATTCGCTGTTCAAAGAGGGACCAGGCGGGGTGCCCGCTCTCGCCCCTCTTGTTCGCGCTATACATGGAGCCTATGGCGCAGAGGCTCCGGGACAACCCTCAGATCAAGGGCGTGAAGTTTGGGGGGGGAAGAGCATCTCATATCGTTATATGCAGATGACGTCATCCTTACTTTAGCGGAGCCTATGACCTCATTGCCGGTGCTAATGGGTGTATTAGAGGAATTTGGACGGGCCTCTGCATTCCAGATGAACATGCTAAAATTGCAGGCTATGGGCAAGTTTATCAGTGCTGAGCATGAAAGAGACCTGAAGGCCCGATTCCATTTTATATGGTCTTTCTCGGGGCTTCCGTACTTGGGGATCGAGCTGGGCTCTACAGTCGCCCGCACGGCGTCATTGAACTACGCGAAACTAATCCGGGAGGTTCTGCGTGATTTAGAGACATGGGGGAGACTCAAACTGTCTTGGCTGGGCAGGGTGGCGGCAGTAAAGATGACCATCCTACCTTGTATACTGTATCTGTTTCAGGGGCTTCCGCTGGAACCCCCGCCGCGAACTATAGCGACCCTCCAAACGGCGGTTCTATGGTTTATATGGGAAGGGAGGGCGGCGCGGCTGCCGCAACAGGTGCTGTATCACCCTAAGCAGGAGGGTGGGCTGGCGGTCCCCTGCTTCCTTCGGTACTTCCAAGCAGCACAATTGTGTTTCTTCTTGGAGTGGAGCCGACCGTCTTCTGAGAAGCACTGGTGTTTCATGGACCAGGCAGTGGCTGGCTCTCACATATGGAAGGAACCCTGGCTTAGGCGCCGTCACAGAGCGCGGGGTTGTATGTATCCCCGGTCACGGAGGTCTCGGTGAGGCTTTGGGATCGGGTGGCCACCAGGCTGGGCTTGACGACCTTCCCGTCCCCAATGACTCCTTTGGGCACGAACCCTGATTTTGGCCCGGGCCTACAGTCTGAGGCATTGCGTCAATGGTATGAGGGGGGCTTTAAAAGAGTGGGATACTTATTCGATGAGCAGGGGGTTGTCCCCTTTGACCAGCTGAGGGAGACATATGGCCTAACCGAGGCGGAGAGGATGATGTACTATCAAATATGAAACTGGGCCCTGCTTCCAGTCAATAGGATATTAATAGATAGGCCGTTAACACCGTTTGAAAAATGTACTCTAATGAAAAAGGGTGATAAGCGCGTGGTTTCTGAGCTCTATGCTCTCTTGCGGGCAGGCCCGCCCGCCTAAGACTAAGGGTCAATTGAGATGGGAGAGGGAACTGGAGAGAGAGCTATCGGAGGATGAGTGGGAGAGTATTTTTTATAGGGCGCACCACACAGCTTACAATGCAGCAGGCACAGAGACAGCCTATAAAGTAGCCTCCTCCTGGTATTACACCCCAGCGAGGATCCATGCTTGGGACCACGATAAATCTGGTCTTTGCTGGAGAGAGTGTGGGGGAGGGGGGTTGCTTGTGCATTTACTGTGGCACTGTCCCAAACTACATCGCTACTGGAAGAACATAATAGACACTGTTGACATGGCTTTTGACACTCAGATCCCTAGATTCCCTGCGTATATCTTGTTGGGCCTTCCCAACCCTCTCACCTTTCCCCTGAGATCACTGAAGGGACGGCAGATGGCCTTAGCTTTAAATGCTGCAATACAGCTGTTGCTATCTGTGTGGGGGACTGAACAAATCCCGACAACAGTTTCATGGCTACACAAGCTATGGTTTATCCTCGCTATGGAAAAGCTCACCCTGACCTCTCTGCAGCGGAGGAGGGAATTTAAAGAACTTTGGCAACCATATTTACAAATTCTATCCGGGGAGTTTTCAGAACTGACATGTCCGACTTATTTGAGGGTTCTTAACTTGAACTGAGTGGATGGGAGCAACCCCTTAGGGAGAAGTATACATAAGACCAGGACCATATTGTAAAAGAGTCTGGGATTGTGTGATTCTTCTATTGTTAACCAGCTGCGGGGAAACCAAGTTGTATTTTGTATTTTAAGTTTTTCTATCATTGCGCATGGAGAAAGCTGTCTACGAACCTAATGGTAATACTTTGATGTTTTGCGTATGCGATGTTCTTTAATTGAAAAGTCAATAAACAGATTTGATCTATAAAAACTGGCACATTGTTTACTACTGATTTTGGCGCAGCACTCTGTTGCACCAGTTTCTTGTAAATCTGACCCTTGGTACTATTCTTCAATACCTGCACCATGTACATTCCACACACGCTGCACCAATAGGCACACAAGAAGTCTAACTGGCACACAGAAACAAACTCTAGCCTGGGAGGAGGGAAAGGAGGGTGTATAACAGTCAATTGTGCCTGTTAGACTCTTACTTGCTCCTCTGATGAGCCATAGAGCTGAGACATAGGGGAAGGACCTCATCCATAAGCTGCTCCAGCTCCTCTGGAGAGAAGGCAGGGGCCCTTTCACCTGCTGGTTGTGCATGATTGCTCACAGAGGTGGCACACAGCAGCTGAAGTGGTGGAGGTGTTGAAGGTAGCAGTGTCAGGAATCAAGTGACTGATTTTGCAAAACGGGGAGTCACATTTGGCCCTTGTGTAGTTGACATCAGTGATGTGTACTGGGTGTAATATATTTCCAGTCAGAAATGCAATGTGACATGATTTAATTGGTATACATCATGTATGATGGTGTGGGCACAATGACAAATGCTCCAACGCATATATAGTCACACATAGATACCCTGGGAGAGGGAGGTTGCAACAACCTCCTGTATAACGTCCATTGCCAGACTTTCAAACCATGGAGGAGTGCTACATTATCCAGCTGTACTGTGAGGCAAACAATAGTTGATTTATGTCATCAGTTGGAGCCCGATCTGATGGCAGCAAACAGTAATACAAACTGCATACCACCCATTGTTCAAGTCATGGCAGTATTGCATTTCCCGGTCATAGGGTCCTTCCAACATACAGTTGCCCTATCCTGATGGTATGGCCCAACCTATGTTCAGTCTGGTGTTGAGAGATTTCCTCTCAGCAATGTTGAAACACATTGACAGCTATATCAGGTTCCCTTGAGGTGAAGATTTAGCTAATGTCAAGGCTGACTTCTGTGGTTTTGCCCACCTCCAAACATGTTGCCTTGGTGCTACCCCAGGCCACTGACCAAGTATATCAAATCAGAAATAACTTCCACTCCATCAACGTACAAGTTGTCTGTTTATCTGATCTCTACGTCTCACATGTTTGTGCCCATTTTCCTGGATTAGCCCATGGTTCCTTTATTATTGCGGAAAAGCACCATACCCCACCTGAAGTCACAACTGCAACCAGAAAGGGGCTGGCTGGTTGGTAAGTCATGTATGTCCTGACTGTGTGTAAGGAATGTCAGGTGCTACAATCATGAAGATAGTGACTCATTGTTGTACTTATGTGCCATTCCTTAACAGAAGACTACACATATCCAAACCCTCCCTGGTTATTGACGCGGCTGAGGAATCCAACCATGCCAGGGGAAGTCTGCTTAGTGAGGTCCAATTATAAGAACATGACAGGCAGTGGAGTGGGCGTTTGAGCTCCTGAAGGCCAAATTCTGCTGGCTGGATAGGAGTGATAGAGCTCTCCTCTAGTCACCTGTGAAAGTGTGTCAGATCACTGTGGCATGCTACCTGCACCACAACATCGCCCTGAAGAGGAATATCCTGTACATCCCGGAGGAGGGAAAGCCTGCATTTCCACCAGGTGAGAATCCTGAAATGCCAACTGAAGATGAAAGTGGTGAAGAGGAAGGAGTTGAGTTACGACAAGATCTCATCTACAGCTTCTCCCCATGAGTGTAAGTATGTCATGTGATGTCATGACTGTGACTGTACAATGTAATGTAGTTGTGAACATGTGTGGTGATTAATTTTTAAATAGTTGTGGAGCTGACACTCAGCTAAAAGCAGCCAAAGCCTTTTTGATGAGATAGCTTTTGATACATACCCACCTTAATAATGTTTCTTTGTTTGTGTCAGATTTATTGTAATGCACATTATTTTCCAGATCCATGCTATGTGACTTGTGTCATATGTATGGCCATGGATTGTTCCAGGGAGTGTAGGTCACAGACGTTGGTTGTAGGTGACCTGTGCCAAGACAGCTTGCAAAGTGTTAGGTTGGAAGTTTAGAATATTGGGCTTATTTTGTGTCCTGTGGTGTCCCTGGTGCATCATGTTTGCATAATGTGGTAAGAAAATATGTAGTCCTATGCCATGACCATGTCAGGTACCCTTCACATTGGCTAAACACTCTTTTTTGTATGACCTATATGTAGCTGTTGATGTGTTTCATCATTGTAGGCACAATGCCTGTGCCAAAACACTGACATATATTTGGATCAATAAAACAGCACCCAGAGCATAACTATGTCAATCATCAGTCAATGAAAGAGGAACCAGTAAATCCAGTGCAGACTGCAGAAACAGTGGACAAATACGATCTTTAATCTATAATGAACAGGCAGCCAACACGTATTTCATCTTTGATGACTTTTTCAAGGCTGGGCCCTTGATCTCCAGTGTCTGAAATTTTGAGTTGCACCTCAGGATCCATGAATGGGGGGCACAAGATGGTAGAAACTGTGCTAGGTACACAGGTTGGGGGGGTGCATTATTGACCGTGGTGGTGAAGCAACAGGGCTAGGAGGTGAGGTTGTGGTCACAGTGAGACTCACTGTTGCCGTCTGACCACGTTGCCCAGATGGGCCAGGACCTTCCTCCATATCCACAAGTCTCGGAGTGCTGTAGTCACTGAGGGCTTCATGCAGGGGGTAGTGCCCAGTGGCAGCTCGAACCTTTGATAAAGAACGTGCATTGTTACTGGTTGAAGTGTGACATCTACCTCCAAAAGCTTTGTGTTACAGTAAGCAGAGGCATTGGACATAGTTAAGTTGTAGATAATCCTACTGTACCAAGTTTCTATTGTATTGGGTTATTTGACATGACATGTAAAGCTTGCCTAATCTATTTGACTCAAGCAGCTGACGAGGTGTGCAGATCGGTTGCACTTTGGAAGATGGCCTGAAAATGAAATCTTATCACCAGTGAAGCCAACACAGTGGAGAGGCAACATATGGCTTTAACATCTTGGAGGCCTAGTTGAGTGGGATGCAGGCAAACACAGGACTTTGTTATATATATGTGACTGGAGTAACTATGTGCACAATGATGTGTCAAAGTGTCTGCTGCCAATACCAATCCGGTGATGCAATTTGAGGCCTTACGAATATATGTTGTATACACTGGGTAAGGTGTAATTCCTGTACTCAATAGTTTCATTTTGGGATAGCAGGTCAAGATGGAACTAAGTCGATAGATACATCTCCGAGTTGAACATGATCTGTATCTTGGTCACGATTCCAGGTCAGTACACTCCAATGGAGAGTTAGGACACAGGGGTAATTTGGCGAGAGAACACTGGGCTGGTGATTGGAGTTACTGAAACAGGGCCTATTGGGCTTTGCAGTCAGGTCACTCTCTCTACTCCCCAACACTTGACAAATGGTATCCTCCCAGATGAGTAAACTTAATTTGAGAGTTCACTAACAGATGTATAGGGCCAAGTGACCACTGGGCTGGTGGCTAGACTTAGAGGAACAGGGCCTCCTGGCAGTTGCATTAAGGTCACTCTCTCTACTCCCCAACACTAGACAAATGTTGGTTGTTACATATCCGTATGCAGGCTGTTTTTTGGTTTCAGCATACATTTAAAGACATACTATGAATCATGGAATTATTTTTGTATTGTGAGATATACAGGTACCATTTGAACATATGGCATGTGATTGGGCACTGGTAGCTGTGATGTTGTGACCAATAATACATATTGACAGTGTTAAAACTCTGATATTCTGGGTTTTGACATTTGGTGAAGTAAAGGAGCAAAAGTGAGCTGTCAGCATGCATGACATTGCAGTTTTGTGAAAGTTTTTGTGTTGTAACTTACCAGACTCCACTCCTCCAGGTATTCCTGTGAAGCCCTCAGAATGCATGATGGCCAAGACCTTCTCCTCCCAAGGAAAGAGCCTTAATGGGGCACTGGGAGGGCCACCACCAGTTCTCATGATCTCCAGCTGCTGCCCGGAGACCAGAGAATGGACCTTGCCCCTGAGGTTGTTCCACATCTTCCTAATGTCCTCCTTTATTCGCATGGAGGTGCCGACAGCATTCACTCTGTCGACTATCCTCATCACATTTCCTACTGAGAGGAGTGTCCTGGATTTGGGCTCCAAAAAATTGTGGCTCTACTCCTATGATTTAGGGCCATATGTACAAACACTTTTTTCCATAGACACAGAATGGGTAAAAACCTTTGCTACATCTGGCCCTTAATCCACTATGACTCTCAACCCATCTTCTGAAAAAGGGGATTTTTGGAACGTGACATGGTGGACAAATAAAATGAGTGAAAGGGACTTATTTAACTGTTGAAGTGCAAAATGGAGTGAATGGACAAAAGTGTTTGCTGGGTGTTCACTGGGATGATGGTAAAAGGGGTGCCTAATATATGAAAAATGCAATAAACTGTGGACAGGGTTTGTTGGTTCCCTGTGGAAATGCAAAGGATCGTGGGTTGTTAAGGGCTGTGTTTTATAGTGTGATTTGCAGGAATGTCCACTGGACCAATATTTGTCAGCTGTGTTGTTTTTGAATTCATCCAATGTGCACTTGTGAGCTATGTTGCTGTCCGTGCACCACAGTGGTCAACCACCTTTGGCTAATCGCTGCAAGGTGTTTGCTATGGCGACTGTGTGTTGTAATACATTCAGTGGTATACCGCAGAGCTGACTGCACTGGAGGTCAGACCACCTAGCTACAAGCCGTTTTGCCGCTGGTGGATCACCAGCAAAGCAGTCTTTTTAGAACCACCAACATGGCGGTCTGGTGGTCCAACCACCAAATCAGGCCTGTAGTCTAAAAACGTTTTGTGGTGATTGGAATAAAAAACAATCAATATTCTGTTAGGCATATTTAAAGTGAAGTGCATCCCAATAGCCAGTTTTGGATTCTAAATCTGGGGTTATGCTTCTATTGCCCCATTTCAGGTAATAGAAAATACTTTCATTTGGGGTCTTTTAAGCATAGGGCAGGGTACCCTCTCAGAGATTGTACATAAGGAGCCAGCAATGGGATATTCATCAGATTGTGTACGCATCCGCCCCTTCTTACTTTGGTTCTTAGTTTAGCCAAAGGAGGAGCCAAAGTTAAATAGGTCAATTATCTGTGACTACTTGCACCTGGGTAATATGTTACACATTCCATGGTTGTGCTAAACTAAGTCCAATTTCAGGAACTCAGGGAGACCTGATCTTTTTTTGATATGAGATGCATCATGAAAGAAGATCTTGCTTGGCTAAAGGAGGCTTTTTTCTCTTAGAGTGGCAGCTGAGAGGAAGGACTCTGCTTTAACCAGAAGGTTGATGCAGCAGTATATTACTGTGTAAACAGTGTGTGGTATGGAGTCCTACCTTCAATTGGAGATGTCTGATCATCATTGCTGACTGTTGACTTATTTTAGATTGGATATATTATATCTGCTGATATTTGACAATGGTATTTGGCATTAAAAGTCAGATTTACCGTTATGTGTGTGATAATGCTTCAGTTAGTGACACCAAGCCTAATGTACTCATCTGTCCTGGATTGAATTCTGTTTGCCGGAAATTCATACAGCTCCTCCTGGTGTCGTTCAATTTTAGACAGGTGAGATCCACATTTTTGCGTGGTGTTTCATTTTCCAGAGGAAAGGGAGTTGGGGAGAGAGAAAAGTGACAAGGAGACTGGCTTCTTTCTTCAACCCCTGGGTTGTTGAGTAGGTGGCTTACTTCTCGGTTAGTTAGGAAAGCTGTGGTACTCTCAGCTGGGTGACTGGTTTCCCCTGTGAGTACCCTGAGAGTTCATTGTAAACAGAAGGAGATGAAAGAGTTATCAGAAATGGTACAACCTTCTTTATCTCAGCACTGCTCAAACACCCTTCTTTCTACTCTCATAGAATAATAAAAAAAGACAGTATCACTCATCCTAGGTGTGTATTCTATTACGACATAAAATGTTCCTGAATGGTATCTGTGGCTAAGTACAAGTGGCTAGACCCAGAAAGCCTTCGGGTTCCCAGAATGAGAAGTTGCAGCCTTGCTCTGTTGCTGAAAGTTTGAGGCTGTAATATTGTATATGTCACAATAAAACCTTGTAACAATGTTTCTGCAGAGTATCTTTTCTTAAACAAACAATGTTGCTACAGTAAGGTCTAGTACATCAAAACAATCTCAACGAGTTGCCACACATAATTCTTGAACTTTCAGAAACTCATAGGATTTGCAGTACATTGCTTTGACCTTGGCACGCTCACGATTTCCTTTCTTATAAACCTAACTGTTCTATGCCTTGATTTCTTTGCGGGACGAAGCAGTGGGTTTGAGGCTGACGTGTGAGATTACCTCACCAGGGACAGAGGAGAAGGTAAGCGGGATGACTGGGAGATGGGACTGACAAATGATGTGGGCAGGAGTGGGACGCAGGCCTCTTTCTCTATATAGAGCTAGAAGCCAAGTAGACATAAGGGAGTTGGGTGCTGCATTTATATACCTCACCCAAAGATGTCCGCCAAATCTCGTGAACACTCAATATCTCACATGATCTCGAGACTTGCCTCAAAGGTTGTGAATTAGCTAGAAGTGTCAGGAAGTTGACCTATAATGGGTAGGGAGCAAGGACGTTTTACTAGCGGGAAGGAGGGAAGGCCTGAAGGGCACAGAGAGCTCTGATGTTAGAAGCCAAGGAACATGTTAAAAGGGTGACTCATGTGGGGTGTCAATTGATAATGGTGGAACATGGTGAGCTAGGCCTCATGGTTATAGGCTCATATCTGACAGGCTAGGGGTTGTTCTGTAAACAACCACAAAGGCGGATCTATTCCTGTCAATACCTACCAAACTATAACACTTTTGTAGTTTAGCAAATATGTTTCAATGCAAAATGTCTCCCATAGTGGCACAGTGGTTGCATCATCTGAGAAAAGTGACACTACAACTTTTCACAATTTTTCCAATAGGTTTGGTGAAAAAGATGACAGTAACAATCAGAGCACTACCACAGCTCTCTAGTGTCCCAGGCCCCTTCCACTTTTAAGCACAAAGTGAAAGGTGGCCTGATAAGAGCTGACAACTGTCCTTGAGCAATGTGCACAATTGTGAACAGTATCTTAGTCAGCTGCCTCAGTCGTGTGCAGTATACCCTATTACATTGCAGGATTGTCATGGGGATTCATAGCAACCACAGTACAATCATTTCAATTGCAAAGAAACATAGAAACACCAATAAGCTACCCAACAGCTGCTGCCTTGCTTTTATTTGAACAATCATCTATTGACACTTGAGACTGAGGTAAAGCAGAACCAAATAACTCTCACCTATTGGTATGAAAGCCCCTTCTGTGGCTATGATGAGAACCAAATAACTCTCACCTATTGGTATGAAAGCCCCTTCTGTGGCTATGATGAGATAGGGGAAATTAAATTAATACTACCCACTCTTGGCCAACAAAGATCACTCATCCTTCATCTTAGGGAAGGGCATAGGTCCACCAAAGACCCACCACCCTTAGCCAATGTGCAAGGAAGAAGGAACATCAAGTACTTGGTCAAGATAGGAGACACTATCACTAACAAACTTAGGGAGTCATTATGACCCTGGCGGAAGGCGGAGAACCGGCGGTAAGACCGCCAACAGGCTGGCGGTCTTACTTTGTGGAATTATGACCATGGCGTTTACCGCCATGGTCATCCGCCGGTTCTCCGTTCCGCTCGCCAGGGCGGAGACGACCGCTGAGCTGGAGACCTGGGTCTCCAGCACGGTGGCCGTCACTAGACCACCGGCGGTATTTGGACCCGGCTTACCGCCGTGGATTTCCAGCGGTTTGAACCGCCATGAAATCCATGGCGGTAAGCACTATCAGTGCCAGGGAATTCCTTCCCTGGCACTGACAGGGGTCTCCCCCCACTTCGACTCCCTCCCCTACCCCCACCACTCCTGCCACCCCCCAAAGGTGGCAGGGCCCCCCTCCCCACCCCGACCCCCAACATCACATTACCCATACCCACACGACACGCACGCAGGCACCACCTACACACTTATACACACACACGTTGACATACATGCCTACATCCACACACACAGTCAGACATGCACACCCACATTCAAACATACATGCACACATCCATACAGACATACCCACAGACATACACGCACTCATTCCCATACACACAACACCCCCGCAAGCATACATGCACCCACACACCCCCTCTACATACACAGACGCACACCCCCATGCACCCACACAACACACAACACCCCCCCCACCCCATCCCCTAACGGACGATCAACTTACCTGGTCCGATGATCCTCCGGGAGGGGACGGGAGCCATGGGGGCAGCTCTGCCGAAACCACACCGCCAACAGAACACCGCCACAGCGAATCACAGGACGTGATTCGCTGGGCGGTGTTCTGTTGGTGTAGCGGTGGAGGTGGAGCAACCTCCACTTCCCCGCCAGTATGGCTGTTGGCGGCTCTCCGTCCATAAAAGGACGGAGAGCTGATAACGGTCGTAATAGGCCGAGCGGCAAACTGCCACCACTGGCGGTCTTCCGCACGGCGGTCCCTCGCCAGTCATTAAAAAAGACCGCCGAGGTCAAAATGATCCCCTGTGTTCTTTGGGAAAAAGGAGGGTCTACACCTTGTTACTGTTACAGCTTAATAATTCCACATCAGTTGTCAGCATTATCACACAGCAAGCATATGGAACTAATGAAACTCCTTTAAAAAATAAAGGTAGGGGAAGTTAAGTTTGAAGGGGTATCAAAATGGGTTGCTAACCAAAACCTAACAATACAGCAGATTCAACAGTTCTACATGCATAGCACTAATTACATCAATTACACGGGTATAGAAATCACTTTGAATGCTAGAAACCTGGAACACCACTACATAATATCCAAAGACTCAAACTCAACCTCTCATGGCACACCCACATCACACTGCACCTCAGGAATCTTCACTGGCTCCCCATTCACAAGTGCAGTCAATTGAAAGTTCTTAGGCACACATGCAAAGCCCTACACAAGACAGGACCATCTCACCATGCACCTATGCTCCGCATCACTCTCATTTGTACACATTCCCTGCATCTGCAAAAGCAAAACTGAAGGTCGTTCATTCTCCTACATTGCACCCAAGACATGGAACAACTTCCATCTACACATCATAGCCTACTCCTCAATTCTTGAGTTCCACAAGAAGCTGAAGATCTGGCCCTTTGTATAAGCACCTTGGGGACCACAAGCCTACACACATGCATGGTACTGTTATGCATTTTTGCATATGGAGTGTTTATTTTGGGGCAGTCAGCTTTAATGCAGGTAACATTAGAATTAAAATGGTTGACTTTGTTTACTCTTGAATAAATTGTTAACTAAACAGTGTGCAATATGTGAGAGTCAGGGGATGAAGATGATTCTGTGGCTGCAGCATTTACCAAATAATTATTGTTTCCTGTATTTGCCAAATAAATTGCCACATATTTTGGAAAATTTACAGATTTCACAAATAATTTTTCTGTTGCAAATTTGTTCAAATATAATTGACATAGAACGTGCCATACAATTTGCATTTTTATTGAATAATTAGACAACCTTGCCACACAATTTGACGCTCCATCTTGTACTATCATTGCTGCCCTGACAATGTCAAGGCCCTGCAGAGTAGCAGCATTGAGTGGTTTGCTTATATGTAGACATTAAGGCCCATATTTATACTTTTTGACGCTAAACTGCGCTAACGCAGTTTAGCGTCAAAAAGTTTTGCGCCGTCTAACGCCATTCTGAAGCGCCATGCGGGCGCCGTATTTATGGAATGGCGTTAGACGGCGCAATCAGACCGGCGCTGCCTGGTTTGCGTGGGAAAAAACCACGTAGACCAGACAGCGCCGGCGTAGGGGGAAAATGGCGCATGGGCGTCTTAAAATGGGGCAAGTCAGGTTACGTCGAAAAAATCGTCTTAACCCGACTTGCGCCATTTTTTAACGACGCCCATCCCCCATCAACATGACTCCTATCATTGTAAAGATAGGAGTCATGCCCCCTTGCCCAATGGCCATGCCCAGGGGACTTCTGTCCCCTGGGCATGGTCATTGGGCATAGTGGCATGTAGGGGGGCACAAATCAGGCCCCCCTATGCCACAAAATATTATTAAAAAAAAAAAAAATACTTACCTGAACTTACCTGAATGTCCCTGGGGTGGGTCCCTCCAGCCTTGGGTGTCCTCCTGGGGTGGGCAAGGGTGGCAGGGGGGGTCCCTGGGGGCAGGGGAGGGCACTCTGGGCTCATTTTGAGCCCACTTGTCCCTTAACGCCATGCCTGACCCAGGCGTTAAAAAGCGGCGCAAATGCGCCGTTTTTAGCCACGCCAACTCCCGGGCGTCTCTTTTGCCCGGGAGTATAAATACCACGTAAAGGCCTGGGAGTCATTTTTTAGACGGGAACGCCTCCCTTGCATATCATTAACGCAAGGAAGGGGTTCACGCTAAAAAATGACGCACATTCCGGGAACTTTGGCGCTATTCGCCTCTAACGCCATAGTATAAATATGGCGTTAGTTGGCGTTAGTTTTGCGTCGAAATTGCGTCAAAAAAAACGACGCAATTTCGGCGCAAACGGAGTATAAATATGGCCCTAATTACATTTTGCTCTTCAGTGTTGTTTGTTGGTCTTAATATTGTAAAGCCATAAGCACTGCATGTGTTGTGCAATTTATGATTTGCTTTGATGTGGGCTCTGCTTTTTCATATTTTTGATCAATACACAGAGGATAAGAGAGTAATGGATATAAAGCACAGAGTACCAAAAGCACTGTGCCTTTCGGGTTCCAAGGTAATTATTAGGGGTGGGCTGAAACTCATGTAATTCTACGTAGCGGAATCACATGGAATTATCTAAGAAGTCCACAAGATCATGTGGATTTCTGTGAGAAGAGTAATTCTGTGTTTAGCGCTATTTCCTAGTGCAAAAATGCCCCTTTACGTCCAATAAGTATTTGTAATTGAAATATTGCTATATGCAGTAGAACATAATTAGCAAGTGCAAGCAGCCACTCACACTCAGAAATGTGCTCTTGGGGTATGATTTTTCCCCAACTTACTCCACACATTTAACAAGGAGTGTCTCAAGGTGCTTTGTTGGGGTGGGGCAGTGCTGGGGGGGTTGGGTATGGGGAAGGAGGTTTTTTGGGGGGCAAATTACTTTTAAAAAAGTTTTTAAAAATCACTGACCTGCTTCTACGCTGCCACTGAAGCCACCGCACCATTCCTTTCTTGCACTGCATGCACAAGCTCCCAATCCTGGGTCAATCCTGATGCTGCTCAAAGCAGCATTCCGATTCACTGGGAGTGCCCAGCCAGGACACTGCAAGGCAGACGGGGAGCCTGTGCCTGCTCTCTCCAGCCTGGCAACTGTGTTGCTGGGCTGGAGAGAGCCCACTGCGCATGTATATTTGACCGGCACGAGACAGTCGGCCAAACATACATGCGCACTGAAGGGGAGTGCTGTGCACTCTCCCTCAGTTCTCGTCATCACTAATGCCCGCCCCTTTTACTACAAAATGATAATAAAGCTATTTTATTATCATTTTGTAGTAAACGTTTTGCAGTTGTTGGCAGGTGGGCGATGCTCCTCCACCATAGCGAGGAGCTGCATGTGCATTGAACGCCATTTTCTTTGAGTAAAGTGGACCCTTGAGTGTCCAAAAAGAATGTGAGGTTGCATTTGTGCACTAAGAAATAGCAACAAATACAGAAGAATACCATTAGCAAGGTTGAATGCCCGCTTGCGCTCACTCAGCATTAGGATTTCCCCCCAAATTACACGAGCAGAGGTAATCAAGTAATTATTGATAATTCTGCTTCAGCATGGAAGTACCGACCTTATTCCAATTACTCGAGCGTAATTGAAATTCTACCCAGGCTTAGTAATTACTGATCATAGATTGTGTTCAGGCCTTCACTGAGAGTCACACTTTAACTAAACATACACCACAATCTGCATACAAGACTCTAGAGTAGAACATAGACTTTGGATGTCACAATTGTTGTGTTCAGTAATGTACAAAGCTCAGTCACCATGCTATTTAATGTATCAGAGTGTAACACAAATTGTGAAACAAAATGTTATAAATTGCAAGTACCTAGCTCTGGATTTTGGACTGTAGTTTAGCCTGCACCTGGGGAAACCTCCCAAACCTATACATTTATGGAAAATAGACACCTAGGGGAATCCAGGATTAGGTGACTTGTTGGACTCTCACTGGGTTCTGTCACCCAGAATCCTTGCAAACCTCAAAATTGGGCTAGAAACACATTTACTGTACATTTTGGCCATGGAAAGTTCTGGAATCTGAAGAGAGCCACAAAAAGCCTTCCACCCAGTACTCCTCCAAGTCTCCCCAAAAAAATGGTACCTCACCTGTGTGGGTAGGCCTAGTGCCCATGACAGGAATGGATCACACAACTGTCACTGTTAGTCCTTACAGGAAGGCAAATGTTGACCCTGGGGTGATCCATTCCTGATGCAAGCACTAGGTACAGGCATTCAAGTGGGGTAGTATTTTTATCAGGATAGGTGGAGAAACACTGGCTGGTAGGAATTTTGTGGATCCCAGCATACTCCTGTGGCTTGTGTGACAGAAATGCAATACAAAATCGAGGTTTTATATAACAATTCACATTTGCAGGGTACTCTGGGTAAGAACACTTTGGGGAATCTATACATGCCACACCTCTGTGGCCCCCCCTTGGTGTCTAATTTCCAGAAATGTCTGGGTTTGGTAGGTTTCCCTATATGTGTGCCAAGCCCAGGACCAAAAACACAGGTGCCTGCATTACAAAACCAGCTTGTTTTTTATAGATAATTTTGATGTTTCCAAAATACGATTGTGCAGTGGAATTTGGGGCTGAACTAAATTGGGGCGCTCCCAAGAGAGCACTTTCTCTGAGCTTGATGCCGCATGCACCTGCTCTCTTGGTTGGTATAACCTGTTATTGTCCCGCTGCACAGACTGTGCTTGCAATGGGACAGCACGACTGTCCCCATCACCTCCCTCAGAATCACTGGAAGAGGAGTTGTCAGATGGGACTCTTCCGACTAAAAAATCACTCCCAGAGTCTGCTCCATTGTCCTAACCCTCTGATGCTGTCTCAGTACCTGCTGTCTCAGTCTCTGATCCTAAGTCAGAGCTGTCCTTCATAACCTGAGTTAGGGCTTGAGCATCAGTCATCCAACGAGACGCCATCTCTACTACTGGCTAAACTGTCCCTCTAAAACACTAGCCTATGTAGACGGTCACAAAATTGCTGGTAGGTGTGTGTGTGATGTATGCAAAAGTAACGGTCAGTCACCTTACCTTAGTTTCTTCACTCAATCAGCACGTTCCCTCAAGACACTAAAAAAAACAAAAATTACACACTATTTTTCCACCTTGTCACATACCCTTCATCAGTCTTTAGCACCTGTGGCAATCAATCCCACAATCATTATTGTTGCTCCCACACCCATGACGTCCTCCTCAGATTCCCTCACTACAACCCAGCAAAAGTGCCCTTCATTTCTCTATAGCCCCCCTCGCACATGCATTTCATTTGTATTATAGCACAGGTAGTAGCTAGCTTTACTAATCCATTCAGCTATTCACATAAAATACAGATTCGATCTTTGCAGCAGGCATATAAACCTTCTGTGCTACTTGATGGTATCAAAACTGCCCTAGTACCCTCCGGGGGAATCTCCCCTTTCAAACGAGGCCTTCCTGAAAGGTGGAGAGGCCCGTCCGGGCCCGTTTTCCCCACCAGAGGAGAAAGCAGCCTTACCTCCACTTCCTGCTCCGGTGGGGAAAACAAATTGTAACATCAGCGACAGAAGCTCTTCCGTGTCTCCCGAGGGTGTTTTACATTTTTTTTAATCCCTCCCTGGCGTAGGCCACTGGTCGTGACCTGCACCTGGGAGGGTGTGCATGCATTGGCCAGCGGCTGACGCACGCACCGATGCAGTTACATAGCGGTACTCAGAAATTAGTTCTGTCTAATGCTCCCAATCAGCAAATTAAATTAAGCACCGTCTTCAGTCATACCATTTGTAGTACACAACCATTGGACAAAAAAATATGTAGTTACTGCCTGGGCACTGTTCAATGCAAACATAGCATAAAAGTGGTTCATTCCATGTCATGTGCAGTAGCCAGAAATGATGGGATCCAGAATAGAGCTATCATCTGAGTTCTTGTCTTTGTTTTTGTGTGCCTTTTTTGTGTAACACACAATACCTTCGATTGCCAAATTATTGGGGGCACATTTACTAACATTTTGCGACATGGCTGTGCCACTTTTTTGTGTATTTATGAAGCACAATGTTTGTCAAGATTTACAAAGCCATGCAAGGGCCAATTCGTGTTGCCCTGCATGGCTTTGTAAAAAAAGTAACACAATACAGTACCTTGTACTGGATTGTATCACACTGTGTCCGGTAGGTATTACATGGGAGGAGCATTGGCATTTCCTTGCATCCACCCATGTATTTTGACGCATTCCTGGGTTTACTAAAGGCAGCAAATCTGGGTTTGACCCAAAACCCTGCTTATTTTCATTTTGATTTGTTCCTTGCTCTTTCATTGTGGCTGCATTCTGCCTGTCATGGCATGAGTGCTTTCAATGACTCTATGCAGCCACAAGAGCTCCACCACACGGAGAGAGCTGAACAGCGCCATAACTTTGTAAGTATGGTGCTGTTCATTTATTTCCCAGTCATACAATGCAGCAATTTGCCTTGCTGCATTGCGTTGTGTGAACTTTTAGTAAATATGCCCAGGCGATTATAACGATGTGTAACATATCCTGCAAATTTGCCATGCCCTTTGTGGTGCCCGGTGATGAAAAACTCATTTCACATCCCACCAACAAGGCCCTTTTTCCATGCATCACTGTCTAAACACAGTGACAGGTGCTGTACTTTGTATAAGGCAATACCATACACAAAGATGGAGACTTTAGCCAAACTTTGGCTAAAGTGACATATGCCCTCATTGTAACATTGACAGTAAAAACCGCCGCCGCCAAAATACCGTCGCCACGACTACCATCCATGCCATAATATGACTACCATCTGCCATAATATGCCATAATATGACCACAGCCGGATTTCCACCACAAGAAAGGCGGAAATCCGGCTGTGGCCAAACTGGAGGATGGCGGTAAGGTGGCCCTGCTACCACCAGCAGCACCATGCCATTAGACCGCCACCAGCCGTACTATGAAAAATAATATTGCCTGGTGTGTTCTGCTGGCGGGCGCTGCTGCTGGTAGCAGCGCCCGTCCCATCCCCTGCCGGAAGACCCCCTTGATCCAGGTAAGTCGGGTCTCTGACAGGGGAGGGGTTTGGGGAGTGTTGTGTGTGATGTGGTGGGGTGTGCATGTATGTGTGAGTGCGTGCGTGAATGCAGGTGTGTGTTTAGTGTTGATTGTGTATGTGAATGTTTGGAAGTGTGAGTGCATGTATGTATGGAAATAGGATTGCCTGTCTGCGTGCATGTTTTGAAATGTGTGCGGATGTGTGTGTGAATGGATCAATGCATGTGTGTATGTATGTGTGAATGAGTGTGTGAGTGTGTGTATGTGATTGGGGGGTGTATGTGGGGGGTTGTTTGGAGAGTTGGGGGGCTGTTTGGGGAGGTGAGGGGGTCGGGGTCATCCTATCAGTGACAGGGAAGGAACTCCCTGTCACTGATAGGGCCTACCACCATGGTTTTCATAGTGTTTTCGTAGCGTTATGAACGCCACGAAAACCATGGCAGTAGGCAGGGTCAAAATCCCGCAGGCTGCATTATGGAGGCCACCGAGCTGGAGATGGTTATTTCCAGCCTGGCAGCTGCTACCGCCATAGCAGTCAGAGTGGTACATCAATGTCATAATGTGGCGGTAAGTACCGCCAGCCTATTGGCGGTACTACCGCCACATTAACACCGACCGTCAGGGTCATAATGACCCCCATAATGTGATGAATGTAATACAATGCCTGCAGGTTTCCAACATACGACAAGTGCGTATTATATGCAGAGCATGTCTAGGCCGGTCACATGCACGGTCAAAAACATATTTTAAAGATGGTCATCCATGGTTCCTCATGCATAGGTCATAATTAAACACAGCTTGCCCGTTAAAATATGTGGCCTTGGATAATACGCAAAAATGAAAGGAAATACTCTGTTGAGTTGGTGTTTTGGCCGGATTGCAAGAAGTGTTGAACATAATATAGCATGTATGCGTTTATATATTCATTGATGTGCAAAATGACATTGGGATTCTAAAGAAACATCAGTAGTAACATTTTATTAAAATGCATCCTTGTATTAAAATACACATTCAAGAAACATGATACTAGTTTTTCGGATGTATTTAATGTTATGCTGAAAACTATTTTATGCTAGACAGAATCAGAATGTTTTTACAAGTCTTGTACCAACTGCTTAAATAGCCGCAGGATATATTTTCTATTAGCCGGGTTTCCAATCCTTGTGAATTAACAGGATCATATATCATATTCTGTTACAACTAAATGAAATAATCACATTAAAACAAATCATGAAACAGAAACGTACCCTTGAGCTTGCATGCAACTATTTCTTGTGCAAAACTCATACAGCAGGCCAGGTGATTTGATATACTTCAATATGGAATCTAAACATATCATGAAGTTATTGGCAAAAAGCCTCAAATTGTGTCACGTTGATGGTTTGTGCCCAAGGCACAGTTCAGAAAATGGAACAGTACTCAGGAATGAAGAGAAAATTAGGGGACATATTTACAAGCCTGGTGGCGAAGGGCAGCGCAGCAAGTGACCTTACTGCACTGCCCTGCGCCACGGAGAAAGGGCAGAAATGCACTCTATTTACAAGATATGGTGACCCTGATTTAAGAGGGTCTAGCACCACTTTAGTTTTGCCTTAGCGTCATTTTTTTTACACTACGGCGGCGCTGATGTGGCCTTTTCCCAACGCCATATTTACAAAGTGTCGCAATACATGCTTTTCGCCACTTTGTAACCCTTTGCGCTACATTATGTCTGCGCCAGGTATAATGTATGCAAAGGGAGAATTCCCCCGTTAGAGGGGGCTGAAAAAATTATGCAAAGAAATCTAAGAGATTTCTTTGCGTAATTTGTTTTGGCACTTTTGCCGCCTGCTCAGAGCAGGCAATAAAAGGAGGCACACCATAGTTTACAATGGGCCTCAATGGGCTTTGTAGGATTAGCATTAACATTTTTGACGCTAATCCTGCAAAACTCCAAACTAGCATCAAAGTGTTGACACTAGTTCCCTAACTACCGCAATGGTGCGCCGTATCTTAAATACAGCACACACATGGTGGTATTAGGGGGCGCTAAGGGGTGCAAGAAAAGTGGAGCTGCACTGGGTGCAGTATCACTTTTCTCAAATTTGGCCCGGTGTATTTCTGTCCTTTCCCCCTGCGCTGGCACAGAAAATTGCTGCCTAGCGCCAATGCAGGCACCCTTGCATCATGGTGCAAGGGTATCTTTGTTGTCTGCAAGATTATTTTTTTGCAGGAATGGCGACATTCCTGCACAAAAACAATCCAGAGGGGCATTTTCCACTTTACATGGAAAGAGGAAACAATGAGGAGAATAAATATATTTCAAAATAAAGATATTTCTCCCCGTTGCACCTGCCCTGGGTAAGCGCACAGTTTTGACACATTCCCAGGTTTACAGATTCTTGTAAATCTGAAATGTGTCAAAACCCATGGGTGTTGCGTGGGAACACCAACCACAACGCCCATGGTAAGCCTTCCTGACACAGTGTAATGCAAAGCATCGACTTGCGCTGCGTTGCCTTAAAGCATATCTACAAGGGTAATCATGGCCTTGTAGATATGGACGTGCACCATGCGCTCAGTTATGTCACAAAACGTAGCACACCAACAGCGCAGGGGGCGTATAGATATGCCCCTAACTTTGTACTAGTTGTTAGACTTCTATTAAAAAACAGATTTTGTTGCTTAAATGTCTTTGCTATAAATCTCTGAATGCTTTTCTGAGATCCAGGAATATGAGCAGACAGTGAAGACAAAGATAGGATCAATAATTTATAGGTGCTATACAGAGGCTCCTACACCCCCTGCCAGGTTAAACTCTGTGGCCTTCATTAGGAGGGGCCCCTAATCATTCATGTATTTCCTTACTCTGGAATACCAGGAGTTCTTGAGGCGAGGTTTGAGGAATAACATGCTGAAATCAGAATTACATCACAATTTCTGGATGTTTATAAGCAAACAGCAATTGTGGGCACACATCCAATCATTCGAATCCCTCAAGCGAGAGGAACTTTTAGTTAGGAGGCTTTTTTCATTAAATCTACTTATCTCCAAGGAGTCTAGCCTTTTTTCAATTTATTATAAAATGTAAGAGTGAGTGGGACTACTGTGTAACTCAACCAGGTATCTCTTCTGAGCAGCTCTTTGCATATGGAACCTTTAATACATTTGATGTGGCCTGGACAGGCTTTATAATTAAATTGGCATCCAGAAATATATATCACCACTTCTTTTTCACTATAAGGTGACCCAATAGTGCTTCACTTTGTTAGAAGTATTTCACTATAAATCTGCTTTTCACATTTCATTCAAAGGGCTCACAAGGAGAGTAAGAACACCTAGAACTTTCATGTTTACTTCCCTCTGGCATCCCTACGGACAGTTTGACGTGCCTGGCAGTTGGGATGGGGTGTTAGCTAAGTTTCCCAAATTTAGGCTCCCATGTGGTCCACAAACAAGAAGCACCTTTGTGCCCTAAACGTGGGGCATCGATATTCGAATGGAGAAAAAAATTACATGCATTAATGGGCGCTTCGTTTTACAGAACATAAAAAAAGCCTAAAAAGCTATGAAAAAGTGACAACGCATTAGCCTGTGGCAGCTGATTCATGAAGCTTACCCTGGGCATTCAAACCTAATCTGATAACCCACAGGAGTTTGCCAAAATGCATTTCTGTTCTGGTAGTGTCACAAGGAAGGCAATAGCATGACCATTGGTACTCTTGTGAACTTGAGGACTACCCAGAAAGCAGCAAGGCCTCCACATGTACCCCTTCACATTTGAAAATCGTTACTATTTTCACAGGTTAAAAGACTTCAGAAGCCTGTGACAGTTTTACCCAGAAAATAAGGACTCATTTGCTGCATGGCTCTTGGGTGTAGGGGCTTTTGTGTGAAGGTTCTGTTTTTGTTGAATTATCTAGCTAATGGTAAAAGAAATGCTCAAATGCTGCTTTTCACTGAGCAATAAAATCTTTATTGACATGCTGTTAGAAATAGGGTCTTTAGTTCGCAAAAGTATGCACCCTGTCCAAGTAGGGGCCACCACTCCAGTTAGGGAAAGTCAGATACACACCCTAATTTCACCTGCACTCACCATCTAGTAGCTTGGAACAGAGCAGTCAGGCTTTACTTAAGAGGCAATGTGTGAAGTGTTTGTGCAAAACATAATACAGTAAAACAGTGAAAACACCCCCAAAAATAATTCATGCAAGGTTAGAAAAATAGATCTTAATTTAATGAAATTTAATGAGCAAAACAAGACCAAAACCACAAAAATCTAAAAAGTAGAAGTTGAGATATGTATTTTTGAAGACTATCTGCAAATGTACTGCTTAAAAGCTAGAAGCAACCAACCGGGGCAATCTGGTCACACTAGACTGGGGTAAATTCAAAAGTTCAAGCCAACCGAGTTGGAGCAATGGCTGGCTAAAGGGACCAACCCTGTCCTGCTGAAACAGTACCTTGTGTTGAGGGATGCGTAGATGTTGAAGATCCAATGCGAAGAGCAGGAGGGCCGATGTGAAGTCGATGCGTTGGTTCTGGTCCCAGAATTCAGGAAGATGCCTCATCATTGAGCCTCTCATGTTATGTCCTGGATGTGCTGTATCAACCCCTTTGCTTTTTAAATATTTTTATTACATTTCAAAAACACAAGAGGAAAATACATGAGTAACAAACAGCTTTGCCCTTTGCTCCCAAAGTCTTCAATTGAATTCATCAATAATCTTAGCACATAATCGAGTTTAGCATCAACCAGCGATGAAAACAAAGTAATGAAGCTTAGAAAACTGACAATTATACACTGCCTGAAGTGCTTTTCATGCCATACCCTAACCACTTGCCCAACGAACAAAACTAACAGCCATTATACGCCCAAGAAAGTTCAATGCGGATTTCACCAAACCCTCCTGTATTCAAACATGCTACATAAACAGCTTTCGGTGAGGCCCCCTACCCCACAAATTCAGAAAATTAGCAAAACAGCCATTATACTCACAAGGGGTTGAAAGCCATGTTTTATGAAGTCCCCATATCCCTATCAGACCTTGAGCTACCAATCTAAGATGTTTAGAAAAAAATATTGGGAAGTGTGGGGGGGGGGAGGGTGGAGGCCCTCAGACATAAGTTCAGCTTGGTGTATCTCTGGAATTCAATCCAGCCCAAAAGCAGTGCCCAAATTTGCTCACCCTTTTTCCTACCTTTCTAGCCCCTTAGAAAGAACTTTCCAAACCAAATACAGTTAGAAATCATGCTCACCATTGTGGGAAAGATGGGGCCCCAGATCCAGCCAGGACAAGGCTATACATAAACACAACACAGCCATAGCTATGAACAAAAAAGCTGGCACGGTATTGGAATAACCTTGTTATAAACTCCCAGAAGTGTTGATTGAGGGGTTAAAGTGATCTCAAGCTTTAGCTCGCTCCCTAAGAATATTACAATCTCCTTTTTAGGTATTTCGAGCTTCAGGCAAAAGTGAAATGTGTGAACTGAAATCCAATTCCAGATGTTGGCACTGCACACACCACATGCCCATTGATCACCCTCTCTTAGCGATTTTTGAGCATGTTATACAAGACAAAGACTATTTTTCAGTGTTGAGCTTGGAGACTGGCCCAGCATAGTACCATCCCGCTATCTCAAGAGACTCCCAAAAGGTACTATCATGGGAACCCAGCTTTCCCTGCCACTTCTCTTTCTGTCTCTCAAGATCATGACGGGAGAGAGAGTTAAAAGTGTGATACTTCTGGCTGGGGGAAAGAGAGGCTTGCCTTATTTTGGCAGTCGTAGTGGGGGCAGACCTCAATACGGCTCAGCACAGAGTGGCTGTGGCCAATACTGCAATTAACAATACTTCATCTAAGAAAGACGCTGAGAAATATCTAGCCTGGAAACAGGAATGCTATAAAGTCAGTGAGAGGGTGGATCACCTTCTGACGTTTCGATCTAGACCAAAGGAGAGTCAGGGCAAAATTGCCAGTATTAGAAATAATTGGGGGACCCTGGTTGCAGGGCAGGAAAGAACTCAGGAGTTTATTAGAGCATATTATAGGGGCTTTATATGAAGGAAGCACAGCAGAATGTCAGAAAGTGCTGGCAGTATTTGGAGACTCTCCTAGAAAAAAAATAGAAAGTGAGGATCAGTATTTTTTTAATGCCCCTATGGTAAAAGAAAACAATAGGGCTGCCCTTAACAATGTTGCAGCTGGGAAAGCAGTTGACCCTTTTTCTGCTATTGGCCCTGACCTTGGGATACAAAAGGCAAGATCTGCTCCAGAATCTTGGGCCTCAGCTAATATTGTGGTTTTACCAATGAAGGGGAAACCCGCAGAGCAGCCAGGATTGTATAGGCCTATTACACTGATAAACAGTAACACCAGAATATATTCTAAGGTGTCCTCATTATGACTTAGGTGGGTGGAATGAGCCGACCACCAACGCATGAGGAGGAAGCTGCCGCCATACTGGTGTCCCCCTCTCCCCCCAGTCGTATTACAGTGTTTCCACCGGGCTGACCGGTGGAAACATTGCATTATGGGGTGTCCACTGGTCAGCCCGGCAGAAACAATGCCACTGCACTTAAGGAGCTGAGACCAATGCTGTAGCACAAACCAACTCTCAGAATGCGCACTGTCTGCATTGCAGACAGTGCACATTCCGAAGGTGCTGGCAGGGAGGCCCCCTGCACTGGCTTTCTGCCAGCCTGTTCATGACTGGGACCTCGCCATGAAAAGACTGACAGAAAAATGACTCTGGATTTTATCCCCGGAAGAGGGACTATGGAGCACATCCATTGAGTTGTAACTCTGTTTGATTCCACAGCTGTCTCCAGAGGCCCTATTACTTTGATTTTAATAAATGCAGAGAAAGTGTTTGATAGAGTCTCCTGGAGGTTATCTTTGGCAGGTGATAAGCTGGATAGGGCTCATTAAGGCTCTGCGTGCAGTGTATGTCAGGCCTATTGCTAGAGTGCAGATTTGGGAGGCCAATCTAATCAGTTTCAGATGCAGCGGGGTACTATACAGGGGGTGCTAGTGTTCCGTACTTCTCTTTGCCTTGTATATCGATCCCTTACTCAGAAAATTAGACGCCAACATACACATGTGTTTAGTACGTTTTTTTAATGGGAGACTAAAGTGCTTGCATACGTAGATGATACTGTTATTGTCACACCTGACCCGAAGGTGATTTTGAAGGAGGTAGAATGGGAGGCAGAGTTATTTGGGAAATTTACTGAATATCCGCTGAACTGAAATAAGACCCAAGTAGTGATCAATAGACAATCTTGTTTTTCGGACCCACGCATTGTTAATAAAGTTGTATATCTGGGTGTTAGTGTTACAGTTGGCCTAGAAAAAGTGCCAGAGGATAATATGGCACCCATTATTGGGAAGACCAAAAGCAAGCTTTGGAGACTGGATAATTTTCATCTGTCCATAGTGGAGAGCAGCAATACCATTAAAATGATATTCTTGCCCAAGGTTCTGTAGCCCTTTTGGGCTATCCCTCTCTAATGTGAGACCCGCTGGTTTAAACTATTGGACAAGCTGGTTTGTGGTTTGTTATGGTCATACATCAAGATCAAAAGGGCAGATCTGATCGGCACAGTGACGACGATGCATGAAGTTTCTCAGTACACAGCATCAGAACCCACTTCCAAGGGCTCAGGACTGGATTGCCACCACTTAGTGGGCAGGATGAAAAAATGGCAGACTACAGGCGCTGTTGGAGAGTTGCAGTCACTCTTTAATATCCTTAAGACTTAAGAATAGGAGGCAAGCCAGCAAGCCCTTGGACGTGGTTCTGGGGATGTAGAGATACAGGTCCAGTCATTCTCATTACCAGGCAATGAGGGCAGCAGCGCAAGCACAGCAAAGCAGGAGCCCAGCAAGTCCAGCAGAGTTCCAACAGAATTACAGTCCCTTTAGCAGCACAGCAGTCCTTCTTCCTGGCAGAATGTTCTCAGGTCCAGAAGTGTATTGATTCAGTGGGGCTTGGAGTTCAGTACTTATACCCAGTTATGCCTTTGAAGTGGGAGAGACTTCAGATAAAGGCCTTTGAAGTGCATAAGGTCCATGTTGTTCCTTCTCTAGCTCAGATACACTACACATTTTAGGCAGCTCTTTGTGTGAGGACAGGTACAGCCCCATTCAGATGCAAGTGTCAGATCCTCCCTCCCATCTAGCTCAGGAAGTGCCATCAGTCTGATGATGGGCAATCAGGATGTGAATGACGCATCTCAGCTCCCATTGTGTGTGACTGTCTAGAGGGAATGCACAAAGTCCACAGATGTGTATTCAGAGGAAGGCAGAAGGCACAAAATGGCTGAATTAAGAAAATGCCAACATTCTAAAAGTGCCATTTTAAGACATACAACTTAAAATCTGACTTGACCATAAGTTTTGATTTTAAATTGGAGACACAAAACCTGAAATATCTGTTTTGTCCCAACTGGAAATTACACTTATATACAGTGTAAGAAGGCAAACCCATTATTAATCTATGTGACAGATAGGCCTTGCAATAGTGAACAATTAATTTAACAGTTTATTAACTACCTGGACATGTAAAACTTACAAGTATAAGTCTGACTTTTTAAATACGGGGGCCTACCCTAGGGTTGGCTTATATGTATTAAAAAGGAAGGTTTGGGACTGGCAAATGTGTTAGCTTGGCAGGTCGACATGGCAGTTTAAAATTCCACACACGGGCTCTGCAGTAGCGGGCCTGAGCCATGTTTAAAGGGCTACTGAGTTGGGTGGCACAATCAGTGCTGCAGGCCAACTAGTAGCATTTAATTTACAGGCCCTGGACACATGTACTGTACTTTATTAGGGACTTACAAATAAATTAAATATGGCAATTCTGGATAGTCCATTGTTACAATGTTTTAGGGCAAGAGCACATGCACCTAAAAATGACTTAAAGTGTTTTTCACTACTCGGACATGCAAAACTTACAAGTATATTTACAACTTTTTAAATACACTGCACCCTGACCTTGGGACTGCCCAGGGCCTACATTAGGGGTGACATATGTGTATTAAAAAGGAAGGTTTGGGCCTGGCAAATGGGTTAACTTGCAGGTTGGCATGGCAGTTTAAAACTGCACACAAAGGGTCTGCAATAGTAGGCCTGAGTCTTGTTTAAAGCCTACTGAAGTGGGTGGCACAATCAGTGCTGCAGGCCCACTAGTAGTATTCAATTTACAGGCCCTGGGCACAGGTGGTGTACTTTACTAGGGGCTTACAAGTAAATTAAATATGCTAATTGTGGATTGTCCAATGTTACCATGTTTAAGGCCAAGAGCACATGCACCTTAGCACTGGTCAGCAGGAGTAAAGTGTCCAGAATCCTAAAGCCAGCAAAATCAAAGTCAGAAAAACAGGAAGTCAGAAGGCAAAACGTGTAGGAGAAACCACACCAAGGATGCCAGGCCTAAAATATTCATAGTGTGGAAATAAATCCCTGCATGCATGTTTTTATGTTACTCAAAGGTAGCACTGCTCAGGAACGTTTTAGCATTGCTTTGCATTGCTCTTGATTCTACATATTGCACTCAATGATTGTGATGTCTCCCGGAAAAGCCAAATTGACCTGAACTTTAATTACTGCACCCTTCATATTGTTCTGGGGCATATTGTGTTTCTAGGGCTCAAAGGCTTGCTAGTGCACAGGTCGCTAGTGGTGCCTCCAGTTACATTTAGGTTACCTGCCCTGTGTAATCTCTCATTAATGTTTGCTCCCTGTTGGTTGTGACACACTTGAGAGACCGTCACTATAGGTATTTCCAGCTGCTATTTATGTACATACATGTAAATGTATGCATAGTATTGAAGTGTGTGTAATAACTTACTTTTATAAGTAAAAGCACTGGCTAGACAGCAAATTATTGAGTTTTGTTTATTGGTTTGTTGAGTTCTGAGCCTTCATCCCACAGCACCTGTCCTAGGTAATCCTTTGGATGCTAAGTGCTAAAAAGAGGTGCTTGGTTCCCAGTTGGTAAGCGTTGCAGTATGGGAGTCCCCAGGTGGTCAATTGATGAAAGACCTTGGTGAACCCTGTCTACTGTTAGACTCTCAGTTCCGGATTCCTTATATGGGCAAAAAGAAAAAGACACACTAGAATGAAGAATTCGGGAAGGTCACCCAGGAAAGGGACACACTAAGGGCCTCATATACAGTCCATGGTACAGGCTGTGTCACCCTGCGCCAAGAGGAAAGGGCTGAAAAGTGTGTATCTACAAGATATGGCATATTTCTGTCCTTTTCCCCTGCGCTGGTGCACAAACTGCTGCCATGCGCCAACACAGGTACCCCTGCACCATAGTGCAAGGGTACCTGTGCTGTGGTGAGGATTGTTTTTGTGGAGGAAGGGACACCTTCCTGCACCAACAGAATCACAAGAGGAAAATAACGGGGAGAAATAAAGATATTTATCACCATTCCATCACTCTTACACCTCCCCTGAGGTGGTGTAGGAATCTGACACATTCCCAGACTTGTAAATCTGGGAATGCATCCTATTCCTTTGGGTTCCATGGGGTGCTGCGCGGGAACACCCCAAGCAACACCCATGGTTCACCCCTTTCACATAGTGTTATGCGAGAAAGGAGTCCACTTAACAAGGCAATGAAAAGCCACGCAAGGTGGCTTTGCTTGGCCTTGTAAATATGGGCTGGCACACTGTGCCACCAGAGCATAAAAAAATATGTTCCCGTGGCACAGTGTACCACTAGAGCCTCATAAATGAGGCCTTTAATATTCAAAAGGGTCTTGTACCTCAGCTGTATAGAACTAGCCATGAACGTTTGCAATATCAATAGCACTGAGGAGCCCACTGATGGAATTCTAGGACTGATAGTGTTGTTAGTCCATGTTGTCCTCAACATGCCCCATACCATTTCTGGCTTCGATAAAGCAGATGTCACCCAACTGGCACTTTTGATCATGGGGTACTAGTATCCTCTTGGCTGAAAGTAATTACCCTGATTATATATGTTTCTGAACTATCACTATATACTTTGTCGTTCAGAGATATAAAGAGTTACATTTGTGGTTGGACACTAAACTAAAATCCTAGATCTTTAGGTCCAATTAGAACCTCAGTGGATCCCATGGGTACCTGTGCCACCTATAAAATCTGACCTGACACTTTAGAAATACAGGCCCTGCATCCAGGAGCGGATTGCAGAGCTAAAAAGGGGCTGGGCGGCGTGCTCACAGGTGCTGGGGGGTAATTAATTTGTTTTAAGTACCTGTACCGCCACTGCCGTACTGCTCCTC
Source organism: Pleurodeles waltl (assembly GCF_031143425.1). NCBI lineage: Eukaryota > Metazoa > Chordata > Amphibia > Caudata > Salamandridae > Pleurodeles > Pleurodeles waltl. Next base: position 270,036,317 of record NC_090446.1, read on the forward strand.
TCTGCAGACAGGCTGCAGGCACAGGCTCTCAACCTGCCCTGCAGCCAATCCTGGCACTGCTTGGAGCAGCATTAGGATTGGCTGGGAGAGCCCAGCCAGTGCGCTGCCCGGAAGACTGGGAGCATGTGCCTGCTCTCTACAGCCCTGCAACACAGTGGCGAGCTGGAGAGAGCGTACTGCGCATGTCTGTTTGGCCGGCCCGAGACAGCCTGCCAAACATACATGCACAGTGAGGGGGAGTGCTGTGAACTCCCCCTCAGTGTTTGTCGCAGCCTGTGGTTCCGACCCTTTTACCAAAAAACTATAATAAACATAGTTTATTATAGTTTTTTGGTAAAAGATTTGCAGCTGCTGCTGCTGGCGGGGGTGACACTTCCCAGCCCTAGTGGAGGAGCTGCGCCTGTATGCATCTATAGTACTGTACACCCGGCTTTAATCAATTTTTAACTCCAGTAATACCCTTCTCATTCATCAGTGACTTGACCACTTGTTATATTACCAGGTCTTGCATGAGCTGTGTCCATTACCCTCCATACTCAGCATTGGAACCACAATGGACCCATCATACTGAATTCACAAAACGTTGAAGAACAACCAGAAGGCATCTTAAATTCATTGTTCATTTTGAGTCGTAAATAACAGGAATTATTTATTATCGGGGCAATTCAGGCAGAATCTTTGACACAGGAATTGCGTGCCTTTGTTCTGAAAGCTTTTGAGAAACCTGGTTAAAGTGAAGGCATAACATAGAAGAATTAGTGTAATGCAATATTGTGGCTGGCGACTATTCCCCATTGTCTATGTTTTACCACAGTAGTGAATGAGGAGTGTCCTGAAGGTTCCTAATCATAGACACAGCCGAGCCTTTACACATTCTCCAACACTGGCCGAACGGCCTCCCTTATTTTAAATAGTAGTACTTAATGGCTAAAAGTGCTAAACGTCATGTATCTTGCCCGAGAAGGCGCTGGGGCCTTTTGATAGAAGTCGCTTGGTTTAACTGGCCTTCTTCATATAGGTAAATAAACATCTATGTTTTTAAAGGACATTAAGGCCCGTATTTATACTCCGTTTGCGCCGAATTAGCGTCGTTTTTTTCGACGCAAATTCGGCGCAAAACTAACGCCATATTTATACTTTGGCGTTAGACGCGTCTAGCGCCAAAGTATGGGCAAAGAGCGTCATTTTTTAGCGTGAACGCCTTCCTTGCGTTAATGAGATGCAAGGAAGGCGTTCCCGTCTAAAAAAATGACGCCGACGCAAATGCGTCGTATTTATACTCCCGGGCAAAAATCACGCCCGGGAGGTGGCGGGTCAAAAAACCCCGCATTTGCGCCACTTTTTAACGCCTGGGTCAGGGTAGGCGTTAAGGGGCCTGTGGGATCAAAATGAGCCCACAGGTGCCCTCCCCTGCCCCCAGGGACCCCCCCTGCCACCCCTGCCCACCCCAGGAGGACACCCAAGGATGGAGGGACCCACCCCAGGGACATTCAGGTAAGTTCACGTAAGTATAATTTTTTATATTTTTAAAAAAAAATTGGGTGGCATAGGGGGGCCTTATTTGTGCCCCCCTACATGCCACTATGCCCAATGACCATGCCCAGGGGACATAAGTCCCCTGGGCATGGCCATTGGGCAAGGGGGCATGACTCCTGTCTTTACTAAGACAGGAGTCATTTAAATGGCGTCTGGGCGTCGAAAAAATGGCGCAAATCGGGTTAAGACGATTTTTTAGCGTCAACCCGACTTGCGCCATTTTAAGACGCCCTAGCGCCATTTTCCCCCTACGCCGGCGCTGCCTGGTCTACGTGGTTTTTTTCCACGCACACCAGGCAGCGCCGGTCTGCTTGCGCCGGCTAACGCCATTCCATAAATACGGCGCCCGCATGGCGCTTCGGAATGGCGTTAGACGGCGCTAAATTTTTTGACGCTAAACTGCGTTAGCGCAGTTTAGCGTCAAAAAGTATAAACATGGGCCTAAACTTGTTAAAATGGAAATCGTTGACAGTGCTCATTTGTGTCATGTAGTATGTAAATCAGCCATCTACCATCTTTTTGAGTTAACTTTGCTCACTCATGCCATCTTTTGAAAGTTAAATGGAATAACATGGTTTTCCAATCGGCATGCCTTAGAATTAAAGTATCGGGGTACCAGTAAACAAACCCCTGTTACTCAATAAAGATATTTTATAAAAAACATCAAGTGCCTTGACTCACATACAACGTTTCACGTCGTGCAGCACCGATATACGGACTAAGGCAATTAGAAAACAAAGGATATTGCTTAGCACCCTAAAATCTGAATGAAAACTACTCGCACTAAAAAGATCCCTTGAGATCGTTAGAGAGACTAGACAGTGAAGTGATGTGAGCACTAATCTTGGAGAAATATGTATATTGTCTGTTTCTGATCTGTGAGGCGGCAGATGTTTCACAAAAAGTCTAAGAGAGTCTGGAGAGAGTAAAAACGTGCGTGAGATTAAGCTGAAGACTTTCTCTAGTTGTGTGAAGAAGTATTAAGGGAGAGTAACTGGGAGCCTGTTACAAAAGTCCAACTTGCTCAGGTCTACATTACAGACTACAGTATAAGAAGCGTGAAATATGATGTTACGCAAAATGTTACAGGTACGCCGATGTGGAGAAGAGCTGGCAGCTGAAGACATCGAAAGTTAATGCCCCCATGTGGCTGTTGAATTGGACCACAACTTGTCTGGCTGCTAGGAAGAGATACATATGGTCGAAAGTGCATGAGACAGAAGAGAAAATGTCTACGGGGGACTCGAGCCTACAATTGCCTTCTCTCCTCAGGTACATCCTCAATAAAGATCCTGGAATTTCCCAATAACGTCTGGTTGTACATAATAATTAGAGTATTTTACGAGAATTGTCATCAGTATTGCTTGTATCATGACTTCTCATGTAAACATATAGAGGCCGCAGCTTGAAATTTCAGTGATGACTGAGTGTAGTACAGTGACATTCCTCAAACGCCTGTTCGGGATGGTCATGGTTACTTGAATTCATCCGTCGGTGATACTTCTCTTAGTCTATTTGAATTATTTTATCGCCTCGAACACCTGAACCTCTAGTTTAGGGACATTTATGTTAAAAATTAAATAGATTGATTTTGATCATAGAATTTGCACTTGTGCTCTTTTGATTTTGATCGATTAGTACACCACACACTAGAAAAATTAACCTTTTTTTTTCATTGGCATTAAGTTGTCAGTTTGCCCTTACTTAAATGTTAAATTGTATTTTTTCTTTGTGAGCAGTAAGCTATTTTGTATGAAACAAAATATATTATTCTTGCAAAGAAAGTTTTTTAGTTCCAAACACTATTATTTCGGGGCATGAAACATATTCTGTAGAGAAACGATTTTTCAACTGGTACAGCATGTTAACGTTCTTCATATACATACACAGGCTCATTGAATCACAGCTTTGAAAATCTCATAAATCATTTTAGCTACCTAGCACTGCCAAATATATTAAAAAAGCGTTGTTTTCTGCGTACTGTTCCAAACTTAGCCAGCTCTTAAAATACATTTCAATAAAAGATTGGAGATTGTGTTCCAACTTTCCCTTTTTGGATGCACACTGCAAAACATGATGCATATTTATTTTTGTTTCCCTGTCAATGTTAGAATAAATTAAGGAAATGAAACGCAATGTAATTAAAGCATTTGACAGGGACTGGGTTTAAGGTAATAAAGATATATCGGGCATTTCAAAGAGTTCTACTCAGAATGTTCTGTTCTTATCAAAGCATAGAAGAAACGACATTTCAGCCGGAGGTTGCAGCCCATCTGCATGTACTGAAGAATGAAGAATTGTCTTAGCTAGCACTCCTCACCAGGCTCTGAGTTAGTGCCTTATTTTCAGATAGTTCAGCTCGGTAACAGTGAACAAGGAATGCCATTTTCTGACTGAGAGATATCGGGATAAATAAATTCACTTTATACATTGCAAGCATATTAAAGAGTCTGCGCCAGAAAAGCCGATCATGATACAGCCCAACGGGCTGTATTACAGCAAGGGTGCACTGTCCCTGTTTGCACCATGGCTCACTTTTAACTTGGTGGACAGTGTGGCCTTTTATAGATAATGCTCTGGTTTCAAAGCAGCTACGAAACAGGACTTTCCTTGGCCAGCACATTAGTGAAAGATGGACCCTCTGATTGAAGTAGCCGGTGAGCCTTTCACAGTGAAGAAGGCACCCGGCCTTCAATTTCAAGGGGAAACAAGATCCTCCTACTTGATAGCAGTGAGTGCCCGTTCCTGTAGGTGAGCACCTCAGGAGGTCCATGGGGTCCCCTCTCTCTTTTCTAGGGGGGCACTCGTGGGGAGGAGCACACTGACTATGTGCTACCTCTTTCTAGTGTATACAGAACAGTAATGGATAGAAAGCTTAAATTAATCTCAGCCACTGGTAATCACCTGGGTCGCATCCCGATGCAACGTTATTTGGCACACTGTGCCAAATTAGTTTGTACCATGCTATATGCAAATCAGTCTTGATCCTGTTTCAATAGGAAAAGTCCAGACCAAACTGCCAAGCCATGTCCTCCCTGAACCAGAACACAAGCAACCTAGGACTGGTTTCACCCTACTTATGGACTCATCAGCTGAGTACAGCTTGGTTCCAGTGACACAGCATGCGGAGGACCCTTGTCTGGGTATATTAATCCCACTTAGGGCTAATTAAATGATGGATTGGGATGTGGCCCTGAGCAATTGCCAGTGGCAGAAATCAATTCAAGCATTCTATCCATTACCTTGTTGTTTTGTCATTAACCTCTTTCTAGTGGACAGTCAGTGCACCTTCTGCCAGCCTCCTTGCCTCTGCGCCCACATCCACAATACAGCTTGGCATAGAGGTAAATTGTTTCCCTTATTTGCATGGGGCCATACCCCGATGCAATGGAGGGAAGGCTGTTATAGGTACGTGGTGGTACTACATATGCCCCAGCTCTCTATTACAGGAGTGGCTGCACAAGCGCATGTCACCCATCCTGTAATACAGAGGTGCCCTGGGTGCAGAAAGGGGGCACACAGATTACTTTGTGTAATATAGCCTATGATGCCTTGTTGCCTGTTGAGTCCTTGACGCCAAAGGATTAGAGGAATGTCACTAGAGTACAATGGATCATGTTCTATCTTGCTTTTAATTGTTAGGTTACTGTATTGACAGAGCAGCTGTCAAACAGACCTATTGCTAACACTGGTTTGAGTTTGTCCTTTCAGTCATTGGTTTTCTTCAACCAGCCTCTTTCACCCATTGGCTTAATACTTTCTCATTCATGTCTTGGCTCAGCTCAGGTGAGTATTCATCTCCAGCCTAATGTTATTGGCTGTATGTGTGTCCTTCCACCGCCACTCGAGAGTTGGGCAATCTAGGGGATTATTATACAACCAATTCCCTCTCTGTCAGCTACTGTGGGCTCCCTTCCATGCGTCTTGCTATAATATTCTAACACTTTACGATTCTGTTGATCATAAAGTGAGACCAGAGATGATGAACAAAGTGGAGATGTGGCCTAGCGGCTAGAGCATCCAATTTTAGAATTGATGAACCAGGTTCATGTTATAGCCTTGGCTCAACATCCTGTTCTTATGGGCAAATCACTTAACCTCCCTATGCCTAAAAATCTAGTGTTCTTGTAAAGTGTTCTAATTACCTTTGGGTTACGTTTGTAGTGTATTAAACTACAAAAAAACTTGAAAAAGGTCAGCATATTCACTGTGTCCTCTATTTTTTCAAAAAAGATAATTTGTCTTTGTTAGACCTGACAGCCTTAGGGTGGTCACCCCTAACTTTTTGCCTGCCTCCCTCCACTTTTTGGACACTGTTTTTGCTGGTTTTTAGACTCTGCGCACTTTACCACTGCTAACCAGTGCTAAATTGCATATGCTGTCTCCCTTTAAACATGGTAACATTGGATCATACCCAATTGGACTATTTAATTTACTTATAAGTCCCTAGTAGAATGCACTATATGTGCCCAGGGCCTGTAGATTAAATGCTACTAGTGGGCCTGCAGCACTGGTTGTGCCACCCACTTTAGTAGCCCCTTTACCTTGTCTCAGGCTTGCCATTGCAAGGCCTGTGTGTGCAGTTTCACTGTCACTTCGACTTGGCATTTAAAAGTACGTGCCAAGCCTAAAACTCCCCTTTTTCTACATATAAGTCCCCCCTAATGTGTGCCTAGGTAACCTCTAGAGCAGGGTGCTGTGTGGGTAAAAGGCAGGACATGTACCTGTGTAGTTTACATGTCCTGGTAGTGTAAAACTCCTAAATTCGTTTTTACACTACTGTGAGGCCTGCTCCCTTCATAGGCTAGCATTGGGGCTGCCCTCATACATTGTTGAAGTGGTAGCTGCTGATCTGAAAGGAGTAGGAAGGTCATATTTAGTATGGCCAGAATGGTAATACAAAATCCTGCTGACTGGTGAAGTTGGATTTTCTATTACTATTTTAGAAATGCCACTTTTAGAAAGTGAGCATTTCTCTGCACTTAAATCTTTCTGTGCCTTACAATCCACGTCTGGCTAGGTTTCGTTGACAGCTCCTTGTGCATTCACTCAGACACACCCCAAACACATAGTACTCAGCCTCACTTGCATACATCTGCATTTTGAATGGGTCTTCCTGGGATGGGAGGGTGGAGGGCCTGCTCTCACACAAAGGACTGCCACACCCCCTACTGGGACCCTGGCAGACAGGATTGAACTGAAAGGGGACCTGGTGCGCCTCTAAGCCACTCTTTAAAGTCTCCCCCACTTCAAAGGCACATTTGGGTATAAAACAGGGCCTCTGCCCTACAACCTCAGACACTTCCTGGAGAAGAAACCTAAACCAGAACCTGCACCCTGCCAAGAGGAACTGCCTGGATGCCTAAAGGACTCACCTGACTGCTTTCTACAGAGGACTGCTGCCTTGCTGTTGCCCTGCTGTCTTGCTGCTTTCTTGCTTTGCTGCAGAAATGCTCTCCAAGGGCTTGGATAGAGCTTGCCTCCTGTTCCCTGAAGTCTCAGGACCAAAAAGACTTCTCTCTTGCAGCTGGGCTCCTTGTGCAGTGAAAATTTGACGCACAACTTGCTAAAAACGATGCACAGTCTGTTCCTCGGTGAAAAATTCACTGCACGCCGAACCGGGACGATGACGCTCGACTTTGCAAGGAAAAGATCGACACGGTGCCTGCGGTGCGACCGGAACATCGACGCACGGCCCACCGGATCAACGCACAGCTGTCCTGGGACGACGAAGCCCGACTTCCAGAGGAGAAATTGACGCAGCGCCTGCCGTGAGGGAGAAATTTCCCCGCATCGCCAACCGGAACGACGAAGAGCTGCTCAACAAGCCCAGGATTCCATGCACAGACCTAGGGGCGTCTGAAAACCCTGCAACCCGAAGAGGAGGCCCGTCTGCGCGTCGGAAATCAATGCAACGTCTTCCCCGCGTGGAAAATAACGACGCAAGTCTATGTGTGAAGGGGCGAAATGGACGCACACACCATTTTCCATGCCTCTCCTCCTCTACGGCCCTTTGCGGAGGTTTTCCACTCAAACGAGGTACTTTGTGCTTGAAAGAGACTTTGTTTGCTTTTAAAAGACTTAAGACACTTTGGGGGTCATTCCGACCCCGGCGGTCAAGGACCGCTGGGGCCGGGGATGCGGGAGCACCGCCAACAGGCTGGCGGTGCCCCGCAGGGCATTCTGACCGCGGCGGTTTGGCCGCGGTCAGACCAGGAAAACCGGCGGTCTCCCGCCGGTTTTCCGCTGCCCTGGGAATCCCCAATGGCGGCGCAGCTTGCTGCGCCGCCATGGGGGATTCCGACCCCCTCACCGCCATCCTGTTCCTGGCGGCTCCGACCGCCAGGAACAGGATGGCGGTGAGGGGTGTTGTGGGGCCCCTCGGGGCCCCTGCAGTGCCCATGCCAATGGCATGGGCACTGCAGGGGCCCCCGTAAGAGGGCCCCACTTTGTATTTCAGTGTCTGCTTTGCAGACACTGAAATACGCGACGGGTGCCACTGCACCCGTCGCACATACCCACTCCGCCGGCTCCATTCGGAGCCGGCTTCCACGTGGGGAGGGGTTTCTCGCTGGGCTGGCGGGCGGCCTTCTGGCGGTCGCCCGCCAGCCCAGCGGGAAAGCCAGAATGGCCTCCGCGGTCTTTCGACCCCCTTTATATCACTTTCCAGTGATATCTTTACATTTTCTTATTGCATCTTTTATCGTTTTGACCTGCAAATATCCAGATAAATATTATATATTTTTCTAAACACTGTGTGGTGTATTTTTGTGGTGCTATATTGTGTTATTGTATGATTTATTGCACACATACTTTACACATTGCCTTCTAAGTTAAGCCTGACTGCTCAGTGCCAAGCTACCAGAGGGTGGGCACAGGATAATTTGGATTGTGTTTGACTTACCCTGACTAGAGTGAGGGTCCTTGCTTGGACAGGGGGTAACCTGACTGCCAACCAAAGACCCAATTTCTAACATTGGTGGCAGCAGTTGGATAGGACTTGTATTTGTGCAATGACATATAGTAGCTAAGTATTTCACTACCTACCCACAGTTGAAGGTCAACTTGATTTTTATCTCTTTTTGCAAATTTGTTTTTCCTGACAATTTCCAAAACCAAATCCTCACTCAACGTGTCTCAGGCTGGGTCTCAAGCAGGAGATTTTGACCTAGCCCTGTTGGAGACATATACTGTCAAACAGCTAAAAGGGTTCTGCAGGGAGATGAGTGTAACCACCCAAGGGGCCTCCAGAAAGGAGGACTTTCAAGTAGCGCTGAGGGCCTGAGCAGAAGTCCATTTAGAGGAGGATGCTGAGGAGGAGGAGCCAGAAGATGGCCCCCAGAGAACTTTTTGCCATCAGTGGGTGATGCTACCACTGCAATTGTGCCCCCTTCCAGACCAGGGAGCAGTGTCTCTGATCAAGGCCTGACCACAGAGGAAAGGAGAGAGGAGAGGGAGTTAGAATTGCAAATGGCAAGACTGAAAATTGAGGCTCAACGGGAGGAAAGAAGGGCAGAGAGAGAAGCACAAGCAGCTGAGAGAGCCTTGGCTGAAAATAAACTTTTGTTGGCTCATGAACTGAGTCTCAAGCAGCTGGATCTCAAAGCAAAGCAGTCTGAATCCAGCAGTAATGGTGGCAGCATACAGACAGGACCTGCTGGAGAAAAGAAAGATTGTATACCCAAAAATGTGGTGCCCAGCTTTGTGGTGGGAGATGACATAGATAAATGGCTAGCTGCTTATGAAGTTGCACTAAGGGCTCATGAGGTTCCTGAAGGGCAATGGGGTACAGCTATGTGGAGTTATGTGCCACCACTGGAGAGGGACACACTTCTCACATTGGACATAAAGTATCAAAACACATACCCACTTCAGAAAGAATTTTACTTGCCAAGTTCGGACTGACCCCTGAGAAATAACGTCAGAGGTTCAGGTACAGCACTAAACTGTCCACACAAACATGGGTAGATTTCTTTGACTTTTCCAGTAAGGCACTGAATGGATGGGTGCGGGTTGCAAAGTTACACAGGATTGTATAATTTGATTCAGAGAGAGCATATGCTCAGTATTTATTTTACAGAGTTGCGCCAGCACCTAGTTGACAGTAAGCTGACTGATCCTAGGAAGCTTGCTGAGGAGGCGGACCTCTGGACTAGTACCAGAGTGTCCAGAAAGGTATCTGGGGGGACACCCACAAAGGTGGTCAGGGTTCCCATCAGAAGAAAGAGGGGGGAGAAAAACTTAAAAACAAGGAGTTCTCAAAAGGCCCCCAAAATAGTTCCCAATGGAGTAGTGGTGACCAGTCCTGCTCTGATTCCCAAAGGAGAGGTTTTAAGGACCATAAGACAGGGAAGTTTGTACTCCAATGTGCAGAGTACAATAAGTATGGGCACTCTGAGGGTGACTCCAAAAGTCTCAAGAGGGCACAGCCCCCCAAAGGAGGGCAAACACCTGGGTTGGCTAGCGTAGCGCTCGGGAAGGAGATGGTCCCAGTCAGTTTTGGGAAGCAGACAGAGGTAACCCTAGTGTCCCTGGGGGATGCAGAGATGGTGCCAAAAACCCACATGCCTGCCAATACTTCCAAGTATAGGCAGTGGGTCACCATCAATGGTCAAAAGGTGGAGGCTCTGCGTGACACAGGAGCCAGCATGACTACTGTCAATGGTCAGCTGGTGTCAGAAGAGCAGGTCATCCCAAATACATTCCACCAAGTCATAGTCGCCGACAATCGTGAGAGACACCTACCAGTAGCTCTGGTTCCCTTTGAGTGGGGGGGGTCTCTGGTACTCTAAAAGTAGCTGTGTGTTCTGCCATGCCTGTAGATTGTCTGTTAGGCAATGACCTTGAGCACACTACCTGGAAGGAGGTAGAACAAAGGTCTCACTTGAAGATGTTAGGATTGCCTGAGTGGGTCTGCATGACCTACCTAAGAGTGAAGTCAAGGGTGTCTGGAGCCTGGAGCAATGGCCCAGACAACTGCCAAGAGGAGGGGCAAGGGGCACGGGAAACTGGTCCCAGAAGTTCCCGCAGTGGTTGACGGGGTTCCTGAGGAGGAGGCCCCCGAGCCAACTGGGGAAGACATTGCCGACCTAGGTGATCTACCTGAGCTTGCTGGCTGGCAAGTTGAGGGTGGGCCCACCAGGGAGGAATTCTGCAAGGCGCAGAAATAATGTCCCACTCTAGAGGGCATGAGGAAGCAAGCCTCTGCCCAGGCAGCAGGTGAAGCCTCTGGCGATCACCACATATATTGGGAGAATGATCCCCTCTACAGTGAGCCTAAGGTTCCGGGCATTGGGGCAGCGTGTGCGCTGGTGGTCCCCCAGTGTTAACAGACCTTCCTACTGGGACTGGCTCACGACATTCCCCTGGCAGGACATTTGGGGCAAGACAAGACCTTTGCCAGGCTTGTCACCCACTTCTATTGGCCCAGAATGAGGACAAACTCAGACATGTTCTGCAGGTCCTGTCCTACCTGCCAGGCCAGTGGTAAAACAGGAAAAAGGGTGAAGGCCCCCCTGATTCCACTTCCTGTCGTTGGCACCCCCTTTGAAAGGATGGGCATCGACATTGTTGGTCCATTGGACCCCAAAACTGCCCTAGGCAACAGGTTCATCCTGGTTTTGGTGGACCATGCCACCCGTTACCCAGAGGCAATCCCTCTGCAGACCGTAACTTCACCGGTGGTGACCAGAACTCTGATGGGGATATTTACCCTTGTGGGATTCCCAAAGGAGATAGTGTCTGACAGAGGCACTAACTTCATGTCTGCTTACAAGAAGTCTATGTGGGATGCGTGTGGTATAACCTACAAGTTCACCGCACCCTATCACCCCCAATCTAATGGTCTTGTGGAGAGATTCAACAAGACCTTGAAAGGCATGATCACAGGCCTCCCTGAGGCCCTGAGGCGTAAGTGGGTCGTCCTCTTACCATGCCTTCTCTTTGCTTATAGAGAGGTACCCCAGAAGGAAGTAGGGTTCAGTCCCTATGAGCTCCTCTATGGGTACCCTGTCAGGGGACCCTTAAGCATTGTCATGGAGGGGTTGGAGGAAGCTCCAAAGTCACCCCCTCAGGATGTGGTCAGCTACATGCTGGCTCTCCGCAACCAGATGCACCGTTTCTGGAAAGTGGCCAAAAGTAACCTTGAGGCCAGTCAAGAGGTAATGAAATGCTGGTATGACCAGAAGGCCACCCTGGTAGAGTTTCAACCTGGAGACAAAGTATGGGTAATGGAGCCAGTAGAGCCTAGAGCTCTCCAGGACCGCTGGTCTGGCCCAGTTGAAGTGAAGGAGCGGAAAGGGGAGGCCACTTACCTAGTGGACCTCCAATCCCCTAGGAAGCCCCTAAGAGTGCTCCATGTCAACCGACTGAAGCCTCATTTTGAGAGGTCTGAAGTCAACATGCTTCTGGTGACAGATGAGGGGGCGGAGGAGGAGAGTGAACCTCTCTCCGACCTCCTCGCTGCCAAGGAATGTGATTGGTCAGTGGAGGGTGTGAGTCTCTCTGACTCCCTGACCCTAGACCAGAGAGGGGGCTGCTACCAGTTACAGGAACAGTCTCCTCCCTGTTTTCTCACACCCCTGGACGCACACACTTGTGTGTTCATGATATTGACACGGGAGACAGTCCCCCTGTAAAGAACAAAATGTACAGGTTGTCAGACAAGGTGAAGGCCAATATCAAAGAGGAAGTCTCCAAGATGGTGGCTCTAGGGGTTATTGAGAAGTCTAGCAGTCCCTGGGCCAGCCCTGGAGAGAGTTCAGCATTTTCCACATCCGAGGGCCATTACCAATTCCGGGTGATGCCCTTTGGGTTGAAAAATGCCCCTGCTACCTTCCAATGGTTGGTTAACGGGATCCTAGCTGGCAAGGATGCCTTCTGTGCAGCCTACCTGGACGACATTGCCGTCTACAGTGACAGCTGGAAGGAACACCTGCTCCACCTCAAGGAGGTGCTTCAGGCCCTGCAACAGGCAGGCCTGACCATCAAGGCCAGTAAGTGCCAGATTGGGCAGGGTTCCATGGTGTACTTGGGACACCTAGTAGGTGGTGGCAAGGTACAGCCACTCCAGGCCAAGATTGAAACTATCAAGGCCTGGCAACCACCTAGATCCCAAACAGAGGTGAGAGCCTTCTTAGGCCTCACCGGATATTACTGCAGATTTGTCAAGGGGTATGGAACCATGGTGACACCCTTGACAGAACTCACATCCAAAAAGCAACCTAGGTTGGTGACTTGGACAGAGGCTTGTCAGAAAGCCTTTGACTCCCTGAAGAAAGCCATGTGCACGGCCCCCGTGCTCAAGGCCCCTGACTACTCCAAGGAATTTATCGTGCAGACAGACGCTTCAGAGCATGGCATAGGGGCGGTCCTAGCACAGCTAAACGAGGAGGGCCTAGACCAACCAGTAGTCTTTATTACAAGAAGACTATTACCACGGGAACAGAGGTGGAGTGCTATTGAAAGAGAAGCCTTTGCTGTGGTCTGGGCACTGAAGAAGCTGAGACCATACCTGTTTGGGACTCACTTCCGGGTTCAGACAGACCACAGGCCCCTCAGATGGCTCATGCAGATGCGGGGTGAAAATCCCAAACTCTTGAGGTGGTCCATTTCCCTACAGGGGATGGACTTTACGGTGGAGCATAGCCCAGGGGTTGACCACGCCAATGCTGATGGTCTCTCCAGATACTTCCGCCTTAGTGATGAGAGCTCCCAGGAGGTTGGGTAGCTCTCCCCACTTTCAGCAGGGGGGGACACATGTTAGACCTGACAGCCTAAGGGTGTTCACTCCTAACTTTTTGCCGGTCTCCCGCCACTTTTTGGACACTGTTTTTGCTGGGTTTTAGACTCTGCGCACTTTACCACTGCTAACCAGTGCTAAAGTGCATATGCTTTCTCCCTTTAAACATGGTAACGTTGGATAATACCCAATTGGACTATTTAATTTACTTATAAGTCCCTAGTAGAGTGCACTATGGGGGTCATTCTGACCCTGGCGGTCATGGACCGCCAGGGCCAACGACCGCGGAAGCACCGCCAGCAGGCTGGCGGTGCTTCCGGGGGCATTCTGACCGCGGCAGTAAAGCCGCGGTCAGAAAAGGGAAGCCAGCGGTTTCCCGCCGGCTTCCCGCTGCCCCAGGGAATCCTCCACGGCGGCGCTGCAGGCAGCGCCGCCATGGGGATTCCGACCCCATTCCCGCCAGCCTGGTTCTGGCGGTTTTCACCGCCAGAACCTGGCTGGCGGGAATGGGTGTCGTGGGGCCCCTGGGGGCCCCTGCAGTGCCCATGCCACTGGCATGGGCACTGCAGGGGCCCCCTAACATGGCCCCACATGGATTTTCAGTGTCTGCGTGGCAGACACTGAAAATTGCGACGGGTGCAACTGCACCCGTCGCACCCCTTCCACTCCGCCGGCTCCATTCGGAGCCGGCATCCTCGTGGAAGGGGGTTTCCCGCTGGGCGGGCGGGCGGCCTTCTGGCGGTCGCCCGCCTGCCCAGCGGGAAACTCAGAATGACCGCCGCGGTCTTTTGACCGCGGTACGGTCTTCTGGCGGTTCCCGCCAGGCCGGCGGCATCCGCCGCCGGCGGGGGTCAGAATGACCCCCTATATGTGCCCAGGGCCTGCAGATTAAATGCTACTAGTGGGCCTGCAGCACTGGCTGTGCCACCCACTTTAGTAGCCCCTTTACCTTGTCTCAGGCCTGCCATTGCAAGGCCTGTGTGCGATGAAAAGAAGGTAAGATCCCACTTAAAAAGTCTTTTTAAAGTCAATATGCCATGGGTTCAATGAGATTTGTGTACAAAATAAAGAAAAAGAGCCTTTGTTGCTCCAATGGGAATTTTGATTTCTTTATTTTAGAAGATAAATAGCATACAGTTGAGATAAAGCAGGATAGGTTCTTTAGAAGAAACGGAGGGTCAGCCAACACGTGTTTCGCCCCAAGGCGTGTACGCCAGGGCGTTCTCAAGGCTGGAAAAAAGGAAAAACAACATACAACTAGAAAAAAGACCGATTGTATTGAAAGAGAGAAGAAAATAAACTGAAAAGATGCTCAGTTTGGTCATTCCACCGCCATGAGTTTTCCACTGCTCCCATCAGAATGCAGGCATACAGTGGTGCAAATTTTGCCTCCATCGCTGTCCCTTGGAGTTGTAGATAGAATTGACCATTGAAGAGAAAATAGTTGTTTTCTAAACAGAATTTCAACATCTCCAATATCATGGAGTTGCGTGCCATGTATTTCACAGATTTGGTGGAAAGACATTTTCTTACAGCTTCTAAGCCATCGCTATGTTTTATAGATGTGTAGAGACTGACTACGCCAATAGTAACAAGAAAATAATCAGGTTGCCAATCAATATTTTGAACCTTTTGTAAAATGTCTTTAGTATCTCTGACGAAGGAGGGTAAGTTTAACATAAAAGGCTGTAACTCTTTATCAATTAGAGTACCCAGATTGGAACACGTGGAGTTAATGCCTGATATTATCAGTCTTCCCTTTGGTGGGTGGCCTTTTTTATGTATTTTGGGTAAAAGATATAATGTAGGGGTAGTTGGAAACTGGAGAAAGAGAGCATTTTTTTCTTTACTTGAGAGAATTTGACAAGAGTGCCAGTACTCCAGGAGGTCAGCCAGCCTTTGTTGGATTTCAGCTGTTGGATTACATGAGAGTTTTTTATAGCAGTTCTTATCCTGAAGATGTCGATAGGCTTCCTGCAGATAACAGTGCTCCCCCAACATATTTTGTTTCAATCATGAAGGGCTCACCAGCAATGTTTTCTTCGAGTGATTTTGGGTCACGTTTGTGTTTTTGTTAAGATTTTCGTACTTCATATAGAAAAGAACTTTCTTATCTTTCTAAGGCAGCTATTATGAGGTGTCACTTCTTTGTCTGCTTTCCAATAATGATATTTTTCTTTCACCATTAGTGATATTGTCAAACTTTACCGTAAATGGTACATGTCGACTTTATTTATTTATTTTACAGATAATCAGAATGGAATAATGTTTATACAACTGTTTGTTTTGCAAGTTGCTTATTGTTTACATGGTATGTTGAAGTTAAATGTTGTGTTTTAAATCCTTTTCATTAAGGTCACTTTTCTCTAGTGCAACACCAATTGGCATACTTATCTCCTTCCTCTCTCCCCCACTTCGCACTGGGTAATAGGTACTTCTAACTTTGTCTCTCAAGTGAATTGCTTGATGGTTTCTCCGGTCACATTCCCTTTACTAACCAGCAGGTGATTTATACATGCCTCCCCTTTTACCATATTTTTCTAATTTATTTCTCTCTTAGCCTGCAAGGATACAAGCATATGCACTTGTCATTACTATTCTTTGTTTAAATAGTCTACTCTCTAACTCTCTTGCATTCCTTACCCTTTTGGACCACTACGCACTTGGTTAAAGTGTTTTTGAGAATTAAATTTTGCTGCACGATTTCGGGCCTCCACATCGTGGTGTTGCTTTCCTTTATTTTCTTCTCTCTTTCAATACAATCAGACTTTTTTCTAGTTGTATGTTGTTTTTCCTTTTTTCCAGCCTTGAGAAAGCCCTGGCGAACGCGCCTTGGGACGAAACACGTGTTGGCTGACCCTCCGTTTCTTCTAAAGAACCTATCCTGCTTTATCTCAACTGGATGCTATTTGTCTTCTAAAATAAAGAAATCAAAATTCCCATTGGAGCAACAAAGGCTCTTTTTAGCTATTTTGTACACAAATCTCATTGAACCCATGGCATATTGACTTTAAAAAGACTTTTTAAGTGGGATCTTACCTTCTTTTCATCAGTGTATTTCTCTTGCAGGATTTGGGCCCACGTTTAAAAAGGCATTCTACACAGGAAGTTTGTGTCTTTGGACCCTCTCCTTTTCTGGAGTACCCCGTGGTTATCAAGGCCTGTGTGTGCAGTTTCACTGTCATCTCAACTTGGCATTTAAAAGTACTTGCCAAGCCTAAAACTCCCCTTTTTCTACATATAAGTCATCCCTAATGTGTGCCCTAGGTAACCCCCAGAGCAGGGTGCTGTGTGGGTAAAAGGCAGGACATGTACCTGTGTAGTTTACATGTCCTGGTAGTGTAAAACTCCTAAATTCGTTTTTACACTACTGTGAGGCCTGCTCCCTTCATAGGCTAGCATTGGGGCTGCCCTCATACATTGTTGAAGTGGTAGCTGCTGATCTGAAAGGAGTAGGAAGGTCATATTTAGTATGGCCAGAATGGTAATACAAAATCCTGCTGACTGGTAAAGTTGGATTTTATATTACTATTTTAGAAATGCCACTTTTAAAAAGTCAGCATTTCTCTGCACTTAAATCTTTCTGTGCCTAACAATCCACGCCTGGCTGGGTTTAGTTGACAGCTTCTTGTGCATTCACTCAGACACACCCCAAACACAGAGTACTCAGCCTCACTTGCATACATCTGCATTTTGAATAGGTCTTCCTGGGCTGGAAGGGTGGAGGGCCTGCTTTCGCACAAAGGACTTCCACACCCACGACTGGGACCCTGGCAGACAGGATCAAAATGAAAGGGGATCTGGTGCACTTCTAAGCCACTCTTTGAAGTCTCCCCCACTTCAAAGGCACATTTGGGCATAAAACAAAGCCTCTGCCCTACCACCTCAGACACTTCCTGGAGAAGAAACCTAAACCAGAACCTGCACCCTTACAAGAGGAACTGCCTGGCTGCCTAAAGGACTCACCTGACTGCTTTCTACAGAGGACTGCTGTCTTGCTGTTGCCCTGCTGTCTTGCTGCTCTCTTGCTTTGCTGCGGAAGTGCTCTCCAAGGGCTTGGATAGAGCTTGCCTCCTGTTCCCTGAAGTCTCAGGACCAAAAAGACTTCTCTCTTGCAGCCGGACTCCTTGTGCAGTGAAAATTCGACGCACAACTTGCTAAAAACGATGCACAGCCTGTTCCGCTGTGAAAAATTCACCGCACGCCAAACCGGGACGACGACGCTTGACTTCGCAAGGAAAAGATCAACGCGGTGCCTGCGGTGCGACGGGAACTTCGACGCACGGCCCACCGGATCAACACACACCCGACCTGGGGGGACGACGCCCGACTTCCAGAGGTGGAAATCAACGCAGTGCCTGCTGTGAGGGAGAAATTTCCCTGCATCGCCCACCGGAACGACGCAGAGCTGGTCAACAAGCCCAGGATTCCACACACAGACCCCGGGGCGTCTGAAAACCCTGCAACCCGAAGAGAAGGCCCGTCCACGCCCCGGAAATCGAAGCAACGTCTTCCCCGCGTGGAAAATAACGACGCAAGTCCGTGTGTGAAGGGTTGAAACCGACGCACACACCATTTTCCATGCCTCTCCTCCTCTGCGGCCCTTTGCAGATATTTTTCACTCAAACCAGGTACTTTGTGCTTGAAAGAGACTTTGTTTGCTTTTAAAAGACTTAAGACACTTTGGGCCGTATTTATACTTTTTGGCGCACAACTGCGCCAACGCAGTTGTGCGTCAAAACATTTTACGCCGGCTAACGCCATTCCAAAGCGCCATGCGGTTGCCTTATTTATGGAATTATGTTAGCCGGCGGAGCTGCCTGGTGTGCGTAAAAAAAAAAGACTTACTCCAGGCAGCGCCGGCGTAGGGGAAAATGGAGCTTGGGTGCCATAAAATGGGGCAAGTCAGGCTGAGGCAAAATTTTCGCCTCAACTCGATTAGCGCCATTTTTTTTGACTCCCAGCAAAGACAGGAGTCATGCCCCCTTGCCCAATGGCCATGCCCAGGGGACTTATGTCCCCTGGGCATGGTCATTGGGCATAGTTGCATGTAGGGGGGCACAAATCAGGCCCCCCTATGCCACCCAAAAAAATATAAAAAATACTTACCTGAACTTACCTTAAGTTCCCTGGGATGGGTCCCTCCATCCTTGGGCGTCCTCCTGGGGTGGGCAAGGGTGGCAGGGGGTGTCCCTGGGGGCATGGGAGGGCACCTCTGGGCTCCTTCCGAGCCCACAGGTCCCTTAACGCCTGCCCTGACTAGGCGTTAAAAAATGACGCTAAAGCGGCTGGACGTAATTTTTTTTGACCCGCCCACTCCCGGGCGTCATTTTTGCACGGTAGTGTAAATACGGCGCACATGCCTCGGAGTCATTTTTTAGACGGGAACGCCTACCTTGCATATCATTAACGGAAGGAAGGTGTCCACGCTAAAAAATGACGCAAACTCCAAGATCTTTGGCGTTAGACGGGTCTAACGCCAAAGTATAAATATGGAGTTAGTTTGGCGTCGGATTTGCGCCAAAAAAAACGATGCAAATCCGGCGCAAACAGAGTATAAATATGCCCCCTTATATCACTTTCCAGTGATATCTTTACATTTTCTTATTGCATCTTATATCGTTTTGACATGCAAATATCCAGATAAATATTATATATTTTTCTAAACACTTTGTGGTGCTATATTGTGTTATTGTATGATTTATTGCACAAATACTTTCCACATTGCCTTCTAAGTTAAGCCTGACTGCTCAGTGCCAAGCTTCCAGAGGGTGGGTACAGGATAATTTGGATTGTGTGTGACTTACCCTGACTAGAGTAGAGGCCCATGCTTGGATAGGGGGGTAACCTAACTGTCAACCAAAGACCCCATTTCTAACAGTCTCTCAGTGCATCGCAGTTCTTCCTGGACTTCCATACAGTTTGTATTTTTGAAAATGGTATTTCTTCGCTACTTTGGGGCTGCTGAACTGCAACAAATCTATAGCAATACATCTATCTCTTTGAAACATGAGCCAGAAAGCCATCAATATTTGACAATTTTCTCGACCCTTCACCAGCCAACAAAGCCCCAGCAGATATTGTTTCTGGACCAGTGTTACATAGGACACATTTAAAACCTGCATTTGGACACAATTGCAGTCCAATACTCAGTCCTTGCCCCACAGGGCCAGACTATTTGGAAAAAAGGCTGCCCTTTCCTTTTAGACATCTTGGCCACTGGTCAGAATGATAAGTGAAATGTAACTTCTGAAAAAAACAAAAGTGAGTACGTTTAGGAAGAGCTTTACTAGACACCTTCATCAGAGAAAGCCCTTTCTCATTCCTTCTCAAACAGAAATATCTCACAGACTTGTTTGTAAGTGACTACTATACACAGCATCTCTTCTAGCCTGTCTGTTTGATGAGTGCCATATAATGTTGAGACCAAATTACACCAATCCATAAGAGACAGGTTGTCTTTAAGTGTGTATGAGAAAGTGGGTTATTTGGCTTTACCTGACGGAGGGGTTCCCGACAGAGGAGTGCTGCTTGGCATTGGTGGAGGTGAAAGTATCCATTTTGGGACTTAGGAACTTTCCTGGAAGTACAGCTGTTTTTCAGTGGAACAAACCAGCAAGTTGTGACAACAACATTTGGGGTTCTGCAGCAATCCCATCGTAGCCTTGGGTTCTCATATAAAAAAGTTCAGAAAAAGTTTCCAGGTGTCCACTTTTGCAATTTAGAGAGGGAGAGAGAGTACACTCTAACATCAGTCAAGAATCTAGGACTTTCTGGATACCACTTGATGAGTTAGGACTCAATCTCCCAGGAGCCAGCAGAAAGGTCCAGGACAAATCCATCTGAAAATGGTCAGATGAGCTATTCTTTGGTGCAGCCTTCTTTCAATTTTTGTGTTCCTTGAGAAACAGGAGGCTAGCCAATTAGGCCTTGGAGTCCATTTCTCTGTCCTGGGTTCACGTTTGATCAGGTGCATCCTTTGGGGATTCTCTGCACAGGCTAAAAGCAGGCTCAGTGCTTCCCCTGTACTTCAGTCATTTGGTTCTTCAGGTGCAGCCCTTCGTCTGTTTTCCACCGGTCCAGCAGTGTTTTGAGGAAGGTAGCCAGGGGTAGCACTTTTATGTCTGCCACTAGCATTGTGGGGGTGGGGGAGACCCCATCAACAATAGAAGTAAAACCCCTTTATGCAGCCCTAGCCACTCCCACATCACTTCATGGTAGTGGGCCACTAAACAACCCAACCGTGCATGCTTGTGCCCAAGTCCAAGATGCCAGACTCTTCTATCCCTGTGTCAGAGCTAGGGGTATTTCTAGGGGAAAAGAGGAAATCTCCCTGCTAAACCAGGTCTGGGACAGCACCCTCCCTCAAGTATTGATGCCACTCTGGCTACTTAGACAATGGCAGGAGCGGGGCTAGGTGTGAGTTGCTTCTGCCTGTTACAGTGGCTGCCGCTTTGGATCTTGTACAGTTGATGGTCACATTCCCTAGGACACTCTGTCAAGAAGAGCTCACACTTTTTCCCAGCCAAGGCCCCTTTGTTGCCTCTTCTGAAAGCAATTCACACCTCCCAGCAGACTGCCAGGTGACAGCTGTCGATTATCCCTGAAAGGGCTAATAGAGGATTTCGGCAGAAATGTGGCAACTTTCTAAAAGTGACATCTTCAAAATTGCAGTTTCCAATCCAACTTTACCATCAGTTTGGATTTTAAATTAGTATTAAATGAATCATGGACGTAACTAGTCCCAACTGAAGGTTTACTTTATAAAATGTTATAATTTACTAAGTGCATTTTTATAGGAAATCCAGCCTTGCCACAGTGAAAAACGACTTAGGAGTGTTTTCCACTGTCAGCACATGTAAAACTTATAAGCATATGCCCCGTTTTTAAATACCATGCACCTTGTCATGTAGGGCCTACCCTAAGGGTGGCTTACAAACATTAAAAAAGCAGGATTGGGTTTTATTTTGCCAGGTTGCATTGCAGTTTCACATCTGTACACTCAGGCTGTAGGTGCCGGCCTAAGGACATGGCTTAAATTGTCAATTTAGTGGTAGAATAATGTGTGCTGAGTCCACTAGTGGTATTTAAATTATAGGCCCTGGCCACATGAGGTACAAAATACGAGCAAATTATAGGTAAGGGAAATGTGTCAATCAGGGATCATCCAACTGCATATTTACTTTTAGGGGTCAGAGCACATACACTGGGAACTGGAAGTCAGTGCCCAAGTGTCAGAGTCAGGCAACGAGCACGAAACCAAGCAAAACTTGGGGGCAAAAAGTAGGGATCATCCTGCAAAAAGGGCATTCCTCACAGTGTGCTTGACTCATCTAGCATCATGGACAAATCCTCCTAAGTCAAACAAGCCATTGAAACCTGGCCTGTATCAAAAACTGCCCTTGTTGCTCCGCAAAATGAATGAACCTCTATAAAAGGAAGAAACCTTCCTAATACAGAGGCATCCCATCAACACACAGTCACTGTCAGTCCTTCTCATCGCCTTTTTGTTTTTCTTAAACATGTTGAAATATGGAAACCCCAAAAAGGACATCTCAAACTGATAGGAATTTGAATGAAAACTCTTCTTTTGCTTCAGATCCAGACTTGAGCGATCACATAATTTACAAGTGAAGCGGGCTTTATAGCATTCACAATAAGATATTTCAGCTACTACCACATGTAGGTGCCTGGCAACAGGACTCTCTCTGGGTTTGATACCACTGTAAACAAGTCCCAGAGCATGTTGGAATTTGCATGGATAGTACCACCTGTCCGTGATATAAAATAACAGAGATTTACTGTAACCATTAGAAACCATAATTAAGTTTTAAATGTTCAACCCAGTCTTTCCTTTAACTTTAACCTGCCTACAAAACTACCACAAGTCCTAGTTATAAAAGTTTATACACATCATTGCCTTTAGGCAAAAGTCCCAACTCTAAGAGTTTTGGACCCTTGGAGACTTGGAAAACCAGTGTCAAAATTATATTTAAGCCTTCTTTGAGGGACTGCCATGCTCCCTGCAGCTCCCAGAGCCAAAGCAATGTGTTTGAGTTGCCTCTGCTCCTCTTGGACCACCGCTTGTTTTTGATATGCAAATTGTCAAGGCATCTCCACTACCTTCTGGGGCATGCTTTTGCCCACTGTCGATTTCTTTCAAGCATGCCTGAGCTGCCTATCCCAAATGGCCCAATTAAAATTTGCAAGATGCCTGTGTGCTTAGCAGGAGCTAGGAGTTCTGACCACGGGGCATGTCCACAGAAGTCAAAGGGAACCCTCTCCTCGAAAGTCCCCAGCAAGTCTACCCTCTACTGCCTCCAGCGGTTTGAGGTGGCCAAGGCCACTGGCCTTGGAAGTAAGACTCCAATTGCGTCCAAGAAAGTGCAAGTCAAAAGTGTCCCATTACTCAAGAAAAGTGTTTGTCCTTGCAGGGCCATTTCTTTATCTTCTTCTGTAATTTCATAGTGCTTCCCAAAATGTCTCCCTTGTGCAGGGATTGAAAAGTGGAGGTAGAGTGTTCCAGTAGGTAAGTGTCTCTACTCAACTGAAAGATGCCACATGGCTCCTCCACCCCTGAGCCAACTTCAATGCACAGCACTATGGTATTTTTTAGGATAGTCAATTCAAGCTTTGGATAGTCTCTGCTTTTCTAAATCCTGTAGCTGTGCTCCATATGAGACATAGCAAACTGTTTGCTTTCTTCGAGAACTTCAAAAGAAAGCCCCTCCTGTGATTGGTGCTGGAGGTTTGGCTGCCCCTTGCCCACTTTGCTTCTATGAGAAAGGACATGCCTAGAAGTATCAGTAAGGGGGAGGTAATTAGTCCTGCTTTAATTTCCACCATATAGGGGCTATTGTCTAAGGAAAGCCTTGATCTCTCTGTTGGTCATCAGAGTAATTAACTTGGCCCAGCAGGGTTGTTCAAAGCCTAAATATCATTAAAGGCTGACTTTTCAAAACACCGCAGTAGCCTGAAGACTCTAACTATGGCCAAATTAATATTACATTTGCACTCAAGATCTTTTAAAACCTAAGAAGAGTGAATTCATTTTTTTTCTAGATTGAGCTACTGCAAAGTAACAATTACTTAAGGATTGCATTGCCATTGCATCACCTTACTTGACACAAGGGCAACACAATCCTATGATAAATCTGGGCTCAAGACTTCAGGGGAGACCTCAAGGCCTTCACGCTTAAGATTGGTAACACCTATCCCAGTATTGTGTATAAGTTGGCCCCTATAAACAGACCGATTCAATGCACAATTGATATCTACAGCCGAGACCAATGGAGCATTCAAATATGGGGGCTGCTGCCTGGAGGCCAAAGAAAAAAGAGGGATCTTTAACTGTTGGGGTTATACACATTATGAATGCAAAGCTCTTGGCCATGTAACCAACTATCAGCCTGTACATATCTTCCATTGAAATCCACTATGCTTGAAATAAATGGAATCCCCAGATCACACAAGTAAGAATTCATCTGAAGTAAACCAAGTACAAGTATTAGTGAATCTGTTGTTTCCTTTTCTAGGTCAGCTGAGCATATTCTTGTATATTCAAATCCGTTTCCTATGAGAATCTCCCTGTTCCTTTACCTCTTTAATTTGATAAACATCCTAAGCTTATATAAAACTGTTGAAACACTGAATATTCCATATAATAATCTGTGCTTGATTTCCGAATACATTCTACAAACAGCTTAGTGGATAAGATAGAAGGTGTGCTACTCACAACACCTTCACTCTCAAAGCTTCAATCTACACCCTCCTTTCACTACATCATTCCTGCAGTAACTCATTTTAAGCCCACATTTTGTTTACTTGTGAAACACCAGAACCAATCTTTCACACCAAGGAAGAGGAACTTTACCTCAAGCCTAAGCAGTCCTACAACCGATCTATAGTAATGATGGAGTCTTCTACGTCTGCTTGTCAACCTTCTCAACACTCCAATGTCAAAAAAGTGGCAAAGAAAGATTTGCTTTAAACCTAGCAACCTATACCAATAAATAATCAGCCTATCTGAGCAGCATAGCAATTTGTTTAACCAATGCCCAGTGACAACATATTTGTCATGATATTTATCTAGTCAAGTAGGAACCACATTCCTGTAGACAGGAATATGCAGGTCAAAAGAGACACACCAATACAGCTCTGAACATGAAATTGATTTGAAAGGAATTAGCATAATAACCATAGGACAATGAGACTCTCTCTGTTGCCTCCTATACCTGACACATAGAATGAGAAATTATAATCAACTTCACTTAACAAGCTCATTGACTCAAATAGCACTTCTTCAATGCCTTCCCATCTCTTTACCATGCACTCAGTGCAACTTCAGCCTCAAAGCAAAGGTCACACCATAAAATTCAGCATGCGTTTGTGGGCCACCTGTATGATCCAATCATTCTGCGAGTTCCTAATTGCAACTTTTTTCAATTCTCAATCAGGAACTCACAAAATGTGAGGTACAACAGTGTCTCAGGCACTGTTTGTGATTCCCGAATGAGTCACAAGTGACCTGCCTCATCAATATTCATGAGGCAGGTCACAATTTACGACCCACTGGGAATGGCCTGAACTCACAGGTAAGGTGGCTTGCTGGGCACAGCAGACCACCATATCTGTGATTGGTTTTAAATAAAGCATTTTTTAAAGGCAGCCCATTTTCCCTAAAGGAAAATGGGATGCATTTTATAATTAAATATGAGAGGTGTTTTTTTAATTTTTGAAGAGTTGCCACTAGTACGTGGGACCGCTGCATGAACTTTAAAAATGTTGGTGCCCATATTCGCAAAGTTGCACACACTTGCACATGCATAACCCAGTTATACACCCTGTCACCTACACATATAGCCAGTCATAGACCTGCTTACAAAACTAAAGAGCCACTTATACACCCAGTCAGACAGTGACAGAGGCAATTTTACAGCCAATCACACCGCAGTTATGTATGCACCACTAACAAAGACAGTTGCACACACACAGCTAGACACCTGAACAGTCGCTACCACAGCAGGTTAGCAATCCATAGAGCCACCTATATATCTATGTACACACTGATACACTCATATACACAGCCACTTAGATACCCACACTGCTACTTACATACCCAGTCACAGACCGACACAGACAGCGATGTGCTCAATGATATATGCACTCCACCACTTGCAGACCCAGTAACCCACTTATACGGAAAATTATAGATCAATTTATGTACCCATTAATGAGTCACTTAACAGTGTAAGATACACTGATATAACCACTTATATAGGTACTTACTTTCTTACAGTGTGTAATCTAATAGTATGTATTGAAAAGTTAAATGTATTCTGTATTTGTTTTTCAGATATTTACTTGCCTTGAAAGAGGTTGATTTACAATGCCAAGAAAGGAACAGAGGAGAGAAAAGCAGAAGGAACCGTACTATCTGCATTAAATTAAAAAAGGACTTGATGGAGAAAGCATACTGGAAAAAAAGAGCTGCTTTTAGAGGAACTAAGGAGTTTCTTTAAAACGTATGTAGAAAAATGCAATGTGTGGAAAAAATTGCAAATAAAAAAGTAAGTCACATTGAAAGTCAGACATCTTACAAGAAAACACCTAGTTTGACAAGGAGTCAGAAACAATTTAAAGAAATATGAATGAAAATGTTTAGCGGTAGGGTAATGCGGAATTTGGTACGAAACATGGTGCATTATAAGAGGAGTAGGGCAACACTAAAGCCAAATCACATATTGAGAGTGTGGTTGATAAAGCGTTTGCCCTGAAGCGCCAACTATTTCTCTGGATACTAAACAGAATAAGGACACAGGATAAAACAGTATTGTCTATGAAGAAAATGAAGAAAAGAAGCCAAAAAAAAGACTTAGTAATAAAAGTATTTTTTGAAAATATTTCTAAGGATAATTTAAGCACACATCTAATACAGAGGCTTTCTTTAATGAAGAAAGCTACTTTCATGAGACACATTAGGGCATGCAGTTGAATCAACTGGCCAATGCTAGGAGGTAAAAAGTGGTACTCCCATTTCAAAAGAGGGGATGGTTCCTAGAAATGCAGTAGAAGAGACAGCTGATGAGGTACAAGGAAGGTATAGTCATTTGCTTGTGTATAAATGGAACTGCAATGGTATTAGTAGTGTTCACCAGGAATCAATTGATATCCTAAGTCATTTTCTGTGACCATTTCCAGATAGAAGACTGAAGTTGAAAATTTTAATGTTGCAAGCATTAGTTTCATGCAAAGTCAAGAAATATCCTAATTTGCAAGGATACACACTGGTATGTCTATCTAGGAAAGTGTGCACAAGTACTTTTCATCACTTTAGTATGTTGACTGTTAATCATTAAAAAATGTGACATTTCATTAGAAGACTTTATTTTGTCATAAGTCCTCGATTGTGTTTTGGAGAAATAAACAAAGCACTTTTGCATGGCACAGTATTCATTTACCTTTCTTTGGTCCTGAAGTGGAGTCGGGGCAAAATGAGTTGGTATGTTCAGCTGTGAAAACATAAAACACAGACATTAGAATTGATAATTGTGTGCAAGAAATAGCAAAGTTTAATGCACTTTCAATAGAGAAACCAAACGTTGGCCCTCATTCTGACCCTAGTGGTTCGAAGACCACCAGGACCGCGGTCTCACCGCCGCTGACCCACTGTGAAGACTGCCAACCCGCCACATCCCTGCCTGTACCGCTAGGGCAGGTGGACAGCTGGCTGGAGATTAGCATCTCCAACCTTGCGGTCCACTGAAGACTGCTGGTGGTATTAAAAGTCGGCTTTCCACCAGGGTTTGTGTGGTGGTAGCACCGCCACGCAAACCCTGGTGGAAAGGCTACAGGTGACAGGAAAGTTTTTTCCTGTCACCGGCAGATGATTTCCACAACCCCCCCTGCAATACCTATACCCCCACACTCCCTTCCATACCAGAACCTCCCACCCCCTTCCAGTACAGCACCCCCACCTCCACATCAGTACATCACCCCCACCCCTTTCCAGTACAGCACCCACAGCCCTCAACCCCCTCCCCGCATACACACACAACACCACCCCTCCCCACATGCACACCCACACACATCCAGCATACATTCATTCACCAACACTGACATACACACATTCACTCACAAACATCCATACATGCATTCACTCAAATGGATCCATACTCACATTCACTCACACGCATCCATACGGGCATTCACTCACAGGCATCCATACTCGCATTCACACAAATATTCCAACACGCACTCACTTCAACAATCATACATGCATTCGAACACCCATACACACACTCATTCAAACACACCTACACACTTACATTCACACACGCAGACAACACTCACTCTGACACACACACACAATACCTCCCCCACCCCCCTCTCCTGTCTGACGATCGACTTACCTTGCCCGGTGAGGAGGTCATCCGGCAGGGAATGGGAAGAGTTGCTTCCACCACCAGAAGTGGCCCGCAATCAGGACACCGTCAAGCCATATTACAAGTCATAATATGGCTGGTGGAGTCCTTTTGGTGGGGCCGATGGAAGATCCTCCCCTGCACCTCTGACTGCCAGCATGAATACTGGAGGATTTTCACCCAAATTGTGGCGGAAATCCTTCAGTACTTGTAATATGGTGGTCGGAAGACCACCAGCACTGGCGGTCTACTGCAGTCCGTTGCTTCGGCGATCTTCTGTAAAGACCGCCAAAGTCATTATGAGGGCCTATGTTTGTATTTGTTGTCAGCGCACTATCTACAAAGGCCAAATTCGAAGTGCTGATATATTCTTGAAATAGTTAAAAGGGATAGAATTTGTAGTTTATTTATTTTTGGAGGAATGTTTTGATTTGTCAACATGCCAGATCATTTGTAAGTATTGCTATGACAAACTGAAGGACAACATAATGCCTGTCAGAGCAATATACAAGAAGTTAGAGGTGGTTGAAATTCCAGAAGAACTTTGATATCTGAAAGTTTATGATGGGCTATTCATACAATCTATACACCCTTTTATAGCAATGAATCAAATGGAACTAAAGACAAGAAAACTGCCACCGACTGAGATTCAGAAAGGACTTAAAGGTAGATTTGTTGAATTTCCCTTTTAATTGCAATATTGAAACTGTGGGTGTAGAAAGAGATTTGGATCAACCCCTTTATTCTAGTGAATGATGTGCCCACAAACACAAAGAATCTGGCAGGAACACATTGATGTAAATAAGGTGAACAAAGCAGCATTGTATCTTAAAGAGTATAAGGCCAGATGTAGCAAACATTTTGAATGGTGCAAACTGCGAAAATCGCAGTTTGCGCCATGCAAAATGCCATTTGCGATGCTCATTCACAATTTGCAAGTCGGTACAGACTCGCAAATTTTGAATGCGACTCACAAATAGGAAGGGATGTCCCCTTCCTATTTGCGACTTGCATCGCTATGCTAAATTGCTTTGTGACCGCGAATGCAGTCGCAAAGCAATTCGCAGTTACCACCAGTGTCACACTGGTGGTAACCCATTCGCAAAAGGGAAGGGGTCCCCATGGGACCCCTTCCCCTTTGTGAATGTTGCCAAAAAGGGGTTTTCAGAGAAGGCAGTGGTCCAATGGACCACTGCCTTCTCTGAAAAACCGAAACCAAATGGTTTTGTTATTTTTTTTATTTTGCAACTCGTTTTCCTTTAAGGAAAACGGGCTGCAAAATAAAAAATAAAAACTGCTTTATTTAAAAAGCAGTCACAGACATGGAGGTTTGCTGACTTCAGCAGGCCACCATCCCTGTGAGTGCAGGGACTCGCTATGGGGTCGCAAAATGTGACCCACCTCATTAATATTAATGAGGTGGGTCTTTGTGACGCCATAGCGACTCGCAGTCGGTGTCTGAGACACAGTACTGCATCCGATTTTGCGAATCGGAAAATGCGAGTCGCACCGACTCGCAATTTCTGATTCGCAAAATCGGAAATTGCTACATCTGGCCCATAATGTGTTGAACAAATATGTAGATGTTGTAGCACATGGAAGTTGCATGGAGGGAGAAATGTTGCATTCAAGTAGACAGTTTGAAAAAGTGGATAGAAGTAGATCTGAAGTAATATATGAACACAGTATCCATCCACGTAATTCAAAAGAGGTTATTGAGGATGCCATTGCTCTGTGTCAGATTGAACAAGCTAAAGGAACTCCAATAAGTGTGTGGGAGAAAAGTTTAGAAGCTTGATGTTTTCCTCAACTATTTCCACCTGTAGTAGGTGGATGGTATGATGACCACATTGTGGGAATACCTGCACGGGAGTATAGGTCAACCAGATTATATACAGAGGAACCTAGATTTTAACAAAGTATTCTATATTTATTCTGCCTGTTATTTCAGAGTGATTTGTGAGGGCTGTCATACGTTACTAAGCATATACTTAACACAGATGTTAACACGCAAAATATGTCTGCAGAAGTTTGTTTTTATAAAAATCATGGAAAAGATGAGAAGCTCGAGTTCAATTTGATAAATTTGATGGCATGCCAATGTGAGACCAATGAATACTGATATTGTCATCATGGTGAGCTCAAGAGTGTGTTGAGAAATTTAGGTGCACAAACTTGGTTTGTAACACTGAGTTGTGCTGAGTACACATGGCATGACGTACATTAGTTTTTGGAAGAAGCAAACATGAACAGCATCAAAGTGAAAACACCAGGGGCTGATTTATGCAAAGCGCCCTGGGGACACAATGGGCTTTTGCACACACTTTGCTCATCCATGAGGTAATTTGGTAATACAGAAGAGGCCACTGACACTTGTGCGTCCCCTTCTGTGATACAGATTGCTCTGGTGCACATAAATCACCAGCACATTCATCAGAGGGCGCTTGCTCATCTGCATGGCCACATGCAAAAGAGGGAATCTCTTTGCCTCTGCACCCATGTAGTATTACTGACATGGGTGCAGAGCAAATAAGCCTTGAGTAGGCACACTGAATGTGAGCCACATAAAGGTGGTGCACTTTCAGTGAGCTTTCTAAAGGCAGCCCTCTGGAGGGATGGAAAGGAGTCCCAGTGAGTTGCTGCACCTGCCTACAAGGTGCTCTCTAATCCCTCTGAAAAGTGCAGGTGGGCTTTTAAACAGCTGCTCCATATTTCTCTTGAATGAACTGCCCTGGGAGCAGCACAAATTTGCGATTGCCCTAAAGACAGTGCATTCTGACAAATAGGGTGCACTTCCCTGTTTGCACCTGGCACATCTGCTTTGAGGTGCACAGTGGTGCAAGCAGAGAAAGTGTGCCATATATGTATTACCGGACCAGGAGAATTTAGCTCTTTGGATCCTTTAAATGTTTTCAGGCACTTTAACCACAGATCTTAAGCTCTCTTGTCCTTCATCTGCATACAAAACGCCACCTCTTGGAGAAGTTGTTGATTTCCTTTGGCAAAAAGAGTACCAAGCAAGAGGTGCTCCTCATATTCATATAGTTTTGTGGATAAAAGATGCACCTAAATTTGAAACAGATACAGATGAGTCTGTACTTTCTTCCATAGAGCAGCATATAACGTGTAACATCCCAAAAGGCAGTGAGGAAAAAGCCTAAAGTAGCAAGTACTTCTTTTCCAATCTCACAGTTGTGAAAAGTAGTGTTAGCAGAAATACAGAGCTAAAGGAAAGTTTTATACAAAATATCATTTTGGATTTCCAAGACTTGGCATTTCAAGTAGGAAACGTGAACAGCTTCAAGACATACACTTACTTGTAAATCATCCAAAGACAGCAAGAACCCCTGGAGAACAAATGCTAAGAAATATATTAATGACTACAATCCTTTCATTTGAAAAATGTACAGTGACAATATTCAGTTTGTGACAGACAACGCTACAGCTATTGCTAATTATGTAACTTCATACATAACAAAATCTGAGAAGATGGATATGAAAAATGTAAGGGAAAAGATTTCTGCTGAAAAGTCCCAAACAAAAAAAATTGTACAGCTTTAGTTTGGAGATACTTAAACAAATTCAAAATTGGATCCTATGGATCGGTTGAGTTCAGCTAGTTTATATTCTAAGTCGAGAGGAACTGTTTGAGTGAATCCAGGCCTAGCATTCTCTCAAAAGAGAGTTTTGAAATATTTTCCAGAAATTCAATATCTTGCCAAATGTTAGTCAAATAATGAAAACATTGTAAAAATGAATATGTTGGACACTTACCATCCAAAAAGGATTACACATCTTGAAAATGTTTGTCTCTATGAAGTATTCCAATACTATACATATAGAAACAATGGGTCAGAAAATGTAGATGAAGGTACATTTGCAGAAATTGGTTGTAATGGGTGTTTAGTGTAACAAAGCAAAGGTAGTCTAATTAACCCTAGAAAACTGTGTTGTCAGACTGTTGAAAAAAGATAATTTTTCTATTTGGCACTTTTACAACTGTTTAAAACTTGGGTTTTGAATCAGAATTACTAGGAGCATTTGACTGCTATGAAGACTTTTCCAATGCTGAAAAGGATGATATTCTGTGCTCAGGCTTTCCAAACTACTTGAAATTGTTGAATGATGAAATGAACCAGGAAAATACAATTGCTGCTAAGGTAGCTAAGAAGAGTTCATAAAACAGTCAAAGTTGAAGTCCTCAAAGTCAGGATCCATTTGGACAGCAAGTAATTGAAAATGAGGGTGCTGCTGCACTGAATCAGTGGACACTGTAATAGAGCAAGCAAGACAGGAAACATTTGGGGTGGCAGATTTAGCTGGACAATTAAATGATGAGCAAATGGAAATATATATGGACCATAGATTGCTTCATAACAACAAACAGTGTGCATGCTCAACATTCAAGACTATACTCTTGTTTGTCAGCGGTGAAGCCGGTTTTGGTAAAATGTTCTTTTATTTCTTAAATTTTTGTAAATGTTGAAACAGCATACATCACGTCACACAATACCAGCACAATTATCTTTTGATGTTACATATTGAAATACCGGTCATGGGAAACATAGTAAAGATCTTCACATCAGCAGTACAGCAGACATCACTATCCCTCTGTTGATGTATCAACAATTTTATGATTACCATTCTTTCAAATGTCATCTGGTCTGGACATCAAAAATTCTTATAAATGGGCCCCATATATCCTTAGGCCTAGATATGTTCGGAGTTCGTCTGCATACAATTCTAATAATGTTTGGCAATGTGTCAGGTCATGCACCAATTTGTTAATTTGGGTACAGTTTTTGTCTCCTGTTGCTTGGCATCCCTGGGTTTCAGAAGCAGGAGGGCTACTGCCACCAGTTTCTGGTATGCTGGCTGGATATTCATTATCAGCACCAGTAGACATAGTTGAGGGAGCATTCCACTTCTTCCATTACCATTTTGGCCAGAGCAGTAGCCACTTTTTCCCAATACTGTTTTATCGGAGCGCAGTACCAAGCAAAGTGTAGGAAATGCACATCCTCTCTCCCTCAACGCACACAGGTGGTACCTGGTCGCAATCCATATCCAAACAGTTGCACAGGAGTTTAGTATATTTGGTGCATGTATTTAAAATGAATGATTCTCGAGTTACAGTTAGAGGTGAGTTTTTCCAAGAGGGCACCACACCAACCTTGATCCTTTGGACTATGTGGCAAGTCTAGTACAGCATTCCACTTCTCTAGGGCTGCATATGTTGTGACTTGACCATCCAGTTGGGATGCCCTATAAAGATTAGTGACTAGCTGTTTACATGTGGTACTAGTGAGTAATAACTTTAATGCCCCAAGAGTGGGGGTTCAGCAGGGATCTGGGGGTAAAGCTCCTGCACTGTTGCCTGTAACCTGCAATATATGAATAGTATAAGTGAAGTCATCATTTCTCCCCCTGCTAGATCTGTCAGCTCAACGAATGTCTCTGCCAGGTAGTGGTCACCCATAGGGCCAGAAATACAAGAAGTGGTGCAGCGCGGCGCCAAAACTGGCAGCCCCACGCTGCGTCACTTCTAAAATGCAGGGGTGCACCATACTTACGATAATATGGAGCACCCCTCTGTTTCCCCCTGCAGCAGTGCTAAAGTTGCTGCTGAGTGCCAGCGCAGCCACCCTTGCGCCATAGTGCAAGGATGGCTGCATTGAGGGGGTGATTGTTTTTGTGCACGAAAATCTCCCTTCCTGCACAAAAACAATTTTCTATGGCGAGTTGCTTTTTCTATGTGTGCAGCAGAATGAAGCACACATAGAAAGAGCAAAAAACGAGGAGAAATTAAAGCATTTCTCCTCATTGCACAATGCTAATGCCACCCCAGGGGTGGCGATAGATTTAGGTGCTGCCTGAGAAATCTCATAAATTTGGGGCAGCATCAAAATGCAATTGGTGTTGCTGTGGAATGCCCACAGTATCACCCATTGCATGCCCCTTCCACTCAAAGTGCTGCGTGTGAAGGGGCCATATTTACAAGGTGGCGTTAAGCCCCAAAAAGTGGCCTAACGCCACCTTGTAAATACAGCGCACTGCATGGGTTGTGCTAGGGCCTCATAAAGCTGGTCCATAGTCTTTAACTCCATCTCACCCATGAGGTGGTGGGCAAGCTTTTCTTGCGTCACTGAGAATTCTGAATGGTTTTGAGGTGGGAGTGCTGGTGAAAATAATGGCAGCTGGGCTGCTCTGGCACCTAATATCCTCCACGCTCTTAGGGTGCAAGTTGAGGGATTCATTTCATCTCTTGATCTCTCCATCCTTTTATGAGGAAGTAGTGAAGCAAGTAGTGTGGGGTTGGGCATCATCCCTTTTTATTGCCAGATGTGGTAAGTATGGGGTGGGATGGTACCAATAATGAGCAAATTGTACCTGGGCACATAAATAATACAGATGGAAATCCAGCACTCCAAATCCACCCTCATCATATGGTAGAGTGAGTATGTCCCAGTTAATTCTGGGCTGCTCTCCGATCCAAGGCAAAGTCACCAGTAATTAACAAATATTTTTGAAGAAATTATTTGTCAGGATACTGGGTATTTAGTAAATAAGTATAAAAACGTAGGTAATATGGTTGTTTTCATGGCTGCAATTCGATCAGCTAGTGACAGTGGGAAACATGTCCATCTGGAGATTTGGTCTTCAAGTTTTCTGAGTTTCCTTCTATAATAATACCATACCACTAAGTCTGGGTCTCTATGGCCCCATATCTCTAGATTCCTGACCGGATCTGTGCTCCACTCTAGTGGAAAATCCAGCTGATATGGAAGGATGCATAGGGTCAAAGGAAGCACAGTGGACTTTTTGCCCAGTTAATACTTAGGCCAGAGTACCATTCACATCTCATGCATGACCTGCAGCAGGTACTTGTGTGGTTCATGCACAGGACCATATCATTGGTATCTAACAATAAAGCTAAGGGGCCCTGATGGAATTGCAGGGCTGCAGTCACATGTCTCTGGTGAATCACACATGCCAAAGTTTCCAGCGCTAAGGCAAATAAAATTGGTCATAATTGACACCCATGATGTGTGCTCATATATATATATATACATATATATATATATATATATATATATATATATATATATATATATGTAGTGGTTCAGATATCTTCTCATTTATATTCCCTCTTGCCTTTGGGTTGAGATGTAACAGCTGTATCGAATGAAGGAAGGCCTGTGGGATCCATATTCGATGTAGAATTGTAAACATATACTTCCATTCTATTGAATCAAATGCCTTAGCAGCATCTAACAACACCGCCGTGGGCTGTATAGAGTGATCCAAGTAATGTATGTGTGCAAAAAGTCCATTGAATCAAATACCTTAGCAGCATCTAACAACACCGCCATGGCATATATAGAGAGATCCAAGTATTGTATGTATGCAAAAAGAGTGTGTAGGTTGTACGCTATTGATCTAGTGGGCAGCGAATCCAGATTTATCCAATAGGATCATATTGGGAAGAAGTGGTTGAATCCTATTCACCAGTATTTTAGCTAGGATCTTGGCATCTATAATAATAATGAACGACAATGGGCGATAGGATTCTCATCTATCTGGTGACTTATCCGGTTTTATGAGGATTACTATGAGGGGTTCACATAGTGATGGGAGCAGGTCTGGTTGTCATATGCTTCCATGTAAACCGAGTGTAAATGTGGGGCAAGTAGGGCAGCAAACTCTTCATAGAATTCACTGTGCATGCCATCCATTCCTGGGGATTTGCCGTTTGGAAGGGCTCAGATAGCATCTTTCACTTTCTCTACAGTCAGAAGTTGTGTTAAATATTCCCTTTGTTCTATCAAGAGCCAAACCTGTGGTATATCCTCTAGCTATGCAGTGGTGTCTCCTTTTGGTGCGGTGTCACGGGTGTCATATAATTAACGAGAACAAGTCTTTGAAAGAGTTTACAATGGCTGGAGTCTCATAATAAGTCTCACCTAAGCAGGTGGTAACCGCCATGACATAAGTAGGTGCCCATTGGTATTGTAGTTTCATCGCCAGGCAATGGCCTAGGTGAACCCCTCCTCATATACTTTCACCACATGATGCTGTGAGATGGGTGCCTTACCTCTTGCTCTGCTATCTCATTGTATTCAGTAATTAGAACTCTGATTGCTACTAGCATAAGAGTACTGGACGCTGTCACATATTGTTTTGTCCAGAACATGTATTTTCTGTTCTATATTCATCATTTACATCCATAGTGCCTTCAGCACCCCTGCCTGAAATCCAATACATCTCCTCCAAATGGTAAGTGTAAATGCCTCCCATCGCATACCCACTTTCTACACAGACCCCACATTTTCCTTGCAATATGCTATGATTTTGGTGAGCACCGCTTTTAGGAGTATAGGATCTAACAAGGCTTTGGGTTGAAGAAGTCAGGTGAATGGGGTAGGTACTTGTGCGGGCAGTGTCACCTCTAATTTTACTGGGGCATGATCTGCATGGTATGTGTTGTAACCCTTGTGTCCAAGTGCTTACCTCCTGGGTAATGAGCCAATAGTGCAACCTAGACCATGTGCCAGGAACCAAGGAGGTAAAGGTACCCTCCCTACCAGTAGGATTACTCTGCCGCCAAATGGCTATCTGTCCTCCATCAAGCAATGACTCCTGAATTACCAGAGCAGCTTGTTTGCCTTGCCAGTCCCCAGTGGCTGTGTGATCTAGGTGCAGATCCAAGTAGGTGTTGAGGCCCCCACCCATATAATGGCTGATGCCTGGGGTAGCTGTAATTTATACCACAGATTAGTACAGAACTCAGGGCTGTCTGTTTTTGGCAAATATGTGGACACCAGCTTGACCATTGTAACCCAGAGGTTGCCCTGCACTGTTACCCACAGTCCTTCGTCATCTGTTTCGGAGCGGGATACCGTAAAGGAAACTCGCTTCTTTAATAAGACCAACACCCATCTAGAGTATGATGAATAGGAGGAGGCTATCTGTATACTCACCCATCTGGCCTCTATATTCCCATCAGTGGATTTCGTTAGGTGTGTTTCTTGGATTAGAGCTACTTGCACATTATGTAGTTCCAGATATGCTAAAACTTGACCCTATTTTTAGATTTATTCAAACCCCCAACATTCTATGTTAGAAATGTTAAATGCCCTTTAGCAGGGGTTATCATCCATTTCCTAGTGCCTGGTCCTCTGTACTTCCTCCCAGCTCATATTAGCCCCATGTCCCTGTTGATAATATCCATATCGTGCAAAGTACTTGTGATGTGACAACAGTAACATCCAACAATATCCTCCCACCCACTCTAGCATCTCAATCATACCAAAGACAACCCTTGCTCCCCATAGCAAACCAACAGTCTACATAGACTAACAGAACAAAAAATTGGTCAGGAATCAGAAGTTTAAGATCAGAAGAAAACATATGGGGTATGCCCATTTGGTGGGCTAACAGAGGCACAACACTCCCTTTGCAAGGAAACAGAGGATGCTAGGAAAGCCATAGGATATCAGCATGTTTAAGTTGAATTGCTTGGAAGCACCACAAGACATCCAATGTGGGCCCATCTCCAGCCACCCCCCCAGTATTTTCCTGAATGAGTATTACACTGCCATCCACATTGTGTGTAGAGGGCTTGGATTAATAGAGCTAAGTAATGCTTGATCGCAGCTCCATGTATGCAGTTGTTAGGGCACTAGCTCACCCTGCTTCAGTGTTGACGAGCACGCCTCTGTTAGTCTGACCCAGAAATGCAGCATAACTATTAAATTGGGTTACAAGTTTTAAGACAAAATCCTCCAGTTCGTCCATGTTTGATTCAGGTTGCTCATGTATTTTCAAAGTGATTACTTTCAGAAAATCCATGGCTGCTTTTGGGTTGGGAAATATCTTCAGCTTTTCCTCGTAATCAACACAAAGCCTAGCTGGATAGAGCACAGCACATGATATTCCTGCTTACTGCATCTTTTTTTTCACAGGGAGATATTCCTTCTGTGCCGCCTGCACTGCTGCCATGAAGTCAGGGAAGATTGAAACGGTGCATCCTTGGTACTGTACATCCCTTTTTTACCGTACATATAGCACCATCACAGTCCAGCAGCCTACAAGTCTCTGCCTAGGCTCATATTGTGTAATCAGCCTTGTTGCCATTTGACCTCTGTTAAAGCTTATGTAGCTCACCTTGTCTCCAGTACAGTGCTGCATACTTGTCTCTCATGTTCCTTGTAGCTTCAAGTGTCACTATTGGGTATCCACCCTGCCGTTTCTCCTTGTATGCACTACCTCCCACAGTGGTGACAGCTTATTCTCTGGGAGGCCCGACAGAGTACACAGAGTATACTCTTACTTTTGCCCCTCAAGCACGCACAGTACGGCTCACTGGTCACTCACCAGAGAAGGCCTGCTGTTGGTCTGGAGGGTGAGTGCAAGGGGAGAGCGACAGGCCCACTACAGTGCCGTCTTCTCTACTGCACTCTGTGGTGCTCAGTGGGCCGATGGGCATCACAGCACTAACCCCTGGCTCAAGCATGGATTATGCCCCCTTTGTGTCCCCGGCGAGTTGGCAACAATGGGCACTTTGTTTCACTGCACCGCTACCTCACATGTGCAATAGTTCCCCCAGGGTCCATAGTT
Organism: Pleurodeles waltl; assembly: GCF_031143425.1. Taxonomy (NCBI): domain Eukaryota; kingdom Metazoa; phylum Chordata; class Amphibia; order Caudata; family Salamandridae; genus Pleurodeles; species Pleurodeles waltl. The sequence goes on from NC_090446.1 coordinate 270,074,636, forward strand.
ACTGCTTACAAGAGATGCAGCAGGCTGATAGCAGCAGCGCAATCTCTGCATACAAGCACCATCTCAGGCTCCAGCAGCCAGCTCTGCGCCAGTCACCTCACAATGCTTTCCTGCATTCCTTTGCTGATTTCTTTCGGCTAGCATGACGCATCACTCACTGCAGCCTCTCGCTTTGCAATTGCTTCTTTGTTGGGATATTTGCTTGCTGACTAGTAGGATTATTGGAGGATTATGTGCCCAAGCCTGCAGAGCTGCACTAATGTGCGGCCATCTTGCTGTGGGCTCTCTGGCACCCTCCATTGGTAAACGTTTCTAAATCCAAAACCTTACTGCTTTCCTATGGAAGACTGCAGGCTTTAACTTATCATGTGTGGTTACAGAAGTTACTGGATTAGCTGCACACAATATCAAATATATTACTTTACATTGATTTTTGACGCTCCCTATGGAACATGATAACAAACTGGAATACCAAAAGTGATCCAGTGAAGCTTGTCATGAAGTGTCAAGATTGTTAAAAAAGTTAAAACTTTTAATCATCGATGAAGTGACCATGGTCTCAAATTTAATGCTTGACTTTGTACCTTTGAGAATGCAAGGGGTTCTGAGAGTGGATTATGATGTTCTGTTTGGAGGAAAATATACGCTAGTTTTTGGAGATCTACTGCAAATTACACCAGTGAAGGGTCAGTCTGTATTCAAAACACTGTTCCATGATGAATCTAGGAATTGTTTGGGAAACATGGGAAATGTGAATATTTGGTTAAATTTTGAATACAACGTGTTAGAAATGGGGTCTTTGGTTGACAGTCAGGTTACCCCTGTTCAAGCAAGGACCCTCACTCTAGTCAGGGTAATCAATCAATCAATCAATCACTGTATTTGTAAAGCGCGCTACATACCCGCAAGGGTCTCAAGGCGCTGGGGAGGGGGGGTGCTACTGGTCGAAGAGCCAGGTCTTGAGGAGTCTTCTGAAGGCCAGCAGGTCCTGGGTCTGTCGTAGGATGGTGGGGAGAGTGTTCCAGGTCTTGGCGGCGAGGTAGGAGAAGGATCTGCCGCCGGCTGTGGTTTTTCGGATGCGGGGGACTGTGGCGAGGTTGGCTGAGGGGAGGCTTCGGGTGGGGGTGTGGAAGCTGAGTCGGTTGTTGAGGTAGGTGGGTCCGGTGTTGTGCAGTGCTTTGTGTGCGTGGATCAGGAGCTTGAAGGTGATCCTTTTGTTGATGGGGAGCCATTGCAGGCCTCTTAGGTGGAGTGTGATGTGGCTGCGGCGGGGGACATCGAGGATGAGTCGGGCCGAGGCGTTCTGGATGCGTTGGAGTCGTCTCAGGAGCTTGTTTGTAGTTCCTGAGTAGAGGGCGTTCCCGTAGTCGAGTCTGTTGGTGATGAGGGCCTGGGTAACGGTTTTTCTCGTGTCAAGGGGGATCCATTTGAAGATCCTGCGGAGCATACGGAGGGTGTTGAATCAGGACGCGGAGATGGCGTTGACTTGCCTGGTCATGGAGAGAGTGGAGTCGAGGATGACCCCCAGGTTGCGTGCGTGGTCCGTGGGTTCCGGGGCTGTGCCTAGTGACGTGGGCCACCAAGAGTCGTCCCAGGCTGATGGGGTGGGTCCGAGAATGAGGACCTCCGTCTTGTCTGAGTTCAGCTTCAGTCTGCTGTCCTTCATCCAGTCGGCTATGGCCTTCATTCCTCGGTGGAGGTTAGCTTTGGCGGTGTCGGGATCTTCGGTGAGGGATATGATCAGCTGGGTGTCGTCGGCGTAGGAGATGATGTTGAGGTTGTGTTGTCGTGCGACGTGGGCGAGGGGGGCCATGTAGATATTGAACAGTGTCGGGCTGAGGGAGGATCCCTGTGGGACGCTGCAGATGATCTCAGTGGTTTTGGAGCGGAAGGGTGGGATGCGGACGCTCTGGGTTCTGCCGGAGAGGAAGGATGTGGTCCAGGCCAGGGCCTTCTCTTGGATACCGGCGTCATGGAGGCGTGCTGATAGGATGCGGTGGCAGACCGTGTCAAAGGCTGCTGATAGGTCCAGGAGGATGAGGGCAGCTGTTTCTCCTTTGTCCATCAGGGTCCGGATGTCGTCAGTGGCGGCGATGAGGGCGGTCTCGGTGCTGTGGTTACTGCGAAAACCAGATTGGGACGGGTCCAGGATGTTGTTGACTTCGAGGTAGCGGGTCAGCTGTTTGTTGACAATCTTCTCGGTCACTTTTGCCGGGAAAGGGAGCAGGGAGATGGGACGGAAGTTCTTGTGGTCCTTGGGGTCCGCCTTGGGCTTCTTCAGAAGGGCGTTGATCTCGGCGTGCTTCCAGCTTTCTGGGAAGGTTGCTGTCTCGAAGGAACAGTTGATTGTTTTCCGGAGGTGGGGCGCGATGGCTGCGCTGGCTTTGTTGAAGACGTGGTGAGGGCAGGGGTCCGATGGGGATCCGGAGTGGATGGAGTTCATGGTTTTGATGGTGTCTTCGTCGCTGACGCTGGACCAGGTGGTCAGGCGACTGGTGCGAGTGGTAGTCGCAGGGGTGGTGGACTCGGTGGTGGGTGAGGGGGGGTCGGGGTTGAAGCTGTCGTGGATGTCGGTGATCTTGCGGTGGAAGAAGGTGGCCAGGGAGTCGCACAGGTCTTGAGATGGCGGGATGTCGTTGGTGATGGAGCTGGGGTTGGAGAGTTCTTTCACGATGCTGAAGAGCTCTTTGGTGTTGTGTGCGTTGTTGTCTAGGCGGTCCTTGAAGGCGGTCTTCTTGGCGGTCCTGATGAGTTGGTGATGTCTGCGGGTGGCACTCTTGAGGGCTGTGTGGTTGTCTGGTGTTCGGTCGTGGAGCCATTTCTTCTCCAGCTTCCGACAGGTGTGCTTGGAGATACGGAGGTCCTCGGTGAACCAGGCGGCTTTCTTGTTGGTGTGGTTGGTTGTAAAGGTCTTGAGAGGGGCGAGGGTGTTGGCGCAGTCGTTGATCCACTGTGTGAGGTTGGTCGCGGCAGTGTCTGGGTCGGTGGGGTTGGTGGGTGGTCTCAGGGAGAGGGCGGTAGTCAGTTGGTCCCCGGTGACCTTGCCCCAGCAGCGGCGTGGTAGCTGTTGGGTGCGGTGGTGTGTGGTGGGTTTTCTGAAGGTGAAGTGGACGCATCTGTGGTCGGTCCAGTGTGGTTCGGTGGTGTGGTTGAAGGAGACGTGGGGGCTTGCGGAGAAGATGGGGTCAAGCGTGTGTCCAGCGGCGTGAGTGGGTGTCGTTACTAGCTGTTTGAGTCCGAGGTTGGCGAGGTTGTCGATCAGGGCGGTGGAGTTGGCGTCGTTGTTGTTCTCGAGGTGGAAGTTCAGGTCCCCGAGGAGGATGTAGTCCGTGGAAGCGAGGGCGTGGGTGCTGATGAGGTCAGCGATGGTGTCACTGAACTGTGGGCGGGGTCCGGGAGGTCTGTAGATGAGAGTTCCTCTGAGGGTGGTGTTGGGGTCGGTGTGGATCTGGAAGTGCATGTGCTCGGCGGTGGTGAGGGTGTCATCGGTGTTCGTTAAGATTTTGATGGAGTCTTTGTGGATGATGGCGATTCCTCCTCCCACTCCGTTGGCGCGGTCTCTGCGGGAGATCTTGTAGCCCTGTGGGATGGCTATGGCAATGTCTGGTGCTGAGGTGGCGTTCAGCCAGGTCTCCGTCAGGAAGGCAACGTCAGGGGCAGTGGAGTCTAGGAGGTCCCAAAGTTCGATGGCGTGCTTGCGAGCAGAGCGGGTGTTGAGGAGGATGCAGCGGAGGTGGTTGGGTTCTCTGGCTGGTGGTGTGGAGGGTTGGATGCTGGAGAATCTGCAGTTCCGGCAGGTGAAAGGCCCCTGGGTGCGTTTCGGGGTGGCCCGGTAGCAGGGCTGGTCTCGCCTGGTGTTGAGTGCGTGGAGGGTGCTTGCGTCGTAGTGCAGTCTGGCGTTGCGGGGGGTGCGGGTTCCAGGGGTTCTGGTGCTGGTGCTGGGTGTGGTCCAGGCGCGGACGGGCGCAGACGGGCTTGCCTTAGGCGCGCCTTTGGCGCGCCAGCGGCGCGCCCGCTTCGCGGCCTCCATATGAGGGCAGAGGGAGGGAGGAGCAGCTGGGAGGTGGGAGCGGGGCGGCCAATGGGAGTGAAGGGGGCGGGGCAGCTGGGGCTCAGCAGCAAGGGAAAAACCCGGGGAAAAACCCAGGGGAAAACCTGGGGAAAAAACGGCGGGAAAAGACGGCGGGAGAGGGACAACAGAGCACAGGGGTACAGAAGCAAAACACAGGGGCACAGAATGGAAAAAACAAGTGGCACAGAAGCACAAGCTCAGGGGAATAGAAAAAAGGGAGCGAGTAGTCAGGCGGCAAAAGTGGCAACGGAGGTTCAACCCACAGGGAGCTGCGTGGCAGATGGGGGGAGCGACCTGCCTGGTAAAAGAGAATCACCCTCAGCTAACCCCTGCTTACCCCCTTGGTAGCGTGGCAGAGCAGTAGGCTTAACTTCAGAGTGCTAGGTGTAAAGTATTTGTACCAACACACACAGTAACTTAATGAAAACATGACAAAATGACACAACACCAGTTTACAAAAATAGGAAACATTTATCTAAACAAAACAAGACCAAAACGACAACAATCCAACATACACAAGTCAAGTTATGAATTTTGAAAGATTAAACTCAAAAATAGCGCTTAGAAACAAAAATACTTCGATGAGGTGTTAACACGGCGTCGTGATGGAGTCGTTCCCAACAAGCCGACACCAGCGGTGCCGGACATGGAGTCGCATGGACCCCCAAGTACAGTACCTTTGGTGAAGAGTGAAAACAAGTTGATGCGCGAAGTCGGGGATCACAGTATTGGTGCGAAACGTTGAATCTGCGCACTTCGAGCGGCGTCGGTCACGACGTGGTGCAGCGACTTCCACGGAGTCGCGGACTTCAGCGGGGCTGCAGCAGCGGTGGGCCTGCGAAGAGCGTCGCGTTCCATCGAAGGTCACGGCGTCGGGTGCAGGCGGCATCCCCAGATTCAGCAGCGGCGTTGGTCTGAAGTCGTCCGAAGTCGATTTCTTTGGATTTCCACCAGCTTTCCTTTCAAGGGCCCAGGGACTGGATAGGGCACCACTTGTCAGAGCAGGAGTCTCTCCAGAGACTCCAGGTGCTGGCAGAGAGAAGTCTTTGCTGTCCCTGAGACTTCAAACAACAGGAGGCAAGCTCTAAATCAAGCCCTTGGAGATTTCTTCACAAGATGGAAGGCACACAAAGTCCAGTCTTTGCCCTCTTACTCTGGCAGAAGCAGCAACTGCAGGATAGCTCCACAAAGCACAGTAACAGGCAGGGCAGCACTTCTCCTCAGCTCTTCTGCTCTTCTCCAGGCAGAAGTTCCTCTTGATGTCCAGAAGTGATCTAAAGTCTGTGGTTTTGGGTGCCGTTCTTATACCCAGTTTCTCCTTTGAAGTAGGCCTACTTCAAAATAAAGTCTCTTTGGAATTTGAAATCCTGCCTTGCCCAGGCCAGGCCCCAGACACTCACCAGGGGGTTGGATACTGCATTGTGTGAGGGCAGGCACAGCCCTTTCAGGTGCGAGTGACCACTCCTCCCCTCCCTCCTAGCACAGATGGCTGATCAGGATATGCAGGCTACACCCCAGCTCCCTTTGTGTCACTGTCTAGTGTGAGGTGCAACCAGCCAAACTGTCAAACTGACCCAGACTGGAAATCCACAGACAGGTAGAGTCACAGAAGTGGTATAAGCAAGAAAATTCTCACTTTCTAAAAGTGTTATTTTCAAACGCACAATCTTAAAATTAACTTTACTAAAAGATGTATTTTTAAATTGTGAGCTAAGAGACCCCAAACTCCACATGTCCATCCGATCCCAAAGGGAATCTACACTTTAATCAGATTTAAAGGTAGCCCCCATGTTAACCTATGAGAGACCTTGCAACAGTGAAAAACGAATTTAGCAAAATTTCCCTGTCAGGACATACAGTATAAAACACATTACTATGGTGGTCATTCTGACTTTGGCGGGCGGAAAGTCCCGCCATCAGAAGACCGCCGCGGTTATTCTGAGTTTCCCGCTGGGCTGGCGGGCGACCGCCAGAAGGCCGCCCGCCAGCCCAGCGGGAAACCCCCTTCCATGAGGATGCCGGCTCCGAATGGAGCCGGCGGAGTGGAAGGGGTGCGACGGGTGCAGTTGCACCCGTCGCAATTTTCAGTGTCTGCTTGGCAGACACTGAAAATCTTGGTGGGGCCCTGTTAGGGGGCCCCTGCAGTGCCCATGCCATTGGCATGGGCACTGCAGGGGCCCCCAGGGGCCCCGCGACACCCGTTACCGCCAGCCAGATTCTGGCAGTCAAAACCACCAGAACCAGGCTGGCGGTAAGGGGGTCGGAATCCCCATGGCGGCGTTGCCTGCAGCGCCGCCATGGAGGATTCCCATGGGCAGCGGGAAACCAGCGGGACACCGCCGGTTTCCCGTTTCTGACCGCGGCTGTACCGCCGCGGTCAGAATGCCCATGGGAGCACCGCCAGCCTGTTGGCGGTGCTCCCGCGGTCGTTGGCCCTGGCGGTCCATGACTGCCAGGGTCAGAATGACCCCCTATATGTCCTACCTTAACCATAAACTGCACCCTGTCCTTGGGGCTACTTAGGGCCTACCTTAGGGGTGTCTGACATATAAGAAAAGGGAAGGTTTAGGCCTGGCAAATGGGTACACTTGCCAAGTCGAATTTACAGGTAAAACTGCACACACAGACACTGCAATGGCAGGTCTGAGTTATGATTCCAGAGCTACTTATGTGGGTGGCACAACCAGTGCTGCAGGCCCGCTAGTAGCATTTGATTTACAGGCCCTGGCATCTCTAGTGCACTTTACTAGGGACTTACTAGTAAATCAAATATGCCACTCATGGATAAACCAATCACATACACATTTTGTAAAGGAGCACTCGCACTTTAGCACTGGTTAGCAGTGGTAAATTGCCCAGAGTAACCAAAACAGCAAAATCAGAGTCCAGCACGCATCAACAACCTGGGGAACAGAGGCAAAAAATTAAGGGAGACCACGCCAAGGATGAAAAGTCTAACACAAAGAATGAATTAAGAATATGCAACAAGCATCGGACATTGAATATAGAAATATTTTGAAAGCTATTAGAGTAGTTGTTACTTCAGAAGAGGAAAGGCATGTTCTAGAAAGTTGTCTTTCTAAATAACTGTTACCAACAATGAAGATAGCAGCAGAACTAATGTTCATTTTCATACAAGAAGGTAAACGTATTGTGTGCCTCATGCCTACAGTGGAGGAGTGTGCATCTTTCAACAAAGGATGCTAAAAATGGAGAAAGTAGACACTTTGCCACTGAAGCCAGTAGATACAATGTAACAACAAGGTGTGACTGTATTGCTTATTGAAAAACTACAAGCAAAACTGGATTTGTTGAAAAAATCAGTTTCACGAACTGCAGAATTGGATACATTTTTAAATCTTTGAAAAAGCTGCAGGGTGATTTTGCATCAAATTTGAAGAAGCTTTGGTTAATGGTACTATGGGTAAAGTTTTTGATTTAGTTAATTTTCTTAATAGGAATGGGGTAGAATACCTGGTGATTATATTTGATCATATTGACAATGCAAACCAGATTTGACAGTCTATTGCACGTTTTTGCTTGTAAAAGATCTACATGTTCGACAAAACAGTTTCCATTTTCTCTAGCATATACTGTTAGTATTCATAAATAAGGTTTAAGTTTAGATGCAGCATTTATTAATATTAGTTATACCATGTTTAAGGAAGGTATAACATATTTAGCATTGTTTTGAGATAGGAAATTGTCTGGTTTGTGTATATTTGCATTTGACCAGAGCAGAGTAAAAGCAGACTCAAGTTCTGTTATAGAATACAACTCATTAAGAAGTCTTTATGTCAGTTAGGACAGTATCCAGTTCATGAGAAGCACTCCATCTGTCCAAAGCAGAAATCTTTAAACACTGTCATGATGGCGTTGCAAAGAAAGAAATACAACAGAAGAGGAAAGTTGTTATGAAACAAAAAATGTAAAATGATGAAGCTGTAGATTATCATTTGTCAAATTCCTCTGGTGTGAACTGTTATGCTAATGTTGTGGTAAACGTTTTGTTTACATTTCCTAATGTTGTAGAGCAATTCAAGACAAACAACAGAAGCTATTGTTTTCTGCATTGTGTACTTTGTTAAACCAGCTCCAAAATGAGAGACTGAAAATACATTCTGCATCAGTATTTAGAGACACTGTAGATCTATGTAGTGGATATATACAGTTTACTCAAAACAGTCAAGAGGATGGCTAGGAGTTTTTAAATGCAGTATTAGAGACCAGATGCACAAGGACCTAGCACCTCCTTGAGCCACATTAGTGTCATTTTGTTTTTACCCTAATGTGGCTCAATGAGGCAAAAATACGTCCCATATTCATAAAGGGGCGCAATGCATGCATAGTGCCACTTTGCATCCACTTGCGCCACATTATCGCTGTGCCAGGCATGATGTATGCAACGGGGGCTATCTAGCATTAGGAGCCCCTCAAAAATAGCACCAGATTTCATTACACCATTTTCGGCTTCATTTTTCATGCCTGCCCAAAGCAGCTATTAAAAGGACACACCCACTGAAATCAGTGAGCCTCCTTGCACTGTGCTCCGCTAATGTCAAAATGTTTGATGCCAGTGGACCGAAGCACCACAATAGCATAAAAAATGTTGACGCTATTGGCCTAATGTGCTCCGTGGTGCACCTGATTCTAAATATGGCACTCCCATGGTTTCATTAGGTGGAGGTGGGGGGCACAAGAGATATGGGCCATCAGTACTGACGCGCTAGATTCTTGTAAATCTGGGCCTTGGTATCTTAGAAGAGATACCTATAAATTACTTGTTTGTACTTAGTTACTCATGGCACCATGAATGTGAGAATTGCTTATGCAAATAGAAGTGGAGCATTTTGTTTTATTTAATGTTATTAGATTCCAAAAATGTACGTTTTGAAACATTTGTGAAAAAAGTGACAGAATGATGCATGTCCAAACTTGCAACTTAACATGTAGCAAGAAGTGGGAATTATGCTATTGTAACCTACAACAATGCAAAGCAAATGATAGTAAATTACATATTGAGATTACTAACTTTAAAGCAGGACAAATATTTAGTTTTGGGGAAACATACACTACTGTCACTATCATTTCATATGAAGGAATTAGTATTAGATCCGGTCATTTAAAGGTCTATTTAAAAAATAGAAATGGAGGGACAGAATGAATTGATATGAATCTTAAGTTTAGACCGATATTGCATTGGAGGATACCAAATTCCTATCAGCTTCCATCAAGCAAAAGCAAGCAAAGTCCGCTATCTATCAGTGGGAGCTATCAAACAAATCCCACTGCTAGAAAGAGGAGTTTTCACCTGTTTCCGAACACACAAATAAGTGTGTATGTAAACAGATTCAAACATTTCTACCACAAGCAGGGAGCTGCTATTTAAAACACTCCCTGCTTGTGGGAGCAATGCCGGCTCTCACAGGACGTGGGCCTTGAGGCTCCCTCCCTGGTCTTGTCACTCCCTATCGCTCTCCATTCATAGGGAATGGACGAGAGAGAGAGAGGTAGTCATTACAATGTTCTCTCCGTGGAAAGACTACAGTAATCAATCACCTGTGGCATAATGGTAAGGGTTTCAAACTCTGACACTGGAAGTTGGGGGTTCTAGGTCAGGTGTGTTTGTTGTCATTTTCCTACTTTAATTTCTTTAAACGTTTAAGGTTCATACTGAAAGGTGATCACGATCTTTTTAATTGACAAATACATTTTTCTTTTCAATTTGTCCAGAAATATCTCATTCTAACTATATCATTCACCAAATTCTAAAAAACTCTCACTCTCTCCCCATCACTTTTTCTCTCTCTCTTTCTGTCTCTCTCTCTCTCTCTTTCTCTCTCTCTCTCTCTCTCTCTCTCTCCCTCTCTCTCTTTCTCTCTCTCGATCTCTCTCTCAATTTCTCTTTTTTAATCTCTTTCTCCCACTCACACACCCACTCAGACTTTACGCACCCACTCACAGACCTACTTAGACACTCGTACCCACTCACAGACTCACTCAGACCCTGATGCACCCAATCACAGCCCCACTCACACCCTCACAAAGCCACTCACAGACCTACTCAGAAACTCATGCACCCACTCACACACCCACTCAGACTCTCACACACCCAATCACAGACCCACTAAAACCCACACACACCACTCACAGACCCACACAGACACTGGTGTAACCATTAAAACACTAATGCACCCACTCTCACAACCAGACAGACACTTACGCACCTACTCACAAACCCACTTACGTTCTCACACACCAACTCAAAGACCCACTGAAGCCCTCATGCACCCACTCACAGACCCACAAACACACTGACGCATCCACTAAGACACTGATGCACCCACTTTCACACACTGACAGACACTCTCCACCCCAGGTGCACCCTCTCTCACCTATTTTCACACCCACAGGGACAGGGCGTGGACAACTCCCGCCACATATGGCGATAGGGCCATGCACAGCATGTGGTTGGGTGGTTAGGGGGGTAGGTCGGAAAGTCTGGCCACAGGCCGTGTGTGGCAGTGGTTGGATTAACGAATAGCAATGAAAATTACTTTCTGGTAGAAAAACCACAGAAATTCACTAAAAACAAACAAGGCTTACAGGGGCATTATAGTTAGGAAATAGAATAAAAAACAACATAGAAGTTCACTTAAAAAAACAAAGGTTACAAGGATGTTATAGTTAGGCTCACATTCTAAATGTATGGAACCATAGAAATTCACCTGTTATAGTAAGAGTTATCTCAAGTAACTATAACTCGTGCCCTAAGGAAACTATAACTCCTGCCCTTGCCATGCACTGCTAAATATCCCACAAACTACAGCTCTCTTGACATCTCTGATAACATCACTGATAATATCAATGTAATATTTGCAGTAACGTTTTTGATGATAAAACTGTGAACATGGGAACAGTCAAGCCTGAACTGCCAGACCAGGTCCTCCCTGAGTCGAAACACAAGCAACCTAGAACCACTTTTACTCTACTTAGGGCACTTCAGCCAGGTACAGTTAGGTTCAAGTGATACAGTGAGCGTGGGACCCACGTTTGGGCATACCCTGCACTCTTTGGGTGACAAAAGTAAAAACAACAAGGTTATGGATGGAATGCTTAAATTAAACTCAGCCACTGGAAATTTGTTGGGCACCATACCAATCCATCATATTTAGCCCCAAATTCCACCTCAGTTGTATCCAGCCACAAGCAAATTAGCCTTGGCCCTCTTCCTCATGGGAACAGTCGACCTCAAACTGCAGGGCCATTTCCTCCCTGAAACAAAACACAAGAAACATAGAACCTGTTTCACCCTACTTAGGGCTCGTCAGCCAGGTATCGCTGAGCTGGCATAGTGTGCAAAGTAACGATGTTCTGGAATGCAGCCCGAATAATTAGGGGTGGCTGAGATTAATTCAAGCATTCCAGCCATTACGCTTTGTATACTTTAAGCTGAAAAGAGGGGGGTGAGAAATAGGGGGGCAAAATGTGTTTTCCTTAATGAAATTAGACACAGCTACAGCCAAAACAGTTAAAAAAGCAAAGGTTACAGAGATGTTATAGTTACGATTAGATTTTAAATACACAAATCCATAGAAATTCATTTGTTATATTTAGAGTTATTTCAAGTAACTATAACTTGTTCTGTATAACTTTTGCCCTCACCATGCACAGTTTTCTTCTCAATGGCCCTCATTATGACACTGGTGGTAAATCCTACTTACCGCCACCCTGACAGCCACCAACTTACCGCCTCGGTGGCGGATATCCGTTCACCATATAATGACACACATACACCAATCCAACAGAATACAGCCACATACACAAATCCGCCAGACCAAAGGTGAGTGATAAACTGGCAGTCCCAAAACCCATACCCTTACGCCAACAGAACAACACCCATCACATTATGACCCACAAATCACCACGACGGAAATTCAATGGCGGTAAACTATTGGTGGTACATACCACTGCGCTCACAATGGACACCCACATACAAAACAACACTACATTGGACAATTTAAAGAACACACACCTGACACCCATACACACACCACTCCCACACATCCACACTACTATAAAACACACACCCACCTTACCCACAACCCCTTACGAATACAAATCATTGCACCAAGACTGACCCCAAGACCACTGCGACAACTAGAGCCACACATCACTCACACACATACACCGCTCACGCACTCCACATCACACACCCATTCACATTACCAAATACACCCTCACCAACACACATCACACAACACCCATGGCACCACAAAGGCACTCCTGTTTCAGTGAGGAGGAGTTAAGGGTCATGGTGGAGGAAATCGTCAGGGTAGAGCCACAGCTATTTGGAGCACAGGTGCAGCAAATATCAATAGCTAGGAAGAAGTAGCTATGGCAGAGAATCATGGTCAGGGTCAACACCGTGGGACAGCACCCCAGAACAAGGGGTGACATCAGGAAGAGGTGGAATGACCTACGGGGGAAGGTACGTTCCATAGCAGTAAGACACCAGCTTGCTACACAGAGGACTGGCAGTAGACCCCCACCTCCTCCCTGACAACTCACAGCATGGGAGGAGCAAGTCTTGGCAATACTGCATCCTGAGGGCCTGGCCGGAGTCGTAGGAGGACTGGACTCCGGTAAATCAACTTTCAACAATTATCATTCCCCATACCTGCATGCCACCACATACCCTAAGCCTCACTCCCATCACTCCACTCCATCCCACACACTCCACCATCACATCACACTAATCCCAATGACAAGCCCTGCATGATGTACCAATGCATGGACACCTCTCACAGCCCTGCATGGACACTCATCACTAAAGCATGCACAGCATAGGGAAACTAACAATCACACCATATACCAACATACAGAAATAAAAGCTGGCAGAGCAACAACAACCATAGAGGGGAAGCCAGGGATGGGATGCACAATATGTCTTACACATGAAGCATAATACATCATTTACATCCCCACAGGTACCCCAGCCAATGTCACTGGAGAGGAGGCGCCATCACTATCAGTCCCCCAACAGAAGAGGCCCACAGTGATGACAGTAACTCTGGCCTTCAGGATCTGGATGATGTACCTGCCCATCAGGGACCACTGGAGAGCCGGTCCCCCAAGCCCAGTCACAGACCCCACAGAGTCTCCCCCATCAGGAACCAACATCAAAGCACCCACCCAGGGTCCCCAAACCTCTGTCTCCAGGACACATCAATTAGCAGTGTGCCCACCTGTACAGTGACCCCAGGCTACACCTCACACATAAGACAATCAGGGACCTGGGGTCAGTGGCAGTGGGCGCACGGTTCAGGGGACAGTCCACCAGGGACACTGGGAGGACTGCTGTGTGCCAGGTGGAGGACAGGAGCAGGGAAACAACTCTCCAGGAGGTGCTCTCCGAGATCCTGGGAGCCTATCAATATTCCCAGGACACAATGGGCCATATCCTAGACACCTTGCAGGAGAACAGGCGGCTGCAGGAGAGACAGTATCAGGAGATCAGGGAGGACTTGCAGGCCATCAACAACACCCTGATCTCCATAGCAGGGGTGATAGCAGACATGGCCAACATTATTAGGGAGGCACTGTCATACCAGCAGGCCCCTACCACTATCCAGTCATCTAAACCGCTAGTGGCCAGGAGCCGCTGCCACAGGACAAACAGGCCACCAGCACCCCTTCCCCTGCAGAAGGTGAACCACCCCGAAATGTTCCCTGTGATCCAAACAGAAGCCAGAGACACTTGCCATGACCCCCACCAGGAAATGAGACTCTCCTGATTGTCCACCTAGTGTCCCACTCAGTCACCTTGTCCACCTTGAACTGCCATTGCTCCCCTTCCATTGTCCCATTGGACAATGCACCTGTGCTACGAACAGACTGGAACAATACCCTGGACTTTCCTTCATCATCAACCCATCCCATTGCACTTTCCCCTCAATATATTAGCACAACAATAAACACCCTTTAATAAAAATCGACTTTGAGTATGTCATGTATTTCAAATATGTATTGATTGAAACAGCTACAACCATTGCCAATGAACTGCACATAGAATGAGCATAGAATTAATGACCTGGAGCTGGCTGTTGTGATAACACCAGGATTATTTGTCAAATCACCAACATCTGCAAAATGAATATCCAGAGGTAACAGTAAGTGGGCAAAGAAGTGGGAAATACCAGCATGCCAATGCCACACATAATATAACCAAATTCATTGAAATGTAAAGATGCACTGTCTCACCTGTGTGTCATTGGAAGTACTGACGGATCACAGATATTCTGTTATCCACATCCTCATCCTCTGCCTCCTCATCCTCACTGTCCACAGGGTCCACTGCTGCCACAGGGGCATCTCCAGTCTCCTCCTCCTGCAGAAAAGGTTAATGGCGTCTGAGGGCCACGTTGTGCAACATGCAGCATGCCACTACTATCTGGCAGACCTTCTTGGGTAAGTAGCACAGGCATCCACCTGTCAGATGGAGGCACCAGAACCTGGTCTTCAGGAGGCCAAAGATCCTTTCAATGTTCCTTCTGGTTTGCCCATGTGCCTCATTGTTGGACCTGGCTTTTTGACAGGGTCATCCCCAAACTTTTTGCCTCCTTCCTCCTATTTTTTCTGGCTTGTTGGCTTTTGACCTCTGGGCACTTTACCACTGCTAACCAGTGCTAAAGTGCATATGCTCTCTGTGTAAATTGTACTATTGATTGGTTTATCCATGATTGGCTATTTAATTTACTTGTAAGTCCCTAGTTGAGTGCACTATATGTGCCTAGGGCCTGTAGATTAAATGCTACTAGTGGGCCTACAGCACTGGTTGTGCCACCCACTTCAGTAGCCCCTTAACCTTGTCTCAGGCCTGCCATTGCAAGGCCTGTGTGCGCAGTTTCACTGTCACCTCGACTTGGCATTTAAAAGTACTTGCCAAGCCTAAACCTCCCCTTTTTCCACATATAAGTCACCCCTAATGTGTGCCCTAGGTAACCCCTAGAGCAGGGTGCTGTGTGGGTAAAAGGCAGGACATGTACCTGTGTAGTTTACATGTCCTGGTAGTGTAAAACTCCTAAATTCGTTTTGCACTACTGTGAGGCCTGCTCCCTTCATAGGCTAACATTGGGGCTGCCCTCATACAGTATTGAAGTGGTAGCTGCTGATCTGAAAGGAGTAGGAAGGTCATATTTAGTTTGGCCAGAATGGTAATACCAAATCCTGCTGACTGGTGAAGTTGGATTTAATATTACTATTCTAGAAATGCCACTTTTAGAAAGTGAGCATTTCTTTGCACTTAAATCTTTCTGTGCCTTACAATCCACGTCTGGCTGGGCTTAGTGACAGCTCCTTGTGCATTCACTCAGACACACCCCAAACACAGGGTACTCAGCCTCACTTGCATACATCTGCATTTTGAATGGGTCTTCCTGGGCTGGGAGGGTGGAGGGCCTGCTCTCACACAAAGGACTGCCACACCCCATACTGGGACCCTGGCAGACAGGATTGAACTGAAAGGGGACCTGGTGCACTTCTTAGCCACTCTTTGAAGTCTTCTCCACTTCAAAGGCACATTTGGGTATAAAACATGGCCTCTGCCCTACCTCATCAGACACTTGCTGGAGAAGACACCTGAACCATAAACTACATCCAGCCAAGAAGAACTGCCTGGCTGCTCAAAGGACTCACCTGTCTGCTTTCTCCAAAGGACTGCTGCCTTGCTGTTGGCCTGCTGCCTTGCTGAACTCTTGTCTGGCTGTAAAAGTGCTTTCCGAGGGCTTGGATAGAGCATTCCTCCTGGACCAAAAAGACTTCTCTTTTTCATTTGGACTCTTTGTGCGGCGAATATTTTGACGCACAGCTTGCTCCGCGGCTAGAAAATCGCCGCACACCGATGCTGATCGACGCGCTGCCTTCGGGTCGTCCGGAACTTCGACGCACGGCCTCGCAAGGACAACGCCGCCCGACTTCCAGAGGAGAAATCGACGTGACCCCTGCCGTGAGAGCAAAACTTCGACGCACAGCCCCGCGGAACAACATGCAGCCAGAAAACAAGCAGGAGAATCCACGCACAGACCCCAGGACATCTGGTAATCCCGCGACCCACAGAAAGAGACTGTCTGCGCGCCGGAAATCGACGCACGATTTCCCCGCGTGAAAAATAACTACGCAAGTCCGTGTGTGCTGGGGAGAAATCGACGCACACACCATTTTTCCACGTATCTCTTCTTCTGCGGCCCTTTGCAGAGATTTTCCACTACAAACCAGGTACTTTGTGCTTGAAAGAGACTTTGTTTGCTTTTTAAATATTTAAGACACTTTGGCAGTCATTACAACATTGGCGGTAAAAGCCACTTACCGCCGTGCAGAAGACCGCCAACACGCCGTCGCGGCCGCGGAATTCCGCCACAGCTATTATGACCCACATCTCGAAATCCGCCAAAATTCAGACACCCACACAAGTACGCCACACCAAAGGTCAGTGATAAACTGGCGAAAACAAAACCTCCACCATCACGCCAACAAAAATCTGCCCACACTATCACGACACACGAATCCACGCAGCGGTCTTTCAACCGCGGTATTCCATTGGCGGTACACACCGCTGCGCTCAAAATACACACACTCATACAAAACACAGCCACATTGGACAATTCAAAATACACACACCTGATACACATACACCCACCACTCCCACACACCCATTACAATATAAAACACACACCCACATCACCCACAAACCCCTACGACCAATATTACAGAGAGAAGGCCAGAGAGAGACACCACCATCCACAAACTAGCAGCCACAAGCACTCAACACCATCACCCACACAACTTCCACGCACAAAACACCACACACCACTATATATAACCACACTTATCACCACACACAACCCCACACATCACCTACACCACCCCATGGCACGGCAAAGACACCCCAGGTTCTCGGAGGAGGAGCTCAGGGTCATGGTGGAGGAAATCGTCCGGGTAGAGCCACAGCTATTTGGAGCACAGGTGCAGCACACCTCAATTGCAAGGAAGATGGAGCTATGGCGAAGAATAGTCGACAGGGTCAACGCAGCGGGACAACACCCAAGAAATCGGGATGACATCAGGAAGAGGTGGAACGACCTACGGGGGAAGAGGCGTTCCGTGGTCTCAAGACTCCACCTGGCGGTTCAGAGGACTGGCGGCAGACCCCCACCTCCTCACCCACAACTAACAACATGGGAGGAGCAGGTCTTGGCGATTCTGCATCCTGAGGGCCTCGCAGGAGTCGGTGGAGGAATAGACTCTGGTAAGTCACATCTTTACTGCTATATCCCCCACCCTTCCTGTATGCCATCACATACTCCTACCCCTACCCTCACCCTCATCACTCCACCACCTCACATATACCCCACTATCACAAACCACCCATCCCAACACCAAGCCCTGCATGCAACCACAACGCATGGACACCCATCACTAAAGCATGCTATCTACTTCCGCTGCCACACCTGTAAGAAGAATCATCAACAACTCTTTAACTTCAGGAACTTTTCCTACAGACCTGAAAAAGGCATACATACGACCATTATTAAAGAAAACAAATCTAGACCTGCAAGAACCCAACAACTACAGACCTATCACAAATGGACCTTTCCTGGGCAAATTGATAGAAAGAGCAGCATTCGCCCAGATGTCAAAATTCATTGAAGACAATTCTATACTTTCAGACTTCCAAACTGGATTCCGCCCAGGAAGAAGCACTGAATCGGCACTCATGGCAATCTGGGACGATCTTAAAAACACAGTTGACCGAAATGGAGTTGCTGCACTACTTCTCTTGGACCTCTCAGCTGCCTTTGATACGGTTGACCATGACACCCTAACTCAAAGACTCCACGAAGCCGGCATACAAGGGATTGCGCTCGACTGGATTATTTCCTATCTCCAAAAAAGAGCAAATATCATCCACTCACCCCCCTTCTCATCCGAACCCTACCTCACAAAACAGGGGTCCCCCAAGGGTCAATCATCTCACCTTTGCTTTTTAACATCTACATGATATCTTTACCAGAACTGATCAATGATTTCCATCTCACATGCTACAACTATGCAGATGACACACAAATACTTCTTCAATTAGAAGACCCCAAAAACATTGAAAACTCTCAAATCTTCAGTTGCCTCAGAGCCGTTGATCAGTGGATGACCTGGAGCCATCTCAAACTAAATACCTCCAAAACTGAAATACTCACATGTGGTGACTGGAAACATTATGACCCTCTGTGCGTCTGGCCTGACGATCTCGGTCCACCTCCTCAATTATCCAAGGAAGTGAAAAACCTAGGAATCACCATGGATTCCAAACTAACTATGAATGCCCAAGTAGACAAATTAGCACCCACAAGCTTCATCACCCTAAAGACTTTACGACGCATTTTCCCTCACCTCGGATTTCCACACAAGGTGCAAGCTACTATCTCACTTGTATTATCCAAACTGGATTATGCCAATAGCCTCTACCATGGATCATCTCTATCTGTTATGAAAAAACTACAACGTATCCAGAATTCCGCAGCCAGGCTACTACTACATATAAAGCCGCAAGCCCACATCTCCCCTGCCTTGAGAGCACTACACTGGTTACCCGTTGCCAGAAGATGCACTTTCAAGCTGCTTTGTATCACCCACAAAGCTATACATGGAACAGGACCGCTTTTCATCAGAAAGAAAATTACCAAATACATCCAACAAAGAACCCCCCGCTCAAGACTGGCACCCCGCCTTAGAACACCACCATACAAGAAAAAGACTGTAGGTGGTACATCCTTCTCCGTCCAAGCAGCCAAACTATGGAATTCATTACCCCCAACTATAAGAGCCACAGATAACTTTCTTGTTTTCAGGAAACTACTGAAGAGTTGGCTCTTTCCTTCATAACCACCTTCTTCAAACAACTATGAACTGCATATGCCTATGTGGATAATTATTTTTTTCAGATTATATGTATATTTCTATTTATTTATAGTTTCTTTGGAAACTAAAGCAAGGCTGTGCGCTCAGAGATCCCATAGCAGAAAAAGATCTAGAATCCTTCCTGGAGGTGAACTGATGATGTGCTGGAGCGTAATCTGTGTCTGACTGTGACGCGCGGGTTCTATCTTCCTCTCCGGGAGACACAGAGTAGAAGGTTTTCTCTCTTTATAAAGCACCTGTAAGCTCCGCCCGCTGAGCCACGCCCCACCCACCCTCGAAGTAGGTAAAGGAATTCCCGCCTCTTACCAGGATGATGGACAGCTTTCCAAAACGACCCCACTGCGTTTACCGCCGATTCACGTGGTGCGTTGTTGATGCTCAGAAGCACGAGGACATCTCCACAAAGACGCACTAGTAACAATAACATTGCCAAAGGCAGACAAGGTTGCTGGAGACGTTTACCCCTTGGCCCATCACGTACCCCTAGTGTACAATATAAACGTAGCAGATGCCGCAGTTGAAGCTCAGCTTCTGGAAAGGACAAGCCACCCTAACTCTTGGGCTTGGCAAAGATAAAACACGGCTGTGCGCTCAGAGATCCCACAGCAGAAAAGATCTAGAATCCTTCCTGGAGGTGAACTGATGATGTACTGGAGCGTAATCTGTAACTGACTGAGACGCGAGTTCTATCTTCCTCTCCTGGAGACACAGAGTAGAAGGTTCTCCCTTCATAAAGCACCCGTAAGCTCCGCCCGCTGAGCCACGCCCCGTCCACCCTCGAAGTAGGTAAAGGAATTCCCGCCTCTTACCAGGATGATGGACAGCTTTCCAAAACGACCCCACTGCATTTACCGCCGATTCAGGTGGTGCGTTGTTGATGCGCAGAAGCACGAGGACATCTCCACAAAGACGTACTAGTAACAATCACATTGCCAAAGGCACACAAGGTTGCTGGAGACGTTTACCCCGTGGCCTATCACGTAACCTTAGTGTACAATATAAACGGGGCGTATAAAACATGCTAGGTAACGCTTACTGACATACTCGTAGAAAATACCCCGGTTGGGTAGGCCACGATGCTCTTTTTACAGAAACTAAACCTCAAAGGAAGCACTTCCAAATATAAACGTAGCAGGTGCCGCAGTTGAAGCTCAGCTTCTGGAAAGGACATAGCCACCCTAACTCTTGGCAAAGATAAAGCAAGGCTGTGCGCTCAGAGATCCCATAGCAGAAAAAGATCTAGAATCCTTCCTGGAGGTGAACTGATGGTGTACTGGAGCGTAGTCGGGGTCTGACTGTGACGCGCGGGTTCTGTCTTCCTCTCCTGGAGACACGGAGTGGAGGTTTCTCCCTTTGTAAAGCACCTGTGGGCTCCGCCCGCTGGGCCGCGCCCGTCCGCCCTCGAGGTCGGTAAAGGAGTTCCCGCTTCTTGCCAGGATGATGGACGGCTTTCCGGGGCGACCCCAGTGCATTTGCCGCCGTTTCCGGTGGTGCGTTGTTGATGCTCGGGGGCACGGGGACATCTCCACGGAGACGCACTGGTAGCAATCGCATTGCCAGGGGAAAACAGGGTTTCTGGAGACGTTTTACCCCGTGGCCCATCACGTGCCCTTGGTGTACAATATAAACGGGGCGTATAAAACATGCTAGGTAACGCTTACTGACATACTCGTAGAAAATACTCCGATTGGGTAGGCCACGATGCTCATTTTACAGAAACTAAACCTCAAAGGAAGCACTTACAATTATAATCGTAGCAGGTGCCGCAGTTGAAGCTCAGCTTCTGGAAAGAACAAGCCACCGTAACTCTTGGGCTTGGCAAAGATAAAGCAAGGCTGTGCGCTCAGACATCCCATAGCAGAAAAAAGATCTAGAATCCTTCCTGGAGGTGAACTGATGATGTACTGGAGCGTAATCTGTATCTGACTGTGACGCGCGGGTTCTATCTTCCTCTCCGGGAAACACAGAGTAGAAGGTTTCTCCCTTCATAAAGCACCTGTAAACTCCGCCCGCTGAGCCACGCCCCGTCCACCCTCGAAGTAGGTAAAGGAATTACCGCCTCTTACCAGGATGATGGACAGCTTTCCAAAACGACCCCACTGCGTTTACCGCCGATTCAGGTGGTGCATTGTTGATGCGCAGAAGCACAAGGACATCTCCACAAAGACGCACTAGTAACAATAACATTGCCAAAGGCACACAAGGTTGCTGGAGACGTTTACCCCATGGTCCATCAGGTACCCTTAGTGTACAATATAAACGGGGCGTATAAAACATGCTAGGTGACGCTTACTGACATACTCATAGAAAATACTCCGGTTGGGTAGGCCACGATGCTCATTTTGCAGAGACTAAACCTCAAAGGAAGCACTTACAATCATGATCGTGGCGGGTGCCGCAGTCGGGGCTCAGCTTCTGGAAAGGACCGGCCACCCTGGCTCTTGGGCTTGGCAGAGATAAAGCACGGCTGTGCGCTCGGAGATCCCATGGCAGAGGGGATCTGGAGTCCTTCCTGGAGGTAAGCTGGTGATGTGCTGGAGCGTGGTCTGTGTCTGACTGTGACGCGCGGTTTCTGTCTTCCTCTCCTGGAGACACAGAGTAGAGGGTTCTCCCTTCGTGAAGCACCTGTGGGCTCCGCCCACTGGGCCACGCCCCGTCCACCCTCGAAGTGGGTAGGGGAGTTCCCGCCTCTTGCCAGGATGGTGGACAGCTTTCCGAATTGACCCCACTGCGTTTGCCGCCGATTCCGGTGGTGCGTTGTTGATGCTCGGGGGCACGGGGACGTCTCCACAGGGACGTACTGGTGGCGGTCGCGTTGCCGAAGGCACACAAGGTTGCTGGAGACGTTTACCCCGTGGCCCATCGCGTAGCCTTAGTGTACAATATAAACGGGGCGTATGGAACATGCTGGGTGGCGCTTACTGACATACTCGTGGAGGGTGCCCGGTTGGGTGGGCCACAATGCTCATTTTGCAGAGGCTGAACCTCAGGGGAAACACTTCCAAATGTGGACGTGGCGGGTGCCGCAGTTGGGGCTCGGCTTCTGGAAAGGACGGGCCACCGTAGCTCTTGGGCTTGGCAAAGATGGGGCAGGACTGTGCGCTCAGAGGTCCCATGGCAGAGGGGGATCTGGGATCCTTCCTGGAGGTGAGCTGGTGATGTGCTGGAGCGTGGTCGGGGTCTGACTGTGACGCGCGGGTTCTGTCT